>NC_140961.1:125565017-125659312 GCF_056783735.1 Eptatretus burgeri
GGTTGCATGAATTCCTCAAGATACCCTCTCCTGCTTAACCACCTAAATCCAAGCTCGTTGCCAACTTCCATTCATTCACCCACTTACTCTCCTGATTATTTAACCATCTCACTTTGTGAATTTACCCATCTTCCTTCCTTCACTCTTTGGAATGTGTTGCCAATCATTATCTGATCCGCTCACTATTTCCCATCCATGATCTCTCCTCCACATGCTGCTTTTTTCTTATTCTTTTCTTCTCAGGGCCATGGTCACTCAATTTGTTTTATTTCTTCTCTCCTCCTCATGTATGTCCATACACCCATTGCCTTTAATTTGTAGTTTGTGAACCTGCTTCCCTTTGTCATTTATTTCGATCATGAGCCGAGACCATTGTTTAAAGAAACAATTATTCGCTGGCTCTTCTAAGGAAACCCGATGAACAAACTTGGTGAAATTATAATTAATGCATCATGATAGTTTAAACCTTCTGGAAAAAACAATTGTGACAATCAAACTGCAGCAACAAAAACATATTTATTCGTTTTACAGAAGCAACAAAAAACAATTGTTGCTTCTGTAAAAAGGAAGTCTCATAAAATTGTAATCCACTTGTAGTAATGTGTGGCTTTTATTTTTTTACCATTCATTACAGGTGAGCTACACAGCAACTTGCAAATGTCTGAGTGATAAAAATGTATTTCCATCTTTCCTGCGCACTGTTCCCAGTGATAATTCTCAATCTAGTGCGATGGCACATTTGGTAAGCCATTTTGGGTGGATCTTCATTGGCACAGTGGAGGATTATGATGAGTATGGAAAACAAGGCATAAACCAATTTTTGGCAGAAGCAGAAGATAAAGGTTTGTGTATTGCATTTCGTGAAATATTACCCAGACCAGAAAATATAGAATATGTCAGACTCATCACCGAGGTAATATTCCCAATTGTATTCTAAGTAATAATACTCTGACACACGACATTTTTTGTTTTCGAAATGACATTTTACAAACACAAATTCCCATTTATCAAATAACCACACTCAGTGCCATAATGGTTATAGTGTCTGCTCTGAGTCAGGGAGGTCGGCGATTTGAACCCGACCCTGTCTGAGTGATACCAAAGACTCATATAAATCATACAAACTGCTTCCTTGCTTGATATTCAGCATTAAAACAAAAAAACACGAAAGAATGGACAAGCAACCATTGCACAGGCTTTGATGTTCAGAATGGCCTCCTCATTTGTTGAAGTTCCTTTCAAGGGACTCTTATTTTAAAAATATGTGGTGAAAAACTCGAAATCTCGATCAAGTTCCACCAGTCACAGAGAGAGTTGAATCATTTAATAACACATGCACATGGAGAAAGATAATCAATGCAATGTGATATTATTTCTGGTTAGATGTTTAAAACAGGGTTTCTTATATAGAGGAGATTAAATGGGGAAGGTGATCAACTCGCATGAAAGCAACTTGACCAACCCCAGATGGTCACATTCTGAATAGACCAAGGGAACATTTTCTAGGACCCCCCCACCCCCACAATTTTCACCATCCTCATGGGGTAGTGCTTTGGGGGCCAGCTAGTCTATTGTGTAACAACCATTAGGATGTGATGATCAATTATCAAGTATCTATATTATGAAGTAAATTGGAGAGCATATCATAAATTCTAATCTCCCACATATTTATCAATGTAAATCAAAGGGCTGTTTCGGGAAGGGATCATTGGGGACTGGGTTTTTATTAGCCTCGCTGAAGGAGAGGGTATTGCATTTGGGTCCATTTGTTTGTCTGTTTGTTTATTTGTTTATCCCCACAGAACTTTCGTGTTTTTTCTCTGCAACCACTTGTTTGATCGAGATGAAATTTTCACCATTGGAGCGACTACTCAAGTAGAATGTTTTAATCATAATTATGATGTCATAGATCACATGGTGTGGCAGCCATGTTGGAAAAACGGAAAAACGTTGGACCTCTACCTCTGAAACCGCACCAAGGAAAAAATTGAAACTTGGCATGTGGCAAGTACTCCTCATAGGGAATAAGTGTGATTTTTGATGATGTCATAGGTGCCTCCTGTGGTGTACTGGCATGCGGGGGCAGGGCACAATGCGGGGAGCGTTGTGGAGGCGTGGAGGAGTGGTTTTGGTGGTCATGTGTCTGCAGGGGATATAGGTGTCCGCGCCACCTGAGGCGTCAGTATGTAGTCTGTAGTAGTGTGCATTCGGATGGGCAATAAACAGAGTTCGACAACCCTCACGACTATCCGAGTCCCTAAGGCCCTCCGGACACTAGAGTTGGCGACGAGTCTGTTTCGGATCGGCGTGTGCAAAGTGCCTGGGTTGCGTCGGTATTGACTTGGAGTCTTTGGGCAGGGCGATTGGATCGCTGAAGCGAGAAACTCAGCGCAACTCGCGCGGTTCGAGTTCAACACTGGGCGAGAGTCCCAGAGAAGCGCATCACGAGTTTCGCGCGCACAGTCTTCGGTGCCAGGCGTCTCGCCGACGCAGGACGGCTCGGGATGGCGGAAGGTCAGGGCAGGGCGCACGGACGAGTGCCCGTCTTCATCGGAGACGACTTCGAATTGTTTTCTGAACAATTGGGGTGCTATTTCCACCCGAATGATGTAGACGATGAAAGCAAGCGTAAATCGATTTTGCTCGCCTCGCTATCAATGGAACATTATCGGCTACTAAGTGATTTAGTAGCGCCGGATAAACCCAGTGACGACGGGCTGACGTTTCAAGACGTGGTAGGGAAGATGAAAGCCCACATGGCGCCGGAGAAGTCATTGCAGCTGGCTCGATACCAGTTCGATCACCTCGCAAAGGGTGCGGAGGAGCGCGTTGCAGATTTCGTGGCACGGGTGAAGCATTCGGCCGTGGCTTGCAAGTTCACGGCGGAGGAACGTCCAGCTGGACTCAGAGTTCATTTTATTTCTGCTTTGCAAGCCTCGGGAATGGTTTCTGAGATGCCACGGCTAAAGGACGAGGACATGAAGTTCAGCTCAGACACGGCGTCGGCTGTCGCACAAGCTCTGAGGAATGTCCGGGGTCTCGATGGTCGGTGCGCAGCAGATGATCCGGAGGTCAGCGCGATGTTCCAGGCACGCACAGCCACACACACGGTCTTCGGCGCGGGTCGTGACCGAGCATTGCAATGCAGTCAGTCGGACGGCGGTCTGAGCACTCGGGGACGTCTACGGTGTGTGTGCCAAGAGTCAGTGCCCATCATAACGGTCATGGATGGCGGTGTGCGAAGCGACCCCTACGTCCCGGGTTGAGACCTACTGCCGGTATGGTGTTTTGTGCATGGCGTACACTTTTACGCCCCGGGTCGAGTCTTGCAGCCTAGGCATAGCGATCCCGGCGACCCGGAGCAGGAGATGCTGCTGATGTTGAACCTGTTTTCAATTGGTCCGAAGGTGACAAGACCAATGACAGTGGAGGTCGAGATGATCAGGGCACTGATGCTGCCGATGTTGAACCTGTTTTCAATTGGTCCGAAGGTGACAAGACCAATGCTAGTGGAGTTCGAGATGATCGGGGCACTGATCGTGTTTCGAGTTGAGTCCGCTCGTGCTACCCTCGCATTGCACACGTTTACCGGTGAAGCACTACCGGCGGTCGGCAGGGCACACGTCTTGGTCACCCATCAGGGTCAGTGGGTTGCGCTCTCGCGGTTCGTGGTGCGAGGGGAGGGCTCGTGGTTCCTGTTTTGGAGTTCGTACCTCCAGGTGCACCTGTGCCACCTTCGAGACCCGAGGGTGAGGTTCTGGCGGCAGGAGCCGCGATGATGCAACGTGGGCTGCCGTTCATTGCCTCCGGTGACGACGATATGCGGGTCTGGAGCAACGGGAGCCTTGCCAGCAGCGACGGGCTCTCACGCTCCCGCTACGCTCATGATGCAGTGCACACCAGTGTCGTTCAGGCGATTTCAGCGGGGGATTGGAGCGAGACGGTCGTGTTCAAGAAGTTCGTGGACCACGACCATTGACGACGAGCAAGTCGTCGCAACGTCGCGGCGACAACCAAGAGGCGTACACACGATGTGATTCATGGGTTGCTAATTGTTGCGTATTTGATTCTCGTTGCACGAGTGATGCGATTTAGCATTGTTAAAATAAATGCCGACAGTTCACGTGTGAGCATAATATGTTTGGCTGGGATCAATTGATGGGATGTCCGGTATGATCGATGTGATGTGAAGAGCTTGGGGGCGATCGTGGTGAATAAAGGGGTCTTGCCGATTTCCAGCTGCGAGGGCAGCCCATGGTTCGTTACGCTGTCATGAGTAGGGATTATGCTGGGATGACGCGCTGTAGGTGAGGGGAAGGTTGCATTGGAGCAGACAATGTTTTTGTTGTTGTATGACACTGATATGTCTCCAGGCTGCACTGACCATCCGTGTGGACGTACATGGTTTTCTCGTTTGGGTTAGATGCACGGTTTTAGTGTGGGACTCAGAGATCGGCTCAGAGCCGGGGCTGGTTCACTGTTCAGCGTTACCCCCACCCCTGGTTTCGCCAAGGTCAGACGTGCCTGGCGCCCGGGAGCGCAAACCTCAGTTCTTGCCAAGGCTGTTCGGACGTGCGTTGAGATCTCGACTGGATGTGATGCATGGGTTTGTTATGGGGTGAATGGTGCACGCAGCCGATGGCGCTGTTCAGCGTCACCACCCATTCCTGATATGGCCAAGGTCAGACGGGCCTGGCGCCATGCAGCACAAACCTCTAGTCTCGCCAAGGTCGGCCACGCTGGCGCCGCGGGGCTTCCAGGCTCGGAATGTTTATCTGATTCGGTTCTGTCTGGGGGAGATGTGCCGCCTTGTCGACCGGGGGGCATTTGATGGTGCCGGGGGAGGTTCGCTCGGGAGGTCATCGCAACCTCGCCGGAGGGCGTGTAAGCATGAGCCGCCTGGAGGCGCTTCTGCTGCATAGTGATGCTGTGCTTCCCAACTTGCTTCTTGATATCTTTAACGCGGTCAGGGTTTTTGTGGGAGTTAGAGGGCTGAGTTATGGGCCGGATTACACCAGCGGCATTAGGGTTACGGGTGGCAGATGAAGCACGGTTCCTTTTGTGCTGTCTCGTCTGGGTTTAGGTTCGCGGCTGCCTGATTAATGCCATTTTTGGCTCTGGTTGCTTTCTGTGTGGTGGTGCCTATGCTTTTCGATTATTATCATTTTTGTGCCTCTTTGCTTTTATGTCATGGTATTCTGTGCCGATTATGCTTGTCATTATGATGGTCATTTTATAATCATATTTTTAGGAGGGAGGAGTGTGGTGTACTGGCATGCGGGGCAGGGCACAATGCGGGAGCGTTGTGGAGGCGTGGAGGAGTGGTTTTGGTGGTCACGCCTCTGCAGGGGATATAGGTGTCCTCGCCGCCTGAGGCGTCAGTGTGTAGTCTGTAGGAGTGTGCATTCGGACGGGCAATAAACAGAGTTCGACAACCCTCACGAATATCCGAGTCCCTAAGGCCCTCCGGACACTACATCTCCCTTATGATGTCATAAATGCATATGTAGTATGCTACATCTGATCAGTATGAACATTTTTGACGGTCCTCGAGGGATAAAATGGTCGACAGAAAAAAATTGGTGATATCATCTGTCACATGATTCTGCAGCCATCTTGTTTATTTTTACTCCATGGAGTCTTCCACCCCACGGGGTCTAAGCGCCACTCGTGTTCTCACTTTTCTTCTGTATAGTTCATTTGAACGTCCATTTCTCCATTATTTGTGAAGAGAATTCGATGAAAATTGACAGGCATATACTAGACATATATGTGCAGGCAATAGCTGAGCCCCAAGTGCGATTACAGCCCTTCGGGCCAAGGAACAGCCCATTTTGGCCCATTTTCTTAAAATTATTTCAGGTTATTAATAAAAGTAACCGAACCAAACTTGACAGGTATTTCTTATGGTCACTCTCCAGGCATTAACTGAGCCCAAAGTAAGATTATAGTCCTTTGGCATGACAAACGGCCCTCTCGGCTCATTAAAAAAAATTGCTAATTCTCTGTTGTTTGTAAATGGAACAGAACCAAACTTGATAGGTTTATTCTAGAGACCATTCCCCAGGCAACAACTGAGCCCAAAGTGCGATTCCGGCCCTTTGGGCTGATAAACAGCCCTTTTGGCCCATTTTCTTAAAATTGTTATTTCTCGGTTATTCGTTGATGGAACCGAACCAAAGTTGACAGTTATATTCTAGAGACCATTCCCCAGGCAGTAACTCAGCCCAAAGTGCGATTCCTGCCCTTTGGGTTGAGAAACGGCCCTTCCGGCCCATTTTCTTAAAGTTGTTATTAAAAAGATCAAATGCGTTGGGCGATGCCCAATGCAAAATTAAGTCGCAAATGACTTGTTCTGGTGAGTGAGGTGTGAGGTGACAATGAGGTGGTGATGAGTGAGGTGAGGTGTGAGGTGCAAATGACAAGTGAGGTGTTCTGGTTTTTTTCTGATGTGATGAAAATCGTACCAAATTTCAAAACTATCTGTCGTCTGTGCTGTCGCTCACCTGAGTGTTGTACGAATGAACTCCCACAGGGTATGTTTGCAATTCGAACTTGTTTTTTTAAACTTCAAAAATGTTCTTCTCTGAAACGGCTGAACATATTAAGGCAAAACTTTACATGTATGACCACTTATCCACGAGGAGCAAAGGGTTCACACATATGATGTCATACATCATATGGTTTGGCAGTCAGATTGGATTTACCGAAATACCTATAAAAAATCTTCTTCTCCAGAATGTCTGGACAGATCGAGCAGAAATTTCACACAAATGTGTACAAAGCTTTGCGTGTACAATTTTGTTAAGGAATCATTGATAGGTCACATGTCTTGGCAGCCATTTTGGATTGAAGAAAAATATTAAATAATGCTTCTGTGGAATTGCTGAGTCCATTGACGTGAAACGTCACAGTTTTATTCGAGTCGTGATGGGGAATACATGTTTTAAATTTCAAATTGATCACTCATGGCCTGGCAGACAGAATTATTTAACTTTTTTATCTGGATTCTTTTTATTTTATTTTTTTACTTTTTTTTAAATCTTTTTGAGTGAGGCTCACTTGCCTTTCCTGGATGGGTTTGAGGGTAGAGGAGTAGCAGCTGAAATGTGACTCCTATCCTGGTGCCTCCTGATGACTTCTTCTTTGCTTTTTGCTTGTTCAGGTTCTTTCGGATGACCCCAATGCATGACTGTACCCATTTGGTCTTCCATTTGATTTGAATTGAATTTATTTTAATCCCATTCTAAATTCAATTTAATAATGAATAATAATTTTTTAAAAACGTCATGGGTCAGGATCAGGTGTCCGATCAAAGTGAGGTTGAATCAAAGCGGGATGTCTTGGTACTTGGTCATCATTGCTCGCAGTTAAAAAGTGGCAGTTCTAATTATGTCACTTATTAATTATGCAACACACCAGTACACAAACGCCATGCAAAATACATCACACAAAATAACACAAACACTACAGCAAACAAGTCCTGGCGAGGGTGCGCAATCTCTGATTGCTCCTTTTCTTGTATTATTTTGAATCCTTTTTTGTATACAATGTCGAGATTCGTATAAGAGCTAACAAACAAAACATACAGCAAAGGTATCAGGAGACAAGAAGGGCAGAACAGGGAAGCAGAAAGCAGTGGGGAACAGATACATTATGATGTTTGTGGAAGGGAGAGGGATGGTGCCAGTTACAAGGGGTAAACAAGATGGGCACTACTAAAACTTTCAGGAAAGAAAGCAGGGAATTTAAGGAGGTGGGTTCGGTGTGGATGAAAGGGAGTCGAAAAGTTTTGGATGGGGGAAGATAAGAGATGGTGGTGAACAGCTGTTTTGAAGACCTTGAGGGAAGAAGGAGATTGAGGAGAGTGTGGAAGGTTTTTCCAGAGGCAGGAAAAAAGAGGAATGAAAGAGTGACTGTGAGCAGTGATTCTTGATTTTGGTCGTTTCACCAGAAGGGAGTTGGGGTTGATGTTAAACTGAGTACCCTGTGGAAATATGGGGGGTGGGGGATGACAGATCACAGACAGTGCAGGGGGGGCGAGGCCAGAGAGGAGATGGTAGATGACAAAAAGAACACCGACCTGCCTGCAGCGAGAGAGGGAAAGACCCAAAGACTCAGCTTCATCGCGAGAGCTAACAATAATCCAAAATGCTTGGCCTCCACAGCTTGAAACCGAGAAAGGTGGTGGTGGTCATATGGCAGCTTAGCTGCCGGGATAGCTGTCATTTCTTGAAGCGTGACTGTGTCGCTGATGCAGTGCCCCCTCTACCAGTACACACACTGGAACTGGTACTCATTTCGCCGACCTCGGAAGGAAGACAGGCTGAGTCAACCCCCTGGTGTATTAATTCAGCAGCTGACGGGGCTTGAACTCAGGACCCTATGATCCCAAGCTGCCACCCTAACCACTGAGTCAACACCAGGCGACCGAGAAAGGTGTAAGGTGGGAACACCAGCCCAGAGGAGAGAGAATGACTCCATCAGACTGTGGATGAAAGCTTTGTATTTGGTCAGGAGCTCAGGTGTTCCAAGAAAGCTCTTTGCACGACAGAGAACAGCAGCAGAGCAGGTTTTCAGGACATGGGGGCTGATGTCTTCTCGACCGGTTGCAGAATCTGATTCAAGGTTTGACAGTAAGCTCTCCACCTTGTCAGGAGAAAAGGACACAGAGTTCAGGAACAGCTTCGTATGACTGGGTCAGGTGGGAACAGAAAATAATGGGTTTGGGACACAAGATTTAGAAGAAAACAGAGTTTAGGCATTCAGGCTTTTCATGTATAGTGTCAGCTGTGCAGCCATTTGAGGTAATCAAACGGATGGAGGGGGAGCATACACTGGAAACAGATTTAACCAGATGCCACCAGGATTTGGAGGAAGGAGACAGATTTAAGCATTCCCATTTGAAAATGTTAAGATGTTCTTTCCTGGCTCTCTTGAGGGTAGACACACACACACACACACACACACACACACACACACACACACACACACACACACACACACACACACACACACACACACACACACACACACACACACACACACACACACACACACACTTGTTCTGGGTTTTGTGGAAAGAAATGAGATTGCATGCAATAAGATTTGCCTTCCATGAGGGAAAGGTGAGTTGTTTTTGGACAACTGCCTCACCACAAGCTTCAGTGTACCATTGGCAGGATGAACAGTTTGACAATTGAAGATCACATGGGATAAATCTGTGCACGACAGAGAGAGAGAGCAAAATTCTTTGAAAAAATTCCCAGGATGAGTTTATGATGGAGAAAGTAGAAATGGGAGACCAGTCTGGAAGTTTGATGGCTGCTTGAAGTCCCTGCCAGTCAGCCTGAGTGAAATGCCAGACTCGTCTAATTACAGTTCTCTAATAACGGCGAGAGAGATGACGACTTTGACAAAAATATGGGCAGATGAACCGATTGGTTAATCAGATGAACCGAAGAGCAGCAGACATTTTCTGGGAAATTGGTTAAAATCAAATCCAGAAGAGATTGCGTGCTGTTGGCTGAGAACCGGGTCAGGAAGTTGACAGATTGTGTCAGTCTCAATGAGTCACAGAAATCTTTGGCAAAAGTGCCATGAGAGGTGAGAGTGGTATTCACACACAGCCAACTGGCATGATAGCAATTGGGAGGCACCACATATGAGGAAGAGAGAATTAAGAAGAGAGGATAGAAGTTGGTCATTTTTTTCGGTGAGTGAGCTGCAAATGGAGTCATTACTGTTTGGTGGACGTTACAACGCACATATAAACAAGAGGTGGGAGAGGAGGGGAAGCCGGAACCAGAGGTACTCCTGTGGGAGTGGAGGAGTGAGGGCAGTGCATGGAGAGTGAGGAAGAGAGTTTTTGAAAAAGAGAGCAACTTTGCCACCAGGACGAGGCTCATGTCTATCTTACCAGAGGAGGGAGTCACCATGGAGAGAAACTAAGGAGTCGGAGACGTCTTGAAGGAGGAGTGTTTCTGTTAAGCAGATTATGTCTGGTTTGTCAGTGGCAAACTGCATGGAGAGATCAGCCAGGTTTCAGTGAAGGCCTCGGATGTTTGAGGTCCACAATGCTAAGGAAGAAGGAGGGGAAGAGGCATTGGGAGCAGTGGAGGGAGAGGAGGGGGAGGTTAGGACGAGGGAGGATAGCCAGACGTCGGGAGAATTGTTGACAATGTGTAGGAGATTAGAGAAGAGTTAGGTAAGAGGATCGGATAGTGAGGAATATAAAGGGATATGTGGTGAAGGGATGAGTCACAGTGGGGAGTAATAAAAGAGGGGACAAAGGGAAGTAGGAGATTGGAGAAGATGGAGGAATGGGCTGGAAGAGAGAGGGGGGGGGAATGAGGCAGCTTTGTGGATATGAGGGGGGCAGCTTTGAGAAGGGGGAGAGAGATGGGAGCTTTGAAGGGGAGGGTGAGTGAGATGAATTGAGGCAAAAGGGTCAGGGGGGAGAATTAAGGGAGAAGTGTTGGGGGTAGCTTTTGAGAAGGGTGCGGTGGAAGAGAGAGAAGTTTGCTTTTGAAGTTTGCTTTGAAGAGGGAGGAAGTGACTGATTTGAGAGGGAGGGTGAGAGGGAAACTTTGAGGGTCATGGGAAACGATGAGAGCAGGCCGACCATGGGGGAGTAGGGGGAATGGACAGGTGGGGAGAGGGGAAGAACTGATTAGTCGTGGTATCACTGGTTTGGTGAAGAAGGGAGGGGGGAGGGGGGGGGAAATAAGATTTGAGCGGTTGGGAAGAGGGGGAGGTGTGATGAGATTTGAGGGTGTGGAAAGAGGGGAGGCAGCTTTGAGAAGGAGGAGTGATGGGGGAGATTAGAAAGGGAGAGGTGGGGGGAGAGATTTGGCTGAGAGGGGAGAATTGAGGTCGAAGGGTGAGGGAGTAGAATTCAGGGAGAAAGGTGTTGGGGGAGCTTTTGAGAAAGGTGAGGGGAAGCTTATGGGGGAAAGAGAATGATGGTCTCCTTGAAGAGGGAGAGGGCAGTTGAATTTAGATGGAAGGATGAGAGGGAAGCTTTGTGAGGGAGCGGAGACGATGAAGCATGTGTGGTCTTGGTGGGTGGGGGGAGAAGGGAGGGATGAGGAGAGGGAAGGGATGAGGAGAGGGAAAGGATGAGACTGGGTCGAGGTATGGTAAAGCTTGGAGTGAGCATGGGCGGGGACAACATTTGGGGGGATGGGAAGAGGAGAGGTGTGATGAGAGGAAAGAGAGAGCATGTTTCATATGTTGAGGAGTGTACTGAATGTGAGAGTGAGATACTTGTTAGGTTGGAACAGAGGCCACAGATGGTTGAAACCATACAGCTTGGGATACCAGAGGGTGAGCTGTTATTAAAGCAGAGGGCAATGGAGAGGAGCAAAGAGAGTCGTTAGGTTTGAGAGCAAGATGTGAAGAGTAAGGAGGGGGAATAACATGGAAGGAGTTAGGAGGAGGTAGATTTAAGAATGTGGGATGAATTTTCACTGAAGTTGCAAAAAATAATAGATTGGAAGACAAACATGAATTTCAAAATGGGATTTAAAAAATTTATAGGTCAGAGATTCATGTAAATACATTGGAGGATGGATGGAGATCAGAAGAATTGAGAGAATGAAGGAAGGAAGCATTGTAACAAATGGAATTTTTCAATATGGGATGAAAGAAAGGTCAAAATAAGTCAGGTTTTTGAAGAAGAACATGGCAGAGAGGAAGTCGAAACATTTCAAGAGACCTTTTTTTTTTTTTCTTTTTTTTTTTTTGAAGATGAGGGAAGAGGAGGCAGAGTCAAGGAAGAGTTTGAAGAAAAACTAGTGAGGGTGATTGGTGAATACCTTTATGGTAAAAGTGGGATTGGAAATTTGGAAGGCAAAGAAGAAGGATGTAGAAGAGTCTGTTGAGGAAGTCACGTGGTTTCAGGAGGGAAAAGTGAGAAGGGAAACGATTCTTATTATATATATTTACCTGCTGTTGGCTTAGCAGTTAGGGTGTTGGCTTGAGATCTTAGGGTCTTGAGTTCTAGCCCCATTACCCGCTGAATTAACACCAGGGGGTTGACTCAGCCTGTCGTCCTTCCGAGGTTGGTGAAATGAGGACCAGTGTAGTAGCCAAAAGGCTGCACATGAAGGGAAGGAGTGTTGACGGATTTATTAAAAATCTGGTATTGGTGTGGCGCAGACATGATGGGCCGAATGGCCTCCTCCTGTGCAACATTTCCTTGTAAAAAAAAAAATTAAAAATTTTAAGACATGAAACGGAGGGTATAATTGGGAGTGATGGAGGGATAGAGGGGGAAAAATGAAGGTGATAAGGAGAATATATAACAAACAGATTTTGCACACAGACTGGAAAAAGGGTAGGCCTCAAGGAAACCTGATATTAAAAGACGATTAATACTCACCAATTAGCACAAGTTTTAATACAAGACAATTAGAAATACACAGTAAACACAGAGATAACAAAATAACAGTAAAAACGTGACAGAATTACTGGAATACTTATCTTTGAGAAAGTCAGCAGAGATCCTGAAGATGAACCACCACTGTTGCTCAAGAACTGGAAACAGAATTCCTTTGATTCCAACACAGTGAAAACTTAAACTTACTGGCTCAAATATAGGTGCTCATCATTGTAGTGACAAAAACAATTATATTTTCATATACTGTAAATGTTTGCACTTCCACATTATTTAAAAGCATTTGAAAGCATAAAGAGAAATGAGTACGTATATTTCTGGACAAAAAGTGTCCCCTGTATATTAACGATCACAAGATCACAAATGGGGTTCCCCCTGGACATGACCTCCACCTCCATGGAGGTGGTGTAGTGTGGTGTGTGTGGTGTGTCCATGTGGATATTCGCAACTGGACAGTGACCCAATATACTATCACACAGCTTGCAGAAGTACACCTTGTCAGAATCTGTCTTGTAGTCTTTAGGTCTTGCTTTACAGCTGCACTAGTACATCCTGAGTCTCGCAGTGCTGTCATTTTCTGTGAACCCACGTAGTCTTCATCCACGGTGATGTTGTCATTGGCGATGCCAATAGTGGTTTACTCACAACTGTTAAAGACCACAGGTGTTGACTGAAATCCTCTGTTCATCCAAATTCCTTCAGGACACTTTTGCACAGCTGATGCAGACTGCTCTTTCGTCTCTGCTCTGCAGGTAACATCTTTGCTCTGGAAGTTGCGGATTGCACTGACTGCCTTCTATTGCTACCTCATCTGAGCTGCCTTCCTCAATCGACATTTGGCCATCATGTGGCCTTTCTTGTTACAATAGAAGAATAGTTGTGGTTGGGATTTTGAATGTGAGGGTTAGGACGGGTTTGCGTTTGGGTTGGGATTTTGAATGTGGGGGTTAGGGCGGGTTTGCGTTGGGGTTGAGATTTTGAATGTGAGGGTTAGGGTTGATTATGCTCCCTGTTATATTATCTCACACGCATACACACACACACACACACACACACACACACACACACACACACACACACACACACACACACACACACACACACACACACCAACAAACAAAAGTTAAGCCTTGACTATTCAGTTGCGGATTCTGTTTGGGGTTCACAGATCTAAGAACATCCCCCTTGACACACACTATATATATATATATATATATATATATATATATACTGTATATATATATATATATATATATATATATATATATATATATATATATATATATATATATATATTTTTTTTTTTTTTTATTTAACCCTGTTATACACCTCGGACTTGGTCCTCGAGTGTCCATAATGGTGTATAGTAGAGGGGAGTGAAGCGCCAACCGATTGCTCCCATGAGTATTATTAGCTGAGTTTTGTCTTTTGTAATTCCTGTGAATAAAATGAACCTAAAATCTCTTCCCCTTCTAAATCATATACCTTATAAGTGCAAGGAACTGTATCTATTGCAACAACAATTTAAAAAAGATAATTTGTCCATCGCTTTGTATAACCTTTTTCAAAATGAGATTTCCACCTATATATTCTTACGATATCAACAACTTTGAACTTAGGTTTTCTGACATTAATCTCTTTTTCATATTCTAATTTTGTAAATGTTTCTGATGGTTTGGTATTTGTTGATGTGTGAATCATGTCATTATACTTATCTACAATATCCTGAATAAAAGATGACCATTGTTGTGAACCGAGTTGTGTGAATTTTTTATATAGTCTCTCTTTTAAGGTATGATTAAAGCGTTCAATAACAACGGCTTTTCCTTCATTAAAGGTATTGTATAATGTAATGCCGTTATTTTTTTTAGAAAATTCATAATTGTCTTGTTATAAAACTCTCTACCCTCATCAGTCCAATATTTTTTAGGTTTTCTCTTACTTTTATTAAATATCTGTTGAAAGGCTAACATAAGAGTATTACCTGTTTTGTTTTTTAAAGGGGCAATCCACGCATATCTACTCCTCAAATCGATAACGGTTAAAGCATACTTGTAACCCCTTTCATTATTGAGTTCAATCAAATCAGCTGACCAGATATATTCAACTTCCTTGGAATAAACTTTCCTTCGATGAAACTTTGTGAATATTGGCTTATGTAATTCATCAGCTAATTGCTCTTCAATCTTAATGACATCATTAGAGCCTATAAGTTTTTTGAATTTCCAAGTCCAAGTTTCAATTTAGCACTGATCATCTTCACGATGAACCAATCAACTTTTTCTCTCAAGGTTGGATTTTGTATCAGAGACAAATTATACAACATTTCTCTATCGGCTTCATGCATTTCTTCCAACGTTGTGGTATTCCCATAATCAATATCATGTCTCATGCACACTTCATCAACCCTAGTGATGGGTTTACTCCATGGTTTAGGATTGTCCGCCTCATCTAATCTTTTATCCAAGTTTGTGCCTGGACCACAGAAAGAATACCCTGGTAGATGTAATTCCCCTGGTATTCCAGTAGTTGTAAATTTACTTCCTGATAAAAACTTTTGTATATCTCGTCAGAGTTTGTGTTCGGAGATAAATTGATTTTTTTTTTGAACCACACACCGAACATGTACCTTTTTGTATGACTATTATTTTTACTTTTAAAATATGAAATATTTTTAGCAGCGTCTCATGTAATGAACGCTGCTCTAAGAGAGCTCGGCATTGTTCTTCTTCTTCTTGTTCTTCTTCTTGTTCTTCTTCTTCTTGTTCTTCTTCTTCTTGTTCTTCTTCTTCTTCTTCTTCTTCTTCTTGTAAAGACAAAACATTTATATTCGGACTCGGCTCTTTTATATATACGATCCGGATCTCCTAAAATACTAAACACTTGTACACATCCTCGCATTGAGGGTGCCTTTTCAGAGCGTCTATCATGAAATTTAAATATATTCGGACATTTGCTTTAAAGTTTTGAAAAGTTCACGTTACCATTTAAAGATTATTCCATTTAATATATTGTAATTTCGTAAATACATTATTTATTTCGTAAATACACTATATTTCGTAAATAGGTAAATACACTATGACGGGTCTCGCTATTGGCTTAATCAAGGCACGTGACGAAATATCGGAAGTTGTTTTTTTTTGTTGTTGTTTTTTAGCCGACAAAACCTTTAGGACACTGCTCTTGGACACATTTGTCCTTGTTAGTATTAGTTTTCTTTTTACATTTGAGTCAATAACTCATTTATTTATGAGAAAAATTCCTACAGAGTGCAAAAACCTTTTTACTTTCCAACATGCACATTTGAATCTAAATTTTAAAACATAAAGAATCCTCAGAAACGTCTTTACTGTCTTCTCCATTTATTTAAGAAAAAAAATGAAAAACTTTAATCAATGTCGATATCTTGTCCTTGATAACGATGTCAATAGTCTTGTCAAAAATATTGCTAATAGACTTGTCAATTCTTTGTTTTCCTCCTCGGTACATTGAGATTTATTTATTTCTGTTTTTAATCTTACTGGTTTCCATATTTTCATATATACCTTATTTATTCTCGTTCTTTCCTCCCTCTCCTCCCTCTCCTCCTTCTCACTCTTCTCTCTCTTCTCCCTCTCCTACTTCTCTCTCTTTTCCCTCTGCTCCTCTCTCTTCTCTCTCTTCAACTCCTTCCTCGTCCCTAACTATACTTGAATTGCTTACACCCATAGAATATCCTACATATATTCATCGGGATTTATTGTTATTGCTGTATCCAAAATATTTTTTTTTTACAACAGGAAACCAATAAAATTTCTTTTGAATTTCTAAAAGAGCCTTACGTTTTCTTAACTTTAAAATTTTTTCATTATTTAACATTCTAATTAAATCTAAAGTTGTTGCTTTATCAACATCAGCATAATGCCAATCTTTTATTGAAAATACCTCATTCGTATGTTGCAGAACATATTTATTAAAATAGTGAATACCCTTTTCTTGAAGGTATGCTTGGACACAGAAATGATAATTTTCTTGAAGCCTTCTTGCTGTCATTTATGTATTATAATATATGACAGAATAATATTATGACACGAAACACCTCCCCATCTTCCCCAAGTTAAATCATTTTGTATTTCGTTACTTATTATATATAATCCTGTTTTTTCTGTTTTCATGATATAAACTAGCGCAAAACCATTATTATATTTACCCTTATTAAATTCTTTTATTTGTTGTTTACGAATCGTGCTTCCACAAAACTCATTCTCCATACCAAGTGGATAATATTCTTCCTTACCAGACTGATATAAATGCTCCAGGTCTTCTCGGTCAATTTTAAATGACCAATTATACCCTAAATCATTCATATCATACCCCCGTTGTTCTATTCTCATACAAACGATACGCCGTTCTTTGTAAAAATTTATTTTAATTCGAACTGTGAATTCTGTATGACATGGAGATAAAGTCAACACTTCTGTATCTTTGGAATACAGTGCCGTTTTATTTAAGGATATATATTGTGATAAATCGTAAGCCTGGTGTTGGCTTAGTGGTTAGAGTGGTGGCTTGGGATCCCAGGGTCCTGAGTTCAAGCCTCGTTGGCTTCTGAATTAACACCAGGGGGTTGACTCAGCCTGTCATCCTTCCGAGGTCGGTGAAATGAGTGCCAGTGTACTGGTCCCGGTGTATGCCCCGTTAAGAATAGGTGGACCATATCCCTGTGTGTCATAAGAGGCAACCAGGGTTGGTGTCAGGAAGGGAATCCGGCCATAAAACATTGCCTCAAGAAAAACCCCAACCCCTGCACAGCAGGGAAAAATGGCTGTAAAACGGTAATTATTATTTATATTGTGATAAATCGCGTAATCTCACCAAGTCATTCGCGTCAGTCGGGCTTGGATAATTTTTTTAATTTATAAGCATTTTTCATATTAATATTTTTTGTTTTACTATATTTCTGTCGTTCAGCCTGTGCCTTTGTCTAATAATTTGATAAATCAATATCCAGTTCTTGGGATACACCAAAGATAGAACCGTCTTTACCAACATAAGTCATATATATTCGATTAAAAATAATGTCATAAAATTTTTTATTTTTGTTGAGTTGAAATAATACATATATACAAATTGAACACAACACTTGGAGTTTAATTTTTGGACTTCAAATGTTCGACAAACACCATTCTGTAAGAATTTTATGACTTCAACAGGTGGTGGAAGACCAAAACTATCAAAATAATATTTGTCTTGACTATTAAAAATACAAACCCAATGAGAAACATTCCCATTATTATGTTCTAAGTTCATAATAATATTCCTTGTTTGTTCAGGCACGTTTGTTAATTCATCTCTCATGCAAATAACCATGTTATGAATTATTAATTTCTTGCAATATATGACAAGTTGTAAATTTGATGTTGTATTCTTTCCAAATTCTTTAAACCACTCAACAATGCTCATTTATTTTTTCGAAAGATATAATCCATTACCCCTTTTGGTTAATTTTACACCTGCTTGTGCGATAGAAGAAAGCATATCTCCAACGAACAATCTCGCTTTATCAGACAGACTTTCAAGTTTTTCAGCAAAATCTACAATTACACCACTTCCACTAATTTGTTTCTCCAACTCTTTGTTATGTCTTTCCAATTATTTTTGAGCCCGGAGTTGAGCCTTCCTTTCGTTGGCAGTTTTCACCGCTGTTGAAATACCACCCGTCAATGCTCCAACCACACTTAAACCAGCAAATAAAGGAATTAGAAATAGGAGAAATCCTCCACTCGTCTCTCTTATTGAATATTTTTTCAACATTGGTTTTGTCATTTCAATTTTAAGTGAGCCAGTATCGTTCAAGATTTTAACCTGTTCTCTTGTGAGCAAAACATCAATTCTTACTGCTCCTATTCTCTGAATTGTATTAACGTTAATCGTACAAGGCTTTTGATTTTGAACACAAGATGATAGTTTATGAAGATTGATTTGATTAACATATACCCCAGTTGGTACTTTGGCACTCATTTATTATACAAAAAATTATGTGAGACTAATCATCACAACATTATCTGTATTAATCTGTAAATCTGTTTCTTCCAAAAGCAAACAATATGTATCAACTTCTTCACTCTCTCCTCTTTCAATGTATAGGGAAGTATCCACTCGATTCGACTTTATAGTTTCCTTTTGAGTGCTCAGGTCAAACGCATAGATTGCATACAAACTTTTAAATGCTGTCATATCCCAAATAGGTTCTTTATTTCCATTAGTTTCACACACCTTTTGGAAAGACATGTATGCTTCAGCAAAATCATTTTTTTCCCCAAGTAATTTCCAATCTCTCTTGTGGATAAAATGTTCCATCTGGAGAAACACGAAGTTGTTTCACCTTAGCATTATCACTCAATGCATTATTCTTATCAGTAGCAGTATCACCATCTGGTGTTTTAAAAATGATCCACAGATACCGTGGTTTCCTTCCAGAACACCCAAATTCAACGTGTAATTGGTTTGGTTTAGTTTAACGTTTTGACATCTTCTTTTGAGGTATGATACACTGAGTGGCTTCTTTGAGTTAAGTCTTCCATTCAACATCTCTTCTGTTTTAAGATTAGGAGTATATTCACGAATATACCAACTCATTTCATCAATTACAAATTTATTCTGGTCACCAAAAGCACTACCAACACCAAAAAGTAATCTATTTTCATTATCATTCCTTTGTACTTGAAATCTAATTTTAAGACCATGCAGAAATTTATCATGATCACAAAATCCAAATATACTTTTAAGAGGAACTGCCACGGTAAAACTATTAACTGCTTTTGCATCATCATAATACATTCCTTTCCTTTGACTTTTTTCAGGGACTGTGTTTGTTCCCGTTGTCATATCAGAAATAAAACCTTCGACAGCCCCCTTTCCCATTCTATCACTGACTGAATATCGTGTAAATTTCATCATTTCAGATACAGCAGAGACATAATCAACCGCTTCAACTTCTTGTGTTCCAATGTTCAAACGAACACCATCAAACATTTTCCAGAAGAAATCATTTACGAGTGTAGCGTTTGTGTTATTCCCAGCCTTATTGAATGTAAATTTACACAACAAGAAACTTTCGGATAGATTCAAATAACTTTGTTGATTATTTATTTCAAAACTTTTGTTCCATTTGCATTCCAGTCTGTTCCAGTTATTGCATTTACCTTAAAGTAATCTTCTTTTTAAGTGGAGTTTGAGATGACAATGGTATCATCCAAATCATAGATACTATCAATTGCTTCCATACTTGTATTTATTTCGGAAAAAAGATGTTAAAACTTTTGAAACCCTGACCCAAGTATTTGAATTATTTTCTGTCGTTCTTGGGGAGACAACTGAGTTTTTGCCTTTCTTAATTAATTTCATTGCTGGTAATTTATGAGATTCCTTTTTGGCATCTTTTATACTCTTTATAGCAGCCGCTACATTTCCCACTGCAGAAGCAGTTGAACCAATGAGGTCTTCATGTTCAAGAATAGTTGAACCAATACCCATTAGAGTATCAATTATCCCATCTCCTTTTTATTATAAATTAATGTCCGACACCCCTTTGCCTCTTAGGTTTATAATATCCTCTACCAAGATACATACTTTCACCCTTGTGGTATGGGGAAAGGAACATCCCATCCCCTGTAATTATTTTATATTTTCCCAACTCGTGTTTCCTCACAATAACCATCATATTTATTTATTGGAAAACTTCATGTAGGTGAATTCTGATGGATATAACTTCTCCATTAAAAGAAATCTTTCGATTTTCTTGGTCGGTTATCCTAAAATTTACTCTATGTATGGTTTTTCCTGACACAGGGAGATAAACCAAATTTTTGGGTTCCATATTGAATTTATAACCAATTGGGGTTGAGTATGCACTGAATGAAAATATTTTATTTGTTTTTATTCCATCATTATAAGCACCATCAATCAAATCACAGTGAATTAACACCAAATTTATTCCTGAGGATATTTGAATGACATTATCACTGCAAAACGTCCCATGAGTTTCAATCTTTTTTGAGGAGAAATCCAATAACTCTATAAATGAATTATCAATTATGCCATCAACCTTGTAGGTATTTTTAAGTTTAATTGTTGATTTTGAGGTATGTTTTTGAATATCGATAACAATATTTTTTGGTTCATCACCCTGTTCTTTCATAAGACGAACAATTTCGGAAGATATTTGAGAAATCTCATATGCCCTGGGTGAGAATGTTATCGTTTTGTATCCACTTCCGGGATTATAAATAAATTTATCATTTTCTCGGTTATATTAAATAAGGTATTATAAGTTTCCATGGACAAAAAGATGTCTCATATTCATTTGTTGGGTCAAGTTGGAGTGGCTATGGGAATGAAGATGTGTGGTCGCTTGTTGTGAAATTAATACTAAGGATTGTGCTTCTCATCTTATTAAATGAGATAAAATGTCTTTATATTGATATTTATGAATTATTTTCATGTTCATCAACTAGTCTAAAATGGCTGATGCTTCATTAAAACAATTATTATTTCCAGCCTTCTTACTACCGAACAACAATAACAGTCTATCAACTAATTGTGATGGGTCATTTGGAAGAAAACTAACACCTGAACCAAGGATACTTAAAGCGTGAATAATGTGCTTCTCCTTCTCATTCTTCCTACTTTTACCAGAAATAGTAACCCTATAATTAAGAGTGTTAAGCAGATCAATATATATTCTATCATCATTATTTTTCATATTCAATGGTTTATCAATATACTTTGATTCATCCCTCACAGTTGAAGTTTGTCTTCCATCTTTTGTGAGAAGAAACATTAATCTCGGAGTTAGTTTAACAGGAGGTTGATCAGAACTCAAGAACCTTAATTCATCACTAAATATCAATACCTTTTCTTAAACAAGATGAAATATTGCTGGTTGTTTTGTTGGAATAAGTCCTGCTTTGGTTTTTGAATCTGCTGAATATTCATTGTTTTGAAGAGCATTCAGAATATAATCAGGGGGATGATTTATCTCTTCCAGTTGTTGAAATAATACTTCATCATCATATTCAAATTCTCCTATATGCTCTAATTCTTCCTCCATCATTTGACTGAAATATTTTATAATTAGAAGTTTTTTCGGAGTATATTCTATTGTGGGAACTGTGGAAACATCTATAATTTTTTCTTGATATGTTTTTAAAAGCGGTTTAAAAAATTTCTCTTGTTTTCTTTCAAATGCTTCTTCACCCGTTAGTTTCTGTCTGCGTTTCTTCTTTATGTCTTCCAGTTGTTTTCCAACTTTTGAAACCAACTCTTGATGTTCCTTAAATCTTTTTGCTCTTTCTTTCACATCCATTTACTTCTTGGAAAATATCATTTAATATCTCATCTTGTTTCACAACAATATATTTATATTTTTCAGTCGTGTGCTTCATATAATCCCAAAATTCCTTTTTACTGCATAATGTAGAACAATTATCTCTCCAAAAAATGTTTATATCTATTGAATTTAACTTGAATAAAATAAAAGTATTAGCATTGTTTCTTATTGAGTGATGAGGGAGTTCAAAGTATGATTGACTAAGATGAATGCAATTACAAGAAGAATGTCTCCCTCTTGTGTAGTAGCTGTCCATTACCGTTTGGTTTCTCTCATTAACACAATCATCAGAGATAACAAGGTTCTTTTTTGATTTATCCAAATCTTTGGGAGAAGGTATATCATTCGTATTATCAATAAGAATAGAAGTTATCGGTTTTGATTTCTTTTTACATCTCTGTGTATCACAAAATGGTTGTATTATATCTTCAATGTTATAATCATTTAGGTTTTTTTGAAGTTTAAATACACCGATTATATCTTCTTTTTGAAGACCAGCATTAAAACCTTCTGAAAGTAGTTCATACTCTGGTTGAAACCTTGACATTGTGAAAATTATTAAATTATCATAATCTAAAAAATAGTGAGTCAGGAGCATCTTCAAAAGTAAGCAGGTTTTTCCACATCCGCTTGAACCAACTATGAGACGTCTTCATGAATTTGGAAGATTTTTATGATTGTTAAATTTTATCTTATTTTCCCAAATGGCTAAAAAAAATCATTCATTTATATATTTGGAAAACAGGTTATTTAATTTATTATTGGCATTTTTATAAACTCGATATTTTATCCTAAGTTCGGGTTTAATTTCAAGATAATCCATTATTTTATTCATACAATATTGTGTGTTGATATTTCCCTAAAAATGACAATCGTGAATAATATATAACAACAATCCTTTGAACATTTCTCCAATATGTTCAGTTTCTTCCCTTGCAAGGAAAGGTGTGTTATCACCCTCATGCTTTACATTCATTTCTCTGATCAATCTTGTAAAGTAATTCATTTTTGGTGTAAATCCAAAATAATTATTTTCCTTTTTATATTTTTTATTATCATTAATTAGAAGATAATCACAGAATATACATTGTTTATAGGCTTTTGACTCCGTGTTTAATCCCCCTCTATCACACGCAGGACATTTCTCAAATTAGTCATCTGGAGAATCAGGGAATTCAAGAGGCTCAAAATCTAGCATATTTATAAAGTAAAACTTTACTTAAACTGAAATTCATCTTCGGAGTCATCGATAAAACTACTTTCAGAACTATCGTTTGAACACAACTCTCGGTATCATAACAATCATTATCACTCTCATAATCTTCAAAATCTTCAGTTGAATATTGACTCATATTTAATTCGTAGAAACAACATTACCATCGACATCTGCATACTTTTTTCATTCCAAGATTCAACTACAACATTTTTTACATTAAAGGTAATTTTAAAATGATTCTTAACTACTATTGAACGAAATGTCATTTCATCTGATATATTAACATCCTTTATTTCATCAGGATTTACATCTTTAGGGTTGTTGAAAAAAATACAAATTTCTCCTTGCATACTACAGATGGTCATATATTTTCGTTCTCAAGCTTCATCCATAAGTTTTTATTTTTTGATACTTTTTCTTGTTTCATTGCTTTTTCTAGTTTTGAATATATTACCAGAAGGAGAGGAGAAAGTTATGTTCGAGATACTTTCATTGATGTTCTTTCAGATATACTTAAAGCCCTTACACTGAAGGAAATTGATGAACTCATATTCTTCACCATAATTGTTTTTATCCAATAGTTGTTATATTTGTCTTTGTTCAATTTTACATCCTTGACATATTTCTCAGTATCTTTAACAAATGAAGAGATTGATTGAAACTTGTCTTTTGTGTCTTGAAACATTGTATTTATTAAGTGAAAAAAGTTGGAGGATAAAATGGTTTTAAACATAGATTCAACGATAAATTAAACGAAATTTCATCAAGAAAATTTTAGTTTAAGCAAAGTTTTATTATATAAATATGGTGAATACAACATACTGCGATGTTTGTAATCACGAATATAATAATTATAAAAAACACCTTCAAACCAACAAACACACATTCAATCTATTTCATAAAATATCTCCTCTTGAGTTGGAAACAAAACATTGTGATATCTGCTGAAAGGATGTTTTGAAGAGTAGTCTAAAGAATCACCTTCAATCACAAAAACACAGAAGAATGAGTTTAAAGTAAAAGGAGACTATTATATTGAAAACACTGATGGAGCTTTTAAGAATCATATTAAAATAAGGATTTTTCAATTTGGAGAACCCGGTCCATCATCAATAGCTGAATCAATTGAAATAGTGAAACCTGCTGTTGAAAAAGTTATTAAAAAGACATTAAAAGAAAGGAAAACTTTACAGTTTTATATGCAAGTGAAAATGAATATGAAAAGACAAGATGAAGAACAAACTCCTTATATGAGAACAGATCTTCATTTTATTACATAATTTCAAGATTTTCTGAATAGTGGGTTTATGAAGAACTATGAAGACAAGAGGAGGATGTTGATAATACAGTGGTAGGAAGTGGATTTATTTTTTTTTAAATCATCTTTTTAGATATACAAATTCTAAAATCAGACCCTATATTCTTATATTGAATTTCCAAAATAAATGAAATTAAAGAAGGCAGTTGCTAATATTAAGAACAATGATAATAAATGTTTTCTCTGGTCTGTTCTTGCTCACTTACATCCACCAAATTATAATTCAGAAAGAGTAAAACAATATATGAAATATGAGAATACCTTGGACATTTAAAATTTTAAATTCCCAATGCCACTAAGAGATATTCCTAAATTTGAGAAAAAAAATCTTTCTGTTAATGTATATGGATTAACTCGAGAGAATAAAGTTCAGGTATTAAAGATTACAGAGAGAAATGAAGAAACACACATTGATCTTTTATATTTTAGTGTTGGAAAGAATTCACATTATACATCCATCAATAAATTATCAAGATTAATCTCTTCTCAGGTATTCAGAATAGCAAACAAAATATATCCTTGTAAGCGATGTCTTAATTCATTTCATACAAAATAACGATTAGAACAACATTCAAAGTATTGTAGTAATCATAAATCAGCTGAAATTACAATGTCTAAACCTGGTGAAAAGATTTCTTTTGAAGATTACAATAAATCTATCATGCACCCATTTTTGATTTCTGCTGATTTTGAATATATCTTAAAAAAGATAAATACTGCTTCTGCTAATCCAAAAGAATCACATACAAATAAGTATCAAAAACATATTCCTTGTGGTTTCTGTTATTATATCAAATCATCTGTTGGAGAAAAGTATAATAAACGTGAACATTATAGTGGAAAAAAAGCTTCACAACAGTTTTTAAAATGATTAGAAAAGGATTGTATAAGATGAACTAAATTAATGAAAGAAACAAATGAACCGATGAAATTAACCGAAGAAGAAAAATTAGAATTTAGAAAGAACAATATCTGTCATATTTGTGAGGTGGAAATTGAGGGAGAGGGCAAAGTTAGGGATCACTGTCATCTTACTGGTAAATATAGAGGTCCCGCTCATTCCTGTTGTAATCATAATTATAAATTTCCTTCTTTTATTCCTGTCTTTCTTCACAACAGCACCAACTGTGATACACATCTATTTATAAATTAACTTTCAAAAACACCAGGGAATATTTCTGCCATAACAAACACAAGTCAAAAGTATATTTCATTTACAAAAATGATATTCACAAAACCTTTAACTCGTATTAGGTTTCGAGATTCTTGCAAGTTTATAGGAACACCACCAGCCTACCGAGCATCAAATTTAAGCTCCACGGGCTCTTTTCCAAATCTTTATTCATTCTTTCCAAAAGAGGAAATTCTAACTAAAGAGGAAATTCAGATTAAAGAGAGAATTCAGAGTAAAGAGGAAATTAATGAAGAAATTCTAATTATAAAGAAAATTCGAACAATGAATGAAATTTTAACTAAAGAGGAAATTCTGATTAAAGATGAAATTCTGATTAAAGAGGGAATTCCAACGAGAGAGGAAATTCAAACAAGGAATGAAATTCAAAGTAAAGAGAAAATTCTTACAAGTAAGGGAACTTATGCTTATGATTATATGGAATCATTTATGAGATTTAAAGATACACAACTTCCTTCAAAAGAAAGTTTCTATAATGACCTTTATGAAGAAGGGATAAGCGATAAGGAATATTGTGACGTCCATGGGAATTGAACAGTCCCGCCAACGTAGAATGAGCCGAAACGATGGAGGCGGTTTATTTTTTTATAACCCAAAGATGGCAGTTTTAATCGCTCGACAGCAAACGGGACGAGGAAGGTGGCACGAGTCGCTTTTCATTGAGTTAATAATGTTTATATCTCTAACCAGAACGATAATAAGACTCGGCAAGAGGAGGGATGCGGGGTGATTCGACGAGATGGTGGTGTGGGTTCGGGCATGGGGAAAACACAAACAATTCCAATGGATAGAGAAATCTCAAACCCCCAAAGGAGCCAGGTACACACACACACACACACACACACACACACACACACACACACACACACACACACACACACACACACACACACACAACGTAGCTGCTGGTCAGGCTTGTCCGTGGTGTCAACGTAAAAGTCACTGGATTGGTGCCAGACGAGCTGGCATTGCGCTCGTCAGGGGCAGGACACACGGTGGTGCTGAGTTTCCGTCAGCCCTTCCACGCAGAGCTGCGGTTTCCGGCCTGTGAGCTCCAACCAGCCACCGTGGTGCTGTTCCTGGTGGTGTCGACCTCCTGTTGTAGGCCCAAGACCGCTCACAGCCGCCAGCGAGCAAGTTCTGGCGCCAAGATGCGAGCAGGAGAGGGAGGCAGGTCCGCCCGACGTTCGGTCCCGTACTCCGAGCCAGCAGAACTCCAGAGCCAACCGAGGTGAGGCAGGTGGCACAGCAAGGCCACGAGACACGACGAATCGAGGAACGAACCAGTGCAATGAGAGAGCGCGCTCAGAGACCCACAGCCTCGACCAGACGCTTTCTTTTTATGACTCTTCCTCTCCTTCTCCCGAACAGAACCTTTTTATACTCGAGTCCTCATCACTTCCAATCGAGCCCTTTTATTGGCCCTCCGCCATCGTCTTCCGCCAATTGTGATCAAAGGGCGGAGCCATCCGCAGCACTGTCCTGTTACGTCACGTCAAGCCTACAGGGAATACTAAAAGGGGATACGCATACGCACTTACCCTAACCCGTCTCCCTATCTAATTATGTGACAATTATCATTTCCCCCTTAAAGAAATGGACATTTACTCAACAACTTATCACCACTGAATTGCTACTTGTTACATCGAGATCCTGGTACAACTCGAACACCATGGCATACCTAATTAAACATCCTAATTACCCTTTGAATGTTTTACCCTCCCCCCCCTCAGATGTAACAATATAAACACGTACAAGAAATTTGGAAAATATTTAAGATAAAGAACCTTGGAGAATATCATGATTTGTATCTAAAAACAGATGTTTTATTGTAAGCTGATGTGTTTGAAGCTTTTACATCACTCTGTCATAATAAAAATTGTTATGGATTCGATCCTGCCCACTATTTCACAGCTCCTGGTTTAGCTTGGAGTGCAATGTTGAAAATGACAAAACAAGATATAGATTTAATCAGTGATGTTGATATGCTTTTGATGATTGAGAAGTCCAAGAGAGGTGCAATATCACAATTATGTTCTAAAAGATATGCTAAAGCAAATAATAAATATCTTCCAAATTATGATAGTGAAAAAGATAGTAATTATTTGATGTATTTTGATGCTAATAATTTGCATGGATGAGCAATGTCTCAATTTCTGCCTTATGGTAAATTAGAGTGGGTGGAAGAAAAGGATTATGAAATTGTTTTGATGAATATTGTTATTTCTTCTCAAGAGGAGTTGAATGAGGAAGAAGAAGGTTATTATTTTGAAGTTGATTTGAGGCACCTGAGTGATCTTCATTATAAGCATAAAGACCTTCCTTTTGCATGTGAGAAAGAAACCCCAAAGAAAGAATGGTTAAGTGATTATCATAAAAGCTTTAATATTAAAGGTAAATCAACAGAAAAGTTATAAACAACATTCTATGATAAAGAGGGATATGTTTTGTATCAGAGAAGCTTGAAACAGTTTTTGGGAGAAAGATTGAGAGGAGCTAAAATTCATAGTTTTAAAATTTAAACAAAGTCTTTGGATGAAAAAGTATATTAAATTCAATATAGATATGAGAACAAATACAAAAGTAAAATTTGAAAGGGAATTCTACAAATTGATGAATAATGCTGTCTTCAGAAAGACAATGGAGAATGTTAGAAATGGGCAAAACATTAGATTTGCAACATCTTGGAAAGAAGCTTCCAGATTGATAAATAAAACAAGTTTTGAGAGAGAAGAGGTTTTTTCAGAGAACCTTTTTGCTATTCATATAGAAAAGGAAAGTATTCTAATGGATAAACCAATTTATATTGGAACAGTTCTTGATTTATCAAAGATATTGATGTATGATTCTTTGTATAATGACTTAAAGAAAGAGTATGGTGAAAATGTTTCATTGTTGTATATGGACACTGATAGTTTTATTCTAGATATAAAAACTAATGATGTTTATATAGATATGAAGAAAAATATTGGAGTATATGATACAAGTAATTTTAATAAGAAGAGTGAGATATTTTCAAAAAAGAATGAAAAGGTTATTGGTAAGTTTAAGGATGAGTTGGGTGGAAAAGTAATGAGTGAGTTTGTTGGATTGAGAGCAAAGGCATATGCTTATAAGTATGGTGATCAGATTGATAAAAGGTTAAAGGGATTAAAGAAATATGTAATGAAGAAATCAATAACATTTTAGAAATTATTATAATTGTTTGATGAATAAGAAAGAACAATATAGGAAAATGAATACAATAAGAAGTTGTAAACATAAGATATATAGTGAAGAAGTATATAAAAATGCAATAGGAGCCTTTGATGATAAAAGATTTATTTTAGATAATGGAATCGATTGTGTTTCATATGGATATTGTATGATAGAGTGAATATTTAATCATAGAGTATATAGAATAGATTGTGTTCCATATGGATACAAGTTTTAACTAAATAGAATATGGGTTAGGGTTTTTAAGGGCTACCGCCACCTTTTTCACAATATATAAATGGTTAAACCAAGTATTAATCAAACTAAAGAGTGGAGAAAATCTCAGTCTTGGTATATAAATGGAAAACATAATGAATGTGAAAAATATCAAATAAGTCTTATTGAAAAAAATAACTAAAACAAAGGTAAATAAAACAAATAAGTGAATACATTTAAAAAACTAGTAAGTTAGAGGAGGTAAAGAAAAAAATATCCTTGAATGGACTGAAAACTTTGATGGATATCAATTGAACAATGGAAAAATAATTTACTACAATCTCGAAATGATATGCAACTCAGGAGGTGGTCAGATGAGATCAATGAGAGAAGTATATCATTTCATAATGACACAAAAGGGGTATCTTGAAAAATATAAAGATTCAAATGTTTTATTTTTAAATATTTTAGATGGGGATTATTGTGCAAAGAAAATTAAACTATTCAAGGAATTTGAGAATGAACAAATCACTATTGGTTCAATGAGTGATCAAAACAATATGTATTGGTTGTTTTAAAAAAGTGCTCCTCGGCTAAAAGGGCAGGCTATTAAAATCTCCATTCACTTACATATTTTCGATATTTCAACAGCAGAGAATTCAACAGGTTTGGATAAAAAGGAGGTTTATTTTTTAGGGAAAAAAATATGAATCGCTGAGAATCCCCCATTCATTAACATGGGGGAAAGTGAGCCAGAATCAGTATATTCCCTCACTCTGTCTCCCTTCCCTCCTCCTCACTGTTCCCCCTCCCATCCCCTCACTCTGTCCCCCTCCCTCCTCCTTACTCTGCCGACCACTCTCCCCTTACTCTGTCTACCCATCCCTCCCCCTCAATCTGTTCCACCTTCTCCTCCCTCTATTCCTCTCCCCATTTTGTCTGACCCAAAATGGCTATTACAATGTCTTTTGCCTTTTAAAACATCAATAGCCATATGATTTTCTTCCAGTTTTTTGAAACCGAGTCTTAAACCATCTTAGCCACAATGATAAATTAGAAAGAGCAATCAGAGTTTCTGACCCTCACCAGAACATGTTTTGTGTAGTTTTGTGTGGTGTATTTTGTGTGGCGTTTGTGCACTGGTGTGCTATGAAATTAATACGAGACATAATTAGAACTGCCACTTTATAACTTCTGGCAGTGATGGCAGGGTACCAAGATATCCCGCTTTGATGCAACCCCGCTTTGATCGGACACCTGACCCTGACCCATGACGTTTTTTTGAATTATTATTCAATATTCAATTGAATTTAGAATGGGATTAAAATAAATTCAATTCAAATCAAATGGAAGACCAAATAGATACAGTCCTGCATTGGAGTCATCAGAAAGAACCCAAACAAGCAAAAAGCAAAGATGAAGTCATCACGAGGAACCTGGATAGGATTCACATTTCACCTTCTTACTCTTCTACCCTCAAACACATCCAGGCACAGCGAAGTGAACCTTATTCCAAAAAGAAAAGAATAAAACCCAGATAAAAAAATTAGATCATTTGCCCATATGGCCCAAAAATCCAGACCATATGTCTGATGAAGTTGAAATTTAATACATGTATTCCCCATCACAACGAGATCATAATTCTGAAGTTTTATGTCGATTGATTAGGTGGTTCCAGAGAAAACATTATTTAATATTTTTCTTCAATCCAATGTGGCTGCCAAACCATGTGACCTGTCACTTATTCCTTAACAAACTTGTACATCCAAGAATTGGGGAACATTTTTCTGAAGTTTCCTCTTGATCTGGCAAGTCATTCTGGAGAAGAACTTTTGCAGGTTTTTGGGTAAATCCAATATGGCTGCCAAACCATGTGACTTTTTTTGTTTGTTTGTTTGTTTTGTTCCGCTTTTTTCTGTACTACTTCATAGAAGAAGATTTTTGATGTTTTTCCTTTTTCTTAAAAAAAAAAAAATAAGCTGCCGAATCATGTGACCGATGTCATAAAATTTTTTACTGTGCACCATTTTATCCGAAGATGACTCTCAAAATTTTTCATACTGATCAGATGTAGTGTTCCACATATGCAATTATGACATCATAATGAAGGCACGAATTACGTTATAAAAAATATCTCACTTATTCCACATGAGGCGTACTTGTCGTGTGCCAAGTTTCATTGTTTTGCTTGGTGCCGTTTCAGAGATAGAGTTCCAAAGTTTTTCCAACAGGGCTCCCACACCACGTGACCTATGATGTAATAAGTATGATTATTACATTCTACATAAGTAGTCGCATCTATGTTGAAAGTTTTGGCTCAATCCGACAAACGGTTGCAGAGAAAAACATGATCGTTCTGTGCAGACAAACAAAGAAACAAACCGACCCAAACGCATACCCTCTCTTTCTGGGAGGGTAATGAAATTAGATAGTGGGGGAGATAGTGAAATGGCAAATGTATTTTGTGCTATGGCTAATAATCTGTAGGAGGGGTCAGTAAACCACTTGAAAATTTCGCCTGTACGTGTATCATGGTGAAAGTCGTCTTTGAGTTTATGCCCATGACCTGACTCTGGGTACTCCCAACATGTATGGAATATATTTTATTATGATCTGAATGGAACACAAAGAACACCGTAAAACACGATAACAGCTGGTGCCGTTGGTGGCTGGACATAGATACTCTTGGTTCAATGGTTAGAATGTCTTTCAACCTTGACAAATCTCACACACTAATGCTGTTTTTCTGAAGGGCAGTCTAGAAAATCCTCCCATACATTTACTAAACAAGCCTCTTGAAGAAGTTAAGTCACTCAGTCTTTTGGGCCTGACCATCAGCTATGATCTTTCTCGGGCAAACCAGATCTCCAAGTTGCTCTCCAAAGCTGGCCACCAACTGGGCATCCTAATCATGCAAAATCTTTTCTGGAGGAATCAAAACTTTTTCACCTTACAAGACCTTCATCTGCTGTCTCTCACCTTGCTCATCTTGATGCCATGAAAACCAAAGGCTTTCAAATCATTGGAATATCTTGTGATGAAGCTGAGTCTCGGGACCTGTTGCTCTAGCATAACACACAGGTCAGTGTCCTTCTGTCTTCTACTGACTTCTTTCTGTTCTTGCACCTTCTGTTCTTTCCTTTCTCTGTCCTTCCCCCAGGTTTCTGCTGGGGCACATGAAGTCTGGTCATAACCCACTTCTGGGGAAACTCCCAAAATCGAGGCTCATGCTCACCTCCACTCATTTGATCTTTTCTCTCACCTGTGAACCAACGACCTTAGTTTTTTCAATCTCATTCTTCCAACCAAGGCTTTAGAGTGGATGCTACACAGCTCCTGTCACCCCCCCATCCATACTCTTGATCATTTCCACCCTCATTAATGCTCCCTAAACCACCCATCATTTCCACATTATTGTGACCCCATCTCCTTCCACCCCTTCACTTCCAATTCATCCTCTTTCGTTTTTGCTCCATTTCTGATTCATCCCCAGCTTTTCCTTTTCTATTCTTCCTGTTTCATCTTGTTCCTTGTGCCGAACAAGGTGGAAGGCATATGTAGGATGATTTTCTTCCAGTTTTTCTGGAAGAATTTTCCATGTATAATTTTTTCCAATTTTTCCAACAAGGAATGTGTAACGGATCAAAAAGATTTGAAGTTAATAGGTAATAAAAACAAAATGGACCACAATGTGAAGAACGATATCTTTCCCATTGACAAAAAAAGTTCTGAAATCAACAATGGACCATTCCTGGTAAAGAACTCAACATTTTGTTTTTATGGCAAGAGAGAGAGGTGTGAGAGAGAAAGTAGGACACTACTTAAAGTGTCCATGAGAAAGGTGTTCATGACTGAGAGAGAGAGACGTGAGAGAGAGGTGAGAGAGAGGTGAGAGAGAGGTGTGTGAGAGAGAGAGAGAGAGAGAGAGAGAGAGAGAGAGAGAGAGAGAGAGAGAGAGAGAGAGAGAGAGAGAGAGAGAGAGAGAGAGAGAGGTGTGAGAGAGAGGTGTGAGAGAGGTGTGAGAGAGAGGTGTGTGTGTGTGAGAGAGAGAGAGAGAGAGAGAGAGAGAGAGAGAGAGAGAGAGAGAGAGAGAGAGAGAGAGAGAGAGAGAGAGAGAGAGAGAGAGGTGTGAGAGAGAGGTGTGAGAGAGAAGTGTGAGAGAGAAGTGTGAGAGAGAAGTGTGAGAGAGAGGTGTGTGTGAGAGAGAGAGAGAGAGAGAGAGAGAGAGAGAGAGAGAGAGAGAGAGAGAGAGAGAGAGAGAGAGAGAGAGAGAGAGAGAGAGAGAGAGAGAGAGAGAGAGAGAGAGAGAGAGAGAGAGATATAGATAGATAGATAGATAGATAGATAGAGAGAGATAGAGAGATAGAGAGATAGAGAGATAGAGAGATAGAGAGATAGAGAGATAGATGAGATAGAGGTCATGTTCAACCCCTGCAACCCCCCCCCCTCTCCTTTCCAATAAGTTATATTTCTTCATGGTCCGGTTCAGGTTGGTTCTGTGTGATAGTTCTTCCATGAGCGTAGAATTTGTATGCAAAATGGTTAGCAAAGCTGAAAAAAAAACATGGTGGGAAGATGGGTAGCTCCAATTTCAAGAATTATATTGACATGCCATTGTTTACAACACTGGAAGTTTGAAAAGAATGCCTCAATTCGATATAATTTGTTTAGGTTGTAGCAAACACGAAGGCAAGAGTTATTGTGATTTTTAGTGGTGCACGAAAATTTGCTCCTTTGGCTGAGGATATGGTTAAAAATAATATTACAGGAAGAACCTGGATTGCCAGTGAAGACTGGGCCATGTACCATTTATTAACTGCGGAAGAATATCTTCCAGTCTTCAAGGGTACCATTGGATTTGCTCTGCGAGAAGGCAAAATGCCTGGCTTCCGTGAATTCATCGGAAAAATCAAACCCAAGTTACCCTTGGCTGCACAAAACATTGTGCTCGATCAGAAGCACCCAATGTTAATGAAAACGAACTTAAAATACAAAACCCTTCATGGAAAGCCAGAAGATATGAATGTTGTAAACTCAAATGGCTTTTGCAAACAAATGCTTTTGCCCACAATGCATTCCACTGTTATGAAGCAAAATGAAAATATTTTTTCACTTCACAATTTTTCCAACAAGGAATGTATAACGGATCAAAAAGATTTGAAGTTAATAGGAAATAAAAACAAAATGGACCACAATGTGAAGAACGATATCCTTCCTATTGACAAAAAAAGTTCTGAAATCAACAATGGACCATTCCTGGTAAAGAACTCAACATTTTGCAATTCGTATGAGAATTTCATTTTGTTTTTTTGGCAAGTTACTTTCAATTGTACATGGGACAAAGGAAACTTTGTGAAGCACCTGTGCACTGGACATGAAGAACTCGATTTTGATAGTTCAACATTTGAAGAAGTGTCTCATCCGAGAGTAGCTTTCCACACTTATATGGCTGTTTATTCTGTTGCACATGCTTTGCACAACCTCCGTTCATGCAAACCTCATCATGGGTTGTTTGTAAATGATTCCTGTGCTGACGTTTCACAATTTGAACCCTGGCAAGTAAGAAACGATGCACGCATGGTGAAGTATTTGCTGTAAACTAGTGGAATGTTTTGATGATGACTACAGAAAGACATGCTTTGAGTTAATGTCCTTTCTTTTTCTAGCTTTTGTACTACTTAAAGCGAGTTAAATTTCTGGATAATGTAGGACAACTTTTCAGTTTTGATGGTAATGGAGATCCTCCTGCTGTGTATGACATTGTAAATTGGAAAGTAAATATTGTTGGTGGAATAGACTTGACATCTGTTGGAATATATGATGCCTCGATTAATTCAGAGAACCCACTGAGGTTTTTCCCAAATGGAATCACATGGAATGCAAAGCACAATGAGGTGAAATATGAGGAGAGAGGGGTGTGAGAGAGAGGGGAAGAGAGAGAGAGAGAGAGAGAGAGAGAGAGAGAGAGAGAGAGAGAGAGAGAGAGAGGTGTGAGAGAGAGGTGTGAGAGAGAGGTGTGAGAGAGAGGTGTGAGAGAGAGGTGTGAGAGAGAGAGAGGTGTGAGAGAGAGAGAGGTGTGAGAGAGAGGTGTGAGAGAGAGAGAGAGGTGAGAGAGAGAGAGAGGTGTGAGAGAGAGAGGTGTGAGAGAGAGAGAGAGAGAGAGAGAGAGAGAGAGAGAGAGAGAGAGAGAGAGAGAGAGAGAGAGAGGTGTGAGAGAGAGAGAGGTGTGTGAGAGAGAGAGAGAGAGAGAGAGAGAGAGAGAGAGAGAGAGAGAGAGAGAGAGAGAGAGAGAGAGAGAGAGAGAGAGAGAGAGAGAGAGAGAGAGAGAGAGGTGTGTGAGAGAGAGAGGTGTGTGAGAGAGAGAGAGAGAGAGAGAGAGAGAGAGAGAGAGAGAGAGAGAGAGAGAGAGAGAGAGAGAGAGAGAGAGAGAGAGAGAGAGAGAGAGAGAGAGAGAGAGAGAGAGAGAGAGAGAGAGAGAGAGAGAGAGAGAGAGAGAGAGAGAGAGAGAGAGAGAGAGAGAGAGAGAGAGAGAGAGAGAGAGAGAGAGAGAGAGAGAGAGAGAGAGAGAGAGAGAGAGAGAGAGAGAGAGAGAGAGAGAGAGAGAGAGAGAGAGAGAGAGAGAGAGAGAGAGAGAGAGAGAGAGAGAGAGAGAGAGAGAGAGAGAGAGAGAGAGAGAGAGAGAGAGAGAGAGAGAGAGAGAGAGAGAGAGAGAGAGAGAGAGAGAGAGAGAGAGAGAGAGAGAGAGAGAGAGAGAGAGAGAGAGAGAGAGAGAGAGAGAGAGAGAGAGAGAGAGGTGTGAGAGAGAGAGGTGTGAGAGAGAGGTGTGAGAGAGAGGTGTGAGAGAGAGGTGTGAGAGAGAGAGAGAGAGGTGTGAGAGAGAGTGAGAGGTGTGAGAGAGAGAGAGGTGAGAGAGAGAGAGGTGTGAGAGAGAGGGAAAGAGGTGTGAGAGAGAGAGAGAGGTGTGTGAGAGAGAGGTGTGTGAGGGAGAGAGGGGTGTGAGAGAGAGGGGTGTGAGAGAGAGAGGGGTGTGAGAGAGAGAGAGAGGGGTGTGAGAGAGAGAGGTGTGTGAGAGAGAGAGGTGTGAGAGAGAGAGAGAGGTGTGAGAGAGATAGAGGTGAGAGAGTGAGAGAGAGGTGTGTCAGAGAGAGAGAGGTGTGAGGGAGAGAGGGGTGTGAGGGAGAGAGGTGTGTGAGAGAGAGGTGTGTGAGGGAGAGAGGGGTGTGAGAGAGAGGTGTGAGAGAGAGAGAGGTGTGAGAGAGAGAGAGAGAGGAAAGTGAGGAAAGTGAGGAGGTGGAGGAGGAAAAGTGAGGAGGGGTGTGGGAGTGAGGAGGGAGGAAGAGTGAGGAGGGGTGGTGGAAGAGAACGCAGCATGAGGTGAGAGGAAGGGAAGGCAGACATGCTGTGGAGCATAAATTATGATTCATAGTCTCATCAAAATGATTCTGCATAGAATAACAGTGAAGATGGAAACAAAATAATGTCTGAAATATATTTTCTCCTGGTCATCTATCTATAATTCCAGCAATGTGTGTGTGTGTGTGTGTGTGTGTGTGTGTGTGTGTGTGTGTGTGTGTGTGTGTGTGTGTGTGTGTGTGTGTGTGTGTGTGTGTGTGTGTGTGTGTGTGTGTGTGTGTGTAGGTGTGTCTGTCTGTCTGCGACCGCCGTTTCTCGACAACCACCTGTCCGATCTGATTGAAACTTGCCAGGAATATTGCAGGGGCCTCGCAGATGTGCCTTTTCGAGGTTTGATATCAATCGCACAAGCGGTTCCCAAGTTACGGCCATTTTACTGCTTTTCACTGTTGAAAAGGTATATATATGGCAGCTGAAGGTGTCGTTCCACCTTCTCACCTTATCATGCCAATTCTTTCCCACATTATTAATAACCGGACGATCACCGGTCCGATCGGATTGAAACTTGCCAGGAATATTGCTGGGGACCCGCTGATGTGCCTTTTCAAGGTTTGATATTAATCGGACAAGCGGTTCCCAAGTTACGGCCATTTATATGTCGACCAATAACAAGACACGGTGCTATGACGTCACGAATGACGTCACAATTATTGCTTATTTTTTATTTATTTTAATTTTTTATATTTTTTTTGCATGATTGACGGTCCGATCTGATTGAAACTTGCCAGGAATATTGCTGGGGACCCGCGGAAGTGCCTTTTCGAGGTTAGATATTAATCGGACGAGCAGTTCCCAAGTTACGGCCATTTATCTGTCGCCCAATATCTGTGAGAGAGATAAGAGGGGGACGGGAGAGGGGGGGATGAGAGTGGGAGCGAGAGAGAGGGGCGAGAGAGGAGGGAGGAGAGAGGAAGGGCGAGACAAAGGGGGAGAGAGTGGCACAAGAGAGGGGGGCGAGAGAGAGGGGCGAGATAGGAGGGGGAGAGAGAGGGGCGAGATAGGAGGGGAGAGAGAGGGGCAAGACTAGGGGAGAGAGAGGGGGCAAGAGCGGGGGGGAGAGAGAGGGGGAGAGAGAGGGGGGCAAGAGAGAGGGGGCAATTCTTCAACACAATTCTTCTTCGTTTGATATGACATCACAATTGATGCTGGGGACCTGAGTATGTTTCCCAAGTTATGGCCATTTATGATACGGTTGGTCCAATCTAATAGAAATAATGCGCTAATCCAGTCGTCATTTACGCACATACGCGCCCGCCCCTACGGGCCCGTACTAGTACTATAAATGGAGTCATATACCATTCTGCCGGTCATATAGCTGGAGACAAACACCGCTCAGACATGTCCGGAGCCAAACACCGCTTGGAGACAAACACCACCCAGACACATCCAGAAACAAAACCCACTGGACTTGTCCAGAGCCAAGCCATCCAGAGACAAACTCTGCCCTGAGACGTCCAGAGACAATCTCCCATCTGGACATAAACATTGCCAGGACAAGTCCAGAGACAAACTCCGTTCCGGACAGAAACACCACCCAGACACATCAGGACCCAAACACTGCCTTGACTCGTCCAGGAACTAACACTGCCCGGAGACATCTGGAGACAAACAGACATGGCCCGGACAGGTCCGGAGATAAATACTGTCCGGAGATGAACAACACCCAGACACAAACTCCATCCATAGACAAACACTGCCCAGACTTAAACACCGCCTGGACACGACAGAGACAGGGAGAGACAGACAGAGATGGTGGGAGGGTGGTTCACTGCATGGGGTGGAGAGAGGAATGGACAGAGAGAGAGAGAGAGAGAGAGAGAGAGAGAGAGAGAGAGAGAGAGAGAGAGAGAGAGAGAGAGAGAGAGAGAGAGAGAGAGAGAGAGAGAGAGAGAGAGAGAGAGAGAGATGGAGGGATGGAGGGATGGAGGGATGGAGGGATGGAGGGATGGAGGGATGGAGGGATGGAGAGATGGAGGAAGGGGTGGGGGGGTATGGGGAGGGGAGTTCGCAGAGAAAAAAAATGTTATGTTTTATAAACAACACACACATTTATTAGTGCTTGGCCGATATCGGCAATTTTTCAGAAATTGGCAGATATGAGTCAGTGTATTTACCGACGACAGTACATCCTGTGTAGAACCCACAAACTTTGAGTGGCTTTCACCGTTGTTTTGTGGGAATTTCAATGAATAAATTAAAAAAAACAACAACATTGCATCGATATATACACGTTTCAAGGAGATGTGCATGAACATTAATATCAACAAACAGCTGCCTGTGGCAGGTGGGAAATAATTAGGCTCGGTAATTTAGAAAACACGTTAATATGGCAAACGGCTCAGATATCGGGTGTTGTGAAATATATTTTGCTTTGAAACTCACAAAGAGAAACCATATAACCTTTGTGAAGCACACCCAATAACCAATTGCTTTGGAAACAGTCAAGAGGACAAAGGAAAACCTGACAAAACCTCCATAAGATACAAGATAAAACTGCAGATCCAAATCTAGCTACATGTACCACATCCTTGTGTGCTGTATACATACCTCTACCTTGTATAGCAACTGCCGATTTCACATCCCGATCAGGACATGAACTGCACCGCTATTGACTGCAGGGTGCTCGGCAAGTGGCTTAAGCACTCAAGCAAGCACTCCAATGCAAGGTGGCCGAGGATGCACCTGATAAACGATATAATTGAATAAGGCCATTCATTATTTTCAAAGGGGTGTTTAAATTAACCCAAACACCAAATTTTCACTCATGCACTTCCTTGGAGTACTTTTAGTATGTCTGCAAAGTTTCAGGCTGATAGGTTTTATGGTTTTGGAGTTATGTAAGAAACACACACGCATGTGCACACGCATGCACACACACTTATTGTTATAGATGTTACTTCAAAAGTTATCTGGTAAATGTGTCACTTTCTTATTTTCTGTTTTATTTAAGGTTCCAATATCTGTATGTGCGGATCAATGCAAAACAGGAACACGTAAAGTTGCCCAGAAAGGGGAACCCTTTTGCTGCTATGATTGCTTTCTTTGCACTGAAGGAGAGTTCTCAAATGTTACTGGTAAGATATTGTTATGTGGAAATGTGGGGTTGGGAGAGTCTAGATAATTAATTTAGTTCATTGTGAATTACAAGGAAATTTGTAGACAATGGATAAAAACACAGAGTACATTGGATTTGAACCTGTGTTCTGAGCAGCACCAAACCATTTGATCATATGAGGATGAATAAGAACCCAACCTCTGATCAAAATGAGAATATCTCACCGACCCAAGATATATTTCAGATTTACGAATTTATACTTTCGAAGCTATCACATATTTCAGCACCTACGACCTCATTTAACAATGTATTTACTAAGCTTGAGAAGTGCACATCTTTTTAACACTGATATTATATGAAAATACACATTTGAGCTGTTGTAAAAATGTAGTTGGATCTATCTGCACTAATCAAGAAAAGCGTGTGCTGTTGGATCAAAGACCACTCTAACACTCTATACCACCAATTTATACATACCCTTTTCCCCATCACCACTACGATGGCCAGCTCAGTCTTGCACCTACAACCAGCCACCCTCACCCAGCGGCATATCTTACTTTCCAAACTGGCTTTAATAAAATGTTAAAGAAATGCAAATACTTCATTTAAAATGTTTTTATTGATTTTTAGTTTGATGCTAATGAAGGAGCTTATAAGCATATCACATTCAGCGATATGTGGAGGGGGACATAGGCCCAGGAAGTGGAATATGTACATGTCATATGTCTTTTTAGTTGCTTCTGGAGTTGGACAGGGCTGTTCAATGTCCCCTGTCTTCTTTGTCCCTTGTTTAGAACCTGCACCTCGCACATTACAAGGTGCCAGGGGCTCACTGAGGGATGCATAAAAATGAGTCTCTGCAGGGATGATGTGTTGGTCTTTCTCAATGACCCCATTGCCATTTTGGAGTTGGTAGGTCATTGTGAGTGGTTTGGGTCAGACTCTTCCAAAATTAACATCAGGAAAGAGTAAGGTTATGCAATGCATGACTTTCAAATTAATGTATGAATGTTAAATGAGGCCTTTTGCGCATGCGCTGTGTGTGTGTGTGGGTGTGTGTGTGTGTGTGTGGGTGTGCGTGTGGGTGTGTGTGTGTGTGTGTGGGTGTGTGTGTGGGTGTGTGTGTGTGTGTGTGTGTGTGTGTGTGTGTGTGTGTGTGTGTGTGTGTGTGTGTGTGTTCAGTGACTCAGTTCTGCTCGCCAAGCACTTTTTATTTGCTGATGCAAGGGGGAGAAATACTTAATTAGAAATCGGCTTTGAAACATAATTTTCAGCATTTTGACAAAAGAGTGACTATTTAAAAAGTGGTTAACCAGAATTGTTGTGTTCCTGAATGAAAATTGGACTCACAGAAATGGAGGAAATATGAAAACTATCCAGTCATGAGACAGAGGTGTTGATTTCTTATAATTCGCTGTAAATACAATTAACGGCCACAGTGTGTGTATGTAAAAAACAAAACAGAAATTAACATGAAAGCTTCAATAATTTATTTTCTCTGGAACTGGGATATCAAAGTTTTTGCAGATGTGCCAGTGGATTACTTTACAAACTCTGTTGTGTCAATGTATTGTCAGCTGTTCTGACATGAGTTTTTTTGTGTGTGTGTTCAGTCATTAACAACAACAAATTATTATCTTTGCGAACACCACCTCCACCCCTTGCCCTTCTCTATTTTTTAGTTTTTCTCCTCCCCCCCCCCTCCCTTCTTTATCTCGCTCTCACTGTCTCTCACTGACTCTCTGTCTCTCATACTCTCTCTCTCGCACTCTCTCCCAAGATCTCCCACTCTCCCGCTCTCTCCCACTCTCTCTCTCCCCTGCTCTCTCTCCTGCTCTCTCTCTCTCTCTCTCTCTCTCTCTCTCTCTCTCTCTCTCTCTCTCTCTCTCTCTCTCTCTCTCTCTCTCTCTCTCTCTCTCTCTCTCTCTCTCTCTCTCTCTCTCTCTCTCTCTCTCTCTCTCTCTCTCTCTCTCTCTCTCTCTCTCTCTCTCTCTCTCTCTCTCTCTCTCTCTCTCTCTCTCTCTCCTGAATTCTCTCTCTCTTTCTCATCCCTTTTTCGCACCACTCCCTTTTGCAGTGGGGGGCAATAATTGCTGTGAGGAATTGCTCTCCCCGCCCCCCCTTTTTTCCTCGCTCTTCACTCTTCCTAGCTTCCTCAACCATCCCTCCATCCTCTCCCCTCACCACCCTCCATCCTCTCCCCTCCCCTCCCTTCCCTCCATCCTCTCATCTCACTTCCCTCCTCCTTCTACCCTCCCCCCTCTCTTCTTTTCCTCCACTTTAACATCTCCATCAGCGAAGCGACTGGTTGGATTTGCGCATATATATATATATATATATATATATATATATATATATATATATATATATATATATATATATATATATATATATGTATATATGTATGTATATGTATATGTATATGTATATCCTCGAGTGTCCTCGGAGTGAAGTAGAGGGGAGTGAAGCACCAACCTATTGCTCCCATGAGTATTATTTACTCAGTTTTGTCTTTTGAAATTCCTGTGAATAAAATGAACCTAAAATCTCTTCCTCTTCTAAATCATATACTTTATAAGTCCAAGTAACTGTATCTATCACATCAACAATTTTAAAAAGTTCATTTGTCCACCGCATTGAATAACACTTTTCAAAATGAGATTTCCATCCATATATTCTGACTATATCACCAACTTTGAACTTAGGCTTTTTGACATTAATCTCTTTTTCATATTTTAATTTTGTAAATGTTTCTGATGGTTTCATATTTGTTGACGTGTGAATCGTGTCACTATACTTATCCACAATATCCTGAATTACAGATGGCAATTGCTGAGAACCGAGTTGTGTGAATTTTGTATATAGTCTCTCTTTTAAGGTACGATTAAAACGTTCAATAACAACAGCTTTTCCTTCATTAAAGGTACTGTATAATGTAATACTGTTTTTTTTTTTAGAAAATTCATAAATGTCTTGTGATAAAACTCTCTACCCTCATCAGTACACAATTTTTTAGGTTTTCTCTTGCTTTTATTAAATATCTGTTGAAAGGCTAACATAAGAGTATGACCTGTTTTGTTTTTTAAAGAGACTACCCACGCATATCTACTCCTCAAATCGATAACGGTTAAAGCATACATCTACCCCTCATCATGATTGAGTTCAATCAAATCAGCAGACCAGATATAATCAACTTCCTTGGAATAAACCTTCCTTCTCTGAAACTTTGTGAATATTGGTTTATGTAATTCATCAGCTAATTGCTCTTCAAACTTAATGACATCATTAGAGTCTATAAGTTTTTTGAATTTCCAAGTCCAAGTTTCAATTTAGCACTGATCATCTTCTTCACAATAAATCAATCAACTTTTTCTCTCAAGGTTGGATTTTGTATCAGAGACAAATTATACAACATTTCTCGATTGGCTTCATGTTTTTCTTCCAAAGTTGTGGTATTCCCATAATCAATATCGTGCCTCATGCACACTTCATCAACCCTATTGATGGGTTTACTCCATGTTTAGGATTGTCTGCCTCATCTAATCTTTTATCCAAGTTTGTGGCTGGACCACAGAAAGAATACCCTGGAAGATGTAATTCCCTTGGTATTCCAGTAGTTGTAAATTTACTTCCTGATAAAAACTTTTGTATATCTCCTCCACGTTTTGTTTGGAGATAAATTGACTCTTTTTTGAACCACACACCGAACCTTTTTGTATGACTCTATTACTTTTACTTTTAAAATATGAAATATTTTTGGTATTAGTTTTCTTTTTACATTTGAGACAATAACTCATTAATTTATGAGAAAAATTCCTAGAGTGCAAAATACTTTTTAGTTTCCAACATGCACATTTGAATCTTAATTTTTAAAACATAAAGAATCCTAAGAAACGTCTTTACTCTCTCCTCCATTTATTTAAGAAAAAAATGAAAAAAATTTAATCAAAGTCAATATCTTGTCCTTGAAAACGATGTCAATAAGACTTGTCCAAAATATTGCTAATAGACTTGTCAATTCTTTGTTAACCTCCTCGGTACGTTGAGATTCATTTATTTCCTGTAATACCCCCAATCTTTTTAAAATCTCACTGGTTTCCATATTTTGATATATATTTATTCTCGCTCTTTCCCCCCTCTCCTCCCTCTCCTCCTTCTCTCTCTTCTTCCTCTCCTCCTTCTCTCTCTTCTCCCTCTCCTCCTTCTCTTTCTTCATTCTCTTTCATCCCTCTCCTCCTTCTCTCTCTCCTCCCTCTCCTCCTTCTCTCTCTTCTCTCTTTCCTCCTTTGTCTCAGTTTCTTGAACTGCTTCCTCTTCCCTTACTATCTTTGAATCGCTTACACCCCATAGAATATCATACATATATTCATCGGGATTTCTTGTTATTGCTGTCTCCAAAATAATTTTTTTTACAACAAGAAACCAATAAAGTTTATTTTGAATTTCTAAAAGAGCCTTACCTTTTCTAAACTTTATAATTTTTTTATTATTTAACACTTTAATTAAATCCAAAGTTGTTGGTTTATCAACATCAGCATAATACCAATCTTTTATTGAAAGTACCTCATTCTTATGTTGTAGAACACATTTATTAAAATACCAATTACCCTTTTCTTGAAGGTATGCTTGGACACAGAAATGATAATTTTCTTGAAGCCTTCTTGCTGTCATTTATGTATTGGAAATATATGACAGAATAATATTATGACACGAAACACCTCCCCATCTTCCCCAAAGTTAAATCATTTTGAATTTCCTTACTTATTACATATAATCCTGTTTTTTTCTGTTTTCATGACATAAACTCGGGCAAAGCCATTATTATATTTACCCTTATTAAATTATTTTATTTGTTGTTGACAAATCGTGCTTTCAGAAAACTCATTCTCCATACCAAGCGGACAATATTCTTCCTTACAAGACTTATTTTATTGTTTCAGGTCTTCTTGGTCAATTTTAAATGATCAATTATACCCAAAATTATTCATATCATACCCTCATTGTTCTATTCTCATACAAACGATACGCCCTTCTTTGTAAAAAAAATATTTTAATTGGAACTGTGAATTCTGTATGACCTGCAGTTAAAATCAACACTTCTGTTTCTTTGGAATACACGGCCATTTTATTTAAGGATATATTTATATATATATATATATATATATATATATATATATATATATATATATATATATATATATATATATAAATATATTGTGATAAATCACTTAATTTCACCAAGTCATTTGCGTCAGTTGGGCTTGGATAACTTATTAATTTCTAAGCATTTTTCATATTAATATTTTTTGTAATACTATATTACTGTCGGTCAGCCTGGGCCTTTGTGCATTAAGTTGATAAATCAATATCCAGTTCTTGGGATACACCAAGGATCGAACCATCTTTACAAAAACACAAGTCATTTATATTAGATTAAAAATATGGTCATGAAAAAATTTGTTTTTGTTGAGTTGAAATAACACATATAGACATAATTGACCACAACACCTGGAATTTAATTTTTGGACTTGAAATGTTTGATAAACACGATTCTGTAAGAATTTTATGACTTCATCAGGTGAGGGAAGACCAAAACTATCAAAATAATATTTATCTTGACTATGAAAAACAAAAACCCAATGAGATCCTTTCCCATTATTATCTTCTAAGTTCATAATAATATTCTTTGTATGTTTAGGCATGTTTGTTAATTTATCTCTCATTCAAATAACCACATTATGAATTTTTAATTTTTTACAATATTTGACAAGTTGTAAATTTTATTTTGTTATCTTTCCAAATTCTTTAAACCACTCATCAATGCTCATTTATTTATGAGAATGATACAATCCATGACCCTTTTAGTTAATTTTACACCTGCTTGTGCGATAGAAGAAAGTATATCTCCAACTAACAATCTCACTTTTCCAGGCAGACTTTCAAGTTTTTCAGCAAAATGTACAATTACACCACTTCCACTAATTTGTTTCTCCAACTCTTTGTTTTGTTTTTCCAATTCTTTTTGAGCCTAGAGTTGAGCGTTCCTTTTGTTGGAAGCTTTCACCGCTGTTGAAATACCACCTGTCTTTCCTCCAACCGCACTTAAACCAGCAAATAATGGAATTAGAAATGGGAGAATTCCTCCACTCGTCTCTCTTATTGAATATTTTTTCAACATTGGTTTTGTCATTTAAATTATGTGAGCCAGTATCGTTCAAGATTTTCACCTGTTCTCTTGTGAGCAAAACATCAATTCTTACTACTCCTTTTCGCTGTATTGTATTCATATTAATCATAGAAGGCTTTTGATTTTGAACACAAGATGATAGTTTATGAAGATTGATTTGATGAACATATACCCTAGTTGGTACTTTGCCAGTCATTTATTTAACAAAAAAATTAAGTGAGACCAATCATAACACCATTATCTGTATTAATCTGAAATTCTGTTTCTTCCAAAAGCAAACAATATGTATCAACTTCTTCAATCTCACCTCTTTCAATGTTTAAGGAAGTATCCACTCAATTAGCCTTTATAGTTTCCTTTTGAGCACTCAGATCAAATGCATAGATTGTATACAAACTTTTAAATGCTGTCATATCCAAAATAGGTTCTTTATTTCCTTTTTTATTTCCTTATTTTACATTTAATTATTTTTCTTTATTTCCATTACTTTCACACACCTTTTGGTAAGACTTGTATGCTTCAGCATAATCATTTTTTCCCCAATTAATTTCCAATCTATCTCGTGGATAAAATGTTCCACTTGGAGAACCACGAAGTTGATTCACCTTTGCATTATCACTCAATGCATTATTCTTATCAGTTGCAGTATCACCATCTGGTTTTTAAAAAAAATCATCTGCAGATATCGTGGCTTTCCTTCCAGAACACCCAAATTCCACGTGGAAGTTGTTTGGTTGGTTCAGTTTAATGTGTTGACATCTTCTTTTAAGGTATGAGTTTTTCGACATTATTTAATTCTTGGATTGAAATGTTTAAGGTATTCGACATCTCTTCTTTTTTAAGATTAGGAGAATATTCACTCAAATACCAACTCATTTCATAAATTACAAATTTATTCTGAGCACCAAAAGCACTCGCAACAACAAAAAGTAATCTATTTTCATTATCATTCCTTTGTAGTTGAAATCTAATTTTAAGACCACACAGAACTTTATCATGATCACAAAATCCAAATATACCTTTAAGAGGAACTGCCACAGTAAGACTATTAACTGCTTTTGCATCATCATTATAAATTCCTTTCCTTTGACTATACCCAGGGTCTGTGTTTGTTCCCGTTGACATATCAGGAATAAAACCTTCGATAGCCTCCTTTCCCATTCTATCACTGAAAGAATATGGTGTAAATTTCATCATTTCAGATACAGCAGAGACATAATCAACCGCTTCAACTTCTTGTGTGCCAATGTATAAACGAACACTATCAAACATTTTCCAGAAGAAATCATTGACGAGTGTACCAATTTTGTTATTCCCAGCCTTAGTGAATTTAAATTTACACAACAAGAAACTTTCGGATAGATTCAAATAAGTTTGTTGATTATTTATTTCAAAACTTTTTGTACCATTTGCATTCCGGTCTGTTCCAGTTCTTGCATTTACCTTGAAGTAATCTTTTTTAGTGGACTTTGAGATGACAATAGTATCATCCAAATCATAGATACTATCAATTGCTTCCAGACTTGTATTTATTTAGGAGAAAATATGTTAAAACTTTTGAAACCCTGACCCAAGTATTTGAATTATTTTCTGTCGTTCTTGGGGAGACAACTGAGTTTTGCCTTTATTAATTTCTTTTTATTGCTTGTAATTTATGAGATTCCTTTTGGGCATCTTTTATACTCTTTATAGCACCCGCTACATTTAGCACAGCAGAAGCAGTTGAACCAATTAGGTCTTTATGTTTCAGAATAGTTGAACCTATACCCATTAGAGTATCAATTATCACATCTCCTCTAAATTGATGTCCAACAACCCTTTCTCTCTTAGGTTTATGGTAACCTCTACCAAGATACATACCTTCACCCTTGTAGTATGGGGAAAGGAACAACCCATCCCCTGTAATTATTTTATATTTTCCCAACTCGTGTTTCCTCACAATAACCATCGTATTTATTTATTGGAAAACTTCACGTCGGTGAATTCTGATGGATATAACTTCTCCATTAAAAGAAATCATACCATTATCTTGGTCAGTTATCCTAAAATTTACTCTGTGTATGGATTTTCCTGACACGGGGAGGTAAACCAGATGTTTGGGTTCCATATTGAATTTATAACCAATTGGGGTTGATATGCGCTGAATGAAAATATTGTATTTGTTCATATTCCATCATTCTATGCAGCATCAATCAAATCACAGTGAATTAATACAAATTTTATTCCAGACGATATTTGAATGCCATTATTACTGTATAACATCCCATGAGTTTCAATCTTTTTTGAGGAGAAACCCAATAACTCTCTAAATGAATTATCAATTGTGAAATCAACCTTGTAGTTATTTTTACGTTCAATCGTTGATTTTGAAGTATGTTTTTGAATATCTATCACAATATTTTTTTGGTTCATCACCCTATTCTTTCATAAGACGAATAATTTTGAAAGATATTTCAGAAATCTCATGTGCTCTGGATGAAACTGTTATCGTTTTGTATCCATTTCCCAGATTATAAATAAACTTCTCATTTTTCTTGGCTATATTAAATAAGGTATTATAAGTTTTCATGGACAATAAAGATTCCTCATATTCTTTTGTTGTGTCAAGTTGTAGTGGGTATGGGAATGAAGATGTGTGGTCGCTTGTTGTGAAATTAAAACTAAGGATTGTGCTTCTCATCTTATTTAATATGAGATAAAATGTCTTTATATTGGTCTTCATTAATTATTTTCATGCTCAGCAACTGGTCTAAAATGGCTGATGCTTCATTAAAACAATTAGTATTTCCAGCCTTCTTACAAACAAACACCAATAACAGTCTATTCACTAATTGTGATGGGTCATTAGGAAGAAAACTAACACCTGAACCAAGGATACTTAAAGCCTGAATAATGTGTTTTTCCTTCTCATTCTTCCTACTTTTACCAGAAAGACTAACCCTATAATTAACAGAGTCCAACAGATCAATATATACTCTTTCCTCATTATTTTTCATATCCAATGGTTTATCAATATACCTTGATTCATTCCTAACAGTTGAACCTTGTCGCCCATCTTTTGTGAGAAGAAACATTAATCTCAGAGTTAGTTTAACAGGAGGTTGAGCAGAACTCAAGAACCTTAATTCATCATTAAATATCAATACCTTTTCTTGAACAAGATGAAATATTGCTGGTTGTTCTGTTGGAATGAGTCATGCTTTGGTTTTTCATTCTGCTGAATATTCATTGTTATGAAGAGCATTCACAATATAATCAGGGGGTTGATTTATCTCTTCCAGTTGTTGAAATCAACAATCAAATAAATCCTTTTCTTTAAATATTTCATCAAATTCTTCATTAACATTAATACGAGTTGTAATTTCTTCTTCACTAATACTTGCATCTCTGCTTTTCATAAGTCTGTGTTGATTTTCTTCATCTACATCAAAACCAAATGATAAAATCTTAACCTCGCTCAGCTGTTTAATAATTTGTCTCGTTCCTTCTGGATTAGTTTCTAATATCCCAATGCCACCAGATTTTAGTTTCTTCAACTCACTCTTACAATGTGAATATTTTGTTGTACCAAGAGATACCTCCTCAAATATTTGACCTTCATTCCTGAATCGCATATGTTCCTCCACTGAAATATAGTGATAATCTTCCCCTTTTACTTCTACAGGTCTTATTGCTCTTGTTGTTTTTTTATACAATGCATATCACGGGGTGTTTTTCAAGTAAATTTACAATATTCTCATTTGTTCTATACAAGAACCTTGATTTATGAAAGTTTTTTTTCCAGAAGCAGATTTACCCACAAGATTTATTATAATAGTTGTCATTTATATATGTAATTGTTTATAAAACAAAAAATATAACACTTAATATCTCATCTTGTTTCACAACAATATATTTATATTTTTCAGTCATGTGCTTCATGTCATCCCCAAATTCCTTTTTACTAAATAATGTAGAACAATTATCTCTCCAAAAATTGTTTATATCGATTGAATTTATCTTGAATAAAATCAAAGTATTACCATTGTTTCTGATGGAATGAGGAGGAAGTTGAAAGTATGATTGACAAAGTTGAATACAATTACATGAAGAATGGCTCTCTCTTGTGTAGTAGCAGTCCATTACCATTTGGTTTCTCTCATTAACACAATCATCAAAGATAACGAGGTTCTTTTTTGATTTATCCAAATCTTGGGTAGACGGTATATCATCCGTATTATCACTAAGAATTCAAGTTATCGGTTTTGATTTCTTTTTATATCTCTGTATATCACAAAATAGTTGTATTTTATCTTCAATGTTAAAATCATTTAGATTGTTTTCGTTTAAATAAATAGATTATATCTTCTTTTTGAAGACCAGCAATAAAACCTTGTGAGAGAAGTTGGTACTCAGGTTGAAAACTCGACTTTGTGACGATTATTAAATTATCATAATCTAAAAAGTTGGGAGTCAGGAGCATCTTTTAAAGTAAGCAGGTTTTTCCACATCCGCTTGAACCAACTCTGAGACATCTTAATAAATTTGGAAAATTTTATGATTGTTAAATTTTATTTTATTTTCCCAAATGGGTAAAAAAATCATTCATTTATATATTTGGAAAACAGGTTATTTAATTTATTATTGGCTTTTTTAGAAACTCTATATTTTATCCTAAGTTCGGGTTTAATTTCAGGATAATCCATTATTTTATTTATGCAATATCTTGTGTTGATATTTCCCTGAAAATGACAATCATGAATAATATATAACAACAATCTTTTGAACATTTCTCTAACATTTTCAGTTTCTTCCCTTGTAAGGAAAGGTGTGTTATCACCCTCATACTTTACAATCGTTTCTCTAATCAATCTTGTAAAGTAATTCATTTTGGTGTGAATCTAAAACAATTATTTTCCTTTATATATTTTTTTATTATCATTAATTGGAAGATAATCACAGAATATACATTGTTTATAGGCTTTTGACTCTGTGTTTGATCCCCGTATTTCACACGCAGGACAATTCTCAAATTTGTCATATGGAGAATAAGGGAATTCAAGAGGCTCCAAATGTCGCATATTTAGACAGTAAAACTTTACTTAAACTAAAATTCATCTTCGGTATCATCTTGGGTACTTTCACATTCATCTATAAAACTACTTTGTTAACTAACATTTGAACACAAACTCTCAGTATCATAACTGTCGTTTGAACACAAACTCTCGGTATCATCTTCGGTACTTTCACAATCATCTCTAAAACTACTTTCATAACAATCGTTTGAAACCAAATTCTCGGTATCATAAGCACTCTCATAATATTCAAAATCTTCAGTTGAATAATGACTCATATTTAATTCGTAGAAAAAAAACATTACCATTGATATGTATGTACTTTTTTCATTAACCGATTCAACTACTACATTTTTTATGTTAAAGGTTATTTTAAAATGATCCTTTACTACTATTGAACAAAATGTCATTTCACATGATATATTAACATCCGTTATTTCATCACGATTTATATCTTTAGCGTTGTTGAAAAAAAACACAAATTTCTCCTTGCATATTGCAGATGGTCTTATCTTTTCTTTCTCAAGCTTCATCCATAAGGTTTTTTATATTTTGAAACTTTTTCTTGTTTCATTGCTTTTTCTAGTTTTGAATATATTGCCAGAAGGAGAGGAGAAACTTTTGTTAGAGATACTTTAATTGATGTTCTTCCAGGTATACTAAAAGACCTTCCACCAAAGGATATTGAAGAACTCCTAATATAATAATTTACCATAATTGTTTTTATCCAATAGTTGTTATCTTTATCTTTTTTCAATTTTACATCCTTGACATATTTCTCAGTATATTTTACAAATCAAAAGATTGATTGAAACTTGTCTTTTTTGTCTTGAAACATTGTATTTATTAATTGAAAAAAAAGTTGGAGGATAAATTTGTTTTAAGCACAGATTCACATATAAATTACACTAAATTTTCATCAAGAACATTTTATTTTAAGCAAAGTTTTGCTATATAAATATGGTGAAAACAACATATTGCGATGTTTGTAATCATGAATATAAAAATTATAAAAAACACCTTCAAATCAACAAACACACATTCAATCTTTTCAGACAAATATCTCCACTTGAGCAAGAAACAAAACATTGTGATAGATGTGATATTGATATTCCTTTAAAAAAATTATAACAGACACCTTCAATCATGCAAACACAAGAACAACGAAGAAAGGGAAGCTAAATTCTTCGTTGAAAACACTGATGGGGCATTCAAAGGGCATATAAAAAGAAGATTGTTTCGTTTTCAAGACCCTGGACCATCTGCAATCATGGAAGCTGTTGATATGGTGAAACAAAGTATTGCAACTATAATTAAAAACACATTAAGTGAAATGAAAACTTTTAAGTTTTATATGGGTGTAAAATTGAAAATGGTAAGACAATACGATGAAACTGCTCCCTATATGAGAACAACCCCTCACTTTATCTCATCATTTCAAGATTTTGTAAGATGTGGTGTTTATGATGAACTCCAGGGTCAAGAACAAGATGTTGATAACACTGTCATAGGTAGTGGATTATCTATTACAAAAATAATCTTTTTAGATATACCTATGTTAAAATCAGATCCTCTTCAAGCTTCTTCTTATTTTGATTTAACAAAAGAGATAAAACTTAAGAAAGCGGTTGTTGATATTCAAAACAAAGATAATAAATGTTTTCTATGGTCTGTTCTTGCTCACTTGCATCCTCCACAATGGAATCCTGAAAGGGTAAAACATTATAAGAAATATGAGAATACATTAAATGTTAAAGATTTAAATTTTCCAATGCATTGAGAGATATTCCTAAATTTGAGAAAATGAATAATCAATCTGTTAAGGTATATGGATTAATGGATACAAACAATGTTCAGATATTAAAAAATTCAAACAACTATAAAAATGATGAAACACACATTGACCTTCTCCGCTTTACTTCAGAGGAAAAATCACATTATGCTTTCATCAAAAGTTTCTCGAGATTAACCATATCTCAACTATGTAAGAGAAAATGTAAAACGTATCCTTGTAAGAGATGTCTCAAATCCTTTCACACGAAAGAACGATTAAATCTACATTCGAAATATTGTAGTAATCATAAATCTACCATAATCAATTTACCAAAAGCAGGTTCAAACATATCATTCAAAGATTTTAACAAATATATAAAACATCATTTTGTGACATATGCTGATTTTGAAAGTATCCTTGAAAAGATAGACACTTTCTCCAAATCCAAATAAATCATACACAAATATATCCCCAAAACATACTCCTTGTGGTTTCTGTTATTATATCAAATCATCTGTTGGTGATTAATACAAGAAGTTAGAACTTTATAGAGGAGAAGATGCCTCAGAGGAGTTTGTGAGACGATTGGAAAAAGACTGTATAAGACTAAGAGAAACAATGGTTAAAACCTATAAACCAATGTGCTTAACAAAGAGAGAGAAAAAAGAATTTAGAATGAACAATACCTGTCATATTTGTGATGATAAAATTCAGGAGTTTAAAGTGAGAGATCATTCTCATATTACTGGTAAATATAGAGGTCCTGCTCATTCTTGTTGTAATATTAATTACAAACCTCCAAATTTTATTCCCGTCTTTCTTCACAATAACGCTCACTATGACACACATCTATTTATAAATGAACTTTCAAAGACATTCCGAAATATTTTCGCCATTCCAAACACAGATCAAAAATGCATCTCATTCACAAAATCAATTTATACATCCCCCATAACCCATATCAGATGTCTTGACATATACAATTCATAGGAGATTCATCATCTGAGTTAGCATCAAATATTAAAAACTTCCTGAGTCTTAAATCATATTTCTCAAATCAAGAAGAGATTGATCTCCTATCACAAAAGGGAATATAGCCATATGACTATATGGATTCATTTGAAAGGTTGAAAGAAACACAACTTCCTTCAAGGGAAAGTTTGTATGGTAAGTTGAATAATACTCATATTTCTGATGAAGATTATACACAAGCTAAAAAGGTTTGGGAGAAGTTTAATATAAAGCATCTTGGGGAATATCATGATTTATATCTTAAAATTGATGTATTGTTATTAAGTGATGTGTTTGAAACTTTTAGAACAGTCTGCCATAATAAAAATTCTTATGGATTAGTCCCCGTTCACTATTACACAGCCCTGGGTTTGGCTTGGAGTGCTATGTTAAAAATGACAAATCAAAATTTGGAATTAATCAGTGATATAGATATGCTTTCAATGATAGAGAAGGCTAAAAGAGGAGGAATATCTCAAGTATGTTCCAAGAGATATGCTAAAGCAAATAACAAATATCTTCCTGATCATAATAAGAATGAGGATAGCTCTTACCTGATTTATTATGATGCTAACAATTTGAATGGGTGGGCCATGTCTCAATCTTTACCTTATGGGAAACTTAAATGGGTAAAAGAAAGATATTATGTAAAAGTTTTACTTGATATTGCTTTCTCCTCTCAAAAAAAATTGGATGAGGTTGAAGTTGGATATTACTTTGAGGTTGAGTTAAAATACCCTGAAGAACTTCATAATATACATAAAGACCTACCCTATGCCTCTGATAAAGAAAGTCCAAGAAAAGAATGGTTAAGTGATTACCAACAGTCATTTAATATAAAGGGTAAATCTTCAGAAAAACTACTTAGTACATTAAATGATAAAGAAAGTTATGTTTTACATCAAAGGAACTTGAGACAATATTTATCTGCTCAGTTGAGAGTGAGGAAAATTCATAGGATTTTGAAATTTAAACAAAGTCCATGGTTAAAGAAGTATATTGATTTTAATACAGATAAGAGAAAAAACACAGAAACAGATTTTGAGAAGGACTTTTATAAATTAATGAATAATGCTGTATTTGGAAAGTCTATGGAAAATGTTAGGAATCGAGAAAACATAAGACTTGCTACATTTTGGAAACAGGCCTCAAAGTTAATTAACAAACCAAGTTTTGAATGGGTGGAGGTATTTTCAGAGAACTTTTGTGCGATTCATTTGAAAAAAGAGAGTATTGAAATGGATAAACCTATTTATATAGGAACTTCAATTCTTGATTTGTCAAAGTTGTTTATGTGTGACTATTAATTTATTTTTTTTTAATTAAAGTATAAGGATAATGTGTCATTGTTATATGTGGATGCAGATAGTTTTATATTAGAAATCAAGACTGGAGATGTATATGAGGATATGATTGATAATATTGATATATATATATATATATATATATATGATACAAGTGATTATAAACTTGGTGATGTGTTGTTTTCATCAAATAACGAAAAGGTTATTGGTAAGTTTAAAGATGAATTGGGTGGGAAGGTTATGAGTGAATTTATAGGATTGAGATCAAAGGCTTATGCTTTTACATATATTGACAATAATATTGAAAGGTGTCAAAAGAGGTTAAAGGGAAGAAAGAAAAAAAAAAAGAAATGAAACAATAAACTTTAAACATTATTACAACTGTTTAATCATAAAGAAGGAAGCGTATAGAAAAACGAATAAAATAGGAAGTTATAAACATCAATTATATACAGAAGAAATAAATAAGAAAGCATTAGGAGCTTTTGATGATAAAAGATATATTTTCGAGAATGGAATTAATAGTCTCCCTTATGGTTATAAGTATAAGTGCTGAGGGACTACTCCCGTCTTTTACTGATTTATCCATGATAGAACCGAGCAATAACCAAACCAAAGAGTGGAGATGTAATCAACCCTGGTACTTAAGTGGAAAACATAAAGAATTTGAGCAATATCAAATAAATCTTATTGAAGAAATAACCAGGGTAAAAGTAGATTAAACAAATAAGCGGATAAATTTAATTGCAAATAAGTTAGAGGGTGTAAATAAAAAAATATCCTTGAATGGACTGAAAACTTTGATGGTTATCAATGAAACAATGGAAAAACAATTTACTATAATCTCAAAATGATATGTGGCTCAGGAGGTAGTCAAACTAGAGCATTAAGAGAAGTTTATCATTTTATTTCTGCTCAACAAAGACAGAAAAACACACACACACTCACACACACACACACACACACACACACACACACACACACACACACACACACACACACACACACACACACACACAAGCATTTAAAGGCCATTTTCCCCGCTAAAGCAGGGGTTAGCCAAAGACATATAAACCAAGAACTAAGTTCCAAAATAATATTTGTGAACATACTCAATGGTGACAGGAAAAATAATTTATTACCTGAAGTCGAACATGATCAAATATTCATTGGCTCACTCTTTGAATAGAATGATAATATTAAAGAAATGTTCTTTTAATCAGTGTCTCAATGGGACAGAGATCCTAATTATAATCCCAATTTAAGTCAGTCCCTTAAGTTAGTCCCAATTTAACATTGGGGGGTTGGAAGGTGGAGGAGGGGAAGGGGGCAGACATTAAACTCCTGGTTCGAGCTTTTGAGCCTTGAGACAGAGAATTTTTCAATTCATTTGTATTATCCAAGTCTCCTATTTTGGGGTTTAGGGGTTAAATAAGAGAGTTTTTCCCCCATTCATTTGAATGGGAGAGGGGTAAATGGGGAGAAAATCATACTCCTGTTTCAGGCTTTTTAACCTTAAATCAGAGAGTTTCCCCCTTTTCCCCATTCATTTGAATGACTGCACGAGAAACCCCATTAACCTACCACTTATGTGTATATATATATATATATATATATATATATATATATATATATATATATATATATATATATATATATATATATATATATAGGTATATATATATATATATGTATATATATATATATATAGGTATATATATATATATGTATATATATATATATATAGGTATATATATATATATATATATATATATATATATGTATATATATATATATATATGTATATATATATGTATATATATATGTATATATATATGTATATATATATGTATATATATATGTATATATATATATGTATATATATATATATATATATATATATATAGATATACATATATATATTTATCTCTATATATATATATATATCTGTGAGCCTGGTGTTGGCGCAGTGGTTAGGGCAGCGGCTTGGGATCCAAGAGGTCCTGAGTTCAAGCCCGGTTGGGCCACTGAATTAATACACCAGGGGGTTGACTCAGCCTGTCATCCTTCCGAGGTCGGCGAAATGAGTGCCAGTATACTGGGCCGGTGTATACCCCGGTTAAAATAGGTGTACCATATCCCTGTGTCGTAAGAGGCGACCAGGGTTGCGTCAGGAAGGGCATCCGGCGTAAAACATATGCCAAATCACTATGCAGATCATATGGATGATCCGCTGTGGCGACCCCTAACGGGAGCAGCCGAAAGAAGAAGAAGAAGATATATGTTTAAGAAGATATATATATATATATATATATATATATATATATATATATATATATATATATATATATATATACATACATACTGAAACTCAAAAGAAACTTCAGGTCAGGTATGGGAGCATGTGCCAGAACAGCGCGTCGCTGCGTCCACTTTCCGCCGGTACTCCAGGGGCCTCCGTCTGGCCATCCCCCAGGCAGATGCCAGGCCCATCCCCATCTCCTTGAGATGATGGTCAACCTGCTGCAACCATGAGGCACGTGGTCGGCCCACTGGCCTCCTCCACTCATGAGACTCCCTCGCTGAGAGAATCTGGTGAGCAGGATCAGCGTCAGCAAAATGAGCCACATGTCCATACAGCCGCAACTGACGCTCACGGACTATGCAGGTAACAAATCTCATCCGAGTCTCTCTCAGCAACCGCTCGTTGGACACAAAATCCGACCAGCGATAGCCAAGGATTCTCCGAAGACACCTGGTACCAAAGGAATTAAGTCTCCATCTCAGATCCTTGGTCAGAGTCCAAGTCTGGCACCCATAGAGCAAGACTGGAAGTACCAAGGACCTGAAGACTCGGACTTTCCTCCTCCCGCACAGGTACCGGTAGCACCACACCCCATGATCCAGTGAATCCATGACTGGCCAGGCCCGACCCAGACGTCTATTGACCTCTGACTCGCAGCCAGCAGAGACATGAATATCACTGCCAAGGTAAGTGAATCTCTCCACGACCACAACATCCTCACCACAAACAGACACAGACAGGACAGCAGCATCCAAGATGTCACCGAAAGCCTGGATCTTAGTTTTGACCCAAGAAACCTGTAATCCCAGTGGCTCCGACTCCTCATTCAGCACCTCGAGGGCCCCCAAAAGGATGTCTAAAGTCTCCGCAAAGATGACTGCATCATCTGCAAAATCAAGGTCCGAGATCTTGATATTCCCAAACGATGCACCGCAACTTGATCTCTCCGACATCCTCCCTAAAATCCAGTCCATATAAGTTCTGAAAAGTGTGGGGGCAAGTACACATCCCTGACGAACTCCAGTAACAACTGGAAATAAGTCAGAGATGGTACCACCACACTTCACAGCACTCTCAGTACCAGAGTAGAGTTCAGACATCAGATCGATTAGTTTTGGTGGCACCACACGAAGACCAAGAATCCTCCAGAGGACATCCCAATTCACTGAATCGAATGCTTTACAGAGATCAACATAGGCTGCAAGCAGCCCCTGCCGAAACTCTCGTCTGCGTTCGGTGAGGACACGAAGGGCAAGGATATGGTCAATCGTTGACCTCTTTGGTGTAAAGCCTGACTGCTCTGGACACTGGTGCTCAAGCAGATGGTGGCGAACCCTATCAAGAATTATCCGAGCAAAGGCCTTGCCCGGCACTGAGAGCAGCGTCACCCCTCGGTAGTTGTTGCAGTCTTGGCGATCACCCTTCCCTTTCGAGAGAGCAACAACAAGGTTATAAACTTACCAGTGTGACCACTGATGGTTACCAGTGTGACCACTCCTTGGCTTTTTCCACAAGATCTTGGCTATTCATTGTTCACCTTAGCGTCTTGGTTTTCTCTCAGTTTTCTTGGCCTATAGGTTTTCTATTATCATCGCTTTTCCGAAACCTTGTGAATTCTTGGCTTTTTTCATTGGCTCACCTTGGCATTTATGAAAATGAGGAGTGGTCACACTGATGGTGACCATTCCCAGTGAGTTACTGTTGGTGTGTCCAACAAGCTGACTCCTTTGGTAATTGAGGTAACACCAGTCAACAGGCATATTATGACACTGTGGATTTTTGACACTCTGGGTGTCATTTCCCTGGTTGCTGTATGTTCCGACTGAGGTGAGTGATCTCACTGAGAAAGAGATAGTCTAAGCCACACTCGAGTTGGTTGTTGATCTGTGTCCCAGGCAAGATACTCTTCTCGTCTTAGGGTATTTCAATGCATCGATTGGCACCAATAGGGATGGTTATGAGAAATGTGTTGGTCCCCATGGGTCTGTAACCGTGAACCAGAATAGCACAAGGTTCCCCGACGTATCAAGATGTCATGGAATTGGAATGGCTGTTTCATGGTTTCAGCACCAACAGCCATATCACTGGATTTGATATTCAAATGCTGGTGGTGTGGTAAAGGACATTTAACATTTTCTTGTTGATGATCGTTAGAAGTTTCTCCAGAACTGCTTGGTCAACCAGAGTGCTCAGTTTCTCAATGCCATTCATAGGCTTGTTGTAGCAACTCTGAAGCTGTGGCTCAAATGTAAGAGAATGGTACCATTCCAGCCTCGGCTGGATGTAGGTAAGCTCAAGGATGAATGGGGTACCTGAGGAGTTTAAAACAGGTTGAGTGGGGCTATTAGGGATATGGGTGTTTCAGAGGACCCTGAAGAGTTGTTGAGTGCCTTCAAGACTACCATCATTGATGTTTCTGGTGCGTGTCTTGCAACCCACCATCAAGCGAAGAGGATCTTTGTCTCCCAGAGGATATTGGATAGCATTGACCAGTGTCTCAAGGCCAGGCTTGATGGGAGAACAGAGTTGTTCAGGGAGCTGAGGCAGAAAACTGGATGTTCCCTGAGGAAGGACATGGAGGCCACTGTGAAAGAATAAGGAATCCGTGAAAGGGTAACAAATCACCTGTGGTCACATGATTCTTGTGATCCTCACAGAGGGATCAGTGCATTGCATTTATTTAAGCTTATCCCTCAGTGTACTGTAGTTAGAGCGGAGGATGGTGAGCTCTTGACAGAGTAGTCTGAAGTGAAGGCCCGATGAGCCACTTACTTTGAACTGCTTTACCAGGCTGACCCACAAGCCATTGAGTTTGATATTGGGGTGTTGCTATTCCGATTGCTGATCCTCCAAACAACTCTCAGCCACCTTTTTGTGGAAATACAGGCTGCAGTGACCAGTTGAAAGGTGGACAAACCTTCTAAGATTTGGTGGCACCCGTGCTGAACTTCTCAAGGCTGGTGGAAATGCTGTAATCTTCTTGTTGCATCCAGTTCTGTTTTCTGTTTGGATCACAGGGATCATCCCAGCTGGGCTGGAAGAGGGGCTTGTTGTCCCTCTCTTGAAAGGGAAGGGTGATCGCCAGGACTGCAACAACTACTGATTGGTGATGCTGCTCTCAGTGCCCACATGGTCTTTGCTCAGATAATTATTTATTCGTTTCACCACCATCTGATTGAGCACCAGCACACTTGGAAATGTCAAGATCTCTGAGCTTGATTTCGTAGATAATGCAGTCATCTTTTTGGAGACTCTGGACATCCTTATTGGGGCCCTTGAGGTGCTGAATGAGAAGTCGGAGCCACTGGGATTTTGGGGCTCCTGAGTCAAGGTGGAGGTCCAGGCTTTTAATGACATATTGGATGCTGCTATCTTGTCAATACCTGTGTGTTGTGAGGACGGTGAGTTAATGGAGAGATTCACTAACCAAGGCAGTGATATTCATGCCTCCGCATGTTGTGAGCTGGAGGTTGATATACATCTGGGTCGGGCCTGGGGAGTGATGGATTCACTGAACTTTGGGGTGTGTTTCTGTGTCAGTACCTCTGCAAGAGGACAAAAGTCTGAGTCTTTAAGCCCTTGGTGCTTCCAATTTTTTCTCTACAGATATGAGACTTTGGTGTTCACCAATGATCTGAGACAGACTTAACTTCTTCGATAACAGATCCCATTGGAGAATCCATGGCTTTCACTGTTTGGACAATGTCCAACAAGCATTTTTTGAGACAGATTCAGATGATATTTGTGACCTGTATCGTCCATGAGTGTGCTGAGGCTGTATGGACAAGTGGCTCATTTTCCTGATGCTCTCAGTGAGGGAGCTTTGTGATTGATGGAGGCTAACGAGCCGACCACATGCCTCGTGGTTGCAGCAGGTTGATCGGTTTATCAACGAGATGGGGATGGGCCAGGTATCTGCCTGAGAGATGGCCAGACGAAGAGTCCTGGAGAAAGTGGATACGGTGATGCTTTTCTCAGGTACATGTTCCCATACATAACTTGATCTGAATATTTGACTGGTGCTAAGTACACTCCCATGTGCCTGGGGTGGGAGGGAGCAGGGATCACATTACTGCAATTAGCAGATGATGAGACATAATGACCTGAACCCAACCAGATGAGCAGCTATACTTGTTATTGATGCCTTCAATTTGGATTGCAGGAACATAACATAGAAACCATCCATAGCTAGCTGTTTTGACCAGTTGATCATTACCTTTTTGCTGTTTTTGTGTTGATGTATTCAGAAGCAAATTTTTGCCTTGTTCTACAAATCTTAAACCAAAGATGCAAGTGAGGACAGCTATCATGAGTCTTTAAAATAAGTCATAAATGTTTTCCACACTGTTGATATTCTGTATATGTACAGTCCCTTCAGAAATTATTCACATCCCTGGACTTTTGTCACATTTTGTTGTGTTAGTCACAAAATGGATTAAAAAAAAATTTCTGTCCCCGATCCACATAAAATACTTCATAATGACAAAGTGAAAACATCTTTTTACAAACTTTTTTTTTACAAATTAATTAAAAATTAAAAGCTGCAATGAACTACATCAATAAACATTCAACCCATTTGTTGTGACACTCCAAATTGAGATCATATGCATCCAATTTCTTTTGATCATCCTTGAGATGTTATGTCTCTACCAGTCCACCTGTGGCTAATTAACGTAATTGGACTTGATTTATAATGAAACACAACTTTCTATATAAGGTCCCACATTGGACAGTGCATGTCTGAGCAGAAACTCCACCATGAAGTCCAAGGAGCTGTCCATAGAACTGCAACATAGAATTGTGAGGAGGCATCGATATGGTGAAGGATATAAAACAATTTTTAGAGTGTTGAAAGTTCCCAAGAGCACAGTGAGCTCAATCATTAGGAAAGAGAACGACCCAGACACTTCCTCGAGCTGGCCATCCACCCAAACTGAGCAACTGGGCAAGAAGGACCTTGGTCAGGGAGGTGAACAAGAACCCAATGACTGTGCTGTATCACGTGATTGGGTTTTCGTGTATCATGACTCACCCGCGAGGGGTGGCGGTGATGTACATCCGGTCGGGCAATCAAGCGGAGTTACTGCTACGCTCTCGTTCTCCATGTTCCGCTGCACCTCGGATACCACAATTGGCTGACGAGGATGGTTGATCGACGAGTCACGGCGCACGGACAGGTGCCCGTTTTCGTCGTAGCCGACTTCGAATTGTTTTCAGAACAGTTGGGGTGCTATTTCCACGCAAATGATGTGGTCGACGAGAGCAAACAGAAGTCGATCTTCCTCGCCTCGCTACCGGCAGAACATTATCGACTGCTGAGTGATTTGTTGGCGCCGGACAAGCCCAGTGGGGACGCGATGTCGTTTCGGGACATTGTGCAGAAGATGAAAGCCCACATGGCGCCGGAGAAGTCATTGCAGCTGGCTCGATACCAGTTCGATCACCTCGCGAAGGGTGCGGAGGAGCGTGTCGCAGATTTTGTGGCGCGAGTGAAGCATTCGGCCATGGCGTGCAAGTTCACGGCAGAGGAGCGTCCAGCTCAGCTCAGAGATCGTTTTATTTCTGGTTTGCAAGATGCGAAAATGGTTTCGGCGGTTCTACGGCTGAAGGGTGAAGCCATTACATTTACCTCGGCGGTCGACACTGCTACAGCTGTCGAGCATACTCTCGGAGATGTTCGGGCCATCACCGGCCGCGGCATGCCGGATGGCCCGGGGGCCCACACGGTGTCGCGAGCGCCCCAGGACGCACGCATGACCTTCGGTGTGGGTCGGGGCCAGACGTCGCCGCGCGGCCGCACGAGCGGCGAGGTGGCCCCTCAGATGTTTGGGATGCAGAGGTCGACACCTGCACCGTGTGTGCCCGTTTAAAAGCACCGTGTGTTTACGTTGTCACAAGGTGGGTCATCTGAAGCATGTGTTCCGAGGGGCGTTGGCCACCGTTAAATTCATGGATGGCGATTTGCGAGGCGACCTCGGCGACCTGGGGCAAAACCGGCAGCCGTTGATGGGCCTGTTTTCAATAGGTCCTGCGGCGGCGCGCCCGATGACGGTGGAAGTCGAAGTGAACAACACGCCGATCACGTTTCAGGTTGATACGGGAGCGGCGGTGTCGATCATCGGCAAACAGACCGCGCGTACACTCAATGACCTGAAGCTTATCAGGTCGGACCTCACACTGTTCACAAACACCCGCGAGAAGATAACGCCAGTCGGGATGGCAGACGTGTCTGTGCGGTACCAAGGCCAGGTTGCCGTGCTTCCGTTGTACGTCGTGCGGGGGAGGGGTCCATCTCTCCTTGGCCAAGACTGGCTGACCCGCATCAGGCTAGACTGGGCCGCCATTCACCTTGTGCAACCCGTGCCGAGCCGATGGGAGGATAAGTTGGAGAATATTCTTCGAAGACATCAAGGTTTGTTTTGCGATGACCTTGGGAAACTCAAGGGCGTGGAGGCAAAGCTCTTCCTGAAGGAGGGGGTGGTTCCTCGTTTTTGTAAACCACGACCGGTGCAGTATGCAATGCGGGACAAGGTCAAGGGTGAACTGGATAGGCTGGAGGCCTGTGGAGTGATCGAACGGGTGTCGTACTCAGATTGGGCCACCCCGGTCGTCACGGTGCTGAAACAGAATGGAGACGTCCAATTGTGTGGGGACTTCAAGTCCACGGTTAACCTGGGGCTCAGCGTGGAGCAATATCTACTGCCATCAATCAATGAAATATATGCACGATTGGCGGGGAGTCAATACTTCACGAAGCTTGATCTGCGTGATGCTTATTTTCACCTGCCGATGGATCCCGGGTGTAGCAACCTTTTGACAATCAACATGTGTCAAGGGCTCTATCGATATACCCGACCCTGTTTTGGGATTGCTTCGGCCCCCGCCTTGTGGCAGAAAGCCATGGATCAGGTTTGCATTGGCCTGCCCGCTCAAACCTACCTGGACGATGTGCTCATTGCGGGGAAAACGGCGAACGAGCATCTTGCGAACATTGCCCAAGTGCTGACGAAGCTAGAAGCGTGCGGCCTGCGCTTGAACAGAAACAAGTGCGCGTTCTTCAAGCAGCGATTGGAATACCTCGGGCACATCATCACGCCAGAGGGGCTGTTGAAAGGCCCTCGGAAGGTGGAGGCGATTCAGCACATGCCACCGCCTCGCGACAAGACGCAGCTGCGCTCGTTCATTAGTATGGCCCAGTATTACCAAACGTTCGTGCGTGTGCTTAGCTCACAGCTTGCGCCGTTAACGTGGTTGCTCAGGAAGGACGAGCGCTGGGCCTGGGGGCCTGCACACCAGGCGGCGTTCAACCGCGTCAAGCGGCTGCTCACAGAGGATACGGTCCTCGTGCACTACGACCCTGCGCATCCGCTCTTATTGGAATGCGACAGCTCTGCATATGGCATCGGGGCAGTGCTCTCCCACAGGATGGACGATGGTTCCGAGCGGCCTGTTTGTTTTGCATCCCAGACCCTGTCCGCAGCAGAGTGGGAATATGCCCAGATCGAGCGCGAGACTCTCAGCCTCGTCTGGGGTGTGCGGAGGTTTCATCAATACCTGCTGGGGCGGCATTTCACTTTGCAGACGGATCACAAACCACTTCAATTCATCCTGAGTCCCGAACGCGGGGTACCGGTGGTAGCGGCCATGCGGATACCATGGTGGTGTCTTTTTATTGCTGCCTACGATTATGATATTCAGTTCCGGAGCACCGAAAAGCATGCTAACTGCGAGGGCTCTCGCACTTGCCTTGCGCGGAGGGTCCAGCTGCGTCTGAGTCGGCCGACCAGGTTGATGTGTTCGCGCTGGGCCAGGTCCAAAGCGGGCCGATCACGGCCAAACAGGTCGCGGTGGAATAGGCTCATGATCCGGTGCTCGCCCATGTCGTCCAGACGATTTCTACGGGGAATTGGAGTGATCTACCTTCAACACCGGCATTTCAGCCTTTCGCATCGCATGCATCGGAGCTGTCGTTGGTCCAACGGTGCGTTATGTGGGAATGAGGGCAGTGATTCCACCGAAGTTCAGGCAGCGGTGTTTGGAGGAACTGCATGTCAGTCACCTTGGCGTTGTGAAGACCAAGAGTCTTGTTCGTAGCCTGTTGTGGTGACCGGAGTTGGACAAAGACATTGAGCAGTTGGTTAAGCGGTGCACCACGTGCCAAACAGATGCTGATAACCTGCGTCGAGCTTCGGGACTATGGCCTATCCCAGACATGGGCCTGGCAGAGGGTCCATGTGGATTTTGCGGGGCTGGTTGATGGCGAAATGTTTTTGATTGTGATCGATGCATTCTCTAAATGGCCGGAGGTTGTAGTGATGCAGCACACATCAGTAGAAAAACTGCGGACGATCTTTGCTCATTAAGGATTACCCGAGGTTCTGGTCTCTGATAATGGTCCGCATTTCATTGCAGGTGTATTTGATGAGTTTATGCGTCAAAATGGTATTCGACATCTAAGGTCCGCACCGTATCATCGTGCGACGAATGGGCAGGCGGAGGCATTTGTTTAGATGTTGAAATGGGTTTTGCGCAGAGGGGATGTTGCACCTATGCAGACGGTGGTCGATGTCTTTTTGCTCCAATACAGGAACGCGATTCATCCTGTCACGGGCGATTCTCCTGCCATTCGTCTCTATGGGCGGGCATTGCGGTCCAGACTGAATTTGCTACGACCTGGAGAGTCGGTGAGTGGGGCGGTGTCGTACCCGACGCTGCTGCGCGGTTTGATGCAGGACAGTGGGTAATGGTGCGCGATTATTTCCACGGTTCCAAATGGGTGCCGGCTGTGGTCTCTGTGGTACTGGGGCCGGCGAATTGCATGGTGCGGACTGATAGTGGGGAGGTGTGGAAGCGGCACGTGGACCAAATGCATGATCGCTGTTCAGCATCACCCCCCCCCCCCCGTTCCGAGCGATGTGGGACCCCCACCTGTGATGTTGCCGTGGCCAGACGATGTATCGCCAGGGCCGGACGTGTCGACGCCCGCGAGGTGTTCACCTGATTCAGTCCTGCTCGAGGACGACGAGCAAGCTTGTCGGCCAGGGCGGTTGTTGTTGCGGATGGGGCAAGTCCGGCGAGGGTGTCACCTCGACCAAGCCGGGAGGCGTCTGAGCCTGGGACATCTGGCGTCGCTGCCCGTCCGAGGCGGGTCTTGAGATGGCCGCGGTACTTGGAGGATTTTGAATGTTGATTGGTTTCGTTTGGTCATGTTATAATTGTCATTTCATCATTTGAATTGTCATTTTACGAGTAGAGGAGTGTGCTGTATCACGTGATTGGGTTTTCGTGTATCATGACTCGCCCGCTAGGGGTGGCGGTGATGTATATCCGGTCGGGCAACAAAGTGGAGGTACTGCTACGCTCTCGCTCTCCATGTTCCGCTGCGCCTCGGATACCACAATGACCACTCTGACAGAACTACATAGTTTCTCCGCTGAGATGTAGCAACCTGCCGGAAGGATAACAATCTCTGCAGCACTTCACAAATCTAGGCTTTATGGGCGAGTGGCCACATGGAAGCCACTCCTGAGAAAAAGGCACAAGACAGCATGCTTGAAGTTTGCAAAAGGGCACATGAAAGACTGAGCATAAGGCAAGAGATTCTGTGGTCTGATGAGATGAAAATTGAACTCTTTGGCCTGAATGCAAAGTGCTATGTCTGGCAGAAACTGAGCACAGCTCATGACTCATCTCACCCCATCCCTACCATGAGGCACTGTGGTGGCAGCACCATGCCATGGGGATGCTTTTCAGCAGCAAGGACAGGGAGATTTGTAAGAATAGAGGGAACAATGAATGGAGCCAAATACAGACAAATCCTTGAGGACAACCTGCTTCAGAGTGCAAAGACTTTAGACTGCGGTGAGGATTTCAGTTCCAACAGGGCAATGACCCCAAATATCCAGCCAAAGCAATACTGCAGTGGTTTCAGAACAAGAATGTGAAAGTCCTTGAGTTGCCCAGCCAAAGACCAGACTTGAATCCCATTGAGAGAATCTGTCGTAAGACTTCAAGATTGCTGTCCATCGACGCTACTGATCCAACTTGGCAAAGCTTAAGTAAATCTGCAAGGAAGGATGGGAGATAATCCCCAACTTCAGATGTGCAAAGCTGAGAGACATACCCAAGAAAACTTAAAGCTGTAATTGCTACCAAAGGTGCATCTACAAAGTATTGACTCAGGGTGTTGAATACTAATTGATGCAAGACATTTTAGCTTTTCATTTTTACTGAATTTGTAAAAATTTGTAAAAAGATGTTTTCACTTTGTCATTATGCAGTAGTTTGTGGAGATCGGTGACAATTTTTTTTTAATTAAATGCATTTTAAATTCAAGCTGTAACACAACAAAATGTTAAAAAGTCAACGGGTGTGATTACTTTCTGAAGGCACTCTATCTTGAATGACATGAAAATCTGATCAATGGTAACATTAGTTATTCTGTTTCATCTAACCTCCAAACTATCATCCTCCATTCTAATTCATAAAATCAACTATCTTAACAATAACAGTGAAAGACCATAATAACAGACTCGATACTTTGATGAAAGATTCTCAGGAATGCCACCGTTGTGAAAGCTACTACTGGTCCAATGAGGGACGTGATGGCTGTGTACCCATGCCTGAGGAATTCCTTGCCTCCACCGATCCGATTGCAATTGTACTGTTGTCCTTTTCCGTAATTGGACTATTGCTTGTGATGGTGATTGTTTTGTTGATTTTAAAGCACAAAGAACTCTCAGCAGTGAAGGCTGCAGGCTTTGAAGTTTATGCTGTATTACTGATGGCATTGGCTGGGTGCTTCTGCAGCAGTCTGTTGTTTGTTGGGAGGCCATATTCAGCTGTCTGCCGGTGGAGGGAAGCAGCAACAACAGCGTTTATTGCACTGACCATTTCTTGCTTGATGGAAACCACAATATCTTTCCTCATCACCAATGAAAGTAAGTTTTTTTCTTCTTTTTTTCTCAAGGCTTAATCCCAATAGTTAAGGATCAGCAACTCAAATATGCCTTTTTCCATTCTCTTTCTGCATAGTTTCTTCTTCTCTCAATCCCTTATTCTTCAACAATCTTTCCACTACACCCCTCCAGCATAATGTCTGTGTTCCTCTTGATATTTTCCTTGTAATTGACTCATTCCATACATCCTTGATCGATTCCTCATGCTTTATTCTCATAAAGTGCCCAAGCCATTGCAACCTCAACTCCCTAATCTTTTGTATTACACATATAATTTCGGCTTTCTTACGCACAGTATCTCCTCATTCCTCAACTGCTCTCTTCATGTTACTCTGGAAATCCATCTCAGCATTTTCATCTCTGTCCTCTTCAGCAACTTTTCCTTTCTCGTAAAGCCCATGTTTCTGCAACATCTAATGTATAAAGCTCATTCTAACCACTGATGTACTGACTGATGCACTGACTGATGCACTGACTGATGCACTGACTGACTCACTGACTCTGACTGAGATTAAAGATCGCTACCTTCTGGGTGACATAGAAGGCTGAAATGTTGTGTGCCGATGGACATAATGCCAATACACCAGGAAAAATCACAGAACCTTCGAAAAACATCCGTAACTGAAAAAAAAATGCAGGTGAGCGACCCGAGACAATAGGAAAGCACGGTAATTTTGTATGCTGATGGACATCGAAGTCGATACACCAGGAAAAATTACAGAGCCATTGGAAAGCATCCATAAATGAAAATATAAATTGATTAAAAAATAAATGAAAATATACAAATGAAAAATCAAATGCAGGTGAGCGACCAGATCCATTGGGGAAACACTGTTCGTAAATACAATATGTAAGCATACCCTGCCAGTACATTATAAACATCTTCCTCAACATATTGTATATTCTTAGTTTCAATTGTCTTAGATTGTGCCATCACAGTTGGTAACAGTATCCTTCTATCACAGCTCACACCACTAACCTCCTTCCACATTATCTATGCTCCCTTCGCTCTTTTCCAGACTTCTGCTTCATAACCTCTCTGTTGCTTTAGTGCTGAACCAAATTATTTTAATTTGTCCACTTGTTTCAGTTAGTCACCTTTTCTAACTGCAATGATGACCTGTCTGCTCCAGTCTTATTACACACCATAACCGCTGCCATTCGTTCATTAATCCTCAAACCCTGCTTCTGTAAGCTCTTTATGCCATTCAAACACTCTTCTCTGTAGCAATGACTGACGCACTGACTGATGCACTGACTGACTCACTGACTGACTCACTGACTGACTCACTGACTGACTCATTGACTCTGACTCAGGGCCCTGTCACACCTTGAAGTTTTAGCCAGCGTATGGCAATGTATCAAAATGTATGTAAAACACTGGCATACGCTGAACTATGAATGTATTTTTCAGTTTTGGGCGTATAATAACGAGTTGGACATATGCATAACGTATTCGTAACGTACACAGAACGTTTCGATAAGTTATAGATAACTTATACCAACGAATGCTTAGCGTGTTGTCGGCGTTCACAACCTATGCCCAACGATAGTCTCACTTATGCACAGCGCGCGGCAGCATATCGTTGACGATCACATGGCATAGCCTATTAATAGGCTGCCGCTCAACGATTTAAATTGCTGTCGCTCGACTACTTTAATCATAACTGCACTAGAAATCGAAGTGTCAACATCACCGTCATGCCGAAAAAAAAAAAAAATGGAGTCTGGAACACTGACGGGTTCCTCCTGTATGAATCCCATTTTTATATACCAATTCCCCAAAACGCTGCCAATACGCCATTAAACGGTAGCTGTAAGTTAGAAACACGTTCAGTAAGTTCTGTGGTCATCTGGAAGACGTCAAATACGTCTACATACTTCAATATGCGTTTGAGATATGTTTCACATAGGTTCAAAGCCCGTTACTCATAGGGTACAAATAAGTTTCGGGTGCGCTAGACATTACGTCGACGTATTCGACTTATGAGTAACTTACAAGTAACGTGTGTCTGTGTGTCAACGATCGCATAACGTGCCTCCAACTTATGGCCAGCGTATGCGGAACGTGTGAGTCATACGCCGAGCCCATCAGAAAATTTTGAGCATGCTTAAAATTTATCGACAAGCTCGGCATACTACGGCGTATGCCAGCGTGCTTCAGCGTGCTCTTAACGTATACAAAACTTACCCATAACGTATTTGACGTGTGCCAGCATATTCGCCAAATTTTTTATACGTCGGCATATGCTGGCTAAAACGTCAAGGTGTGACAGGGCCTTCATATTAAAGATTGCAACCTTCTGGGTGACGTACAAAGCTGGAATATTGTGTGCCGATGTCCATCAAAGCCAAAAATAAAAATAAAAATAATAATCACAGAACCTTCGGAAAGCATCCATAAATGAAAATGTGTATGTATATATATATATATATATATATATATATATATATATATATATATATATATATATATATATATATATATGTATGAACTTGAAGGGCACTCGGAAGAGCCCATACCTCAGCCACACAATGCCTGATCCATGAGAACATATCGAGCCCATTACATTTTTGAAATATCATGCGATATACTGTTTTTGGTCCTATCTCTCAATGACGAATAACTTTAAAAATTAAATTCTGTATCCAGATTCTGATTCAGATCTTCACTAAAATCGAATCAATTTGTCCTTACCACACACACCTGTCCACTGAGTTTAATCCGAATCCGTCTGCAACTTTTGAGATATCATGTTGTATAATGATGTCACCCAATCCCTCAATGGTGAAGAATAACTTCAAAAATTATCAGTTCTGAATCCGGATTTGGATGTTCACCAAAATAGAAGCAATTCTTCCTTGTCACACAACCAACATCTCAACCAAGTTTCATCCGAATCCATCCACAACTTTTTGAGATATCATGCTATATACAGTTTTTGGCCCTCTCTCAATGGTGAAGAATCACTTTATAAATTCTAGTAGTCGGATTAGGATCTAGATCTTCACCAAAATCTAAACAGTTCGTCCTTGTCACACACAGAACCTGTTCACAAAATTTCATTCGGATCCGTCTGCAAGTTTTTGAGATATCTTCGACAAAAAACAGACAGACAAACAGACAGAAAGGAGTGAAAACATAATCTCCTTCACCATCGGTGGCAGAGGTAATCAAAATTAATAAATGAAAAGAATAAATGAAAAAAATAAATGCAGGAGAGCGACCCGAGACAATGGGGAAGTATGGTAATTTTTGCTACACACCTTCCGAATCAGTCAAGGAGAAGAAGGTATCTTCTCCTCACTCCACACCTTCTTGATCAACTCGACATTCCACTTTACTTCCCCAAGCCCTCATGCCTTCACGAATTCCACCGATGATGCACAGGCTTCCCACTTTTCATTTTGTCAGGAGCTTTTCTAACTTTTTCTTCCTCTTCAACATTCCTCTTGGGACCCTCAGTGCTACATTTAGTAATTTGTCAAAGTATTCTTTCCACCTTCTCTTAATTTCCTCATCTCCATGTAGGATTGAGCAAGCATAGTCTTCAACTGCATACCCTAACCCCCAGCCCTGTTTTGCTTCTGCCTCACTCATGATAATTCTATAAGTACTTTTCTCATCCTCTGGTTTTTATAAGATATCATACTATTTGTGCGCTACTTCCCTTCTTGCCTTTCCCAACTGCTATCTTTGCCTCCCCTTTTAACCTCACACCATTCTCCTGCTTGACCCTCTCATGGAATCATACTTGAAACTCTTGTGTGTATATACAAGGTCCATCTAAAAAGTAAAGGGACTGAGCCTGCTGTGTGCTCCACTTGCACAACTTGAATGAACGGGTTGCGTCACAGACCTTTGCAACATTCCAGCAATATATATGATTGGTGATGGTTGATTGCACTCATTGTGTGATTTTTTACAGGTCGTGCTTTACATGTTGTCTCGTCTGAGTTATTTCGCTATGAGTCATGAACAGAGAGCCAATCTGAAGTTTCTTGCCAAGCTTGGCAAAACACCTTCCGAATCCTTCGCAATGCTGCAGCAAGTCGACGGGGAAGAAACGATGTCACGTACACATGCATTTGAATGGCACAAGCGGTTCAAAGATGGACGGTAGGAGATTGAAGGCGATCCACAGTCTGGAAGACCTTTAACGAGCAGAACGGCGGACAACATCCAGGGTGTGAAGCAGATGGTGCGTGCAGATCATTGACTCATGGTGAGGATGCTTGCTGAGGAACTTTCCATCAACAAGGACACTGTTTGGAGCATCATCACTAAAAATCTCGAAATGCGTAAGGTGTGCACAAAGATGGTCCCCAAGCTGTTATCTGAGGACCAGAAACTGCAAAGTCACTCTCTGTCAAGACATTATCGAACACCTCGAGGACGATCCAAACCTGCTCGGGAGAGTCATTATTGGCGATGAATCATGGATATTCGAATGCGATCTCGAGACCAAACGGCACTGGCGTTCACTGCCGTTACGGCAGAGTCGTCAGTGGAAAAGTCCGGCATCACCCAGACCAGAGAAAGCAAAGATGTCGAAGTCGAAGGTCAAGGCGATGCTCGTCACGTTTTTTGACATCAAGGGCATCGTCCACTTCGAGTGTCCACCACAGGGTCAAACACTGAATCAATACGTGTACAAGGAGATACTCCGGCGCCTCATGAGATCATTCCGGAACAAGAGGAGGGATTGGTGTGAGAACAACGCCTGGGTGTTCCACCATGACAACACCCTTGCTCACATTGCCCTGAGCATCCGACAGTTTCTGGCAGAGAGGAACGTGCCAACTCTGGAGCAACGCCGGTATTCACCAGACTTGACCTCGTGATTTTATAGATACATATATATACGTTAGGGTTATGGTAATTAGATCATGTGAGCATTAGGTAACGGTATCCATTAGACAGAGGACCCTAAGTCACATGGTCGAGTTATTGGCGTTCACTGTCGATTATTGACCCGACGCATCACGGAGTTATCCATGTGCGACAACCTGCTATTCAGGAGAGTCTGGTGGAAACCCGAGGTAGTTCCCCCCCCCCCTCTCATGGTCTTCTTGTCTCCCACCCCGTGTGCTCAACAATATATACATATATATATATATATATATATATATATATATATATATATATATATATATATATTTATATATGTATATATATATATATATATATATATATATATATATATATATATATATATATATATATATATATATATATACATATATATGTCTGATTTAAGGTATTAAAAATATGCGTCAAAGTCAATTGCAAATATATTCAGAAAAATTTGTGACGTTTCAAAGTAAGATTTTTCTCAAAGTTTTTGTCCAAAAATTACATTGCATTTTGAATTTGTGCAATGATATTTTACTATATTTCCTGTGCTGCTTCAACATGCTGTTGCAGCTTTTGTGATTATAGCCTTGTCAGGATGCCAAGGTTTCTCGGAGGGTGAATGTTAGTCTGACAGAGCAACGAGTAAGTGCCACTCACACGTTTGGGTCCATCATCATAGAAAGATTGGGGCAGCTCTATGGCTGAGTGTTTGGCCTGTTCACTAGCCACTGTCGTAGTGATGTATTCTAGTGTCCATAGCAAGATGTATAGATGTAATCGTGTCCTGCACTGTCACCATTGTGACTGAATGAAACATCTGAATGACCTCTGTCATCCGTATGTGCTCCTCTGAATTTTCCAGGGGTACACCACCATCTTGGAAGCTTATTCTGTTCCAATTAGTGATTGCATTTCCACATTTCTGCCTGGCTTGGATATTAATACCTGTTATCTCCTGCATGTTACAATTCTGCCACAAATGGCTGACAATATCCTGTTTTATGCCATTTGCAATCCTCTATAGGACGCATCTTCTGTCATCATTCAGAGGTGGTCATCGCCACCACTCCCAGCTACCATAACAAGAGATCATCACCTATTTGCCAACATTTTCCTTGTTCTTATTCTTGCTTCTTCAGCCATCGCTACTGTTTTATTTCTTGTCACAGTTTATTCACAATTAACTATCTGACCCTGCGCCAGTTTTGTGGACTTCAGTATTGTTTCAATAGAGTTTCAATAAGTTAAAGTTCAGGAAAATGGAAGGTTAAAGCGAGCTTGGGTTGTATTGTTATTCCTGGTTTGCCAATGGAGAAGTTTGTGTTTGTAATAAAAACAAATATATTTAATCAGTAATTGTACCGTTTTCTGTCATCACTGTACTTGTTGGACTCAAAATTCCTTGGTTATTGGAATCAAATAGCTCTGTGCTTGGGGGGTGGGGGAGAGTAGTGACCATCTAGGGGGGGGGGCTTAACATTGCAGTCATACTTAGGATCATGGCTTAGTCATCCTATCCCTGTGGGTAGTCATGTAATAATATCTCACTCAGGTATCTTATTTATTCTTTACGAAAATGGCAAGTGTAATTTTAGTTAATGCCAGGCTTCTTCCAAAATGCTTTGACTCCTGCCTTGACAATTTCCTTTTTCTGATCTAAGTTGTTAACAATCCTTAACAATTTTGGTATCATATGTTGTAACAATATTATTTTGTATTACACTTACAATCCATATATATTAAAAGAAAGGCAAAGTATTTTTACCCATGACGAAAAACAAGGTCAAAGCTTTGATTAATGATGTGTATATTTTACATTTCTGTTTAAACCAACAGAAACCACACCATTTTATGGATTACTCAGGAGCATCAAGTATTGGCAAAATATGGTGTGGATCATTGTGATTTTTTGTCCTCATGTTGCTTTATCTATGGCATGGGGGTTGTCTAGTCACAGTTCACCTCACAATAATTTGCTGTATCGACCTGGCACCATCGTTGTTGAATGTTCAGGAACATTGTCAATCTGGGCTGTATGCTCTCTTGCCTACCTCGGGTTTATCAAAATTTTTTGCTTATCCTTAGCCATCAAGGCTCACAAGTGTGTGACATCAAAAAGGAGGCAAAATTAGTTACTTTCAGTCTGCTAACTTGCTTCATGATTGTCTTTGCCTTTGTTCCAGCATACATCACAACATATGGTCGCTTTGCTGTGGCTACAGAAATGTTTGCTATCACTGCAATTGGCTATGGTGTTCTTGGTTGCATTTTTGTTCCCAAATGTTACACTTCCTTGAAGGCTAAGTGAGTGTATATTTGATAGAATATATTTGTCATGGTGTCATAAACATTGTTCACATTTTCTGAGGTCCCAGCAATAAACTGTTTCTCTTTACATCGTAGTATCAGTGCTTTCTGTTTAACACAATTCAGTGCATATATTTTTGCATAAAAATGTAGGATAATGGAAGAGCATGGTGACAGAGGGTATAAAGGTAATGTATTGGCATGACAGCGAGGTCATACGCAGACAAAATAAGCCAAGGAAAGAGCAAGCAGGAAAAGAAGAGAGAGTGACAGTAAGAATGGAGGGAAACGTAGCAACCTTCAAGTGAGAGGGTAGGGCTAATGTAAGTCGAAATGTTGTGGGTAAAGATAGGGGGGGTGATATAAGATGGTCGTGGACTGCCTGCAGGAAGATCTGGAGGAAGAGTGTGATTGATCATCTTCATAAGACAGTAACACAAACAGGAAATAAACTGAGCATACATTAAATAGATAATGAGCCTAAATTTTGGAAGTTTAAACAGGAGGCAGTTGCTGGAACATGCATTATTGGGGGACTGCGGAGGGTTATAGTGTTTAGAGATCAGTGGAAGCTCGATCAGAGGAGAGGTGGCAAAAAGGAGAAGCCACAGATCTCTTTGCAATGTGAGAGCAACAGAATTTGTGTTTTCACCTCCTCACAGCAGATTCCAATAATGTTTCGAGTTTTATGTTCCACAGAATCCAGGAGAGACAGGAGTGTTGCTGTGGTGCACCAGTCCATAGGGGAGAGCAGTACTCTGTGTAAATTGAATTATTCATTGAATTTATAATGGTGTAAAAATGCGAATTCACTTCGTTTAGTGCTTTGATAAAGAATTTAATAAATATATTCTGAGAAAACTAGTAAAGAGCAGAATACACACATTTCACTGATGTCGTAAATAACCTTGTAAAACCTCATCTGTCTGATGACCATCTAAGTCTGCAGCAAAAAATGACGATCTCCCCGCACACCCCCGCCCGGGGCTGTAAGCAAGCTCCAAAACAGACCAATTATCCTTTTATATTGAAATTTAAAGTCCACAAAGTTCCATCTGTTGCTGAGACATGGGTAAAGTTCCCTGCTAAAACTAGACTTCCGGTTCTGGGTTTGGAGCGTCGACAGGAGTAGGGTGAGTATATGGATTCTGGCTCACTTTTCCCCATGTAAGTGAATGGGGGATTTTCAGCGATTCATATTTTTTTTCCCTAAAAAATAAACCCCCTTTTTAGCCCAAGGTATATTTATTTGTCTCCCCTTTTTAACCTTGGGGCACTCTATTCAAATAACCAATGCAACAAGATAAAGATTTGTTCAAGTAGCAAAGTAGTAACGTGATTTGTTAAAAGTGATTCTGAAGAAATATCTGAAACATGTAAGCCTTGGGACACTTTTTCAAATAACCAATGCATATTGTTTAGCTCACTCATTGAACCTATAAAGATTTGTTCATTCTCAAATTCCTTCAATAGTTTCATTTTCTTTGCACAATAATCCCCATCTAAAATATTGAAAAATAAAACATTTGAATCTTTATATTTTTCAACATACCCCTTTTGTGTCATGATGAAATGATATACTTCTCTTAATGATCTCATCTGACCACCTCCTGAGCCTCAGATTATTTTTGCATAAGCCACGCCCACTTTCAGAAGCCCCGCCCACTTTTTCATAAGCCCCGCCCACTTTCCACGACATATTCCCATGAGCCACGCCCACTTTTCCTAATCCCCATGCACTTTTATGAAGCCTCGCCTGCTCTTACATCATTTCCAGTAGGCCTACATCTCTGACTCAAAGAAATCACGAGAAAATTCTACAATGTTATGGTTTTGAAAATTTTCCCAACGAAGGCTTGCCTGAGCTTGCCCAGGGAATTTCCAAAGGAAACCACCCCCACCAGTCTTTCGCTATAAAAGATTCAACCCAGACTCCATTTTAAAAAAAAATTACAAGGAGTGCTGTACCGTCCTTGAGTAGGATGAGCTTGCTTGCCGATCGAATATTTGTATGGAACTAAACCTTCAAGTTGATGAACTGGATTCAAACCTTTTATCTGTTGAGGTAAGATTTTTATTTTCCTATTTTCAGTTCCTTTTAAGCATCGACTCATTTAATAATTCAATAACTTAATTAATACAATATTATTTTCTCTCACAGGAAATTGTATCTGAAATACAATATGAAAATACCGATCTTGCCAAAACTTGTGGTGAAATTGTTGGCTTGGTTGAAGATCTTATGAGCGACCAAGACCCACAGAATGAGCTCGTCCTTGATGACCCAACCAAAGAGTTATACCTTGGAGACCTTATGAGTGACCAAGATCCACAGAACGAGCTTGGCCTTGAGTGGGATGAGCTTGCTTGCAGATCAACTATTTGTATGGAACTAAACCTTCAAGTTGATGAACTGGATTCAAACCTCTTATCTGTTGAGGTAAGATTTTTATTTTCCTATTTTCAGTTCCTTTTAAGCATCGACTCATTTAATAATTCAATAACTTAATTAATACATTATTATTTTCTCTCACAGGAAATTGTATCTGAAATACAATATGAAAATACTGCTTTTGCTTCAACTTGGGGCGAAATTGTTGGCTTGGTTGAAGACCTTATGAGCGAGCAAGACCCACAGAACGAGCTCGACGTTGATGGCCCAACCAAAGAGTTATACCTTGGAGACCAGCAAAATCCTGAAAAAGAGTTTTACAGCAATAGTACTCATTGCGAGTTATCAAGACAATACCTACATGACGAGTTATACCTTGATGAGCCAGAATACAAGTTTTATCTGGGAGACTCACAAATTTTGAAAAAATCAGAAAATGAGTTCTGCCTTGATGGTTTAAATAACTACCTTGGAGACTCAGGAAAAGGGTTCTGCCAAGATGGTTCTAAATATGGGACCTACCTTGGAGACTCATAAATTTTGAAAAAATCAGGAAACTTTTGCATAAAATTGTGAGTTATCCTTTTGAGACTTTGTAAGTTGGTTTTATTTTGGAGACTTGAAATGTGGGTTCTGGCTTGATAACTCACAATGTGATACATATCTTGGAAACCCAACAGGAATGTGGTTATACCTTGAAGACTTGGAAAGTTGGGTTTATTTTGGACACTTGAAATGCCATCACTCTTTGGGATCTAAACCTATCGATCTAGTTCTTTGTCAGATGGTGCTTGATGGGAGCAAGATCAAGAAAGTTCTGGGAAGAAAGTGCAGGCTTACTCCCCCTTTCTACGTCATCAAACCTGAAAGCCTTAAAAGACAGAATTGGAAGAAGAGAAAAAAAAAAACCGTAAAAAATATATATTGGTGGAAATCTCATTTTGAAAAAGACATTATGTTCGACGAGGATTGAGTTGGGGTTGAGATTTAAATGTGAGGGTTGGGGTTGAGATTTTGAATGTGAGGGTTGGGACACACATGCACGCACGCACGCACGCACACACACACACACACACACACACACACACACACACACACACACACACACACACACACCAACAAACAAAAGTTAAGCCTTGACTATTCAGTTGAGGATTCTGTGTTTGGGGTTCACAGATGTAGGAACGTCCCCCTTGACACATTATATACTGTTATACACCTCGGACTTGGCCCTCGAGTGTCCACAATGGTGTATAGTAGGAGGGAGTGAAGCGCCAAGCCATTGCTCCCATTGCACACACACACACACACACACACACACACACACACACACACACACACACACACACACACACGCATACACACACATACATACATACACACATACACACACACACACACACACATGCATACACACACATACATACATACACACATACACACACACACACACACGCATACACACACATACATACATACACACAAACATACATGCATACACACACACATACATACATACACACACAAGCACACACACACACACACACACACACACACACACACACACACACACACACACACACACCAACAAACAAAAGTTAAGCCTTGACTATTCAGTTGAGGATTCTGTGTTTGAGGTTCACAGATCTAAGAACGTCCCCCCTTGTCACACATTATATACTGTTATACACCTCGGACTTGGCCCTCTGGTGTCCACAAAGGTGTATAGTAGGAGGGAGTGAAGGGACAACCCATTTCTCCCATGGGTATTATCTGCTTAGTTTTGTCTTTTGTAATTCCTGTGAATAAAATGAACCTAAAATCTCTTCCCCTTCCAAATCATATATCTTTTAAGTCCAAGGAACTGCATCTATTACATAAACAATTTTAAAAAGTTTGTTCGTCCATCGTTTAATATAACCTTTTTCAAAATGAGATTTCCACCTATATATTCTTACTATATCAACAACTTTGAACTGAGGTTTTCTGACATTAATCTCTTTTTCATATTTTAATTTTGTAAATGTTTCTGATGGTTTCATATTTATTGACCTGTGAAACGTGTCATTATACTTATCCACAATATCCTGAATAAAAGATGACCATTGTTGTGAACCGAGTTGTGTGAATTTTTTATATAGTCTCTCTTTTAAGGTACGATTAAAACGTTCAATACAATGGCCTTCCCTTCATTAAAGGTACTGTATAATGTAATACTGTTATTTTTTAGAAAATTCATAAATGTCTTGTTATAAAACTCTCGACCCTCATCAGTCCACAATTTTTTAGGTTTTCTCTTACTTTTATTAAACATCTGTTGAAAGGATAACATAAGAGTATCACCTGTTTTGTTTTTTAAAGGGACAACGCATGTGCATCTACTCCTCAAATCGATAACAGTTAAAGCATACTTGTACTCCTTATCATTATTGAGTTCAATCAAATCAGCGGACCAGATATAATCTACTTCCTTGGAATAAACCTTCCTTCTCTGAAACTTTGTGAATACTGTTTTACGTAATTCATCAGCTAATTGCTCTTCAATCTTAATGACATCATTGGAGCCTATTAGTTTTTTGAATTTCCAAGTCCAACTTTCAATTTAGCACTGCTCATCTTCTTCACGATGAACCGATCAACTTTTTCTCTCAAGGTTGGATTTTGTATCAGAGAAAATTATACAACATTTCTCTATCGGCTTCATGCTTTTCTTCCAACGTTGTGGTATTCCCGTAATCAATATCGTGCCCCATGCACACTTCATCAACCCTATTGATGGGTTTGCTCCATGGTTTAGGATTGTCTGCCTCATCTAATCTTTTGTCCAAGTTTGTGCCTGGACCACAGAAAGAATACCCTGGTAGATGAAATTCCCCGGGTATTCCAGTAGTTGTAAATTTACTTCCTGATAAAAACTTTTGTATATCTCCTCCGAGTTTGTGTTTGGAGGTAAATTGATATTTTTTTGAACCACACACCAAACATATACCTTTTTGTATAACCCTGTTATTTTTACTTTTAAAATACGAGATATTTTTAGTATTAGTTTTCTTTTTACATTTGAGACAATAACTCATTTATTTATGAGAAAAATTCTGACAGAGTGCAAAAACCTTTTTAGTTTCCAACATGCACATTTGAATCTTAATTTTTAAAACATAAAGAATCATTAGAAATGCCTTCACTCTCTCCTCCATTTATTAAAGAAAAAATAAAAAAACTTTAATTAACATCAATATCCTCTCCATGAAAACGATGTTAACGTTCTTGTCGAAAATACTGCTTATAGACTTGTCAATTCTTTGTTTTCCTCCTCGGTGGGTTGAGTTATTTTCTGTACTACCACCAATCTTTTTCTAATCTCACTGGTTTCCATATTTTCATATTTATTCAGTCTCGCTCTTTCCTCCCTCTCCTCCTTCTCTCTCCTCTCTTCTCTCTCTCCTTCTCTCTCTTCTCTCTCTCTTCCTTCTCTTTCTTCTCCCTTTCCGCTTTCTCTTTCTTCTCCCTCTCCTCCTTCTCTCTCTTCTCCTTTTCCTCCTCTTCTCTCTCTTCAATTTCCTCGTCCCTTACTATCCTTGAATCGCTTACACGCCATAGAATATCATACATATATTCATCAGGATTTCTTGTTATTCCTGTATCCACAATATTTTTTTTTACAACAGGAAACCAATAAAATTTATTTTGCATTTCTAAAAGAGCCTTACGTTTTCTTAACTTTATAATTTTTTTCATTATCTAACATCCCAATTAAATCTGAAGTTGTCGGTTTATCAACATCAGCATGATGCCAATGTTTTCTTGAAAATACCTCATTCTTATGTTGTAGAACATATTTATTAAAATACCGAAAACCCTTTTCTCGAAGGTATGCTTGGACACAAAATGACAATTTTCTTTAAGCCTTCTTGCCGGTAGAGGTTGCCACCATTATTATTTTTTTTCATCACCACTATAATATTATATTTTCCCCGCCATGTTTTATATGCAGAAGACTCGAGTTCAAAAATGTTAAGATTTATTGCCGCATCAGATAAAAAACCATAATGCCTCAACAATGTGAGGCTGGTTTCATGTCATCATTTGTAACTTAATTTATACGTCGGGCATAACCCAGCCTGGCCCAGCATATTTGATTTATTTGCGTCTGTTATCCTGATAAAAAAAATTATGTTATATTATGTATACGAAGTTGCAACATACCTACGCCCATAACCATTCTATAAAATATCTACATAGCCCATAACCATTTAATTATAAAATATTATACACATACGCCATACGCCATCACCATTCTATTTATATCTGTAATATGTATATATACAAACCACCACCACCATTTTTGATTTCCCACCACCAGCAACATGTATTTCCTTCATCGCAACATTTTTCATGTTTTTTTTCACCATGCAACATGTATTTCCTTTTTTCACCAGCAACATGTATTTCCTTCATCGCACATCCTATTCCCTTTTATGAAATAACTGAAGTAGCTCATTAATTTTAGTGGAATGCTCGAGGATAAACAATATTTTATGTCTTGCCCTTTGGGGCCAATATGCATAAAGCCTCCGATGATCCCACTCTGGAGCATCCCACATATAGCTGACCATGGGAAAAGCAAGGAGTGGATAATTCCAGGACTGCTACTTTCAATGACTGTCCTTGTTGCTTATCGATAGACATTGCAAAGCACAGGCATACAGGAAATTGTAGTCTCTTAAATTCAATCGTTGAATTTGATGGAATGAGTGGAATTCGCGGAATGAATACATCTTCTCCTTTCGCACATCCTGTCATGATTGTGGCCTCAGTTACATGTGGTCGTAGTCTTTTCACAATCAGTTTAGTTCCGTTGCAAAGTTTTGGTGCATCTCGATTACGTAATAACATAATAGGGCATCCAACTTTTAACGACAGAGTGTACAGAGGCAATCCTGGTAATTCCAATGAGTTTAGAAATTCTGTGGGATAATGTATGGCTTGCTCAGTATCCAGTGTGGTGTCAATAGACTTGTGACTATGTTGTTCGCCGGGAACTACTTGTAATAACTGATGGTTTATTACACGGACTGTTTCATTAAGTGGAGCCAGGATTGTTCTTTCACAGAGCCACTGTATGTTTTTATAATTAGTAGCTAAATTGGGATACACATGAGCCTCTAATTCTTCCAGAGATGAAACTATTGTACCACAGTCATCGGGAATAGATATTACAACATTTGTGTTCGGGATTTCACCATTTCCAAGTTTGAGAAGTAATTGTGCGAAAATACCAGCATCTAAATCACCATATAATTTGAGCCTCATGTTTGTTGTGAGATGAATAGTTTGTACGAATGTCCAGAGGTATGAAGATTTTAAACTGGCTTTCATTTCATCAGTTGGAGTGCCACGGGGCACTACAGGTAAAGTTTGTCTGAAATCGCCAGAAATAACCAGCGTAACTCCACCTATAGGCAGTCTACTCCTCTTAAATATCGCAGAGTTCTATATAATGCTTCGAATGCATCCTTAGGCGACATCGTACCTTCATCCCAAACTATGAGGTCACAATTCTTCAGCACTTTTGTTGCTTCAGTTTGATTGCCAATGCCACAAACCGGATATTCCATTGTAGCTAAGTCAAGAGGCAATTTGAAAGCAGAATTCGCTGTGCGGCCACCTGAAAGTAGTGTTGCGGCTATACCGGATGAAGCAACGGCTAATGCGATCTTTTTCTGGCTCCTCATCTTAGCAAGTAAAAGGTTGAGGACAAATGTTTTGCCAGTACCACCCGGGGCATCCAAGAAAATATCACACCACTTCCCTCTTGAACCGCTTCAGAAATCAGTTGATATGCATTACTCTGATCCTGTACCAGAAGCGGCTCATTGTCAGAAACAAACTTTCCGAGAGTATCTGTGTTGTAGTTTGTTTCACGGAACCATTCTCTACTGATGGTAGCGCTTTCAGACCTATTAGAAGAGGGAAATTCCCACTTAGTTAAATCTTTCCCGCTCATGTATAATACCAAATCTTCAATGTATATCAGAGCTTCATTGAACACATCTGGTGTGTACTGGATGTCCTCTTGGGGATGTTCACTTTGGACGCTGTTTTTTACATCCTCAGACAGGGCCTCTTTGTGAATGTCCCATAGGCTCTTGGGATCTGACATCTCACACGCAGTTATCGTAATAGCAAATAGATACCTCATGGTCGATGGGGATTGAGAAACAGTTGCCTCTTCAAGCGTGGCATTCCAATGGGCGTCATCTTCTCCGAGTCCGAGGAGATTGCAAGCCTCACGGAATGTGCTGCAAATTTGCCCGTCCACTGTTCTCAGGTAGGTGAAACTCATTGGACCTCGTTTCACATGCAGGAGAAGGCGGACGCAGAAACACTCAAAATTATTGGGATGTACTGTGTACACTAGACCCAATGCGTCAGATTTGTAAAAACCGGGATATCCTGGAACTTCTGAACCTTGCTTCCTCCTGTTCCAACGTTTCTGACTCGAGTTCCAAGTGAAATACGTTGGCACCTGAGCATACAGTAGAGTTCGAGCAAAGTAATCAATTTCGCATAGTTTGAAAAATGCCAGTAAGTTAGAAATTGGAGGTTCTTCCGTCGGAAGTCGATGACTACCTGTATGTACAATAAAATATGACTTGTGTTAATCATGCATTAAAAGAGGCGTTTGTTGATGTGAATAGGGCCTATGATAAGTGTGTGTTGAATGCATGTCATAATTCGGAAACGGGAATTCGGAATTAACTGTAGCACTATTTTTTCATTCTATTGCAAATGGCATTTTCCCCACGTCAATCGGCTGAACTTGAAAAATTAACGTTACTAAAAGTGTGTCGAATGCATAAGTCATAATTCGGAAACCGGGAAGTCGGAAGTCATTGTCTTCAATTGACTGTGGTATTAATTTCTCATTATCGAGCAAATTCAGTTGGTCCCATGTCAATCGGCTGAACTTGAAAAATTAACGTTACGCAATCAGGTGATGACGTCATAATTCAGAAACCGGGAAGTTGGAAGTCATTGTCTTCAATTGACTGTAGCATTATTTTTTTCATTCTATTGCAAATGGCGTTGGCCCCATGTCAATCGGCTGAACTTGAAAAATTAACTTTACGAAATATCTTACTTTACAGTAATTACTTAAGTAAAGTAATTACTTTACGGAAATTAATGAAATTTATTACGAAATAAATAAAATAATCCTGTTTTTTCTGTTTTCATGATATAAACTTGGGCAAAACCATAATTATATTTACCCTTATAAAATTCTTTTATTTGTTGTTTACTAATCGTGACTCCACAAAACTCATTCTCTATACCAAGTGGATAATATTCTTCCTTATGAGACTGATTTAATTGTTCCAGGTCTTCAAGGTCAATTTTAAATGACCAATTATACCCTAAATCATTCATATCATACCCCCATTGTTCTATTTTCATGCAAACGATACGCCCTTCTTTATAAAAAATTATTTTAATTCGAACACTGAATTCTGTATGACCTGGAGATAAAACCAACACTTCTGTATCTTTGGAATACACGGCCGTTTTATTTAAGGATATCTATTTATATATATATATATATATATATATATATATATATATATATATATATATATATATATATATATATATATATATTGTGATAAATCGCTTAATCTCACCAAGTCATTCACATCAGTCGGGCTTGGATAATTTTTTAATTTATAAACATTTTTCAAATTAATATTTTTGGTTATATTATATTTATGTCGTTCAGCCTGTGCCTTTGTGTAAAAATTTGATAAATCAATATCCAGTTCTTGGGATACACCAAAGATAGGACCATCTTTCCCAACATAAGTCATCTATATTAGATTAAAAATAATGTCTTAAAAAAATTATTTTTGTTGAGTTGAAATAATATATTTAGACAACATTGATCACAACACTTGGAATTTAATTCTTGGACTTGAAATGTTTGATAAACACCATTCTGTAAGAGTTTTATGACTTCAACTGGTGGTGGAAGACCAAACTATCAAAATATTATTTGTCTTGATCAATAAAAATACAAACCCAATGAGAAACGTTCCCATTATTATCTTCTAAGTTCATAATAATATTCTTTGTATGTTTAGGCACGTTTGTTAATTCATCTCTCAGACAAATAACCACATTATGAATTTTTAATTTCTTACAATATTTGACAAGTTGTAAATCTGATGTTGTATTCTTTCCAAATTCTTTAAACCACTCATCAATGCTCATTTATTTGTTAGAAAGATACAATCAATTACCCCTTTTCATTAATTTTACACCTGCTTGTGCCATAGAAGAAAGAATATCTCCAACTAACAATCTCGCTTTATCAGGCAGACCTTCAAGTTTTTCAGCAAAATCTACAATGACACCACTTCCACGAATTTGTTTCTCCAACTCTTTGGTATGTCTTTCTAATTATTTTTGAGCCGGGAGTTGAGCCTTCCTTTGTTGGCAGTTTTCACCGCTGTTGAAATACCACCCGTCAATGCTCCAACCACACTTGAATCAGCAAATAAAGGAATTAGAAATGGGACAAATCCTCCACTCGTCTCTCTTCTTGAATATTTTTTCAACATTGGTTTTGACATTTTAATTTTAAGTGACCCAGTATCGTTCAAGATTTTAACCTGTTCTCTTGTGAGCAAAACATCGATTCTTACTGCTCCTTTTCTCTGAATTGTATTAATGTTAATCGTACAAGGCTTTTGATTTTGAACACAAGATGATAGTTTATGAAGATTGATTTGATTAACATATACCCCAGTTGGTACTTTGACTCTCATTTGTTTAACAAAAAATTATGTGAGACTAATCATAACACATTTATCTGTATTAATCTGTAATTCTGTTTCTTCCAAAAGCAAATAATATGCATCAACTTCTTCACTCTCTCCTCTTTCAATGTATAGGGACGTATCCACTCGATTAGACTTTATAGTTTCCTTTTGAGCACTCAGGTCAAATGCATAGATTGTATACAAACTTTTAAATGCTGTCATATCCAAAATAGGTTCTTTATTTCCATTAATTTCGCATACCTTTTGGTAAGACTTGTATGCTTCAGCAAAATCATTTTTTCCCAATTAATTTCCAATCTATCTCGTGGATAAAATGTTCCATCTGGAGAAACACGAAGTTGTTTCACCTGAGCATTATTACTCAAAGCATTATTCTTATCAGTCGGAGTATCACCATCTGGCTTTTTAAAAATGATCCACTGATATCGTGGCTTTCCTTCAAGAACACCTAAATTCCACGTGTAAGTGGTTTGGTTTAGTTTACTGTGTTGACATCTTCTTTTGAGGTATGATACACTGAGTGGTTTCTTTGAGTTCAGTCTTCTGTTCAACATCTCTTCTGTTTTAAGATTAGGAGTATATTCACTCATATACCAACTCATGTCATCAATTACAAATTTATTCTGCTCACCAAAAGCACGACCAACACCAAAAAGTAATCTATTTTCATTATCATTCCTTTGTCATTGAAATCTAATTTTAAGACCATACAGAACTTTATCATGATCACAAAATCCAAATAAACCTTTAAGAGGAACTGCCACAGTCAAACTATAAACTGCTTTTGAACCATCATTATATGTTTGTTTCCTTTGAGTATATCCAGGGTCTGTGGTTTTTCCCGTTGACATATCCAGAATCAAACTTTCAACAGCCCCCTTTCCTATTCTATCACTGCATGTATATAGTGTAAATTTCATCATTTCAGATACAACAGAGACATAATCAACCGCTTCAAGTTCTTGTGTTCCAATGTACAAACGAACACTATCAAACATTTTCCAGAAGAAATCATTTACGAGTGTAGCGTTTGTGTTATTCCTAGCCGAAGTGAATTTAAATTTACACAACAAGAAACTTTCGGAAAGATTCAAATAGGTTTGTTGATTATTTCTTTCAAAACTTTTTGTTCCATTTGCATTCCAGTCTCTTCCAGTTATTGCATTTACCTTGAAGTAATCTTCTTTTTTAGTGGAGTTTGATATGATAATAGTATCATCTAAATCATAGATACTATCAATTGCTTCCATACTTGTATTTATTTAGGGAAAACGATGTTAAAACTTTTGAAACCCTGATCCAAGTATTCCAATTATTTTCTGTCATTCTTGGGGAGACAACTGAGTTTTGCCATTTTTTAATTTCTTTTATTGCTTGTAATTTATGAGATTCCTTTTGGGCATCTTTTATACTCTTTATCGCACTTGCTACATTTCCCACATCAGAAGCAGTTGAACCAATGAGGTCTTTATGTTTCAGAAGAGTTGAACCAATACCCATTAGAGTATCAATTATCCCATCTCCTCTAAATTGATGTCTGACACCCCTTTGTCTCTTAGGTTTATAGTATCCTCCACCAAGATGCAAACCTTCGCCCTTGTAGTATGGGGAAAGGAACAACCCATCCCCTGTAATTTTTTTTGTATTTTCCCAACTCGTGTTTCCTCACAATAACCATCATATTTATTTATTGGAAAACTTCACAGAGGTGAATTCAAATGGATATAACATCTCCATTAAAAAAAATCATATGATTATCTTGGTCGGTTTTCCTAAAATTTACTCTGTGTATGGTTTATCCTGACACAGGGAGATAAACCAAATTGTTGGGTTCCATATTGAATTCATAACCAATTGGGGTTGAGTATGCACTGAAGGAAAATATTGCATTTGTTTTTATTCCATCTTTATTAGCACCATCAAGCAAATCACAGTGAACTAATACCGAATTTATTCCTGAGGATATTTGAATGACATTATCACTGTAAAACGTCCCATTAGTTTCAATCTTTTTTGAGGAGAATCCCAATATCTCTCTAAATGAATTATCAATTGTGAAATCAACCTTGTAGTTATTTTTCAGTTTAATCGTTGATTTTGAAGTATGTTTTTGAATGTCTATAACAATATTTTTTGGGTCATCAAACTGTTCTTTCATAAGATGAGCAATTTCGGAAGATATTTGAGAAATCTCATATGCTCCGGGTGAGACTGTTATCGTTTTGTATCCACTTCCCGGATTATAACTAAACTTGTCATTTTTCTCGGTTATATTAAATAAGGTATTATAAGTTTCCATGGACAATAAAGATTCCTCATATTCTTTTGTTGTGTCAAGTTATAGTGCGTATGGGAATGAAGATGTGTGGTCGCTTGTTGTGAAATTGAAACGAAGGATTGTGCTTCTCATCTTATTTAATGTGAGATATAATGTCTTTATATTGATATTTATTAATTATTTTCATGTTCATCAACTGGTCTAAAATGGCTGATGCTTCATTAAAGCAATTGTTATTTCCAGCCTTCTTCCTGCTTAACAACAATAACAGTCTATCAACTAATTGTGTTGGTTCATTTGGAAGAAAACTAACACCTGAACTAAGGATACATAAAACCTGAATTATGTGTTTCTTCTTCTCATTCTTCCTACTTTTACCAGAAAGAATAACCCCATAGTCAACAGAGTTCAGCAGATCAATATATACTTTATCATCTTTATTTTTCATATCCAATGGTTTATCAATATACTTTGATTCATCCCTCACAGTGGAACCTTGTCTTCCATCTTTTGTGAGAAGAAACATTAATCTCGGAGTTAGTTTGACAGGAGGTTGTGCAGAACTCAAGAACCTTAATTAATCATTTAATATCAATACCTTTTCTTGAACAAGATGAAATATTGCTGGGTGTTCTGTTGGAATGAGTCCTGTTTTGGTTTTTGAATCCGCTGAATATTCAATGTTTTGAAGAGCATTCTCAATATAATCAGGGGGTTGATTCATCTCTTCCAGTTGTTGAAATAATCCTTCATCATCATATTCTAATTCTCCTATATGCTCTAATTCTTCCTCCGTCATTTGACTGAAATCTTTTAACATTTGGAGCTTTCTCGGAGTATATTTTATTGTGGGAACTGTGAAACATCTATAATTTTTTCTTGGAAGTTTTTAAAAGTGGTTTAAAAAATGTATCTTGTTTTTTTTCAAATGCTTCTTCACCGGTTAGTTTTTGTTTGCGTTTCTTCTTTATGTCTTCCTCTTGTTTTACAACTTTTGAAGCCAACTCTTGATGTTCCCTAAAATCTTGCTCTTTCTTTTGTTTCCATTTATTTATTGAAAAATATCATTTAATATCTCATCTTGTTTCACAACAATATATTTATATTTTTCAGTCGTGTGTTTCATGTAATCCCCAAATTCCTTTTTACTACATAATGTAGAACAATTGTCTCTCCAAACATTGTTAATATCTATTGAATTTAACTTGAATAGAATAAAAGTATAAGCATTGTTTCTGATGGAACGACGAGGAAGTTGAAAGTACGATTGACAAAGATAAATACAATTACAAGAAGAATGTCTCCCTCTTGTGTAGTTGGTGTCCATTACCATTTGGTTTCTCTCATTAACACAATCATCAAAGATAACGACATTCTTTTAAGATTTATCCAAATCTTGGGGAGATGGTATATCATCCGTATTATCAGTAAGAATACAAGTTATCGGTTTTGATTTCTTTTTGCATTTCTGTGTATTACAAAATAGTTTAATTATATCTTCAATGTGATAATCATTTAGGTTTTTTTGAAGTTTAAATAAACCGATTATATCTTGTTTTTGAAGAGCCTGGTGTTGGCGCAGTGGTTAGGGCAGCGGCTTGGGATCCAAAAGGTCCTGAGTTCAAGCCCCGTTGGGCCACTGAATTAATACACCAGGGGGTTGACTCAGCCTGTCATCCTTCCGAGGTCGGCGAAATGAGTACCAGTATACTGGGCCGGTGTATACCCCGGTTAAAATAGGTGTACCATATCCCTGTGTCGTAAGAGGCGACCAGGGTTGCGTCAGGAAGGGCATCCGGCGTAAAACATGTGCCAAATCACAATGCGGATCATACGGATGATCCGCTGTGGCGACCCCTAAAGGGAGCAGCCGAAAGAAGAAGAAGAAGAAGAAGAAGAATCTTGTTTTTGAAGACCAGCATTAAAACCTTGTGAGAGTAGTTGATACTCAGGTTGAAAACTCGACTTCGTGAAAATTATTAAATTATCATAATCTAAAAAGTTGGGAGTCAGAAGCATCTTCAAAAGTAAGCAGCTTTTTCCACATCCACTTGAACCAACTATGAGGCATCTTTATGAATTTGGGAGATTTTTATGGTTGTTAAATTTTATCTTATTTTCCCAAATGGGTAAAAAATCATTCATTTATATATTTGGAAAACAGGTTATTTAATTTATTATTGGCTTTTTTAGAAACTCTATATTTTATCCTAAGTTCAGTTTTAATTTCAAGAAAATCCATTATTTTGTTTATGCAATATCTTGTATTGATATTTCCCTGAAAATCACATCCATGAACTAGAACGGGCACTCATAGAGCGCATACCTTCACCGCCACTACTTTTTTTGTTCTTGGTATGAGTGTGGGGAACTGGTTTGATGCTGGTTTCATGCAAATCGAATAAGAATTGACTGCGTTATGCCGAAAACCGCATATTTTTCAAGGGCGTGACCGCCCCCCCCCCGACATTTTACCCCAACCGTTGACATGTGTTATGACGTCATTATGTCATAAGATTGGGCATTAAATTCTGAACATTTTTGTGCTGGGTTCATGTTAAGCGGACAAGAATTGACCGCGTTATGACAAAAACCGCATATTTTTCAAGGTCGTGACCCCCCCCTGTCCTTTGACCCCTAACCGGTAACAAGAGTATGGGCGTCATTGTGTCATATTGCATAACACAAGATGAGGCATTGAATTTTGAACATTTTGGCGTTAGTTGCATGCAAATTGAATAAAAATTGACCGTGTTATCGTAAAAAGACGATTTTGACCTTTTCGTGACCTTGACCTTGACCATTGACCGAACGATCCCAAAATCTAATCAAATGCTTCCTGGCTAATAACCAATCATCGCACCAAATTTCATGCAATTCGGTTTAATACTTTTTGAGTTATTGCTGGTTGCTTTTTATGGTTGCTACTGGTTATTGCTGGTGACGAATCACAAGATTACAAATAAATAAATAAATAAATAAATAAATAAATACACGCCGACCAAAACATAACCTTTCGCAGAATGCGAAGGTAATAACATATAACAACAATCCTTTGAGCATTTCTCTAATACGTTCAGTTTCTTCCCTTGTAAGGAAAGGTGTGTTATCACCCTCATACTTTACATTCATTTCTCTAATCAATCTTTTTAAAGTAATTCATTTTTGGTGTAAATCTAAAATAATTATTTTCCTTTTTATATTTTTTTATTATCAGTAATTAGAAGATAATCACAGAATATACATTGTTTATAGGCTTTTGACTCTGTGTTTCATCCCCGTCTTTTACACGCAGGACAATTATGAAATTTGTCAGTTGGAGAATCAGGGAATTCAAGAGGCTCAAAATGGAGTAAATTATTCATATTTATGAAGTAAAACTTTACTTAAACTGAAATTCATCTTCGAAATCATCTTCGATACTTTTAAGAATCATCTATACTTTCATAACTAACGTTTGAACAGAAACTCTCGGTATCATAACTATCATTTGAATGCAAACTCTCTGTATCATAATCACTCTCATAATCTTCAAAATCTTCAGTTAAATATTGATTCATATTTAATTAGTAGAAAAAACATTACCATCGATACCTCTCTACTTTTTTTCATTAACAGATGCAACTGCTACATTTTTTGTATTAAAGTTAATTTTAAAATGATCCTGAACTAAAATTGAATGAAATGTCATTTCATCTGATATATTGACATCTTTTATTTCATCAGGATTTATATCTTTCGGGTTGTTGAAAAAAATACAAATTTCTCCTTGCATATTACAGATGGTCTTATCTTTTCTTTCCAAAGCTTCATCCATAAGGTTTTTATTTTTTGATACTTTTTCTTGTTTCATTGCTTTTTCTAGTTTTGAATATATTGCCAGAAGGAGAGGAGAAACCTTTGTGTGAGATACCTTAATTGATGTTCTTCCAGGTATACCAAAATCCCTTCCACTGAAGGAAATTGAAGAACTCATATTATTCACCATATTTGTTTTTATCCAATAGTTGTTATATTTATCTTTATTCAATTTTTCATCCTTGACATATTTCTCAGTATCTTTAACAAATGAAGAGATTGATTGAAACTTGTCTTTTGTGTCTTGAAACATTGTATTTATGAAGTGAAAAAGTTGGAGGATAAAATGGTTTTAAGCACAGATTCACCCATATATTAAACAAAATTTTCATCAAGAAAATTTTAGTTTAAGCAAAGTTTTATTCTATAAATATGGTGAATACAACGTACTGTGATGTTTGTCATCACGAATATAAATTTTATAGAAAACACCTCAGAACCAACAAACACATTTAATCTATTTCATCAAATATCTCCTCTTGAGTTGGAAAGAAAACATTGTGATATCTGCTCAAAGATGTTTTGAAGAGTAGTTATAATAGACATCTTCAATCACAAAAACACAAGAAAAATGAGTTTAAAGTAAAGGGAGACTATTATCTTGAAAACACTGATGGGGCATTTAAAGGGCATATAAAAATAAGGATTTTTCAATTTGGAGAACCCGGTCCATCATCAATAGCTGAATCAATTAAAATAGTGAAATCTGATGTTGAAAAGGTTATTAAAAAGACATTAAAAGAAATGAAAACTTTGAAGTTTTATATGGTAGTGAAAATGAATATGAAAACACAATATGAACAAACTCCTTATATGAGAACAGATCTTCATTTTATAACATAATTTAAAATTTTTTGAATAGTGGGGTTTATGAAGAACTATCAAGACAAGAGGAGGATGTTGATAATACAGTGGTAGGAAGTGGATTTAATGTTAAAAAATAATCATCTTTTTATATTTACACATTCTAAAATCAAACCCTCTTAAAGCTTCCTCTTACATTGAATAACCAAAAGAAATAAAACTAAAGAAGGCAGTTGTTAATATTAAGAACAATGACAATAAATGTTTTCTCTGGTCTGTTCTTGCTCACTTACATCCACCAAAATATAATTCAGAAAGAGTAAAACAATATATGAAATATGAGAATACCTTGGACATTAAAGATTTTAAATTCCCAATGCCACAAACACATATTCCTAAATTTGAGAAAAAGAAAAATCTTTCCATTAATATATTTGGATTAACGGATAAAAACAAAGTTCAAATATTAAAAAATTTCAAACAACGATAAAAATGTAGAAACACACATTGATCGTTTATATTTTAGTGTTGGAAAGAATTCACATTACACATACATCAATAATTTATCAAGATTAATCTCTTCTCAGGTATTCAGAACAACAAACAAAATATATCCTTGAAAGCGATGTCTTAATTAATTTCATACAAAAGAATGATAATAACAACATTCAAAATATTGCAGTAATCATAAATCATCTGTAATTACAATGCCTAAACCTGGTGAAAAGATTTATTTTGAAGATTATCATAAATCTATCATGCACCCATTTGTGATATATGCTGATTTTGAATATATCCTAAAAAAGAAAAATACTGCTTCTCCGAATCCAAAAGAATCACATAGAAATAAATATCAAAAACATATTCCTTGTGGTTTCTGTTATTATATCAAATCATCTGTTGGAGAAAAGAATAATAAACTTGAACAATACATTGGAAAAAAATCTTCACAAGAGTTTGTAAAACTATGAGAAAGGGTTTGTATAAGAC
>NC_140961.1:125659812-125777312 GCF_056783735.1 Eptatretus burgeri
ATCTCTGCAACACTGAGTGCTTTTTCCAACAGTAAAAAGGGTCTTGTGATTCTGTAATGTTGTCGGGCGAATCTTCCTGGCATTGTTTGGGTGTTGTCATTCCCGAAGAAAGCAAGTTCAATGCCAATCGCTTCTTAATAGTATTGAGTAAACATCTTCACTACATGCTGCAGCATTTCTTTCCTGCTGAGTGGAGTGTCTTCAAAGATGACAATGCCCCCATCCACAGACCATGTGTGGTCACCCAATGGTTTGACGAACATGACACTGATGTTATCCATATGTCATGGCCTTCTCAGTTATCAGATCTAAAGCCAATCAAGCGCTTATGGGACATTCTGAAATTATGCCCCACACAGCGTTTTCTACTTCTATCAAATAGGTGTGAGTTGATAACCTTCTCGTGGAAGAATGGTGCTGCATCCCTCCTGCAGAATTCAAGACGCTGGTGGACTCTATGTCACAGCACCTGTAGGCCGGACTGGCCACACGTGGTGGCCCAATGCCCTATTAAGTGACTTTATATTGGTGTTTCCATTTTTTTTTAGTTCACTACCTGTACATCAATGGACGTGCTCACCAAACTGGAATTGTCACATACACTCAGGTTTGCTATTTCAGCAATAGATTTGCTTTTGCTGAATACACCACATAAAAAGCACATAATGTTGTTAAATTGTTTCCTGTTTGAGAGTTTATTAAGTGATTCCAAAAAAGCGTTGAAACTCTTGTTGTTCTCTGGTTTTTTGTTTCCACATATCATTCGACCTTTGTGCAGGTTACTGATAACTTGATGAGAAATGATGAGTTGGTTCACATATGGAAGTGCAGAGTAGTTTGTTAGTAAAGGGTCACCAACTTAATCATCTTAGGATGCATCATTATTCCGATATTTTTCAATTTCAACTCCTCCCTGTTGATGGGTACCTGAAGAGCCCAAGTGTCAGAATCTCTAGTTATACATCCATGATTACTGTTGCCAAATGCCAGAGAGTAAAGTTTGATCATCAGTGTTCTGAACCTCATTCACCTCCGCCATCGAAGATCGGAGGTTACTGTTTTCACCCCTTTCTGTTTGTTTGTTTGTTTGTTTGTGAACAGTATTACGGAAAAACTCCTTGAAGGATTTCGACGAACCTTGGTGGGGGGATTAGGAATGGTCCAAGGATCATGCCATTAGATTTTGGACTTGGTCCAAAATCCAATATGTCTGCCATTTTGAAAAAAATATTTGAATTTTTTTTTTTTGCATTTCTACATGTTATAAGTGATTTCCAACAAACAACATGCCAAAATTATAATTGCGGCTGATTTTGGAACTTCAGGTGGATATACCCACGTAAAATCAATTTGTGTCTCAAGGAATCTAGTTATGACGAATGAATTGAGTATGTAAAAGTTAAAAGTAAAAGGGAAAGTTGAAAACTATAACTCTGTGAGCACTGTTGACATCAAATTGAATGAATAAGATATCAGGTTCACTTGAGTGACCAAGCAGTATTGGCGGTGGAGGTTTTGCACTCGACCGAGTGCTCCCCCTCCAGTTACAGCTCTGTTTTCACAAAATTAAATTGTTGAATATTACGCCTGACCTGGGCAATTCATTGAGAGAAGATAATAGCCCAGCTACGATCATGTCAAGCTCATAATTTGAGGACTTGGTGTTACTTTGCAGTTGCAATTATTTTAATCTCTCTCATTCTCCCAATTCACTTTTTTCTGTAATGTTGAATAATTTGATCACTGTCCTACTCTCGTCTATTGTAATGCTTCACTTGCTTTGCAGATACCAACAAAGTCTGTGCTTCCTTCAATTGCGAATCGGCCTCTGGGTTTGAAGCTTTCTGGGAATCCAAACACAATCAATGGATTTTTTGATGCGAATATTCCTCGAGAGGTAATACTACATTCGTATTTTGTTTTCTTTAAATGTGCAGACCTGTGGAAGATTTAATCAACAGCGCACATCAGGTTAGCATTCTGACAGTGGTGAGGGGGAGCAGGCAGACAATAATGTGCAGAAGCATCAAAGCTTTGAGATTGGCAGGCAGGAGAAGGGGTTGGTATTCAACGTGCTTAGCAAAGCTCAGCAGTGGGTATGGGAAACACATAGACTTGGGGACTGGAAGCACTCTTCAAGGAGTCGATAGTAGGCCATGAGATAATAAACTCGATGGTTATCATGGTGCATGTGTTATTTGAAACAAATGGGTCTTGTGCAAGGGTGTCGAGAGGGTGGGGAACAGGCCGGCTCACTACCTAATGTAGGCCCGTAATTATTCCTTCAATTTTTCATTTATTATAATGATCATTTGTGACGATAAAACACCGGGGGCAACTTTATTTTGTGTCTCCCTCGAGGACGATTCCTTACATGCCATTACCACAGGGAGTCTTTCCCTCCCTCGTAAATTATACCACTGTGGGAACAATTTATGTAATTATCATCGCAGTGATGATGTATTGGGGAATATAGTTTGAAAAAAAAATTCATATTCACCTTCATTGATGCAATTTAGGGTTCATGTGCACTAAAGTAGTTGTTAAATATCCTAATAATCAATCAAGTTACCTTACGCTACGTTAAGTGTCAAATTTTGGGCAAAATCACCCATAGGTAGCTCACACTGTCACTGCGAAACATAACCAAAAATGCATCCTCTTCTCCTTTACAATAACTGGTCGATAAATCATCACACAAAGTTCAGACTCCATTCGCCTTTTTGGTTGGTGATGTGATTAATCTGGACTCGTGCTGTCCATGCAGTTTCATCACTCATAACGGTGCCTTCAAGTGTCCTCATGATGATCCCGAAAATGTTCTTTCAATTTGAAGCCAGAACTAAGCACTGAGTCGCAGGGATTAATACAGAACCAGCGGCAAATAGTATCACGGTTTGGATTAATTACCGAGTGAAAGCAAAAGAAATGCGATTTCCGATTGTCCAGTGATATCCCTCACGACGATCATGCGACATAATTAAAAGGCGGAGGGGGGGGGGTTCACGTGCACCCAATGAAGCCCCATCCCCACCCCCCTCCGGAACCCCCATTTTAATATATTAGCGTGTGTGTGTACATATGCATGTGTGTCCCTTTATTTTATTGTGTGTGTCTGTGCTGTCATTAAGCATAACATAAGATTCTCTTTGCAAACTCTCCCTCCCTCCCCCCAACTTACATCTTTCTCTTGCTTTCTCCTCCCCCCCCCCCCGCCTCTCTCTCTCTCCTTTCTCTCTGTCCCTCACCTCCCTCTCTAGCTAAATTGCTTTTTCCTCCCGAGTGTGGGAAGTGATTTTGTGATTGCATATGAGCGTTAAAACCCTCGTTCATTTATAATTCAATTTTACCTGAACATTTGACCTTCAATGAGGATGCTGATAATGTGCTAACGAATGATGAGTTTGTTCACAGGTTGAAGTGGACATTAACAGGTCTGTATGGGGCACATCATTTATACTTTCCAGTGGTTTGTCATGACTCCGATATTTTGATTTTAAAACCCTTCCCTGTTGGTCGATACCTGAAGAGTCCATGAAGGAGAATTTGTGGTTGTCCTTCTTTGTTTGGTGTGTCCAATTGTAGAGGACCTAATGCTGACTACAAATGTCTGCACCGAATAACAACCTTTTTTAGGTCATCTCTTCGACCATGACCTAATAATATTGGTGTTGAGAGGAGAGGTGGCGATCCGTCCATCCGTCCGTCCATCCGTTCACAATGAAGTTGAAGTGGGAGATCTGGTCATGAGTGATCCTGATAGAGGGCGATGAGACGTGCACGATGGTATGACTTTCAAGGTCAGCGAAGGTCAAGGTCACGAGGCCTTTGAAGTTGCGAAAATGACGATTTTCAAAATCTATCTCCTACATTTCTCAAGCAATCTTGAATTTGATTGTAGCATATGAATCTATGGGACAATATCTAAATTATGGTCGGGCCGGATTTTCGATATTCGCTTTCATTTTTGTGTCACGTGACTTCAAAGTTGGCAAAAAATGCGAAAATGACGATTTTCAAAATCTATCTCCTACATTTCTCAAGCAATCTTGAATTTGATTGTAGCAAATGAATCTATGGGACAATATCTAAATTTTGGTCGGGCCGGATTTTCGATATTTGCTTTCATTTTTGTGTCACGTGACTTCAAAGTTGGCAAATAATGCGAAAATGACGATTTTCATGCGGAAATGATGATTTCCAAAATCTATCTCCTCCTACATTTCTCAAGCAATCTTGAATTTGATTGTGGCATATGAATCTATGGGACAATATCTAAATTTTATCCGGCCGGATTTTCGATATTCGCTTTCGTTTTCGTGTCACGTGACTTCAAAGTTGGCAAAAAATGCGAAAATGACGATTTTCAAAATCTATCTCCTACATTTCTCAAGCAATCTTGAATTTGATTGTGGCATATAAATCTATGGGACAACATCTAAATTTGGTCAGGACGGATTTTCGATATTCGCTTTCGTTTTCGTGTCACGTGACTTCAAAGTTTTCAAAAACTGCCCTACATTCAGGAGGCTATATATTTTCTCGCAGAGATGACCGTCACTCCCGCACAGGTGTATTTTTTCTCAAGTGTTTCATTGACGTGCCTTGTTTTAACATTAATTGTGTGACATTATAATCCCATCCATTGCAGTGTGGTGCTCATTATCCCACGCATGTGAAGTGAAAAGCGGAGTTTAGCAATTGGTTCACGTCCGTCCATCCATTTGTCTTAGCAATTCATGATCGTCAGTTTATGATCGAGGAACAGCTCATTCAAATGGAATGCTATATTTTTTCCAATCTTCATTTCATTTAAATTTAATTATACACGGTATCATGTTCTATGAACTGTCGAGTTGGTTCAAGTATTTTGTGTTACTTCATGGTCTTTCGTGTTCTCCACATTCTATTTATTCCAATTCACCTTTTTCTCTCATGCTAATGTAACTCAATGTGTCCCACCGATCTATTGTTGTCTAATACCCTGCGAAAACAACCAACGTAAGTAGGGTGAATATACTGGTTCTGGCTCACTTTTCCCCATGTAAATGAATGGGGGATTTTCAGCGATTCATATTTTTTTCCCTAAAAATAAACCCCCTTTTTATCCCAAGGTATATATATATTTGTCTCCCCTTTTAACCTGGGAACACTTTTTTTTTCAAATAATCCATACAATAAGATAAAGATTTGTTGAAGGTGATTCGAAAGAAATATCTAAAACGTCTTAGCCTCGGGACACTCTTTATCAAATAACCGATGCATATTATTTAGCTCACTCATTGAACCTATAAAGATTTGTTCATTCTAAAATTCCTTCAATAGTTTAATTTTCTTTGCACAATAATCCCCATCTAAAATATTGAAAAACAAAACATTTGAATCTTTATATTTTTTAAGATACCCCTTTTGTGCCATTACGAAATGATAAACTTCTCTTAATGCTCTTGTTTGACCACCTCCTGAGCCACATATCATTTTGAGATTATAGTAAATTGTTTTTTCATTGTTCAATTGATAACCATCAAAGTTTTCAGTCCATTCAAGGATATTCATTTTTTTCTTTACATCCTCTAACTTACTACTTTTTTAATTGATTCACTTATTTGTTTTATTTACCTTTGTTTTAGTTATTTTTTCAATAAGACTTATTTGATATTTTTCACATTCATTATGTTTTCCATTTATATACCAAGACTGAAAATTTTCTCCACTCTTTAGTTTGATTAATACTTGGTTTGACCATTTATATACTGCAAAAAAAAAAAAACGCGGCGGTATCCCTTAAAAAACCCTAACCCATATTCCCATCGTTAAAACACAATCTATTCTATTCACTCTATCATACAATATCCATATGGAACACAATCTATTCCATTATCTAAAATAAATCTCTTATCATCAAAGGCTCCTAATGCCTTTTTATTTACTTCTTCACTATATATGTTATGTTTATAACTTCTTATTGTATTCATTTTCCTATATTCTTCTTTCTTATTCATCAAACAATTATAATAATTTCAAAAAGTTATTGATTTCTTTATTACATATTTCTTTATTCCCTTTAACCTCTTATCAATCTGATCACCATACTTATAAGCATATGCCTTTGCTCTCAATCCAATAAACTCAGTCATTACTTTTCCACCCAACTCATCCTTAAACTTACCAATAAACTTTTCATTCTTTTTGGAAAATAACTCACTCTTCTTGTTGAAATTACTTGTATCATATAATCCAATATTTTTCTTCATATCTTTATAAACATCATCAGTTTTTATATCTAGGATAAAACTATCAGTGTCCATATACAACAATGAAACATTTTCACCATACTCTTTCTTTAAGTCATTATACAAATAATCATACATCAATATCTTTGATAAATCAAGAACTGCTGTTCCAATATAAATTGGTTTATCCATTACAATACTTTCCTTTTTCATATGAATTGCAGAAAAGTTCTCTGAAAAAACCTCTTCTCTCTCAAAACTTGGTTTATTTATCAATCTCGAAGCTTCTTTCCAAGATGTTGCGAATCTAATGTTTTGCCTGTTTCTAACATTTTCCATAGTCTTTCCAAATACAGCATTATTCATTAATTTATAAAAGCCTCCTTCAAATTTTACTTTTGTATTTGCTCTCATATCTGTATTGAATTGAATATACTTTTTCACCCAAGGACTTTGTTTAAATTTTAAAACTCTATGAATTTTAGCTACTCTCAATCCTTCTCTCAAAAACTGTTTTAAGCTTCTCTGATGCAAAACATATCCCTCTTTATCATAGAATGTTGTTAATAACTTTTCTGTTGATTTGCCTTTAATATTAAAACTTTTATGATAATCACTGAACCATTCTTTCTTTGGGGTTTCTTTCTCACATGCAAAAGGAAGGTCTTTATGCTGATTATGAAGATCACTCGGGTACCTCAAATCAACTTCAAAATAATAACCTTCTTCTTCGTCATTCAATTCCTCTTGAGAAGAAATAACAATATTCATCAAAGCCTTTTCATAATCCTTTTCTTCCACCCACTCTAATTTACCATAAGGCAGAGATTGAGACATTGCCCATCCATACAAATTATTAGCATCAAAATACATCAAATAATTACTATCTTTTTCACTATCATAATTTGGAAGATATTTATTATTTGCTTCAGCATATCTTTTTGAACATACTTGTGATATTCCACCTCTCTTGGACTTCTCAATCATCAAAAGCATATCAACATCACTGATTAAATCTATCTCTTGTTTTGTCATTTTCAACATTGCACTCCAAGCTAAACCAGGAGCTGTGAAATAGTGGGCAGGATCTAATCCATAACAATTTCTATTATGACAGAGTGATCTAAAAGCTTCAAACACATCAGCTAACAATAAAACATCTGTTTTTAGATATAAATCATGATATTCTCCAAGGTTCTTTATCTTAAATATTTTCCATATTTCTTGTGCGTGTTTATATTCCTTATCACTTATCTCTTCTTCATAAAGGTTATTATAGAAACTTTATTTTGAAGGAAGTTGTGTTTCTTTAAATCTCATAAATGAATCCATATTATCATAAGGATAAATTCCCTTACTTGTAAGAATTTTCTCTTTACTTTGAATTTCATTCCTTGTTTGAATTTCCTCTCTCGTAAGAATTCCTTCTTTAATCAGAATTTCATCTTTTATCAGAATTTCCTCTTTAGTTAGAATTTCATTCATTGTTCGAATTTTCTTTATAATTAGAATTTCATCTTCAGTTAGAATTTCTTCATTAATTTCCTCATTAATTAGAATTTCCTCTTTACTTTGAATTCTCTCTTTAATCTGAATTTCCTCTTTAGTGAGAATTTCCTCTGTTGGAAAGAATGAATTAAGATTTGGAAAAGAGTCCGTGGAGCTTAGATTTGATGCGAGGTAGGCTAGTGGTGTTCCAATAAACTTGTAAGAATCTAGAAACCTAATACGAGTTAAAGGTTTTGTTAATATCATTTTTGTTAATGAAATATACTTTTGAATTGTGTTTGTTATGGCAGAAATATTCCCTGGTGTTTTTGAAAGTTCATTTATAAATAGATGTGTATCATAATTGGCGCTGTTGTGAAGAAAGACTGGAATAAAAGAAGGTAATTTATAATTAAGATTACAACAGGAATGAGCGGGACCTCTATATTTACCAGAAAGATGACAATGATCCCTAACTTTAGACTCCTTAATTTCCCCCTCACAAATATGACAGATATTCCCCCTCAGAAATATCTTTCTAAATTCTAATTTTTCTTCTTTGGTTAATTTCATCGGTTCATTTGTTTCTTTCATTAATTTAGTGAGTCTTATACAATCCTTTTCTAATCGTTTTACAAACTCTTGTGAAGATTTTTTTCCACTATAATGTTCAAGTTTGTTATACTTTTCTCCAACAGATGATTTGATATAATAACAGAAACCACAAGGAATATGTTTTTGATATTTATTTGTATATGATTCTTTTGGATTAGGAGAAGCAGTATTTATCTTTTTAAGGATACACTCAAAATCAGCGTATATCACAAATGGGTGCATGATAGATTTATTATAATCTTCAAAAGAAATCTTTTCACCAGGTTTAGGCATTGTAATTACAGCTGATTTATGATTACTACAATATTTTGAATGTTGTTCCAATCGTTCTTTTGTATGAAATGAATTAAGACATCGCTTACAAGGATATATTTTGTTTGCTGTTCTGAATACCTGAGAAGAGATTAATCATGATAAATTATTGATGTATGTATAATGTGAATTATTTCCAACACTAAAATATAAAAGATCAATGTGTGTTTCTTCATTTTTATAGTTGTTTGAAATTTTTAATATTTGAACTTTGTTTGTATCCGTTAATCCATATACATTAATAGAAAGATTATTCTTTTTCTCAAATATTAGAAATATCTGTTAGTGGCATTGGGAATTTAAAATCTTTAATGTCCAAGGTATTCTCATATTTCATATATTGTTTTACTCTTTCTGAATTACATTTTGGTGGATGAAAGTGAGCAAGAACAGACCAGAGAAAACATTTATTATCATTGTTCTTAATATTAACAACTGCCTTCTTTAGTTTTATTTCTTTTGGTAATTCAATATAAGAAGATGCTTTAAGAGGGTTTGATTTTAGAATGTGCATATCTAAAAAGATGATTTTTTTAATCTTGAATCCACTTCCTACCACTGTATTATCAACATCCTCCTCTTGTTTTGATAGTTCTTCATAAATCCCACTATTCAAAAAATCTTGAAATGAAGTTATAAAATGAAGATCTGTTCTCATATAAGGAGTTTGTTCTTCATCTTGTCTTTTCATATTCATTTTCACTCCCATATAAAACTTTAAAGTTTTCATTTCTTTTAATGTCTTTTTAATAACTTTTTCAACATCAGGTTTCACTATTTCAATTGATTCAGCTATTGATGATGGACCGGGTTCTCCAAATTGAAAAATCCTTATTTTTATATGCCCTTTAAATGCCCCATCAGTGTTTTCAATATAATAGTCTCCCTTTACTTTAAACTCATTTTTCTTGTGTTTTTGTGATTGAAGATGTCTATTATAACTACTCTTCAAAACATCCTTTGAGCAGATATCACAATGTTTTCTTTCCAACTCAAGAGGAGATATTTTATGAAATAGATTAAATGTGTGTTTGTAAACAAAATACAAGTTTCAATCAATCTCTTCATTTGTTAAAGATACTGAGAAATATGTCAAGGATGTAAAATTGAACAAAGATAAATATAACAACTATTGGATAAAAACAATTATGGTAAATAAAATGAGTTCTTCAATTTCCTTCAGTGGAAGGGCTTTTAGTATACCTGGTAGAACATCAATTAAAGTATCTCTAACAAAAGTTTCTCCTCTCCTTCTGGTAATATATTCAAAACTAGAAAAAGCAATGAAACAAGAAAAAGTATCAAAAAACAAAAACCTTATGGATGAAGCTTTAGAAAGAAAAGATAAGACCATCTGTAATACGCAAGGAGAAATTTGTATTTTTTTCAACAACCCTAAAGATGTAAATCCTGATGAAATAAAGGATGTTAATATATCAGGTGAAATGACATTTTGTTAAATAGTAGTTAACGATCATTTTAAAATTACCTTTAATATAAAAAATGTTGTCGTTGAATCTGGTAATGAAAAAAAGTATATTGATATCGATGGTAATATTATTAAATATGAGTCAATATACAACTGAAAGTATGGATGAATTTCAGTTTGAGTAAAGTTTTACTTTATAAATATGCTAGACTTTCCTGATTCTCCATATGACAAATTTGAGAATTGTCCTGCGTGTGAAAGACGGGGATTAAACACAGAGTCAAAAGCCTATAAACAATGTATATTCTGTGATTATCTTCTAATTAATGATAATAAAAAAATATAAAAAGGAAAATAATTCTTTTAGATTTACACCAAAAATGAATTACTTTACAAGATTGATTAGAGAAATGAATGTAAAGTATGAGGGTGATAACACACCTTTCCTTACAAGGGAAGAAACTGAACATATAAGAGAAATGTTCAAAGGATTGTTGTTATATATTATTCATGGATGTAATTTTCAGAGAAATATCAACACAAGATATTGTATAAATAAAATAATGGATTATCTTGAAATTAAACCTGAACTTAGGATAAAATATAGAGTTTCTAAAAAAGCCAATAATAAATTAAATAACCTGTTTTCCAAATATATAAATGAATGATTTTTTTACCCATTTGGGAAAATAAGATAAAATTTAACAACCATAAAAATCTCCCAAATTCATTAAGATGTCTCATAGTTGGTTCAAGTGGATGTGGAAAAACCTGCTTACTTTTAAAGATGCTCCTCACTCCCAACTTTTTAGATTATGATAATTTAATAATTTTCACAAAGTCGAGTTTTCAACCAGAGTATCAACTACTCTCACAAGGTTTTAATGCTGGTCTTCAAAAAGAAGATATAATCGCTTTATTTAAACGTCAAAAAAACCAAAATGATTATATCATTGAAGATATAATTCAACTATTTTGTGATACACAGAGATGTAAAAAGAAATCAAATCCTATAACTTGTATTATTAGTGATAATACGGATGATATACCGTCTCCACAAGATTTGGATAAATCAAAAAAGAACCTCGTTATCTTTGATGATTGTGTTAATGAGAGAAACCAATGAGGTAATGGACAGCTCCTACACAAGAGGGAGACATTCGTCTTGTAATTGTATTTATCTTAGTCAATCGTACTTTCAACTTCCTCGTCGTTCCATCAGAAACAATGCTAATACTTTTATTTTATTCAAGTTAAATTCAATAGATATCAATAATTTTTGGAGAGATAATTGTTCTACATTATGTAGTAAAAAGAAATTTGAGGATTACATGAAGCACACGACTGAAAAATATAAATATATTGTTGTGAAACAAGATGAGATATTAAGGGATATATTTTTTGTTTTATAAACAATTACATATATAAATGACAACTATTATTGTAAATCTTGTGGGTAAATCTGCTTCTGGAAATAACTTTCATAAATCACGGTTCTTGTGTAGTACAAATGAGAATATTGTAAATTTACTTAAAAAACACCCCGTGATACGCATTGTATCAACAACAACTAGAGCAATAAGACCTGGAGAAGTAAAAGGTGAAGATTATCACTATATTTCAGTGGAGGAACATATGCGATTGAGGAATGAAGGTCAAATATTTGAGGAGGTTTCTCTTGGTACAACAAAATATTCACATTGTAAGAGTGAGTTAAGGAAACTAAAATCTGGTGGTCTTGGGATATTAGAAACTAATCCAGAAGGAACGAGACAAATTATTAAACATCTGAGCGGAGTGAAGATTTTATCATTCGGTTTTGATGTTGATGAAGAAACTCAACGCAAACGTATGAAAAGCAGAGATGCAAGTATTCGTGAAGAAGAAATTACAACTCGCATTAATGTTAATAAAGAATTTGATGAAATATTTAAAGAAAAGGATTTATTTGAACACATCTACTTGAATGATGAAGAAAAGGAAAATTTCCCTGTTGATCTTTACAATTCATTAAATTATATTTTACAATAAATAAATGGATGCAAAAGAAAGAGCAAGAAGATTTAAGGAACATCAAGAGTTGGTTTCAAAAGTTGTAAAACAGCAGGAAGACATAAAGAAGAAACGCAGACAGAAACTAACGGGCGAAGAAGCATTTGAAAGAAAACAAGAGAAATTTTTTAAACCACTTTTAAAAACTTCCCAAGAAAAAATGAAAGATGTTTACACAGTTCCCACAGTAGAATATACTCCTACAAAACTTCAAATGTTAAAAGATTTTGATCAAATGAAGGAGGAAGAATTAGAGAATTTAGGAGAATTAAAGGTATATGATGATGAAGGTTTATTTCAACAACTGGAAAAGATTAATCAACCCCCTGATTATATTGTGAATGCTCTTCAAAACAATGAATATTCAGCGGATTCAAAAACCAAAGCAGGACTCATTCCAACAGCACAACCAGCAATATTTCATCTTGTTCAAGAAAAGGTATTAATATTTAATGATGAATTAAGGTTCTTAGGTTCTGCTCAACCCCCTGTTAAACTAACTCCGAGATTAATGTTTCTTCTCACAAAAGATGGAAGACAAGGTTCAACTATGAGGGATGAATCAAAGTATATTGATAAACCATTGGATACGAAAAATAATGACGATAGAGTATATATTGATCTGCTTAACACTCTAAATTATAGGGTTAGTATTTCTAGTAAAAGTAGGAAAAATGAGAAGGAGAAACACATTATTCAGGCTTTAAGTATCCTTGGTTCAGGTATTAGTTTTCTTCCAAATGACCCATCGCAATTAGTTAATAGACTGTTATTGTTGTTAGGTAGTAAGAAGGCTGGAAATAACAATTGTTTTAATGAAGCCTCAGCCATTTTAGACCAGTTGATGAACATGAAAATAATTAATAAATCTCAATATAAAGACATTTTATCTCATATTAAATAAGATGAGAAGCACAATCTTGAGTTTTAATTTCACAACAAGTGACCACACATCATTCCCATACCCACTACAACTTGACCCAACAAAATAATATGAGGCATCTTTATTGTCCATGGAAACTTATAATGCCTTATTTAATATAACTGATAAAAATGACAAGTTTAGTTATAATCCCGGGAGTGGATACAAAACGATAACAGTCTCACCCGGAGCATATGAGATTTCTCAAATATCTTCCGAAATTGCTCGTCTTATGAAAGAACAGGGTGATGAACCAAAAAAGATTGTTATAGACATTCAAAAACATACTTCAAAATCAACGATTAAAGTTAAAAATAACTACAAGGTTGATTTCATAATTGATAATTCATTTAGAGAGTTATTGGGTTTCTCCTCAAAAAAGATTGAAACTAATGGGACGTTTTACAGTGATAATGTCATTCAAATATCCTCAGGAATAAATTCGGTGTTAATTCACTGTGATTTGATTGATGGTGCTTATAATGATGGAAAAAAAAACAAATGAAATATTTTCATTCAGCGCATACTCAACCCCAATTGGTTATAAATTCAATATGGAACCCAAAAATTTGGTGTATCTCCCTGTGTCAGGAAAAACCATACACAGAGTAAATTTTAGGATAACCGACCAAGATAATCGTATGATTTCTTTTAATGGAGAAGTTATATCCATCAGAATTCACCAACGTGAAGTTTTCCAATAAATACATACGATGGTTATTGTGAGGAAACACGAGTTGGGAAAATATAAAATAATTACAGGGGATGGGATGTTCCTTTCCCCATACTACAAGGGTGAAGGTATGTATCTTGGTAGAGGATACTATAAACCTAAGAGACAAAGGGGTGTTGGACATCAATTTAGAGGAGATGGGATAATTGATACTCTAATGGGTATTGGTTCAACTATTCTTAAACATAAAGATCTAATTGGTTCAACTGCTTCTGCTGTGGGAAATGTAGCAGGTGTTGTAAAGAGCATAAAAGATGCCCAGAAGGAATCTCATAAATTACAAGCAATAAAAGAAATTGAGAAAGACAAAACTCAGTTGTCCCCCCAAGAACGACAGAAAATAATTCAAATACTTGGATCAGGGTTTCAAAAGTTTTAACATCTTTTTTCCTAAATAAATACAAGTATGGAAGCAATTGATAGTATCTATGATTTGGATGACATTATTATTATCTCAAACTCCACTAAAAAAAAAGATTACTTCAAGGTAAATGCAATAACTGGAACAGACTGGAATACGAATGGGACAAAAAGTTTTGAAATAAATAATCAACAAACCTATTTGAATCTCTCCGAAAGTTTCTTGTTGTGTAAATTTAAATTCACTAAAGCTGGGAATAACACAAACGCTACACTTGTAAATGATTTCTTCTGGAAAATGTTTGATAGTGTGCGTTTGTATATTGGAACACAAGAAGTTGAAGCGGTTGATTATGTCTCTGCTGTATCTGAAATGATGAAATTTACACTCTATACATTCAGTGATAGAATGGGAAAGGGGTCTGTCGAAGGTTTTATTCCTGATATGTCAACGGGAACAAACACAGACCCTGGATATACTCAAAGGAAAGGAATGTATAATGATGATACAAAAGCTGAAAATAGTTTTACTGTGGCAGTTCCTCTTAAAGGTATATTTGGATTTTGTGATCATGATAAAGTTCTGTATGGTCTTAAAATTAGATTTCAACTACAAAGGAATGATAATGAAAATAGAATGCTTTTTGGTGTTGGTAGTGCTTTTGGTGAACAGAATAAATTTGTAATTGAGGAGATGAGTTGGTATATCAGTGAATATACTCCTAATCTTAAAACAGAAGAGATGTTGAATCGAAGAGTGAACTCAAAGAAACCACTCAGTGTATCATACCTCAAAAGAAGATGTCAACACGTTAAACTCAACCAAACTACTTACACGTGGAATTTGGGTGTTCTGGAAGGAAAGCCACGATATCTGTGGATCATTTTTAAGAAGCCAGATGGTGATACTGCGACTGATAAGAATAATGCATTGAGTGATAATGCTAAGGTGAAACAACTTCGCGTTTCTCTAGATGGAACATTTTATCCACGAGATAGATTGGAAATTAATTGGGAAAAAAATGATTTTGCTGAAGCATACAAGTCTTACCAAAAGGTGTGTGAAAGTAATGGAAATAAAGAACCTATTTTGGATATGACAGCATTTAAAAGTTTGTATACAATCTATGCGTTTGACCTGAGCGCTCAAAAGGAAACTATAAAGTCTAATCGAGTGGATACTTCCCTATACATTGAAAGAGGAGAGAGTGAAGAAGTTGATACATATTGTTTGCTTTTGGAAGAAACAGAATTGCAGATTAATACAGATAATGGTGTGATGATTAGTCTCACATAATTTTTTGTTAAATAAATGAGTGGCAAAGTACCAACTGGGATATATGTTAATCAAATCAATCTTCATAAACTATCATCTTGTGTTCAAAATCAAAAGCCTTGTACGATTAACGTTAATACAATTCAGAGAAAAGGAGCAGTAAGAATTGATGTTTTGCTCACAAGAGAACAGGTTAAAATCTTGAATGACACTGGCTCACTTAAAATTAAAATGACAAAACCAATGTTGAAAAAATATTCAGAGGATTCAAAAAAATATTCAGAGAGACGAGTGGAGGATTTCTCCCATTTCTAATTCCTTTATTTGCTGGTTTAAGCGTGGTTGGAGCATTGACGGGTGGTATTTCAACAGCGGTGAAAACTGCCAACGAAAGGAATGCTCAACTCCAGGCTCAAAAAGAATTGGAAAGACATAACAAAGAGTTGGAGAAACAAATTAGTGGAAGTGGTGTAATTGTAGATTTTGCTGAAAAACTTGAAGGTCTGCCTGATAAAGCGAGATTGTTAGTTGGAGATATGCTTTCTTCTATAGCACAAGCAGGTGTAAAATTAACGAAAAGAGGTAATGGATTATATCTTTCTAATAAATAAATGAGCATTGATGAGTGGTTTAAAGAATTTGGAAAGAATACAACATCAAATTTACAACTTGTCAAATATTGTAAGAAATTAAAAATTCATAATGTGGTTCTTTGTATGAGAGATGAATTAACAAATGTGCCGAAACATACAAAGAATATTATTATGAACTTAGAAGATAATAATGGCAACGGTTCTCATTGGGTTTGTATTTTTAATAGTCAAGACAAATATTATTTTGATAGTTTTGCTCTTCCACCACCTGTTGAAGTCATAAAATTCTTACAGAATGGTGTTTATCATACATTTCAAGTCCAAGAATTAAATTCCAAGTGTTGTGGTCAATTATGTCTATATGTGTTATTTCAACTCAACAAAAATGAAAAAATTTGATATTATTTATAATCTAATATAAATGACTTATGTTGGTAAAGATGGTTCTATCTTTGGTGTATCTCAAGAACTGGATATTGATTTATCAAATTATTACACAAAGGTACAGGCTGAACGACATAAATATAATATAACCAAAAATATTAACATGAAAAATTCTTATAAATTTAAAAATTATCCAAGCCTGACTGACGCGAATGACTTGGTGAGTTTAAGCGATTTATCACAATATATATATATATATATATATATATATATATATATATATATATATATATATATATATATATATATATATATATATATATATATATATATATATATATATATATATATATATATATATATATATATATATATATATATATATATATATATATATCTATATATATATATCCTTAAATAAAACGGCCGTGTATTCCAAAGATACAGAAGTGTTGATATTATCTCCAGGTCATACAGAATTCACAGTTCGAATTAAAATAAATTTTTAAAAAGAAGGGCGTATCGTTTGTATGAGAATAGAACAATGGGGGTATGATATGAATGATTTAGGGTATAATTGGTCATTTAAAATTAACCTCGAAGACCTGGAACAATTAAATCAGTCTCGTAAGGAAGAATATTATCCACTTGGTATCGAGAATGAGTTTTGTGGGGCCACGATTAGTAAACAACAAATAAAAGAATTTAATAAGGGTAAATATAATAATGGTTTTGCCCTTGTTTATCTCATGAAAACAGAAAAAACAGGATTATATATAATAAGTAAGGAAATACAAAATGATTTAACTATGGGAAGATGGGGAGGTGTTTCGTGCCATAATATTATTCTAACATATATTTCTAATACATAAATGCTAGAAAGAATGCTTCAAGAAAATTATCATTTCTGTGTCCAAGCATACCTTCAAGAAAAGGGTATTCGGTATTTTAATAAATATGTTCTACAACATAAGAATGAGGTGTTTTCAATAAAAGATTGGCATTATGCTGATGTTGATAAACCGACAAATTTAGATTTAATGAGAATGTTAAATAATGAAAAAATTATAAAGTTAAGAAAAGGTAAGGCTCTTTTAGAAATTCAAAATAAATTTTATTGGTTTCCTGTTGTAAAAAAATATATTTTGGATACAGGAATAACAAGAAATCCTGATGAATATATGTGTGATATTCTATGGGGTGTAAGCGATTCAAGGATAATAAGGGATGAGGACGAGTTGAAGAAGAGAGGGAAGAGGAGGAAAAGGAGAAGAGAGAGAAGGAGGAGAGGGAGAAGAAAGAGAAGGACGAAAAGGAGGAGAGGGAGAAGGAGGAGAGGGAGAAAAAAGAGAAGGAGGAAAAGGAGAAGAGAGAGAAGAGAGAGAAGGAGAGGGAGGAGAGAGAGAAGGAGAGGGAGGAAAGAGCAAGACAAAATAAATATCAAAATATGGAAACCAGTGAGATTAAAAAAAGATTGGGGGTATTACAGAAAATAACTCAACCCACCAAGGAGGAAAACAAAGAATTGACGTCTATTTGCAATACTTTCGACAAGAATATTGACATCGACAAGATATTCATTTTAATTCAAGTTTTTCATTTTTATTTTTTTTTCTTAAATAAATGGAGGAGAGAGTGAAGGCATTTCTAAGGATTCTTTATGTTTTAAAAATTAAGATTCAAATGTGCATGTTGGAAACTAAAAAGGTTTTTGCACTCTGCAGGAATTTTTCACATAAATAAATGAGTTATTGTCTCAAATGTAAAAAGAAAACTAATACTAAAAATATTTCATATATTAAAAGTAAAAATAACAGGGTTATACAAAAAGGTATATGTTCGGTGGTTCGGTGTGGTGTGGTTCCAAAAAAAATCAATTTATCTCCAAACACAAACGAGGAGGAGATATACAAAAGTTTTTATCATGAAGTAAATTTACAACTACTGGAATACCAGGGGAATTACATCTTCCAGGGTATTCTTTCTGTGGTCCAGGCACAAACTTGGATAAAAGATTAGATGAGGCAGACAATCCTAAATCCTGGAGTAAACCAATCAATAGAGTTGATGAAGTGTGCATGAGACACGATATTGATTATGGGAATACCACAACGTTGGAAGAAAAGCATGAAGCCGATAGAGAAATTTTGTATAATTTGTCTCTGATACAAAATCCAACCTTGAGAGAAAAAGTTGATCAGTTCATTGTGAAGAAGATGATCAGTGCTAAATTGAAACTTGGGCTTGGAAATTCAAAAAACCTATAGGCTCTCATGATGTCATTAAGATTGAAGAGCAATTAGCTGATGAATTACATAAACCAATATTCACAAAGTTTCTGAGAAGGAAAGTTTATTCCAAGGAAGTAGATTATATCTGGTCTGCTGATTTGATTGAACTCAATAATGATAAGGGGTACAAGTATGCTTTAACCGTTATTGATTTGAGGAGTAGATATGCATGGGTTGTACCATTAAAAAACAAAACAGGTAATACTCTTATGTTAGCCTTTCAACAGATATTTAATAAAAGTAAGAGAAAACCTAAAAAATTGTGGACTGATGAGGGTAGAGAGTTTTATAACAAGACATTTATGAATTTTCTAAAAAATAACAATATTACATTATACAGTACCTTTAATGAAGGGAAGGCAGTTGTTGTTGAACGTTTTAATCGTACCTTAAAAGAGAGATTATATAAAAAATTCACACAACTCTGTTCACAACAATGGTCATCTTTTATTCAGGATATTGTGGATAAGTATAATGACACGATTCACACGTCAACAAATATGAAACCATCAGAAACATTTACAAAATTAAAATATGAAAAAGAGATTAATGCCAGAAAACCTAAGTTCAAAGTTGGTGATATCGTAAGAATATATAGGTGGAAATCTCATTTTGAAAAGGGTTTTACTAAACGATGGACGAAAGAACTTTTTAAAATTGTTGATGTCATAGATACGGTTCCTTGGACTTATAAGATATATGATTTGGAAGGGGAAGAGATTTTAGGTTCATTTTATTCACAGGAATTACAAAAGGCAAAGATAAATTGAAAATTTTTGACTCCGCCCTTTTTTAACTCCGCCCACACAAAACCCACCCACATAAACCCCACCCCACACAAGCTCCACACAAACCCCACACAAACCCCACACAAGCTCCACACACACAAACCCCACACAAACCCCACACAAACCCCACACAAACCCTCCACAAGCTCCACACACACAAACCCCACACAAGCTCCACCCATATTCATCATATTCACATAATTAGTGATTAGTTAATTAGTTCCCCACACGCAACATATTTATTTAATTAAAAAATTATCCACCCATCCACACAAGCTCCACTCATCCACCCATCCACCCATCCACCCATCCATTTATCCACCGAAGCCCCGCCCACATAAGCCTCATCCACGTTCACCCCTCCCACATAAACCCTGCCCGCACAAGCCCCATCCACATTCACCCCTCCCACATAAACCCTGCCCACATAAACCCCACCCACATAAACGCCCTCCCACAAGCCCCGCCCACACACGCCCCGCCCACACACGCCCCGCCCACACAAACCCCACACAAACCCCCACAAGCTCCACACAAAACTCCACACACAAACCCCTCACAAGCTCCACACAAAAACTCCACCCCACAAAAGCTCCACACACACAAACCCCACACAAGCTCCATCCATATTCATCATATTCACATAATTAGTGATTAGTTAATTAGTTCCCCACACACAACATGTTTATTTAATTAAAAAATTATCCACCCATCCACACAAGCTCCACTCATCCACCCATCCACCCATCCACCCATCCATTTATCCACACAAACCTCATCCACATAAACCTCATCCACATTCACCCCTCCCACATAAACCCCTCCCACACAAGCTCCACCCACATAAACCCTGCCCACACAAACCCTACCGAAGCCCGCCCACATAAACGCCCTCCCACAAGCCCCGCCCACATACGCCCCGCCCACATAAACCCCACCCACACAAGCCCCGCCCACATAAACCCCACCCACACAAGCCCCGCCCACACAAGCCCCGCCCACACAAGCCCCGCCCACATAAACCCCACCCACACAAGCCCCGCCCACACAAGCCCCGCCCACATAAACCCCACCAACACAAGCCCCACCCCCTCATCCCCCCTGTGCACCCCCACCTTTGACCCACCACCTCCCTCATCCCACCCCCACCCTTCCCCACACACACACATGGGGAGGGGAGGGGTGGGATGAGGGGTGATGGGTCGTTGGGGGAGCGCACCTACCCCCCTCCAACCCCTCCCTTTCCTTCATGTCTTAATCCTTTTTTTAAAATTTAAAATCAAGTAATTGTAAACAAAACAAATATAATTAATCAAAATTGAAAATATTAAATATTCATTTGCGAGAATGTATAATCTTTCCCAGCAATCTTCTTCAGATGTCTTGTGATTTCGAAACTCAGACACCATATTCTGTTTTGAAACAAAAAGTGGATAATAATTAGGTTTTATAAAGATAATTACATGGTAATATGAGTAAGCCTGTTGTTGGTTCTAAGTTCAAGCCTCGTTGACCACTGAATTAACACACCAGGAGGCCGACTCAGCCTGTCATCCTTCCAAGGCCAATAAAATGAATTCCAGTGTACTGGTAAAACCGCGTCCAAACTAATGATGCAACCAACATAAGACGACATTCCAAAGAGAGAGTGATATTGATAAAAGAATAAATAAACAAATAACTAAATAATAATTCAGAAACATTTACCTCCAGAAAATCATGTGTTGTACCAGATTGCTTCAACAGCTGATGTTGTCTGATCGAGCTAAAAAAAAAAATAATAATGAGTCAAGGGTATAGATGGAGAGACAGACAGAGAGAGGTAGGTAGAAAGACAGACAGAGAAAGATACAAACAGACAGGGAGAGATAGAGACAAACAGACAGGGAAAGAGACGCACACACACACACACACGCACACACACACGCACACACACACATATATATATATATATATATATATATATATATATATATATATATATATATATATATATATATATATATATATATTCACACACACACACATATATATACACACACACACACACACACACACACACACACACACACACACACACACACACACACACACACACACACACACACACACACGTGTCTCACCATTGGTTTAATTTATTCGAGATCAGAGGCCGTGATAAGACTTCGTACCAGTCATTATAAATGTTTTTCAATTCTCTTCTAAAATCATTGACCTCTTCAATAAGAGCATTCATTTGATGCACCTCATCGTGATATGTAAACTCCACTTCTTCCAAGGACCTGCCAGGAAAAAATATATATTTTCGCATTATCACGATTTAATTTATAATCAATTGCTTCATTGTTCAAAGAGGAAACCATACACAAACTTACCAACTTTGTAGTGAGCTGTTATCTTCATCGGAAGAGAGTGAGTCCATGTCTCAGTTTTTTTTACCATTGGTACAAGATGGCAAAAAGATCAGAGGCCGTGATAAGACGTCGTGTCAGTCTTTAAAAATGTTTTTCAATTCTCTTCTAAGATGATTGACCTCTTCAATAAGAGCATTAATTTCATGCACCTCGTCGTGATATGTAAACTGCTCTTCTTCCAAGGACCTGCCAAGAAAAAAAATATATATATCAGAATTATCACGATTTAATTTATAATCAATTGCTTCATCGTTCAAAGAGGAAACCATACACAAACTTACCAACTTTGTGTTGAGCTGTTTTGTTCGCGGAAGAAAGATCGCTCATGTCTCAGTTGTAAAAATGAAAATCCCGTCTGGCAGAAACTTTGTCTGGCGAATCACTTATAAAGCAACGATGAGGAGATTGCTTAATCAATGGGTGTGGCCACAGGAAATGACGCTTCGGGAAAGACAGCTTGGAAAATAACTGGGAGATATATTCTCAAATTGTATGAATTATTTTTAAAACATACTTAAAATACCCTAAAATGGTTTTGATTCAAATGTTTTCAGTTCGTGTTCTGAGATAAAATATAAACACGAGACCTTGTCTCACAGATTAGTTCCTATTTTTTCACAGCATGACTGTCCAAAAACACTTCCTCATTCACACAGCACGACCATGTCAAAAAAAACACTTCCTCATTTTCATGACACGAACTGAAAACATTTGAAACAAACCTTTTTTTTATGGCGTGGTTTATGCACAAAAATGATTTGCAACTCGGGCGGTGGCCAGATGAGATCATTAAGAGAAGTTTATCATTTCGTAATGGCACAAAAGGGGTATCTTAAAAAATATAAAGATTCAAATGTTTTGTTTTTCAATATTTTCGATGGGGATTATTGTGCAAAGAAAATTAAACTATTGAAGGAATTTGAGAATGAACAAATCTTTATAGGTTCAATGCGTGAGCTAAACAATATGCATCGGTTATTTGATAAAGAGTGTCCCGAGGGTAAGACGTTTTAGATATTTCCTTCGAATCACCTTCAACAAATCTTTATCTTATTGTATGGATTATTTGAAAAAAAAAAGTGTTCCCAGGTTAAAAGGGGAGACAAATAAATATACCTTGGGATAAAAAGGGGGTTTATTTTTATGGAAAAAAAAATATGAATCGCTGAAAATCCCCCATTCATTTACATCGGGAAAAGTGAGCCAGAACCAGTATATCCACCCTATTTAATTGTCAATATTGTGAATCGGCCTCAAGTTTTTAAACCATTAGTTGATCCAAGGCCATTCAAGAGGGAGTTGCAGAAGCAAAGCACAGTGTACATGTCCTGAGGTTAGCATCCCTGAAACAATTTTTCTCTCACTCGTTTTTCATTCTCTGCATACATGGAGGTTCATGGAAGAACAAAATGAGCTTCCACTTTATCAGAATGACATTGGCAATGATTAGCAGGAAGAGTACCTTGCACAGACGTGTTAAGGGTGGCAGGCAGGATAAGGTTTGGGTGTTTAACAATTGCTGCAAAGCTCTGTCATGGGTAAACGAGACACCATGAGATGGTTTTGCCTCTCACTCTTGAATGGCTTGAGAAAAGGACATGGTGAAACAGGGACAAGGTTCTTACTGAGAATTGGTTGAAGATGTTCTCTCATCTTTGCTGATTCTTCCATCTCTGCAAAGCTGCAACAAAAAAATACATGATTGTGAGCTAATTCCTTAAAAGAGGTGCAGTTCCTGGAGCTCCTCGGCCTTAGAATTTCTCACAATGGAACACCACATTACTGAAGTAGCTTCAATGGTCGGTCAATGACTCGGCGTTCTCCGCCAAGCTAAGTCCATTTGGCTGAGAGCTGCTTGCAGTATATTTCGCCTTCATAACGAGGAAGCATCTGAAAATGCAAAGCCCATCCACATCTGCTTTGTATTCAGACCTCTCTTTCTTCCACATGCTAAACATGATGGAGACAGTTCAAAAAATAGAAAAAAATGACGATGTTAGGCGACCATGATCTTATGATGTCAAAAGCAATCAGCTTAAGTGACCCAATATGCGAACCTGCGAAAACTGCAAGTGAATCAGCTGGAAATTGCCGATTTTGTCAACTTGACCTTTGACCATTTGACCTCAACTTTTGACCTTGCTTTCGGTGAACCAATTCAGTAACCCGATATGTAAAAATTTTTAATTTATGGTCAATCGGATGAAAATTGATGATTTTATGTGACTTTGACCTTTTGTCCAAGTTATTAAATTGGCTTCTCCATATTTTCATCATAAAGCTTTGTTGAAGATTTGATGACAAAAGCTCAAAAGGTAAAAAAAAAAAAAACTTACGACCCAGACAGACACACACACAGAAGTGATTGCAAAACCCTATCTCTCACTGCATGGGGGATTGGCTCATAAAATACGAGTCTTCACTCTGGGCTGATAAAGTACGAGTCCTCACAGGTCCTCACTCACTCTGTGTTACTGGAAGAACACGTATATCCTGGAGGAGCTGGGGTGGTTAAAAGGGGAGAGAGTGAGAGTGGAGCTCGACTGGAGGAGAGGCCACCGATATTTCTGTGATGTGATCGCAACAAGGCTTGTGCTTTGTCCTTATCATGGTAGATATCAAGAGCATTGTTCCCTTTAAATTACAAAGATTCCAGCAAAGACAGATGACATGCTGGGATGCCAACCCATTGGGGAGAACAATGTCATTTGTTTCCATAAAATATGTGAAAAGGCAGATATCTTTCTCTGGAATAGAGTGAGGGGGGGGGGTAAAGCTGTTCTAAAAGAGAGTATGAGGGGACAGACCATCTTTCTTGCTTTCATGAAGGGTTTGCACCCAAAATTGCACATCATGCTTTATACCACCACAGTTATCTTACCTCTCTCAACACTTTTTTGTGAAAATTAATTGTGCTTATTGTTCTGCCAATGCACAGCTGGTGAAGTCTTCATAAAGACTAGTTTTCTCCTGTTCATGGGATATGAACCTGGGGCCACATTTTATCTCTGTCTTTTTGGGGAGAAGGGGGGGGGAGGTGGGAGACCAAACAGGGCAAGGTTCCCATCGTGTGCTGCCTTTTTGGCTGCTGGTTGCATCATTGGTTAGGGGCGTGGCTATGCCGCTGAGGCAGTACCCATATTACCAGTGTACTGGTACTCATTTCGCTGAGCCGACAGGCTGAGTCGACCCCCTCGTGTTAATTCAGTGGCCAACGCAGCTCAAACTCAGGACCCTATGATCCCAAGCCACCACCCTCACCGCAAAGCCAACACCTTCCTCGGGCAAGGTAAAGAATGTATAAAGATGTGACAATGTTGCATTCCATAAATATTTGGCACAATGACCAAACTAGAGAATTTCAGAACGGTTTCTCCAACAGCAGTCACACAGTCACTGTGAGGAGTATATTACGTGTTTTTTGCCACTCCAAGAGTTCTGCTTGGAAGCTCTCTTTAGATGCTTGTACCTGCATTTTTGAGATTGTAATTTGAATTGAAAATTTACATTTTACTCTGTTTTGCTTTGAGTTGACATGAAACATTTTGTTTTGCAGAAAGAAGCCCGTGGAAGCATTTCAGGACTCGAACAAAACATTTCTCTTCAATGGCGGCTTGAGGAGGAAGACTTTCATGATGGGGAGGGGGATATGAGGCAACATCATGAGAACAAGTGGGAGGAGTTGCTTGAGTGGGAGAAGGAGCCTGAATGGTTGGAGTCATCTGAATGGGAAAATGAGGAGGATGAGATGGAGGAGAAGCATGAGGTGGAGGCAATGGTAGGAATGCTTTTCTCAAAATAGGCACATGTTGAAAGTTTATCTTTTTCACGATAACATTTTAATGATTAAAAAACATGTATTCTGCCTTCTCTTGTAGAACAAATATTATCAGTGTTCTTTCGTTCCCCCATAAAAAAGACAAGCTGCTCAGTCAAGACAGGTAATAAAGATATGTTTACTTTTCTGTAAGGCTTAATCTCAAAGGGTTGGTTATCTTTACAGTGTCGGCTTTTTGGAGAGAAAAAAAAAAGGACAAACAGAGATCGAAAGTAACACATGTTGATACGAAATGAGTGAACGTTGAATTTTTCTATGTGTCACTGAAAGACATCAATCAGTTTCTTCCCATTTTGTCACATGCCTTCCCACAAGAACATATTGGAGATGATGCTGCATGCAGAGGGAAACCTCAGCATGGCAGTCACTGAGCCATGAACAGGGTTTTGATTCAGGCTTCCCCACTTACAATGGAGAGCAGAAAACAGATTTGATCTTTGAACTGTTCACAATCAGCAATTCATCCCAAAAAATTAACATCACAAGTTAAACTAAAGTGAGATAACTGACTTAAAAAAAAAAAAATTTGGAACATGCATCTGTAATCAACACATTTCCAACACTATCTGTTTTCGACTTTAGATGTTTCAATCCAAAGATCTTGTGACAAGGCACTGATTTAACATCAATAGCTTTCATGTTACATTCACACCACATGGGGCTTGATTACCTTTTCCCTCTTCATTCATTGGCACAAATTGGTGTCTTTCCAGATTTTGTGCATCGTCGCTTGCTCGCACTATTTGTAATCTCGTGTGCAGTAAGCAACCCAGCCTGCAACAGACACAAAGCCAAGAGCCTGTCTCTGCACCAGCCGTACCTCTTACATCCCTTGCTCCCGACGACAGGTAGTCGGCGACTTACGACCGCAATTGGTTCTGACCAATCGGTTCTAAGTCGACTTGGTCATAAGTCGAACAATGTAGATTTTACATACAAAATTTTTTTTTTTTTGGGACCACTTTACGTGGTCGTAAACTGGTTGTAAAGTCTAACAGTCGTAAGTCAACGACTACCTGTGTATCACCCCAACCCACTCACCCAGACTTGCCCGCTTTGACATGAGAGTCATGTGACAGGATATCCACAACCTCTCTAACCACTGAAGGTTACAGCGCTATCTTTCAGCAGTGCATGAATAAACAGGGTGATGTATCTCATCCTTATTACATGAAGAATAGTCCTCGAAGTATCCCAAGCAAAATGACGGATCAGTTGAATGCTTGTTGAAGCATCATCATGATCGGTGTAGAGGCGAAAACCGTTCATTTGTTATAAGCTGCACTGATGCCTCATAGATTTCAAAACACATCTGATTGTTCTCTCATTTAGAATCTCAATGCTGCTTTTTAAGCCAGTGGTATAGGTCAGATTTTTTGGTACTTAATCAACCTGCTTGACACAACGCTACAAGAGGTCTCACATGAAAGATGGGGATCTCAGTAACTCATTTTGCCCTGTTGTCCTCATTTTTTGGTGTGCTGCCCATGAAATATTCACACCTGAAGGAGATACCCCGATTAGAAAATTTTGACCATTTCCGAAAAATCAGTGAATTCGCCATAACTACAAAGCAATGCGCCCTATTTTTACATGATTGGTATTGAAATGTGCAGAATGAGCAGGGGAATGCTACGAGTTACGTAATGGAATACTTCGAGATAAATATATGTACATTTGAGTGCTTTTAATAGAAAAAAGACGTAATTTCTGGACCGCTAACTTCGAAAATCATCAACTGCAGAAACAAACATCTGCCAATTGTCATATTTTTTCTGTATTTTATATGTGTTCAGTTTACCATATCAATAGAATGAGAATATTTTGAAACAAATTTCTACAAGCAAATTATACGATATTGTGACTGAAGTTTGCACAAGTGATGTGATAACTATATGTTACACCAATACACATTGTTCTACGAGAAATGAACTAAAACATATATTTTGAGCGAGTGTCCTTTATATGTTCAACCATCACTGTCCGTGTCATTTTGGTCACCATGTGACAGTTCGTTGCCACACTGCCTGTCATGGTGGCACACATGCACTCGTTAGTGCAAGGCAAACTGTCTTGTGAGCAGCTGCAGCTGTTGGGACATGGTTCACTACCACGGCATGAACACACAAGACCATTTAACATCTCCGCTGATGTGGGTCCATCAAACAATGTGGGATGCAGCACACCTTCTCCTCTGTACCATCCACGACCCTCTGGTGTGGGAATTTCTGGATTTGCCAGGTGGGCATTCATCCATACTCTGGTTTGGTGAACGGATCTCTTCACATGTTCGAGAAAAGCTGGTTCGGACGGAGGCAACTTATGCACTGGGACATCTTTGGTCACTGCAACTTTCTCCAGAAGATCATTCAAATTTGTGTGTGCATCCATATATTTCCCTTGAGAATCATACATGACACTGACGAAATGTCTTGAAGCAGCCACTGCCTCCTGGAGATCGTCCGTGGTGAGGACTTCGAGGTGTGGACCATTATTCTGAAGATGCAGTGTCTTCATAGCTTTCCGTGCTTTCTTTTTACCATAGCCGAAGAATGCTGATACAAAGTCACATCCTGTCAGGGCATGAAACTCAGGAAGCCGGCTACACATTTCTGGAAGCAAGCTGTAACATATTTGATGGACCGGAATGAGCATGCATCCTGCTGATGTTATTTTCTCTATCCATATTTCGGCAGTGTCCCGCAACTGTGGAAAGTAGTGGACTGCTAAGACAAGCACATCAGTGTATGCTGATTTGATTGTAATGAACGCACACACATATTGTTATGTCTGAACTCATCATCGGCATGCCGCACATGAAGAAATATCCGAGAATCTGCCTCTTCCTGCATTGACGAAAGTTCACTGTCATGATACATTCTTGCAGATGAAAGGTATGCTGTAAGATAGTTTTGAATCGATGTAATAGATTCTTCATTTTGAAGGCTTTCCCTCCTCTGAGGTCAGTATCTATCTCATCAACAAGATGGGAGAAGGCATTTTGATGTTCATCAGATTCAGGTACATCTTGATGGTATTGCCCAGAGCTCATGTTGTGGGTGCTGATGTATGAAGCCATGCAAGTACGATGACATATAGCATTTTTTGCAAACAGGTCCTCGCCTTCAAGAAGACCAAGCATATCCTGATCGTCATGTGCTTCTGCTGCTTTGCGAACTGTTGCTTGTTTAGGTCCTGTTCGGACATGGTGAAGTTTATCACGTTTCCTGGAATCGCAGATGAAACAGGTTGACCAATCAGTCATCTTGTGGGTATTTGCTCACGTGTGTTTAGGCTCCACAATCTTTGGTTTCTCCTGTGATGCATGTTCTGAGAATAAGGATAACTTCCTCTTACTGGTGTACGGCTGATAGCAACTGCAGTGGTAGAATATAGACATATCCGTTCCTCCCTTACGTGACTCCAAACACTGGCCAATTTCATCATTCCGTATTTGTGAAGATGACTTCAAAGCTTCCAAACCCATCCTCCCAGCTTTGCTGGCCTTCTCCTTTAACGAATTCTGACATGTGATGCATGTATCCCATTCTGTTGACAACCTTCGCTTCTTTTTTGGCAACTGTAACTTCAATGGACTCGATCCCGGTTCATCTGGACACCGTTTAGCCATGTTGGTGTCCTATAATAAAGAGAAATTGAAAATTCCGTTAAATGATTTACGAAAGACCACTTATAACCATTATTGCGTAATGGGTAGAGCATTTATGATGTGTCCATACAATTGGCATTGGCGTTCTACAACCCTGGAACTGAAGGAATTGAATAAAAAATAGATATATTAGGTTTATCTAATTGCTAAGCTATAGCCTTTCAGTACTGTCCATGTTTGCACAACCATGCAGGACAACCTCGGTGCATGGATGAGAGCGATGGTGAGGATGATAATTATGTAATCACGTTTTATCATATCTTCTTTAATATTGTAAAAGATGACTACTGAAGATAGCAATGGCAACATCGGTTTTGAAAAATCACCTTCTCTGATATTTTGCTTTTGGCGGTCCTAAAAATTTAGAAAATTATCGTATTTTGTCAATAAAGGCATATAAATTGACATATAATGATGTGGTTGTGATACCACATTATTCTCCTGTCCAAACGACACATATCAAAACCAAACGTGAAGGAAGAGGGCTCTTTGTCTTGAAGTTTATGGGAAATTATGTGATTTTCTGAAATGGTCCAAATATTCAGACGGGTGAAACCTTCAAATGTGAATATTTCATGGACCGCACACCAACATATGAGGACAACAGGGCAAAATGTATAACTGAGATCACCATCTTTCATATGAAACCTGTTGTAGCTTTGTGTCAAGCCGGTTGATTAAACTCCTAAAATATAGCCCTTTGTCGAGGTTTCCCGCTGGCCCATTTGTCCTTCGCCTGTGATGACACCCTCAGCTTATAACCCCAATAACCGTTACTTAATGTCTCGAGCTGCTCACAATTAGAAGTACCTCTGCCAGTTGAGAACAAATCATAGGCCAGCAATGCCCTCAAGCTTTTGGGATTGCAGTCATTGGAGGTCTCCACTGATCAACATGATGACCCCACAAGGATGATAGTTTGTGATCCAACTAAGGATTTTGTGCTGACATGTTGTATAATTTTTTTATTTCGAAGTTATAACCCAGTTCTGAGAAGTGTTTTTTTACATTTTCATGAATTTTTGCATTTGAAAAGTGCAGTCATTCCTGAGTATCTTCATGTCTTGATATTATATATATATATATATATATATATATATATATATATATATATATATATATATATATATATATATATATATATATATATATATATATATATATATTGAGAGGAGCCTGGTGTTGGCGCAGTGGTGAGGGCAGCGGCTTGGGATTCAAAAGGTCCCGAGTTCAAGTCCCGTTGGGCCACTGAATTAATACACCAGGAGGTTGACTCAGCCTTTCATCCTTCTGAGGTCGGCGAAGTGAGTACCGGTATACTGGGCCCGGTGTATGCCCTGGGTAAAAATAGTTGTACCATATCCCTGTGTCGTAAGAGGCGACGAAGGTTGCATCAGGAAGGGCATCCGGCGTAAAACATGTTCCAAATCACTATGCGGATCATGCGGATGATCCGCTGTGTCGACCCCTAATGGGAGCAGCCGAAAGAAGAAGAAGAAGAAGAAGTTCCAACCTGTATTTCTCACAATGGCACTCCTAATTTCTGGACATGGTAATGACAAATCCTCCGACAAATGTCTCCTGTTCCACTTCTGCTCCAACACGTTCATCTAATTGTGTGCTTTTGAGAGGTAACTTCTCTCGAGCTATTGTCGGAGAGCTGCCTTGTGCCATCGAGTCTCGCAGTTCACCCAAGGTGATGGCAGGCACGATACACACACTTGAAGCTCTCCAGTCTGGGTTTGAAGTTCAACCAGCTCTTGACCCTCTCTATTCCGAGTTCCCCAACCAAATTTACCAACACATTCCTCTTCACCCGGTTCCGCTACTCCCACATGTTTGTTAAATTCTCCTGCAATGCACAGCATCACCGCCAGCTGAACCATTCTCATGATCCTCTCCAGTGTGTCCCTGAATTCATGCTTCACCACCGCAGTCCTTCCCATTTGTGGCCCAGACACTGAAATAAAACAAACCATTTGCCTCTGTATCACCACCCATTCCATAACTAACTCTCCGTCCCTCCCATATTTCCACTCTGATCACCTGCTTGCTGATCTCTTCCGATGCTATTATTCCCACACCATTACTCCTTCCATCCCCACTCATGTGAATCAGCTTGTTATCTCCTCCTCACGTCCTTGCCCTTTCCATCTGGTTTCCTGAACACACAACACTTCCAAACTCCTTCTCTGCTTCATTTCTATCAATGCGTCTCCTTTTCCCTCCATTGATCCCACATTCAAATTACCTATCCGGACCTCGCTTCTGAACCGCTGCCCTCCTGGCAGAGCCAGTGCCATCTTGATAAGTTTGGGATGCTCTGGTCATCAACCAGCAGCACTACCTGGGATGACCTGCTATTTAAAATAAAACTGATCTTAAGTAAAAAAAAATACTTCATCCTACAATTGATGTCTGAAGCTTCAGTTCTCCAACCTGAAATAATCATCCCCTTTACTCAGTGCCAGTGTTGTCAAATCAGTTCCTTGACGGGGAATATACTGAGTTGGTTTGCTCTTGCCTTCCCAGCAGTCAGTCAGCGTAGGATTTTGAAATTTAGCCACAGTGCTGTCGATAACTCACCTTGGACAGCGTGGGCTCAACTCAGGCTCCACAGCTCAGAAGTGAGGGTGATTACCCTTAACCTACCCTGCCAGCACCCCCTTCCTGATATATATGTTTCGTAAAGGCCCACCTGTTGATTTAGTCAGGCAGTTTTGGGATTTAGCCTCCTCTGCCTGGAGAGGCCCAATTTGCAAAAAAATGAATATACCAGATATCTGATATTAATATCTCTTCAAGTAACAAAGTGGATGGCATTTCTGCAAATGTTATGTACAAATTATACACCAAGGGAGTATGAGCATTGTGCATATTTCCTCATGGAAAGATTTGGCTTGTTCTTTCTCTTTAGGTTGTCTGCTTATTGGCTGTCTTTACATATTCCTGCTGTCATGTCTGTCCCAATCTTTTAGCAGTCTACTCAATGCAACATGTTGCATGGTGTTTGTACTCCTTTTCCCATTGCGCAAAAGCACAACATTTAAATTGGCATCACCAGGCAGGGTAGACCAGACCAGGTGGGGCAAGCATTCACCTCCACCATAAAGGTCATTATTGAGATAGTTTGGTTTTATTTCCAACAATATGATTTGGGAAATGGTAATTCTGCAAAGATGAGCTTGGTTTCTCGATCGTTAGACTTCATATCCTTCATGCTGCTGTCTTCAGCTGGATTTGAATATTCAACTGATATAAATTATTTGTACTCGTCACGAGACCACAACCACAGGGGCATTTCGGCCTTTTAGGTCCTTATGCAAGCACATAATATATCATGATTTAATATTTCCATTGTTTATGCAGCAACAAAATGGCTGTAGATGAGTTTGTACAAGACCTTTATCCATTTTCAGCTTCAGTGGAAAACCACAGCACTGGACAATTTGATTCAGATGCCCAGTTTGCATATGATGAAGAATGCTGCAGAAGCAGCAGAAGCAGCAGCAGAAGCAGCCACAGCACAATGCTGTACAGGCAGGAGGTCGGTGTGCTGGAAAAATTAAAAACACTTCACTTAAACAAGGTGAGTTTTCCACCAGCAACCACTCTTGTACTGAGAAACTAATTTTGTTTTTGCAACATGTGTTGGATAATTTTCACTTCCTCCTTCGTGCTCATTCGCTGTTCTTCCCAATTCATTGGTTGTAATGCTTGCTTTCATGAGACTTCTAAATCAACAAATTCTGCATTTGTGCCTAATGGAGGACCATAAATACATATAAATGTGTCGTGATGTACAAGGATGTCAACTTCACAATTAATGCCAGAATACGAAAATGTCTACTTCACACTTCATGCCACAATATCTTACTTTTTAGTACACAGGAAGCTTGTGAAGGCAGAAAGAGAAAAGAAACACATAACAGAAGAAAGAGGGGACAACAACTTGGCTTCGGTGCCTTTTCAAGTGAAGGAAGGGATGGAGGGGAGTATACTCCAGAAACGAGCTTGATCAACGTGCCACTAGGTTTTGGAGGAGGAAGACAAGTTTGAAAACTCAATCTTGAGGTTGTTGGACAGATGTTGTTTTTGAGCTCTCCTGAGAGTGGATTCACGCATGGTGCCGGCTTTGTGGAACAAGCTGAGATCACCTTTGTTGGGATTTCCCTTCCAAAAAATGAAGGCAAGTTGTGTCATGGCAACTGCCTTCCAGCAGGATTCAGAGTATCATTGGTGGGAGGTTGGGTATGATAACTGAAGATGAGATGGGATGAATCTGTGCATAAGAGAGAGCAGATTTATGTGGACAAATTCCCAGAATTCCCAGGCATAAGCGAAAGCAGGTTTTGAGTTAATATCAGGGGCAGCAAGTATAGAAGACCAGTCCTGAAGTGAGATGGCGGCTTGCAGTCCTTGCCAGTCAACCTGGGTGAACTGCCCGACTTGCTGGCGATGACGCAGCTCTCTGAGAATAGCTGGAGACATGTTGACTCTCACAAGCACATGATCAGATGAACCAAATGGATTGGAGGAAGACCAAGAGACATGAGCAGGGAGGTTAGTAATTACCAAATCCAGAAGGGAGGACTTGCCATTGAAAGAAATCCAGGTCAGAAAGTCCACACATTGAGTTCATCCCTTCTGCAAACTTCTTCAAATATAATTTGGTGAACTTGTAAGTCTTGTTAAAGCCCCCTCTTGGGATTTCATCTTGATATTTCGGAATGGAAAAATTATCTTGGACAATTTGGTGGAAATTGCTTTGAACGCACAAAGTAGTTTATTCTGTGTTGTTCTGATTTTACTTGTTCGTGATTGGATTAATAACGATTATGAGTTGTCAGTCTCAAAGGGTGGTGTCGAAGTAGTGCACATACCTTTGCACTAATCTTGTGTGTGCTTATTTCTCTCAGACTGGGGCTTCGCAGGAAGGGTTTTGCTTGATGTTCAGCTTGATATACTCATTGCGAGCGTTAGTGGTGGACGTATAAGATTTTTTGGTGTGTCTCAAAAAAGAATGGTTAGGTTTCATCAGCATCTTTGTCTAATTCCAACCAAATTCTTTTCGGTCTCAGTTGAACATCATACTTGACCAGCCAGTTTATGAAAGACTTGAACTGACTGTGCATGCTCTGAACTAACTATCGTACCCTTATGAAATAATTCCATGACAAGGATAGAGTAAACTTTTCGTTGTCACTTGCCGTGTCGACCCGTAACTTCACTGACATGTTTAATAAAAGACAGCATGCTGTACTTCAGAAACATATTGCATGTCTATCTGTGAGTCAAATGAGGATGTAACATGAAGTGAAACACAGGAAAATGGATATTTTACATGTAGTTGTTGTTGTTGTTGTTGCTATCATGGTGGGTGTGGTGGTTGTTATTTGTGGGTTAATGTGTACTTTTATATTCAGTATTGTTCTATTGCTTCAAGAAGTATTGCAATACCAGCAGGTATGCGTATTGTATAATGTGACATGAATGGATTCTGCAAAGAATAGTTACTTGATTAAATCACCTCCCACCATGACGCAAAGTCGTCAACCTCCCCTCCAGCCAACCACAAGTCTTCAACCCACTTCCCCCAATCCCAAGCTTTCAAATCTCTCCCCACTTTGCAAGTCCTTAACCGCCCAAACCCCCTCAAAGCCTAAATCTCTCTCCCAAATCTCTCCTCTGCCACCCCTCTGTCCTCCCCAACTCATTACTTCCCGTTCTTCAAAGAAAGAGCACATTCTTACACCATGACATATTATTTCTTCATTACCTCATTAAAATGACCTCGTTATGTTCATAAATGATGCAAAATTAATTATTTTCTTTGTGATGCATATATATTCAATATATAAAGCTCATTCTAACGACTCACTGACTCACTGACTGACTGATCACAGAGCCGTCGGAAAGTATCCAATGAAAATATCTGAAAATAAGTGCAGCCTTGTGCTCAATGCAGGTGAGCGACCCGAGACAATGGGGACAATGGGTGGTCATGCTGCAGCTGCTGCTATTTATTATATTCTCTACATGGCCAAGATTATGTGGACACCTGTTCGTCCAACATCTCATTCCAAAATCATGGTCGTTAATATGGTGTTGGTCCCCTTTTGATGCTGCAGCAGCCTCCACTCTTCTGGGAAGACGTTCCACTTGATGTTGGAACATTGCTGCGGGGATTTTCTTCCATTCAGCCACAAGAGCATTCGTGACGTCAGACACTGATGTTGGGCGATTCGGTCTGGCTCGCAGTTGGCATTGCAATTCATCCCTGTTCTTTAGAGTTGAGGTTTGGCTCTGTGCAGGCCAGTCAAGTTCTTCCACACCGATATTGACAAACCATTTCTGGATGGACCTCACTTGTGCACGGGGCATTGTCATGCTGAAACGGGAAAGGGCCTTCCCCGAAGTGTTGCGACAAAGTTGGAAGTACAGTTTCAATTAGAATATCATTGTATGCTGTCGCGTTCAGACTTCCCTTCACTGGAACTGAGGGGCCGAGCCCGAACCATGAAAAACAGCCCCGGACCATTATTCCTCCTCCACCAAACTTTACAGTTGGCACAACCCATTCGAACAGGTCACGTTCTCCTGGCATCCGCCAAACCCAGATTCGTCCGTCAGACTGCCAGATGGTGAAGCATGATTCATCACTCCAGAGGACATGTTTCTATGCTCTTGAGTCCAATGGCGGTGAGCTCTACACCACTCCAGCCGATGCTTGGCGCGTGGTGATCTTAGGCTTGTGTGCGGCTGCTCAGCTCTGAAAACCCATTTGACGAACAATGTTTGCACTGACCTTGCTGACAGAGGCAGTTTTGGAACTCGGTAGTGAGTGTTGCAATCGACGACAGACAATTTTTCCACGCTACGCACTTCAGCACTTGGCGGTCCCGTTCTGTGAGCTTGTGTGGTCTAGCACTTCGCCACTGAGCTGTTATTTCTCCTGGACATTTCCACTTCACAATAGCAGCACTTGCAGTTGATCAGGGCAGCTCGAGCAGGGCAGAAATTTGATGAACTGACTTGTAAAGGAGGCATCCTGTGGCGGTGCCATGTTAAAAGTAACTGAGCTCTTCAGTGTAGCCCATTCCACTGCCAATGTTTGTCTATGGAGATTCCATGGCTGTTTGCTTGATTTTATACACCTTTCAGCAATGGGTGTGACTGAAATATCCAAATCCACGAATTAGAACGGGTGGCGCATACTTTTGGCCATGTTGTGGACTGACGTATGGAGCACGATTCGTTATTACTTACAATGTGTTAGCATACCTCATTTTTATGAATGTGCTTTTAAAACTGGCATTAATTGATCAAATACAACATTGAGAAAAGCATGAGAATAGGGGAATGATTAGAAAAAGGGGAAATAATGTAGTTGAAGGAACGGGATGTTGACATGTTGAGGAGTGGAAATATAGAGAATGTATGGAGTGGATTTAGTACTGGGAAGTGTTCTGAAAGGTTCACCAGTTTGTGTACGGACTGTATATGTAATTTGCATTGCTGGATTAGTTCTCTCATACCTTTGTCCTGAAGAATAATTATCTTGTTTTTTTTTTTTCTTCTTTGTCAGTCCACAACTAATCTTGAACAAGAGGACACCAACAAAAAGGGTGAAGTGAACAATGGCAAAGGTGAAAAAATACTTTGTTGTAATATGGAGCAATGAGTCCTGGAACAATTTCTTTTTGTCTGATTGCAGACTCCATTGGATCTACTAGAATAACGATTGTGTGCTTGACATCAACACTATTATTAAAAACCCAGGGTACACACTTGACTGAGTGGAGGTCAGAGGAAGGGATCAGATTGAATAAAAACACAAAAGCCTGAGAGGATAGTCAATTATAATGCATTCCTGCATACCAAGGATTGAGATGCATTGTCATAAAATTCCTGTATATCCCTTATATTTTGGCTGTTGTGTTCTTTTGAAATTTAAAAACTGCATGCAGAGAGGTACTTTGTTGTTTGTGGAGAAAGATCTGGGTGTGGTAAAAGATATGGGGGCAGACAGCACAGTTGCAGACAGTGTAAGGCAAAGGTAATTGAGTTTTCGGTTGTATTCGTAGGGGGATAAAGGAGAAATCAAAAGAGTTATTGTTCACACTGTGAAGGAATTGTTGGAAGGCCTCATCAATAATATTGAGTACAGTTTTGGTCACCACATCTGAGGAAGGACGAAGCTGCTTGAGAGAGAGTTCAGGCTAGGGTTACCAGCTTGATTCAGGGGCCAGCTGGACTAAGCTATGAGGAGAAGCTTATAAAGACAGGATTTTATACTTCATGAGGGGATATGATAGAGATGTTTAATATAATGCAGGGAATAGACAAATTAAGTGCAGAAGAGTTTTTTTTTCGAAGAATAAAACACTGATCGGACCAGGCCCAAAGCCTGAGATTAAAGAATAAGGAGAGTTTAGGCTCTCTTCCTTCTTAAGTCTTCAAGTAAGGCAAACGTGTTTCAATCAGAGAGTAGTTAAAATGCAGAATGGTCTCCCCAGTAAATAGTATTACCAGAAAGAGTAGATAGGCTTAATTTGGAATTAGAGAGGTACCAAGAAACATTGGAGATGGAGGGGTACATGGATATTGGCAGGACTTGGAGGTGGGTGCATGTGGAGGGGTGACCGTATCTGGTGTTGGTGTGGCACAGGTATGATTTGCTGAATGGCCTCCTCCTGCCCCAAAGTTTCTTGTTGTAAACTTTACTGGTTTGTGCCACAAGTTATTTTTATCTTCATTATTTTTCATCTTAAAGAAGGATTTTAGGTGGTGATTTACAACACCTTTCAGAAGTACCATTTTGGGGCTGATCCCGAGTTTTGCTCAGGGTGGTAAGAATGAAACATAATGTGGTGACTGATATCACCCAGTGTGGCAGACCTGACTAGGCAGAAAAACCATTTACCCGTGATAAACAAAAGTCGGTTAACACCATTATCAGACATTCCATAATTTAACCATTTAGGTGTTTTCCCAACAATCCGATTGATGATTTCACAATTCTTTGAAAACTGCTTGGATGAAGTACTTAAATTCAAATCCTTCATCCTGCTGCCTTCAGCTGTATTATAACTTCCATCCAAAGACTTAACAATGGCCTGACCAGTCGGCCATTGCCACATCCAGGGTGCTTCTGTCATTTGATTTGTCATGCAAATCGAGTACTGGAAACTACAATGATTATTATTTTCTGTTAAATTGCAAAAAAATTGCTGTAAGTAAGTTTTTTGACACGTTTGTTTATTTTCTGCATCAGTGGAACTCCAGAGCAATGGAACACTTCAACCTGGTATCCACTTTTTAAGAGGGGAGCAACAAAGCAGACGCAGCAGCAGAGACTGTGACAGCACCAGCTGCAGGATCAGCAGCAGAGACTGTGACAGCACCAGCTTCGGGAGCAGCAGCAGAAACTGACAGCACCAGCTGCGGGATCAGCAGCAGAAACTGTGACAGCACCAGCTGCAGTAGCAGCATGTGGTTTGTCAACAGGGTAGCTCAGCTGTCTAAGCTAAAATTTCTTCATCAAAGGAAAGTAAGTGCTTGCCTCACACTGCATGAAGCTGGCAATTGATGTTTTACAATCCATACCACGATAGTTTGCATTTCCTTCCAAGTGCTCAATGTATCTACTGCTTCCCAACTCATAAGTTGTTGGTCACAGTTTTATATTTTGTGGGCGGGACCTCTAAATGAGTATTCCATCCAATACCTCATGGAGGATAATGCATCACAAAAATGTCTCAAGTTGATCTACTTCACAGTTCATGCCATCATAGTTCACTGTTGCGAAAGAAACATTTATAGTCTTTTTTAAAACTATATCATGAGCATAAACAATCATGATTATAGGGAGATGTGTAGATGTCGATTATGGGGAGATGTGTATCAAGGAGTGGTCACCAGTGTGACCACTCCTTGACTTTTTTCACAAGATCTTGGCTATTCGTTGTTCACCTTGGCGTCTTGGTTTTCTATCGGTTTTTCTTGGCGTATAGGTTTTCTCTTATCATCGCTTTTCCGAAACCTTGTGAATTATTGGCTTTTTTATTCGCTCACCTTGGCATTTATGAAAACGAGGAGTGGTCACACTGGCTGTCACAGCAACTTCAGAATATATCCTTTCACTTTGCATTGTGTTTTGTCTTGTACTTTATTCATAACTAGCAAAGAACCTGGCCTGGTGGACGGGAGGAAGAAAAAGCAGAACTTAGATGGGGATTACTTTTGTGCCACTGTAAAACATGGAAACAAACAATGTCTTCCCTCTCAAGAATAGTCTGGGGTAAATGGTTGCAGGTTAAAAGAGGGCAGGTTTAAGGGAAAGTAAGTTGGAGGATAAATATGGTTGTGGGAATAATAAAAGAAATGTCGCTGTTGTCGTCGTCGTCATCGCTGTTGTTACTGTAGTTGTCGTCATTTCTGTTGGCGTCACTGTTGTCTTCACTTGTCCGCTCCTTTCACATCTCATTTCTAAAGCTCATTCTCACCACTCATTGACTCACTGACTGACTGATATTAATGTTCAGTATCTTCCGGGTGACATAGAAAGTTTAAATTTTGCTTGCCGACAGACATTGAAGCTGATACACCGGGAAAAATCACAGAACCATTGGAAAGTGCCCTGAAATGAAAATATAAATGAATGAAAATGAATAAATGGGAAAAAATAAATGCAGGTGAGCGACCCGAAACAATGGGGAAACACGATTCGTTATTGCTTGCAATGTGTAAGCATACCCCATCATAGTTTTATAGACACATCTTTACATCTCTTCATTTTTATTCCATATGCAGGCAGTGCCAGGTTTACGAACACCCGGCTTCCAAACATCTGTCCATCTCAACATTATATTTTTACCTTCGCATTCTGCGAAAGGTTATGTTTTGGTCGCTGTGTATTTATTTATTTGTGAATATGTGTGTTTGTTTGTTATTCGCATAACTCAGAACGTATTAAACCGAATTGCATGAAATTTGGTGGGATGATTCGTGAGTATCCAAGGATGATTTGATTAGATTTTGGGAGCGATCGGGTCAAAAGTCAAGGTCATGAAAAGGGCAAAAACACGCTTTTGAGCATAACTTCCTTCATAATACAACTATCGACATGCAACCACCGCCATATTGTTCCATGACGAGATACCTTTCGGATATGTAGTGTCGGATTTGACATAACGTCATCGGAAGTGCATCTAAATGATGTCACAAGATGACGTAAATTTTCAATTTTCGATCTCATCAGTTTTGATCATACCGTTTTGTAGGAGTTACCTTAAGGACGTCACACACCAAATTTGACTTTGATCGGACTGACCGTTATGACGTCATTGACATTTGAACATGACTTTTTTTCAATTGTGGCTAAAATGTCCTGATATTTTACATTCAAATATCTATATAATTTATAAAGCAAAGTCTCCCAAATCCAGGCATTAGGATCAGTACCAAAATATCTGTTTATTGATGTACAGGTTTTGCCAATTAACCCTGTAGTCAAGGTCAAGGTCACACTCATGGTCAAAATATACTTGTGGCCATAGCTTCAGATGTAATAGAGCTATTGACATGAAACCAACGTTAAAACGTTCAGTGAACTACGAGCTTTCAGAATCGTAGTCCCAGATTGGACGTGACATCCCCTGAAGTGCGTCAAAATGACGTCAAAAGATGACGTCATTTTTGAACTTTTTAATTTTTCAGTGTTTATCATTCCATTTTGTTGGACTGCCTTCAAGGAGGTTACACACCAAATTTGACGTCAATCGGACTGACGGTTGTGACGTCATGGACGTTTTAAAATGACGTTTTTCAAATGTGCCCGGAAAAAAAGTTGCGGCGGTGAAGGTATGCGCTCTACCGAGTGCCTGTTCTAGTTTTATAACTGTGTTTCAGGCTTTCGAATGTTATATCCATTCATATGAACATGCTTTTTTTTTCAAACATTCCTTGCTGAGCATGAAATGCAGGAAATCTGACCTCGAGAGTAAATTAATCATTCACAACATAATTAACGCCTCATTCAGAAGAGCTTCCTCCAACATTCTTCCACCATTTCACATGCCATTCTCTCCATGGGGTTCCGAAACACCATGACAGAGAGTGGTACCCACCCTGCTTCACCATAAACCCCTCCAGTTCATTCTCCCTCGTCATCCCTTCTCCTACACATGACGATTTTCTCAAATGTATTCATTTTTATATATTCATTTTTTTTAATTTTGAAAGTACATTTAATAACGTTTTTAGGTAAAAAAAAAAAAAAAGAAAACGGTTCAATTTGTGTTCGGGAACCAATGAAGCACTGATTACATTTATTTAAAGAGGTTTATTGTTCCGGTTCACGAATATCCAGCTTACGAACACATTTTCAAGACCACATTGTGTTGGGAAATTGGGGATTGCCTGGATAATTTGCAAAGTGTTTGCTTGTGTGTTTATAGGTTTGTATGTTTGACAGCGGCACTCCAAGTTCTGCTTCCTGTTCCTCACGATAGAATATTTATCATGATAAAAACCACTGTTTACCACATAGATGTCGCTGTGGTCGAGTGGTTGAAGTCGCTGACTCTTAAGCAAGCTGATGTGGTTCGATCCTAAATGCAACGCAATTAACCTTTTGAAAGTCCATGAAATAATTGAAGTTGATGGATTAACTTGAACTTTTCCTGCCACTGGGGATGGATAATTTTGCTTGCTTTTCCCATCACTGAGGATGAGTACTCTTATTTTTATGTATATATATATATATATATATATATATATATATATATATATATATATATATATATATATATATATATATATATATATATATATATATATATATATATATATATATATATATATATATATATATATATATATATATATATATATATATATATATATATATATATATATATATATATATATATATATATATATATATATATATATATATATATATATATATATATATATATATATATATATATATATATATATATATATATATATATATATATATATATATATATATATATATATATATATATATATATATATATATATATATATATATATATATATATATATATATATATATATATATATATATATATATATATATATATATATATATATATATATATATATATATATATATATATATATATATATATATATATATATATATATATATATGTATATATATATATATATGTATATATATATATATATATATATATATATATATATATATATATATATATATATATATATATATATATATATATATATATATATATATATATATATGTATATGTATATATATATATATATATATATATATATATATATATATATATATATATATATATATATATATATATATATATATATATATATATATATATATATATATATATATATATATATATATATATATATGTATATGTATATGTATATATATATATATATATATATATATATATATATATATATATATATATATATATATATATATATATATATATATATATATATATATATATATATATATATATATATGAATGAGGCCCCGCGAGGAGGAGTGATGCAAGCGACATTTTTTAAAAACGTCAGAAATCCAAGTCAAAGTTTGCGCAACTTCATTCGCTATAATTTCCTTATCGTTATAGATACAGTAGACATATCATTTAAAAACCACAAGAATCCTTGTTTCAAGCTGAAGCGGATCATGTAGTGAGGGGGGTGGGGGGGGGAGAAAAAAAAAACAGTGGGGTACGAAATTTTGCATCATAAACGGGTGATTTACATGTTAACCAAAGCACTATTTTCCATGATTTTAGTGCAGTACAATACCAAAAACCAATAATTAGTTGTCATGGAAAGGTAACTGTGTGTTATGGTTGTCATTAATACGAGAATAATGGCGGGGTGCGGCATGCTGCACCACACCCCTCCCACCAAGGAAGATTGCTGCGGGCGCTTACAACATTCTTCCACGGACGAGCATCCAGCCAGACGCGGCTGGCGAGACAGCGCTTGTGAAAGTTTTTCTCGCGATACTTTCAGCCCTATTTCGGGTGGAGTTTTGCTGCAAGGCACGTGCTTGGATGATAGGGGAAGGGCTAAAATAGTGCGATATGGCATGAACTCCAAAATGGCCAATGTGTTGCTTACATCACTCCTCACGGCGCCTCGTATATATATGTGTATATATATATATATATATATATATATATATATATATATATATATATATATATATATATGTATATATATATATATATATATATATATATATATATATATATATATATATATATATATATATATATATATATATATATATATATATATATATATATATATATATATATATATATATATATATATATATATATATATATGCATATATATATATATATATATATATATATATATATATATATATATATATATATATATATATATATATATATTGTTGTGGTTACCAAATTCGCAAACCACCATTCAGGTCCCTTAGGTGAGATATCTCGGTAAGTATATGTGTAGTTAGGCCCAAACCCGTTGTCTAGTGGGAATACATGTCATTTATGCGTGCTGCGACTCTTCAGGATAGCCGTTTTTCTTTTACTTTCTTTATTTTGGACCAACTGCCATTGTTACCACCAACCACAACATCAACCACCCACCGCGGCGCCGCTTCACGTCACACCTCGCAACCGTCGCATCGCCACCGTTCTTGCGCCGCTTGTGGGTACCGGTGTTGGACTCGTGCAGGGCGCGCGCCGAACAGCGTGTACAAAACCACGGATTTTCCACTTCAAAAACGGATCAAAAACGACACACGCCCACTTTTGTGCCGTCCAATCGGTGAGCGAGGGGCGATTTGGCCCCGCCTCCAGGGCTTTGGAGGGCGATCGCTATATGCAAATTTATGGATCAAAATGCATTCACGCCCACTTTTTCTCGGGCCAATGGGGAGCGAGGTGAAAGGTCGAAGGCAGGGGGTCAAAGATGAGAGAGCGAAGCCACGGGGCTTATATAAGCGACCGCGTTCGTCAGTCAGAGAAGAGAGAGTTAAGACTTCGCAGTCGGTGGAGTTGGGAAGAAGAAGCAAGAAGGAGTTGGTCGTCGTCGTGTGTGTTGGAGTCGGAGCAAAGGGGACGGAGCTGTGGAGAGGCGGCGAGGGCAGACGAGGGGGTGCTCGCGTCGTGCCGGGAGCTGCACACCAGGGAGGCCGACGGCACGACCTGCCGAGGTGGAGACGCTCGTCGCGGGACTCGAGGCAGAGTGGAAATCCTCTATACCCCGAGCATCAGCAACCCCCTCCTGTTTCCCCCCCCGCGCTGAGATAGTGCGACCAAGGTGGCCCCTTTCCCACCCCCTACCAGACACTGCCCGCGAGGCCCGCGGAGTTGAGGCACCATCGCCGCTCCGCGTCTCATCACCAGACGGGTAGGCCCGACCCGGTCTCGGCCTCAGGCCTGCCTCATCTTTGAGGGTGTTCTTTTCTTTTGTTTTTGGGAATGTGTGTTGTCGGCGCCGTCTGTGAAGTAAAATTGTATAAGTGTTGCCGTGTGCTCGCATAATCGGTATTAGATCTGCATTGTCGCATTTGCTTTTTGTGTAAAATTGCATCGTGTTTCTTTTCCTTTTCTATGTGCTTTTGGTGGAATTGTATATGTGCGCTTTCCGTTCGTCGCGAATAAATGTGCTTTGTGTTGAACTGTTTCCCGCTTCGCTTCGTCATTTCTTTCATTGAATCCTCATCTTGCTTCACGTAAAGGGTTGGTAGTGGGCTGAATACGCCCGATAATTAATCGAACCGTCGAGGCCGACGATAACACCGCTCGGTTATCCCAATAGTACGGAACGGGTCGCTTAAGTGGCCCGTGTCCGAAGTCGACCTGCGGCGAGGTGCGATCGCCCGGTCTACCCTCCGCGTGGGTACTTAGGTAGGTCGAATTTGGCGAGCAACCCTATCCCACGCGGGGGCTGATTGGCTCGATCGCGGTGAGACCGAAAGGTCCACCCGTGACTGGTTCCCGGCGTTAGTCCGAGAGGGTCACGACTGGATTGTCCGTCCGGTGGGCGACGTGCCGCGATTCGAGTTACGTGGCCGTCAGCACGCCGGCGGGCGCGAATCCGCAACACTGGTGTCAGGTCGTGCGATACAAATTCATCGCCCTCCTCGCGGCACTGGTATCGGAGAACAGAAAAACGGGCTCTCCTGTCTCCGGCTAAATTCACGGGAATCGGTCCAGGGGTGAGAGAAGCGACCCCCGATTCCCTCCAAATTACGAGCGAGCGAAATTAACCCTTTAAGAGAAGCAAGATGGCGTCTCAAGGCGAGCGGGAGCCGGGGGTATTAGAAATGGATGTAGAATGTGTAGGATCCATGGCCCAGGATGGAATGCCCGTACAGGAACATGAACTCGCCCAACTGAACCCAGAGCCCGAAATGGGTGCGGCAGCGGCCGCGGTGTATGACACCTCCCCCCCCCTCCACCAAAACCCTTCCCCAACCCCTGCCGAAACGGCTCACTCAAGCGCACCCGACATGGCCCAGCTATGCGCCATGCTGGCGGCAATGACAAATGAAATGAAAAACGAAATGAAAGGCATGAACAAACAAATGAACGAAAAGATGGATGCGAATACACAAAAATTGGATGCGAATACACAGCAAATAAACGGAATGGAAACAAACATGAAGGAGGAAATGAAAGAGCTACGGGGTGAGACGCAGAACATGGGCCGATGCCTGCAGGCGGGCATGAAGGCCGTGACCAGGGAGCTGGGAATGGCGACTCCACGTGTGGGAGCAAACGAGCTGGAAGGGGTGCAACGGCTGACAGGCCCGCGGTGGAGGCGGGTAAAAAAATAATTCGGGGGGCGTGTTGGGCGAGGGTCGTGACAGAGGAATCGACGGTGACCAAAAGGGAAAAATTAAATGGGGAGACCAAAACGTGTGAGACGAGACACGAGGTGACGACGACAGAAACTTATAAATGTATAGAGAGACAACACGATGAAGACGGGGTAAGTGACGCACACACGGAGGTAGTGGAGGACAATGGTGTTGAGCTCGCGGAGCGTGTAGAGATCCAGTGCGAGCACCTGGATGGCCTCCTCCAGGAACGAGGGGAGGGAGTATGCCCCCTTGAGGCGAGTCACGACCAGGTGAGTTCGGTCGTGTTTTGCGAGGTTGAGGGGACGAGTGCTGTGGACGGGTGCACGGAGAGCTTGGGGGGTGTAGAGGCCCCGGAGACCCTTGTGGGGACACAAATCCCCAGTGTGGTTGTCCCTGTGAGTGTGGTGCAAGGTGTGAGTGCGTCCCCGTGTGTGGAAGCGACCCCGTGTGTGAGTGGTGTGGTGGCGATGGTGCCGGAGTACGTGCTTCCCAGCACGCCATGTGTGGATGAGGCACCATGTGTGGATGAGGCACCGTGTGTGAGTGTCGCCGTGTGTGTGAGTGAGGCACCGCGGGTGTGTGCCCCCGCGTGTGTGAGTGAGGCACGGTGTGTGGATGAGGCACCACGAGTGAGTGAAAGGCCGCGAGTGCGTGGAGCCACGTGTGCGAGGGAGGTAGCATGCGTGAGTGAACGGCCGAGTGCGGGGGGGGGGGCCGTGTGTGTGAGAGAGCGGTATGTAAGGGAGATGTCGGTGGGCATGCGGGAGCACGCAGCCGCATCTCCCGGTGTGAATGTGATGGAGTGGACTGTGTGCGTCGTAACACGCAGGTGTGCGTGGGTCGAATGGCGACGACGGCGACATGTAAAGAAAGAAAGCCGAGTAGCGGCTGTTGCTGTTTCGGGAACCGTGCCGGGTTCACCCAGCAGTGAGCACGAGGTTCGTGCTGTGCAACGCACGAGACCGCCACGTGCTCGCTTGCGAGAGTGAAGTGCCGGTCCGGAAACGCCAGCGGTGGATTTGCCGATCCCGCGGACGGACAAAGTTTAGGCAGGTAAACGGATTTGGACCGGACGGGTTCTCCACGCGATCGTGTGTGTTAAGCTCCAACGGGCAAAGCACATGTGTTCGCGTGGGGAACCCCTCGAGACGTGGGGCTTGTGTTTTTTTTATGCGCACGGTGACGCCATGGCTGCACGTGGGGTTGGAATCCGGCAGGAGGGGTATCTCTGCCGGATGGTACCGTCCAAGGAGGAACGAGGAACACGTGCAGCTGCATGACGTCACGGGCAGGTGCAAAGTGCGCGAGCTCTGAGTTGCCGCGCAGGTGCTGCGCATGAAAAAAAAAAAAGAAAACAGTAAGCCTCACTTTCGGGTGCACAGGATTCCTGGGCAAGGGGTGGAAGACCCCCTTCCCGAGGGGCACAGGATGGAAACTAGTTAGGGGGAAGGGTTAGCTTAGTTAGACCGACTTCATGGGGCAGGGGTAAGTCCTCATGGAGTCCGTGGAATGGATTAGGTAGAGGGATTTAGTGAGCTTTAGGTTGGGTAAATAATTTTTGGGACATTGGAGACAGTGACAGACTTGTGAATGTGTAGAGGGGACGTAGTTTAGCTACGTAGTGTTAAAAGGAACGTGCTGTAGTTTAAGGGACGACGTGGGAGCACGAGTTAGTTAGGGGATGTAGTTAGAAGGATGGCAGAGTTCAGCGGTGTGTGTGTTGAAGAGTTGTGAGGTGAGTACTTGTTGAGTGAGTGAAGCCAGCGGGTCTGTGTGAGTGGAGCGAATGGGGAATGCATGGTGCGATGAGTGATTGGGGGGGAGGAGTGACTCCCGCCTAAGGGACCCCGGGGTCAGAGTAAAGTGAGTTAGCTGGGTTAGTCAAATTAACAAAAATGGAGGTCGTTTTGCTGTTGGTGGGAATGTAGGCTCGAAACCCATTTGGAGGGGTGCAGGAGCCCTGTTGACGGGCTTGGGAGCATGGCTGCGAAAGGTGAGTATCGCTGAGTGGGTACCCCGGGCACCAGGCTAGTCGGCCATGGTAGGCCAAGGGCCCATGGGGGGCCGGGATAGCGTAGTGGGCACGGGTGCGCCTGCTTGGTGCGAGGGCCCGGGGCGCCGTTAGCCGCGTGGGCAGTGTTCTGGGCACGGGTGACCCTCGGAAAGGGGCCTGGGAGGCCAGCCTGCCACGTGTGCGTTTCAGGGGAGGTGCCATGGGGGGCACTCCCCGGTGTGAGGGAGCTGGTAGGCTCGGAGGCAGTGTAGTGCCCGGGGGTGCCATAGCGGGAGATTCGGCAGAGGGTCGTGCCTGCCAAAGGGAGCCACGTGTCCCAGCCAGGAGACCGTGTGAGGGCACGGAGAGAAAATTGGGGGGCGAGGCCCGAAATTGTGAGGACACCAACACAGGCGACGGGAATCTGGGTTGTTAGAACAAATAGTTTAAGCGAGAGGCGCTTGTTGAAAGCCCCGGGGTAGTTTAACAGTTAAATGGTTAGGGTAGATTCGGAGATGTACCCCTCCGCACCATCCATCCCCTCGCTCTCGTTGTGGGCCGCTGGACCCACTTGGTGTTATAGATCGCCGAACTCTGGGGAGGCCATTCTGAGGCTTCGTTGGGCCTCGACACAGGACGCTAGCTCTCCCTTATTCCCCTCCGGGAAGGGAACGTAGGGGTTGGGAGTAGGCTAGGTGACAGGATAGGTTAGCCGAACAAGGACGATAAAGGGGGTTAGGGGACGATTTATAGTGTGGAAGTAAAAATAAATAAATAAATAAATAAGTTGGGGCTAAATTGGGGTTTGGACAAATTAAGGGAGTGGGTATGTACAGTGACAGGCAAAGGCGATAGGTTGGGAGGGAGACAGGTAGGTAGGTCCGAGCCCGCCTTCCGAGTGGCCAGCACCACCGCACTCCCTCCACCAACCTCCACGGAACGGCAAAGGCTGGCCACTTCATCGGCTGGCCATGTTTTGCTTCAAGGCCTGTGCCGGCCACTTCAGCCGGCTGGCTGTTTTTCTTCAAGGCCTGTGCCGGCCAACTTCATCGGCAGCTGTTGTTTTGCTGCAAGGTCTGTGCCGGCTGGATCGTCTGCAGCTGCTGTGCTGCAAGGCCTGTGCCATCGGCTGGCCGTGTTTTGCTTCAAGGCCTGTGCCGGCCCACTTCATCTGCCGGCTGGCTGTTTTCTTCAAGGTCTGTGCCATCAGCTGGCCGTGTTTTGCTTCAAGGCCTGTGCCGGCCACTTCATCTGCTGGCTGTTTTTCTTCAAGGCCTGTGCCGGCCAGTTCATCTGCCGGCTGTGTTTGCCTGCAGCGGCCTTCTTCTGCGGGCTGTGTTTGCCTGCTGCCTTTGCCATGCCATGCCCACTGCCCACGTTCACCAGCCCCGTTCAATTTTTGCTTTGCCCCCCCCCCCTGTTCATTTCCATGTGCGCCAGGATCAGAAAGCAACAGTTTGCAAGCTGCGAGAACTGCCCTGTTGGCGGCTACAACACGGGCCTGCAGTGGCGGCCCGTGCACCGTGTTTGTGTCCATCCATCCATTTGTTGTGCTCATTGCGTGTGCCACTTGAGCTGGCACGGAGACTGCGTTTGTGCAGCCCATGCACCGTTGTGGTTCACTGAGTTCAATTCAAACCATCCATCCATCCATTCGTTGTGCTCATTGCGTGTGCCACTTGAGCTGGCACGGAGACTGCATTTGTGCAGCCCATGCACCGTTGTGGTTCACTGAGTTCGATTCAAACCATCCATCCATCCATTCGTTGTGCTCATTGCGTGTGCCACTTGAGCTGGCACGGAGACTGCGTTGTGCAGCCCATGCACCGTTGTGGTTCACTGCGTTCAGTTCAAAAGGGAAGGCCTTGGACTGCGTGTGAGCAGCCAGCCACGTTCCCTGTCACCTGCATTGTTTTGAGCCAGAGACTGCATGCGAGCAGCCTGGCTCCCTGCTAACACCATCTTTTGCAGAGTTCAGTGATCCTGGGCCATGGTTTAGTGTAAAATTTGTAAGTTAAGGTTAAGATGTACTGTAAATATGAGTGCGCCCCCGGCATGTCTGTCCTAGCGCCGGCAATTTTATTTAAGTCGTCCGTGTGAGTGAGTTTGTTTAGGTAGTTACGCAGCCCTCAGGTTATTTATTTTGGGGACACGAATACCATGAATGTCGCACTCAGGGATCCGTAGGTAAAATGTACTAGGGGAAAACTACACATGATGGCACACGAAAATTTGACGACTCGGGACGAGTCTGTAAAAAGGGGAGGGGGTAGTGTTGTGGTTACCAAATTCGCAAACCACCATTCAGGTCCCTTAGGTGAGATATCTCGGTAAGTATATGTGTAGTTAGGCCCAAACCCGTTGTCTAGTGGGAATACATGTCATTTATGCGTGCTGCGACTCTTCAGGATAGCCGTTTTTCTTTTACTATCTTTATTTGGACCAACCGCCATTGTTACCACCAACCACAACATCAACCACCCACCGCGGCGCCGCTTCACGTCACACCTCGCAACCGTCGCATCGCCACCGTTCTTGCGCCGCTTGTGGGTACCGGTGTTGGACTCGTGCAGGGCGCGCGCCGAACAGCGTGTACAAAACCACGGATTTTCCACTTCAAAAACGGATCAAAAACGACACACGCCCACTTTTGTTCAGTCCAATCGGTGAGCGAGGGGCGATTTGGCCCCGCCTCCAGGGCGTTGGAGGGCGATCGCTATATGCAAATTTATGGATCAAAATGCATTCACGCCCACTTTTTCTCGGGCCAATGGGGAGCGAGGTGAAAGGTCGAAGGCAGGGGGTCAAAGATGAGAGAGCGAAGCCACGGGGCTTATATAAGCGACCGCGTTCGTCAGTCAGAGAAGAGAGAGTTAAGACTTCGCAGTCGGTGGAGTTGGGAAGAAGAAGAAGCAAGAAGGAGTTGGTCGTCGTCGTGTGCGTTGGAGTCGGAGCAAAGGGGACGGAGCTGTGGAGAGGCGGCGAGGGCAGACGAGGGGGTGCTCGCGTCGTGCCGGGAGCTGCACACCAGGGAGGCCGACGGCGCCACCTGCCGAGGTGGAGACGCTCGTCGCGGGACTCGAGGCAGAGTGGAAATCCTCTATACCCCGAGGATCAGCAACCCCCTCCTGTTTCCCCCCGCGCTGAGATAGTGCGACCAAGGTGGCCCCTTTCCCACCCCCTACCAGACACTGCCCGCGAGGCCCGCGGAGTTGAGGCACCATCGCCGCTCCGCGTCTCATCACCAGACGGGTAGGCCCGACCCGGTCTTGGCCTCAGGCCCGCCTCATCTTTGAGGGTGTTCTTTTCTTTTGTTTTGGGGAATGTGTGTTGTCGGCGCCGTCTGTGAAGTAAAATTGTATAAGTGTTGCCGTGTGCTCGCGTAATCGGTATTAGATCTGCATTGTCGCATTTGCTTTTTGTGTAAAATTGCATCGTGTTTCTTTTCCTTTTCTATGTGCTTTTGGTGGAATTGTATATGTGCGCTTTCCGTTCGTCGCGAATAAATGTGCTTTGTGTTGAACTGTTTCCCGCTTCGCTTCGTCATTTCTTTCATTGAATCCTCATCTTGCTTCACGTAAAGGGTTGGTAGTGGGCTGAATACGCCCGATAATTAATCGAACCGTCGAGGCCGACGATAACACCGCTCGGTTATCCCGATAGTACGGAACGGGTCGCTTAAGTGGCCCGTGTCCGAAGTCGACCTGCGGCGAGGTGCGATCGCCCGGTCTACCCTCCGCGTGGGTACTTAGGTAGGTCGAATTTGGCGAGCAACCCTATCCCACGCGGGGGCTGATTGGCTCGATCGCGGTGAGACCGAAAGGTCCACCCGTGACTGGTTCCCGGCGTTAGTCCGAGAGGGTCACGACTGGATTGTCCATCCGGTGGGCGACGTGCCGCGATTCGAGTTACGTGGCCGTCAGCACGCCGGCGGGCGCGAATCCGCAACAATATATATATATATATATATATATATATATATATATATATATATATATATATATATATATATATATATATATATATATATATATATATATATATATATATATGTATATATATATGTATATATATATGTATATATATATATATATATATATATATATATATATATATATATATATATATATATATATATATATATATATATATATATATATATATATATATATATATATATATATATATATATATGTATATATATATATATATATATATATATATATATATATATATATATATATATATATATATATATATATATATATATATATATATATATATATATATATATATATATATATATATATATATATATATATATATATATATATATATATATATATATATATATATATATATATATATATATATATATATATATATATATATATATATATATATATATATATATATATATATATATATATATATATATATATATATATATATATATATATATATATATATATATATATATATATATATATATATATATATATATATATATATATATATATATATATATATATATATATATATATATATATATATATATATATATATATATATATATATATATATATATATATATATATATATATATATATATATATATATATATATATATATATATATATATATATATATATATATATATATATATATATATATATATATATATATATATATATATATATATATATATATATATATATATATATATATATATATATATATATATATATATATATATATATATATATATATATATATATATATATATATATATATATATATATATATATATATATATATATATATATATATATATATATATATATATATATATGTATGTATATACACACACAGTGTGTTCAGAAAGTATTCACACCCCTTAATTTTTTTTCACATTTTGTTGTGTTCCAGCGTGAATTCAAAATTTATTAAATTTTAGTTTTTTGTCACTGATCTTCACAAAGTACCCCATAATAACAAAGTGAAAACATGTTTTTAGAAATTTTTACAAATCAATTAAAAATGAAAAGCTGAAATGTATTTCATTCATAACTATTCAACCCCTTCCCTATGGCTCTCCAAATTGACAAAATGTGCAAAAAGGACCTTGTCCGGGAGGTGACCAATAACCGAATGACCACTGATAGAATGACAGAGTTCCTTGGCTGAGATGAGATTGCCTGACAGAAGGACAGCAGTCTCTGCAGGACTTCACAAATCTAGGCTTTATGGGAGAGTAGCCAGATGGAAGCCACCCCTGAGAAAATGGCTCATGACAGCATGCCTGGAGTTTGCAAAAACGCATTGGAAACACTCTGAGAGCACGAGGCAAAAGATTATGTGGTCTGGCGAAGAAAATTGAACTCTTTGGCTTGATTGCAAAGGGTTTGCAAAGGCACAAATCGAACACAGCTCATCACCCATATAACACTATCCCGAACAGGAAGTGTGATGTGGCAGCCTCGTGCTATGGGGATGCTTTTCAGCTGCAGGGACTGGGAGACTTGAAAGGATTGAGGGAACAATGAATGGAGCCAAATACAGGCAAATCCTTGAGGAGAACCGACTTAAGAAGGCAAAAGAACTTGGACTGTGGTGAAGATTTATGTTAAAGCCGGACAATGACCCCAAGCATGCAGACAAAGCCCAGACTTGAATCTCATTGAGAATCTGAAGAAGACTTGAAGATTGCTGTTCACCAACACTCCCCCAAAAACATGACAGAGCTTGAGCAAATCTGCAAGGAAGAATGAGAGAACATCCCCAAATCCAGATGTACAAATCTCATACAGACATACCCAACATACAGACATACATATATATATATATATATATATATATATATATATATATATATATATATATATATATATATATATATATATATATATATATATATATATATATAAACACTTATCGGCAGTAATTTTTTTTTTTGAATTCTGAGTAAGTAAGTAGTAGTAATTTTGATGAAAAAGACAATGCTTGTGGGATGTCAAATACCCAGGATAACCTCTTTTGAGGACCTGGGATAACTTTCTGAGACCCGACGATAACCGTGTTTGAGGTTCCAGGATAACTGCATCTGATCACCAGTCTGACCATATTTGGGGTGCCTCGATAACCATGTGCGGAATCTTGAGAGAACCATGCTCAGGCTCCCGGAATAATTGCGCACAGATGACAACAGATGAGATCGTGGGATGGATACCCACACACGGGGTCCCAGGACAGAATACTCGCACACGTGGGATGGGATACCCCTGCATGGGGTCCCACAATGAGAAACCCGTGCATGGAGTCCCAGGACACCCACATATCAAAAATAATTGCAGAAACTGTTTGCGTTTCAGAGAGATCTAATGGCAGATCTTACACCTTCACTTCAATTTCATACCATTGCTTCCATGAGTGTCGAGTTGGGAAATTTGAAAGATGGATGGGGAGGAAAAGGAGTGGAAGATTGAGGACAGAGATGATTGAGAGTGAATGATTGAAGTGTTAAAAATAGATTATGGTGTGGAGTATGGGAGGTGACTGAAATTTCACAATTCTGTGTTTGTACTTTCCAAGTCTTTTAGTTTTGTCATTTATAATGCTTGCTCAGGTATATTTTGTTCTGTTGTGAAAATTTATATTTTCCTTTTTAGTCCTCGTATGAAACTGAGCAAAACGACAATTACTGCCAGCACTGAAAGTCCGGTGAACAAAAGCAAAGGTAGGACAAATTTTTGGCTTGATTGCAAACGTTTAATAAATTTGTATGTGGTCAGGATCTTTAATATCGGTTAGCGAGTTTAAACCTTTGTTATAAACATGTCTTTCTCGACTTAATTGCAATGGAAACAGTAGTCAAATATTTCCAACTTTGGAACAGTGGCTTAATGGTTCGAGCATCGCTCTGAGTCTGGGAGGTCATTGGTTCAAACCCTGGCCGAGTCATACCAAAGACCTTTGCAATGGTACCGGTTGCTTCCTTGTTTGATGCTCAGCATTTAAAAGGATAGAGCACAAACAAACAATGCTGGGAAAGCAATGCAAAACCACCCAGTATAACCCTTGCCAAGAAACTACTTTGGCAACACCAACACTCTGTAAAGAGTATAGTGCATCAAGTCAAAAGAAAAATAGGAGAAGCATCCATTCATCGATCACACTTTACTCCAAAGGACCCCTGCTGTCACATAATAATATAAAATGAAACAGTTGGAAAGCTAATAATCGATGTACTTGATTGGAAAGTGAATAATTGATTTACTTGGAAAAAAAATTTGTGTTTATTTATCATAAGAATCCATCCATCCATTGGGACCATACTCTGTGCAGAGCATTGGTGCTGCCTCAGCAGTCTGCTTGGCTGTTCGGTGCAATCCTGCACAAGTTATGACTCCAACACAGAATACCAGCAAGCCAGCACTCATTTTGCCAACCTTAGAAGGATGACAGGCACAGTCATCCCCACCTGGAATTAATTAAACAGCCAAATGGTATTTGAACTCAGGATCTTAGGATCCCAAACCCATCACTCCAACCATTAAGCCAACACCAGGAACACACTTGTACCAAGTTTGATTTAAATCACTTCAGCTGTTCTCAAATATCTCATTTTTACCTGACATGACCTTTGACCTTTGAACTCTTGAACCCATAATCTAATCTACTTATACATGCGTCATGACATATACTTGTAGCAAGTTTGATTACAAACCCTTCAGGTGTTCTCAAGTTATCCCGGGAAAGAAAACGTATCACTGACTGACCTTTGACACCACCTTTTAATCAGTTCATTTTTGCATATCATAAGAATGCCTATATGAAAAACCCATCTTTCTGGGATTGAGTGAATGTGGCTCTTCATGTTGTTCCACACACTTTGTATGAATAATGTTGCTGTGTGTTTTCATTTAAAATTTTTAGTGTGTGTGCGTGATCAGCCTCAAAGTTATTGTGATGCACGTATGTCATGAATAATCGATGTGAAGAATTTCGTAAAACTTAAACTGCTTTGTCTAACAGTCTGAGGCAGAATACCTGTGAACATAATTCTCAGAGTTGACTCAAAAAGCTGAAATTAGTGATTCGAAAATTTGTTGCCAGTTAAGTACTCCACACCGATTATATTATTCTATAAAAGATGTAAAGGTGAGTAACGGCTGACAAACTATTTTCAAACTTGTACAAAGATAGATTCATCAGCCAGGGATGATACAGCCAAACAAAATATTGATTGAGAAGCTTGAGTTTAAAATAAGGCTGAATCACAACTTCCATTCATTTTCCATTGCATGAAGAAATGGCATAAAAATGATTTCACACCAAAATCCATTGTTTGTGGTTGATATAGAAGAGCAAACAGGAAGGAAGTAGTGAATTTAAGCGAGTATAAACCATGGTGTGTGAACTAAAATTGCCGATTAATGGGGGCTATGACACATTAAGTGAGACGAATCACTCCCGTCCACATGATATCAGGTGACAGAAGAAAGAAGAACAAGAACATCCCAGCCGTACCCATCTTTTTCTTTTTTGTATACAATGTCAAGGCTCATACAAGAGCTCACACACAAAAAGTCCAACGAGGGGAGCAGGAGGCAAGAGGGGCGAGAGAGGGAAGGACAAAACAGTGGGGAACAGAAACATGAGGAGATCTGTGGAATGGAGAAGGATGGGGTGGGGATACACGGGGTAAACAAGATGGACACGCCAAAGACTTTCATGTCCTGACATGACAGGGACTTTCAGGAAGGAAAGCAGGGAATTTGAAGGATGTGGGTTTGGAGTGGATTAACAGGGGTAGAAAAGATTGTGGTTTTGCATGGCGGAAGATAAGTGATGGTGGTGAACGCCTGTTTTGAAGGCCTGGAGGGAATAGTGGGATTGAAGAGAGTGTGGGAGTTTATTCCAAAGGTGGGAAAAAAGAGTGAAGGTGAGCAGTGATTCTTGATTTTGATAGCTTTTTCAGAAGGGGATTGCTGGCGGACCTTGCGTGCCCTGCGGAAATATGGGAGGGACATATCGCAGACGGGGCGGGGGTGGGGGTGGCAGGCAAGGTTGAAGAGGAGATGGCAGAATATAGAAAAATGAGTGACCTGCCTGTGGTGAGAGAGAGAGACACCCAAACACTCAGCCTCATCGCAGGAGATGCCAATGATCCAAAATGCCTTGGTTTCCATAGCGTGAAGCCGAGAAAGGTGTGAGGCAGGAGCACCAGCCCAGAGGGGAGAGCAGTACTCCATCAGGCTGTGGATGAAAATTTTGTTTGTTATCAGGAGCTCAGGTGTGCCAAGAAAGGACTTTGCATGACAGAGGATGCTCATTCAGCAACTAGCTTTGGAGGCCAGTTTGGAAATGTGGCTTTCCCAGGAAAGATCATGCTGGATAGTGAGAACCAGGCTTGAATAAAAGGTCCAAATAGTCCTTTCGGAGAGACATAGGAAGAGTTTGATATTTGTCAGGATTGAAAGACATGTTCCACGTGATGGACCAGCTTGTGATTTTATCCAGATCTGCAGAGAGTGAAGAGGCTACTGCTTGCCAATCTGAGGGATGACAGATGGTATGACAGAGGCTTGAGTCATCATCCATGCATTGGGACCATATTCTGTGCAGAGTGTTGGTGCTGCCGAAGCAGTCTTCTTGGCTGTTGGACACAGTCCTGGACAGAACGGAACTCCGAATACCAGCAAGCTGGCACTCATTTTGCCGACCTCAGACGGATGACAGGCAGAGTCAGTCCCACTTGGTATTAATTTAACAGCCGAGTGGGATTTGAACTAAGGATCCTAAGATCCCAAGTCCATCACCCAAAACATTAAGCCAACACCAGGTGTGGAGTCATCAGCGAAGAAATAAAGAGGATTTTTCAGACAGTCAGAGAGATCATTGATGAAAACCAGAAAAAGAACAGGGCCCAGAACACTGCCTGAAGGAACTCCAGCCTGAACAGGAAGAGGGGATGAGAGAACTGCATTGAGGGTCACACATTGGCTGTGACAGGAAAGTCTGCAAGCCATGAGTGGAGATGGCCTTGGATACCAGAGGAAGAAAGTTTGGTGAGCAGGGCAGGGTGCCAGACCATATCGAAGGCACGTGATTATTTCAAGGGAGATAGCTCTTCTTTCATGTCTGGCATTGAGTTCCTCCATCCATTGTTGGGAGAGCAGAAGCACCATATCCAGGGTCATGTGACCTGGTCTGAATTCAAATTGATGATCGGAAATTAAACCATTGTGAAGAGGAAGGATTTAATGTCTGAAGTGTTGATGGATTCCATGAACTTCTTGCTGATTCGGAGAAGGCTGATTGGTGCTATTACATGATACACACATGATACACGCATGCTATTGCATAATATGTGACACATGCTGTTACATGATACACGCATGGTACACACATGCTATTGAATGATACACACATGATACACGCATGCTATTACATGATACATGCATGACACAATTCAATTACATGAGACACATGATACACACATGGTACACACATGCTATTGCATGATACACACATGATACACCCCTGATACACGCATGATATTACATGAGACAAATGATACACGCATGATACATGCATGCTATCGCATGATACACACATGATACACACACGGTACACACACTATTACATGATACATGCATGATGCACACATGCTATTACATGATACACTCATGATAAACACATGATACACACATGCTATTACATGATACACACATGGTACACGCATGGTACACACATGCTATTGCATGATACACACATTATACACGCATGCTATTACATGATACACGCATGATACACTCACGATACATGCATGGTACACATGCTATTACATGAGACACATGATACACACATGGTACACACATGCTATTGCATGATACACGCATGATACACCCATGATACACGCATGATATTACATGAGACAAATGATACATGCATGATACACCCATGGTACACGCATGCTATCACATGATACACGCATGATACACACATGCTACTACATGATACACACATGATACATGCAAGCTATTACACGTTACGTTTTACACATGCAATTACATGATACTCGAATGATACACACGTGATACACGCATGAAACACACATGCTATTACATGATACATGCATGACACATATGATACACGCATGATACACGCATGCTATTGCATGATACACCCATGGTACACACATCCTATCACATGATACACACATGATACACGCATGATACATGCATGCTATTACACGATACGTGATACACATGCAATTACATGGTACACGGATGATACACGCATGACGCACACATGCTATTACATGATAGACATGATACACGCATGATACATGCATGCTATTACATGATACGCATGATACACACATGTTGCATGCATGATACTCACATGCTACAACATGCCATTACATGATACTCAGGTGATACATGCATGATACACGCATGGTACACACATGCTATTGCATGATACACACATGCTATTACATGATATACACGCATGATACACACATGATACACGCATGATACACACGCTATTACATGACACACATGATACACGCATGATACACACGTGGTACACGCATGATACACATATTATACACGCATGAAACACACATGCTATTACATGATACATGCATGACACATATGATACACGCATGCTATTGCATGATACACGCATGATACACCCATGGTACACACATCCTATCACATGATACACACATGATACACGGATGATACACACATGATACACGCATGAGACACGCATGACGCACACATGCTATTACATGATGGACATGATACACGCATGATACATGCATGCTATTACATGATACGCATGATACACACATGTTGCATGCATGATACTCACATGCTACAACATGCCATTACATGATACTCAGGTGATACATGTATGATACACGCATGGTACACACATGCTATTGCATGATACACGCATGCTATTACATGATATACACGCACGATACACGCATGATACACACGCTATTACATGAGACACGTGATACACGCATGATACACAAATGCTACTACATGGTACTCGCATGATACACACGTGGTACATGCATGATACACATGTGGTACAGGCATGATACACATATGATACACGCATGGTACACACGTGCTATTGCATGATACTCACATGATACACGCATGCTACACGCATGATACACCCATGATACACGCATTATATTACATGAGACACATGATACACACATGGTACACGCATGCTATTACATGATGCTCTCATGATGCACGCATGCTACACACATGATACACGCATGATACATGCATGGTATTCGCATGGTACACGCATGCTATCACATGATATTCACGTGATACACATGCTATTACATGATACTCACATGATACACGCAAGATACACACATGACACACGCATGCTATTACATGATACTCATGTGATACATGCATGATATACACATGCTGTTACATGATACACACTTGCTATTACATGATACTCGCATGATACACGCATGCTATTACATGATACTCACATGGTATACATGATACTGGCATGGTACACATGATACACGCATACTATTACATGATACTCACGTGATACACATGCTATTACATGATGCACGCTATTCCATGATACACGCATGGTAAACACATGATACATGCATGATACACACATGATACACGCATGCTGTTACATGATACATGCATGATATTACATGAGACGCATGGTACACACATGCTATTGCATGATACTCACATGATACACACATGATACTCGCATGGTACACATGATACACGCATGCTATTACATGATACTCACATGAAACACATGCTATTACATGATACATGCTGTTACATGATACACACATGATACACACATGCTATTGCATGATGCACATGTGATATACACATGCTATTGCATGATACACGCATGATGCACGTGTGATATACACATGCTACACACATGCTATTACATGATATTCACATGATACACCCATGATACACGCATATCACATGATACACATGGTACACACATGCTATTGCATGATACACACATGATACGCGCATGCTATTACATGATACACGCATGATACACACATGCTATTACATGATGCATGCATGATACACAAATGCTATAACATGATACTCACATGGTACACGCATGATACACACATGATACTCGGATGGTACACATGATACACACATGGTACACACATGCTATTACATGATACTCACATGATACACACATGTTACACATGATATACACATGATACTCGCATGGTACACATGATACACGCATGCTATTACATGATACTCACATGAAACATATGCTATTACATGATACATGCTGTTACATGATACACACATGATGCACGTGTGATATACTGAGATGATATGTGATATACATGATGTGATATACTATTGCATGATACCCACATGATGCATGCATGATACTCACATGCTATACACATGCTATCACATGATACACGCATATTACATGATACTCACATGATACACATGATACTCGCATGGTACACATGATACACATGATACATGCATGGTACTCACATGCTCTTGCATGATACACACATGATGCGTGCATGATACTCACATGCTACACACATGCTATTACATGATACTCACATGATACACCCATTCATACACGCATATTACATGATACTCACATGATACACATGGTACTCGCATGGTACACATGATACATGCATGGTACTCACATGCTATTGCATGATACACACATGATGCGTGCATGATACTCACATGAGTCAGTGAGTATACTGATTCTGGCTCACTTTTCCCCATGTAAGTGAATGGGGGATTTTCAGCAATTCATTTTTTTTCCCCAAAAAATAAACCCCCTTTTTAGCCCAAGGTATATTTATTTGTCTCCCCTTTTAACCTTGGGGCACTCGATTCTAATAACCAATGCAACAAGATAAAGATTTGTTCAAGTCGGAAAGTAGTAATGTGATTTGTTTTAGGTGATTCTGAAGAAATATCTGAAACATGTAAGCCTCAGGAGACTCTTTTTCAAATTACCAATGCATATTGTTTAGCTCACTCATTGAACCTATAAAGATTTGTTAATTCTCAAATTCCTTCTTTCGTTTAATTTTCTTTGCACAATAATCACCTTTTAAAATATTTAAAAATAAAACATTTGAATCTTTATATTTTTCAAGATACCCCTTTTGTGTTATTTTGAAATGATATACTTCTCTTTATGATCTCGTCTGACCACCTCCTGAGCCTCAGATTATTTTTGCAATAAGCCACTCCCACTTTTCATAAGCCCCACCCACTTTTCCGAAGCCCCGCCCACTTTTACAAAGCCCCCCTTGCTCTTACATCATTTCCAGTTCATCTCTGACTCAAAGAAATCACGAGGAAATTCTGCAATGTTATGGTTTTGAAAAATTTCCGAACGAAGGCTTGCCTGGACTTGCCCAGGGAATTTCCAAAGGAAACCACCCCCACCAGTCTTTCTCTATAAAAGGTTCACCCCAGACTCCATTTAAAAAAAAAAATTGGACAATGAGTCTGCACTGTCCTTGAGTGGGATGAGCTTGCTTGCAGATTGAATATTTGTATGGAACTAAACCTTCAAGTTGATGAACTGGATTCAAACCTCTTATTTGTTGAGGTCAGATTTTTATTTTCCTATTTTAAGTTCCTTTGAAGCATCGACTCATTTAATAATTAAATAACTTAATTAATACATTATTATTTTCTCTCACAGGAAATTGTATCTGAAATACAATATGAAAATACCGATTTTGCCACAACTTGGGGCGAAATTGTTGGCTTGGTTGAAGACCTTATGAACGACCAAGACCCACAGAACGAGCTCGGCCTTGAGTGGGATGAGCTTGCTTGCAGATCGAATATTTGTATGGAACTAAACCTTCAAGTTGCTGAACTGGATTCAAACCTCTTATCGGTTGAGGTAAGATTTTTATTTTCCTATTTTCAGTTCCTTTTAAGCATCGACTCATTTAATAATTAAATAACTTAATTAATACATTATTATTTTCTCTCACAGGAAATTGTATCTGAAATACAATTTGAAAATACTGCTTTTGCTACAACTTGGGGCAAAATTGTTGGCTTGGTTGAAGACCTTATGAGCGACCAAGACCCACAGAACAAGCTCGACCTTGATGGCCCAACCAAAGAGTTATACCTTGGAGACCAGCAAAATCCTGAAAAAGAGTTTTACAGTAACAGTACTCATTGCGAGTTATCAAGACAATACCCACAAAACGAGTTATACCTTGATGAGCCAGAATACAAGTTTTACCTTGGAGACTCACAAATTTTGAAAAAAAATCAGTAAATGAGTTCTGCCTTGATGGTTTAAATAACTACCTTGGAGACTCAGGAAAAGGGTTCTGCCAAGATGGTTCTAAATATGGGGCCGACCTTGGAGACTCACAAATTTTGAAAAAATTAGTAAATGAGTTATCCTTGGTGGTTTTAACTATGAAACTGACCTCAGAGACCTCACAAATTTTGGAAAAAATCAGAAAATGAGTTCTGCTTTGATGGTTTAAATAACTGCCTTGGAGACTCAGGAAAAGGGTTCTGCCAAGATGGTTATAAATATGGGATCGACCTTGAAGACTCACAAATTTTGAAAAAATCAGGAAATAAGTTATCCCTTAGAGACTTTGTAAGTTGGTTTTATTTTGGAGACTTGAAATGTGGGTTCTGGCTTGATAACTCACAATGTGATACATATCTTGGAAACCCAACAGGAATGTGGTTATACCTTGAAGACTTGGAAAGTTGGGTTTATTTTGGAGACTTGAAATGCGATCACTCTTTGGAATCCAAACCTATCGATGTAGTTCTTTGTCGGATGGTGCTTGATGGGAGCAAGATCAAGAAAGTTCTGGGAAGAAAGTGCAGGCTTACTCCCCCTTTCTATGTCATCAAACCTGAAAGCCTTAAAAGATGGAATGAGAATAAGAGAAAAAAAAACTAAAAAATATATATTGGTGGAAATCTCATTTTGAAAAAGACATTGTGTTGGGCGAGGATTGAGTTGGGGTTGAGATTTTGAATGTGAGGTTTGGGGTTTAGATGTTGAATGTGAGGGTTGGGACACACACACACACACACACACACACACACACACACACACACACACACACACACACACACACACCAACAAACAAAGTTAAGCCTTGACTATTCAGTTGAGGATTCTGTGTTTGGGGTTCACAGATCTAAGAACGTCCCCCTTGACACATTATTTTCTGTTTTACACCTCGTACTTGGGCCTCGAGTGTCCACAACGGTGTATAGTCGGAGAGAGTGAAGTGCCAACCCATTGCTCCCATTGCACACACATTATATACTGTTATACACCTGGGCTTGGCCTTCGAGTGTCCACAATGGTGTATAGTAGGAGGGAGTGAAGCGCCAACCCATTGCTCCCATTGCGCGCACGCACGCACGCACGCACGCACGCACGCACGCACACACACACACATACATACATACGCACACGCACACATCAACAAACAAAAGTTAAGCCTTGACTATTCATTTGAGGATTTGGTGTTTGGGGTTCACAGATCTAAGAACGTCCCCCCTTGACACACATTATATACTGTTATACACCTCAGACTTGGCCCTCTAGTGTATAGTAGGAGGGAGTGAAGGGACAACCCATTGCTCCCATGGGTATTATCTGCTTCGTTTTGTCTTTTGTAATTCCTGTGAATAAAATGAACCTAAAATCTCTTCCCCTTCCAAATCATATAAGTCCAGGAACCGTATCTATTACATAAACAATTTTAAAAATTCGTTCGTCCATCGTTTAATATAACCTTTTTCAAAATGAGATTTCCACATATATATTCTTACGATATCACAAACTTTGAACTTAGGTTTTCTCACATTAATCACTTTTTCATATTTTAATTTTGTAAATGTTTCTGATGGTTTCATATTTGTTGACGTGTGAATCGTGTCATTATACTTATCCACAATATCCTCAATAAAAGATGACCATTGTTGTGAACCGAGTTGTGTGAATTTTTTATAGTCTCTCTTTTAAGGTACGATTAAAATGTTCAATAACAACGGCCTTCCCTTCATTAAAAGGTACTGTATAATGTAATACTGTTATTTTTTAGAAAATTCAGAAATGTCTTGTTATAAAACTCTCGACCCTCATCAGTTCACAATTTTTTAGGTTTTCTCTTTTATTAAATATCTGTTGAAAGGCTAACAGAAGAGTATTACCTGTTTTGTTTTTTAAAGGGACAACCCATGCGTATCGACTCCTCAAATCAATAACGGTTAAAGCAGACTTGTACCCCTTATCATTATTGAGTTCAATCAAATCAGCTGACAAGATATAATCAACTTCCTTGGAATAAACCTTCCTTCTCTGAAACTTTGTGAATATTGGTTTATCTAATTCATCAGCAAATTGCTCTTCAATCTTAATGACATCATTAGAGCCTATAAGTTTTTTGAATTTCCAACTCCAAGTTTCAATTTAGCACTGATCATCTTCTTCACGATGAACCAATTAACTTTTTCTCACAAGGTTGGATTTTGTATCAGAGACAAATTATACAACATTTCTCTATTGGCTTCATGCTTTTCTTCCAACATTGTGGTATTCCCATAATCAATATCGTGCCTCATGGACACTTCATCAACCCTATTGATGGGTTTGCTCCATGGTTTAGGATTGTCTGCCTCATCTAATCTTTTTTCCAAGTTTGTGCCTGGACCACAGAAAGAATACCCTGGGAGATGTAATTCCCCCGGCATTCCAGTAGTTGTAAATTGATTTCCTGATAAAAACTTTTGTATATCTCCTCCGAGTTTGTGTTTGGAGATAAATTGATTTTTTTTTGAACCACACACCAAACATATACATTTTTGTATAACCCTGTTATTTTTACTTTTAAAATATGAGATATTTTTAGTATTAGTTTTCTTTTTACATTTGAGACAATAACTCATTTATTTATGAGAAAAATTCCGACAGAGTGCAAAAACCTTTTTAGTTTCCAACATGCACATTTGAATCTTAATTTTTAAAACATTAAGAATCATAAGAAATGCCTTCACTCTCTCCTCCATTTATTTAAGAAAAAATAAAAAACTTTCATTAACATCAATATCCTCTCCATGAAAACGATGTCAACGGTCTTGTCGAAAATACTGCTAATAGACTTGTCAATTCTTTGTTTTCCTCCTCGTTGGGTTGAGTTTTTTTCTGTAATACCAGCAATCTTTTTCTAATCTCACAGGTTTCCATATTTATTCAGTCTCGCTCTTTCCTCCCTCTCCTCCTTCTCTCTCTTCTCTCTCCTTCTCTGTCTTCTCTCTCTCCTCCTCTTTCTTCTACCTTTCCTCTTTCTCTTTCTTCTCCCTCTCCTCCTTCTCTCTCTTCTCCTTTTCCTCCTCTTCTCTCTCTTCAACTTCCTCGTCCCTTACTATCATTGAATCGCTTACACCCCATAGAATATCATGCATATCTTCATCAGGATTTCTTGTTATTCCTGTATCCAATTTTTTTTTTTTTTTACAACAGGAAACCAATAAAATTTCTTTTGAATTTCCAAAAGAGCCTTACGTTTTCTTAACTTTATAATTTTTTCATTATTAAACTTCTAATTAAATCTAAAGTTGTCGGTTTATTAACATCAACATGATGCCAATCTTTTATTGAAAAGACCTCATTCTTATGTGTAGAACATATTTATTAAAAGACCGAATACCCTTTTCTTGAAGGTATGCTTTGACACAGAAATTATAATTTTCTTGAAGCCTTCTTTCCGTCATTTATGTATTAGAAATATATGTTGGAATAATATTATGACACGAAACACCTCCCCATCTTCCCATAGTTTAATAATTTTGTATTTCCTTACTTATTATATATAATCCTGTTTTTTCTGTTTTCATGATATAAACTCGGGCAAAACCATTATTATATTTACCCTTATTAAATTCTTTTATTTGTTGTTTACTAATCATGGCTCCACAAAATTCATTCTCCATACCAAGTGCATAATATTCTTCCTTACGAGACTGATTTAATTGTTCGAGGTCTTCAAGGTCAATTTTAAATGACCAATTATACACTAAATCATTCATATCATACCCCCATTGTTCTGTTATCATGCAAACGATACGCCCTTCTTTATTAAAATTTATTTTAATTCGAACTGTGAATTCTGTATGACCTGGAGATAAAATCAACACTTCTGTTTCTTTGGAATACAATTTATCTTTGTGATAAACCGCTTAATCTCACCAACTCATTCACGTCATTTGGGTTTGGATAAGTTTTTCATTTATAAGCATTTTTCATATTAATATATTTGGTTATATTATATTTATGTCGTTCAGCCGGTGCCTTTGTGTAATAATTTGATTAATCAATATCCAATTCTTGGGATACACCAAAGATAGAACCATCTTTCCCAACATAAGTCATTTATATTAGATTAAAAATAATGTCATAAAAAATCATTTTGTTGAGTTGAAATAACACATACAGACATAATTGACCACAACACTTGGAATTTAATTCTTGGACTTGAAATGTTTGATAAACACCATTCTGTAAGAATTTTATGACTTCAACAGGTGGTGGAAGAACAAAACTATCAAAATAATATTTGTCTTGATTATTAAAAATACAAACCCAATGAGAACCATTCCCATTATTATCTTCTAAGTTCATAATAATATTCTTTGTATGTTTAGGCAAGTTTCTTAATTCATCTCTCATACAAATAACCACAATATGAATTTTTAATTTCTTACAATATTTGACAAGTTGTAAATTTGATGTTGTATTCTTTCCAAATTCTTTAAACCACTCATCAATGCTCGTTTATTTATTAGAAAGATATAATTCATTACCCCTTTTAGTTAATTTTACACCTGCTTGTGCGATAGAAGAAAGCATATATCCAACTAACAATCTCGCTTTATCAGGCAGACCTTCAAGTTTTTCAGCAAAATCTACAATTACACCACTTCCACTAATTTGTTTCTCCAACTCTTTGTTATGTCTTTCCAATTATTTTTGAGCCCGGAGTTGAGCCTTCCTTTCGTTGGCAGTTTTCACCGCTGTTGAAATACCACCCGTCAATGCTCTAACCGAACTTAAACCAGCAAATAAAGGAATTAGAAATGGGAGAAATCCTCCACAAGTCTCTCTTATTGAATATTTTTTCAACAATGGTTTTGTCATTTTAATTTTAAGTGAGCCAGTATCATTCAAGATTTCAACTGTTCTCTTGTGAGCAAAACATCAATTCTTACTGCTCCTTTTCTCTGAATTGTATTAACGTTAATCGTACAAGGCTTTTGATTTTGAACACAAGATGATAGTTTATGAAGATTGATTTGATTAACATATACCCCAGTTGGTACTTTGCCACTCATTTATTTTAAAAAAATTATGTGAGACGAATCATAACACCATTGTCTGTATGAACCTGCAATTCTGTTTCTTCCAAAAGCAAACAATATGTATCAACTTCTTCACTCTCTCTCCTTTTTCAATGTATAGGGAAGTATCCACTCGATTAGACTTTATAGTTTCCTTTTGAGCACTCAGGTCAAACGCAGAAATTGTATACAAACTTTTAAATGCTGTCATATCCAAAATAGGTTCTTTATTTCCATTACTTTCGCACACCTTTTGGTAAGACTTGAATGCTTCAGCAAAATCATTTTTTTCCCAATTAATTCCCAATCTATCTCGTGGGTAAAATGTTCCATCTCGAGAAACACGACATTGTTTCACCTTTGCATTATCACTCAATGCATTATTCTTATGAGTCGCAGTATCACCATCTGGCTTTTTAAAAATGATCCACAGATATCGTGGCTTTCCTTCCAGAACACCCAAATTCCACGTGTAAGTGGTTTGGTTGAGTTTAACGTGTTGACATCTTCTTTTGAGGTATGATACACCGAGTGGTTTCTTTGAGTTAACTCTTCTATTCAACATCTCTTCTGTTTTAAGATTAGGAGTATATTCACTAATATACCAACTCATTTCATCAATTTCAAATTTATTCTGATCACCAAAAGCATGAGCAACACCAAAAAGTAATCTCTTTTCATTATCATTCCTTTTTAGTTGAAATCTAATTTTAAGACCATACAGAACTTTATCATGATCACAAAATCCAAATATACCTTTAAGAGGAACTGCCACAGTAAAACTATTACCTGCTTTTGTATCATCATTATACATTCCTTTCCTTTGATTATATCCAGGGTCTGTGTTTGTTCCCATTGACATATTAGGAATAAACCTTCGACAGCCCCCTTTCCCATTCTACCACCGAATGAATATAGTGTAAATTTCATCATTTCAGATACAGCAAAGACATAATCAACTACTTCAACGTCTTGTGTTCCAATGTACAAACGAACACTATAAAACATTTTCCAGAAGAAATCATTTACGAGTGTAGCGTTTGTGTTATTCCCAGCCTTAGTGAATGTAAATTTACACAAGAAACTTTCGGATAGATTCAAATAGGTTTGTTGATTATTTATTTCAAAACTTTTTGTGCCATTTGCATTCCAGTCTGTTCCAGTTATTGCATTTACCTTGAAGTAATCTTCTTTTTTAGTGGAGTTTGAGATAATAATAGTATCATCCAAATCATAGACACTATCAATTGCTTCCATACTTGTATTTATTTCGGAAAAAAGATGTTAAAACTTTTGAAACCCTGATCCAAGTATTCGAATTATTTTCTGTCGTTCTTGGGGAGACAACTGAGTTTTGCCTTTCTTAATTTCTTTTATTGCTTGTAATTTATGAGAATACTTTTGGGCATCTTTTATACTCTTTATAGCACCTGCTACATTTCCCACAGCAGAAGCAGTTGAACCAATTAGGTCTTTATGTTTAAGAATAGTTGAACCGATGCCCATTAGAGTATCAATTATCCCATCTCCTCAATATTTATGTCCGACACCCCTTTGTCTCGTAGGTTTATAGTATCCTCGACCAAGATACATACCTTCACGCTTGAAGTATGGGGAAAGGAACATCCCATCCCCTGTAATTATTTTATATTTTCCCAACTCGTGTTTCCTCACAATAACCATCATATTTATTTATTGGAAAACTTCACGTTGGTGAATTCTGATGGATATAACTTCTCCATTAAAAGAAATCGTATGATTATCTTGGTCGGTTATCCTAAAATTTACTCTGTGTATGGTTCTTCCTGAAACAGGGAGATAAACCAAATTTTTGGGTTCCATATTGAATTTATCACCAATTGGGGTTGAGTATGCACTGAATGAAAATATTGTATTTGTTTTTATTCCATCATTATAAGCACCATCAATCAAATCACAGTGAATTAGAGGAGAAACCCAATAACTCTATAAATGAATTATCAATTGTGAAATCAACCTTGTAGTTATTTTTAAGTTTAATCGTTGATTTTGAAGTAGGTTTTTGAATGTCTATAACAATATTTTTTGGTTCATCACACTGTTCTTTCATAAGACGAGCAATTTCGGAAGATATTTGAGAAATCTCATATGCTCCGGGTGAGACTGTTATCGTTTTGAATCCACTTCCCGGATTATAACTCAAGTTGTCATTTTTCTCGGTTATATTAAATAAGGTATTGTAAAGGCCCAGTCAAACCTTGACGTTTTAGCCAGGAATGGCAACATATAGAAATGAACGTAAAACGTTGGTGTACGCTGAAGTTTTGAGGTTTTTTTTTCAGTTTTGGTGGTATTCATAACATGTTGGTCATATGCATAACGTATTAGTAATGGGCACAGATCGTTTCGTTGTGTTAAAGATAACTTACACCAACAAATGCTTAGCCTGTTGTCGGCGTTCACAACCTATGCCCAACGATAGTTTAACTTAGTCATAGCGCGCTGCACGTATCGCCGAGGAACTCGTGGCGTTCTCTGTTAAAAACCTGCTGCACGTAGATTTAAATCATAACCGCCTGAAAATTGGAAGTGTCATCATCGCAGTCACACCTTGATGATTTAGCCAGCATATGCTGACCTATGAAAAATGTGTCTAAAACGCTGGGACACGTCGAATACGGTATGGGTAAGTTGTGTATACGTTGGGAGCACGATGAAAAACAATGAAGTACGCTGGCATATTACGTGCTACGTCTCGTACGTCGTGAAATTTCAAGCATGTTGAAAATTTTACGACGTACTCGACGTATGGCTCACAAGTTCCGCATATGCTGACATAAGTTCTCGGTACGCTCCGCAATCGTTAACACACATCGGCCACAAGTTACTTGTAAGTTACTCATAAGTCGAAACACGTCGAGATAATGTTGAGCATACCCGAAACTTAATTTTTAACCTACGAGTAACGTGCTTTGAACCTATTAGTAGCGTGCTTTGAACCAATGAGTAGCGTGCTTTGAACCTATGTGTAACGTATCTCAAACGCACATTGGCATATGTGGACGAATTTGATTGACGTCTTCCGGACGACCACAGAACTTACTGAACATGTTACTAATTTACAGCTACCGTATAATGGCGTATTGGCAGCGTTTAGGGGAATTGGTATATACAAATGGGCTTCACAAGAGGAACCCGTCAGTGTTCCAGACTCCATGTTGAGTAGATGTCAATGGCAGTAGCAGTAGTAGTAGTAGTAGTAGTAGTAGTAGTAGTAGTTCAAGAGAATTTAGTGTTGTCAATGTTAGTAGTAGTAGTAGTAGTAGTAGTATTAGTAGTAGTAGTAGCAGTTGTAGTTCGAGAGAATTTAGTGATGTCGATGTTAGTAGTAGTAGTATTAGTAGTAGTAGTAGCAGTTGTAGTTCGAGAGAATTTAGTGATGTCGATGTTAGTAGTAGTAGTAGTAGTAGTAGTAGGAGTAGTCGTTCGAGAGAATTTAGTGATGTCGATGTTGGTAGTAATAGTAGTTCGAGAGAATTTAGTGTTGTCAATGTTAGTAGTAGTAGTAGTAGTAGTAGTAGTAGTAGTAGTAGTAGTAGTAGTAGCAGTAGTAGTTCGAGAGAATTTAGTGATGTCGATGTTATTAGTAGTAGTAGTAGTAGTTTGAGAGAATTTAGTGATGTCGATGTTAGTAGTAGTAGTAGTAGTAGTAGTAGTAGTATCAGTAGTAGTAGTTCGAGAGAATTTAGTGATGTCGATGTTGGTAGTAGTAGTAGTAGTAGTAGTTCGAGAGAATTTAGTGATGTTGATGTTATTAGTAGTAGTAGTAGTTGGAGATAATTTATTGATGTCGATGTTGGTAGTAGTAGTAGTAGTAGTAGTAGTAGTAGTAGTAGTAGTAGTAGTAGTAGTAGTTGTACTTTCAAGAACGTGTTGCAAAGTGTGAACAACGTTCGTGTAGCGTGCTTACAAAACATTACTCATAGGTTAAGGCCCGGTCACACCTTGACGTTTTAGCCAGCGATGGCAATGTATTAAAATGTATTATATGTAAAATGCTGGCTGACGTTGAACTTTTGATGTTTTTTTTAAGATTGGGATGTATTCATAACGAGTTGGTCGTATGCATAACATATTAGTAATGGACACAGAACGTTTCGTTGTGTTATAGATAACTTATACCAACGAATGCTGAACCTGTTGTCGGCCTACACAACTGATGCCCAACGATAGTCTAACTTCGGCATAGCCCATTGCACGCATCCCCAACGATGTCGTGACGTAGCCTATTAAAAGCCTGACGCACAACGATTCGAATCATAACTGCCGTAGAAATGGAAGTGTCAACATCGCGGTCACACCTTGGCGATCTTGCCAGCGTATGCCGACCTAAGAAAAATGTGTCTAAAACGTTGGGGCACGTCAAATACGGTATGAGTAAGTTTGGTATACGTGAGTAGAACGATAAAGTACGCTATCATACGTCGTAGTAAGTAGAGTACGTCAAGAAATTTTAAACATGTTCAAAATTTTACGATGTACTTGGCGTATGACACACGTTCCGCATGCGATGGGGATAGGTTGTAGACACGATATGTGGACGCTTACACACGTCCACAAAGGCTACTTATATGCTACTCATTAGTCGAAACACGTCGCGGTAACGTCTTTTTTATGCGAAACTTATTTCTCACTTATGTTTGACGTGCTTTGAAACAATTCTTTACGTAGTCCCAACACACATCGACGTATGTAGACGTATTCCAATGACGTCTTCCGGTCGACAAAAAAAAAAAAATGAATGTGTTTCGAGGTTACAACTGCCATATAAAGACGTGTTCCCAGCGGTTTTGGGAATTGGTATATAAAAATGCTGCTCATAAAAGGGGAACCCAACAGTGTTTTCGAGTTCCTTTTTGAGTCGATGTCCATGTCAGCAGTATCAGTATCAGTATTAGTATTAGTATTAGTTTGTTCATGTTGGCAGTAGTAGGTGAGTGTGAGGGGGAGGTTGTGGGTTATGATGGATCCTCCTTGCGTCCGCGTGTCCACGGGTAGGTTCATAGGCTGCCACTCAACGATTTAAATGTCTGCATCTCCACTGTTGAAAGTAGACGCTTGCCTCAACAATTGGATTTTTTTTTACACTCAACGACTTTTAAACGGAACCACTCAGCCATTTTCATTGTTTACAATGAACGATTTAAATTGCTGTCACTCGCCTTTGTTTTTTAACGCTGGCGCTTGGAAATTTTAATCGTTTCTATTGAACGTGCTAAATCGCTCAAACCCCACTATTGAAAGTAGACGCTTGCGCTCAAAAATTGGATTTTTTTTACACTCAACAACTTTTAAACGGTACCACTCAGCTACTTTCATTGTTTACAATGAAGGATTTAAATTGCTGTCACTCGCCTTTGTTTTTTGACGCTGAGGTTTTGAAATTTGAAGCGTTTCTTCTGAACGTGTTAAAACGCTCAAACTCGACTATTTTAAATAAACGCTGCCGATGGACAATTGGAATTATAGCCAAGCTAGACATCGAATGTGAACATCCTCGTCATGCCGAAGAAAAGTTTGAAGAATGCTGCAAATAAATGTCCTGGCCGTGGCCGTGGACGCTGATGCAAGGACGATCCATTATACTGACGTCTTTCAGCCTATGAATAACTTAGAAGTAACGTCTGTCGATGTGTGGCAACGATCGCGTAACGTGCCAACAACACGTTAATCATAGGTTAGAAATAAGTTTCGGGTACACTAAACATTACCTCGGCGTGTCTCAACTTATGATTAACCTACAAGTAGCATGTGTTGACGTCTATCAACGATCGCAGACCGTGCATACAACTTTTGGCCAGCGTAGCGGAACGTGTGAGTCATACGCCGGCATACGTCGTGAAATTTCAAGCATGAAAAAATTTGAGGACAACCGAAAAGTACAACGTTTAAAGCCAGCGTACAACGACGTATGGCAGTGTTTTTCAGCGTGCTCTCAATGTTATCAAAACTTACCCATAACGTATTCAACGTTTGCCAGCGTTTTAGAAAAAAAATTCAAAAATCGGCATACGTTGGCTAAAACGTCAAGGTGTGACCGGGCCTTTAGAAATAAGTGTCGGGTACGCTAAACATTACCTCGACGTGTTTCGACTTATGAGTAACTTACAAGTAACGTGTGTCGACGTGTGTCAACGATCGCATAACGTGCCTACAACTTATGGCCAGCGTAGCGGAACGTGTGAGTCATACGCCGGCATACGTCGTAGAAAATTTCGAGCATGAAAAAATTCGAGGAAAACCCAAAAGTTCAACGTTTAAAGCCAGCGTACAACGACGTATGGCAGTGTTTTTCAGCGTGCTCTCAATGTTATCAAAACTTACCCATAATGTATTCGACGTGTACCAGCGTTTTAGACAAATTTTCCAAAAATTGGCATAAGCTGGCTAAAACGTCAAGGTGTGACTGGGCCTTAAGTTTCCATGGACATTAAAGATTCCTCATATTCTTTTGTTGTGTCAAGTTGGAGTGGGTATGGGAATGAAGATGTGTGGTTGCTTGTTGTGAAATTGAAACTCAAGGCCCGGTCACAGCTTGACGTTTTAGCCAACGTATGCCGATTTTTGAATATTTTTTCTAAAACGCTGGCACAGGTTGAATACCTTATGGGTAAGTTTTGATAACATTTAGAGCACGCTGAAAATCACTGCCATACGTCGTTGTACGTTGGCTTTAAACGTTGTACTTTTTGGTTGTCCTCAAATTCTTTCATGCTTGAAATTTCACGATGTATGCCGGCGTATGACTCACACGTTCCGCTACGCTGGCCACAAGTTGTATGCACGGTCTGCGATCGTTGACAGACGTCAACACATGCTACTTGTAAGTTAATCATAAGTTGAGACACGCCGAGGTAATGTTTAGCGTACCCGAAACTTATTTCTAACCTATGATTAACGAGTTGTTGGCACATTACGTGATCGTTGCCACACGTCGACAGACGTTACCTTTAAGTTCCTCATAGGCTGAAAGACGTCGGTATAATGGATCGTCCTTGCGTCAGCATCCACGGCCACGGCCAGGACACTTATTTGCAGCATTCTTCAAACTTTTCTTCGGCATGACGAGGATGTTCACACTTCGATGTCTAGCTTGGCTATGATTCCAATTGTCCATCGGCAGCGTCTATTTAAAATAGTCGAGTTTGAGCGTTTTAACACGTTCAGAAGAAACGCTTCAAATTTCCAAACCCCAGCGTCAAAAAACAAAGGCGAGTGACAGCAATTTAAATCGTTCATTGTAAACAATGAAAATAGCTGAGTGGTACCGTTTAAAAGTCGTTGAGTGTAAAAAAAATCCAATTGTTGAGCGCAAGCGTCTACTTTCAATATTGGAGATGCAGCCATTTAAATCGTTGAGTGGCAGCCGATGAATAGCAAACCCCACGTCACCGGCAAAGATAAACTGCCACACGATATGGATAAGTTAGGCTATCGTTGGGCATAGTTTGTGAACGCCGGCTTCACGATAATTATTCGTTGGTATATCGTATCTGTAAGTAATCAAAGCGCTCTATGCACATTATTAGTTCATTGTGCATTTGTCCAACCCATTATGAATAGAGCTAAATCGTAAAAACAAGCTATAGCTCATTGTTGAAAAAGCCCCATAAAAAATTAGCCGTGAAGAACTTCGAACAATGGTGAAAAGATGTCTCCTACTCGTGGACACGCGGACGCAAGGACGATCCATCATAACCCACACCCTCCCTCTCACACTCACCTACTACTGCCAACATGAACAAACTACTACTAATACTAATACTAATACTAACACTAATACTGATACTGATACTGTTAATGCTGACATGGACATCGACTCAAAAAGGACTCGAAAACACTGTTGGGTTCCCCTTTTATGAGCAGCATTTTTATATACCAATTCCCAAAACCGCTGGGAACACGTCTTTATATGGCAGTTGTAAGCTAGAAACACGTTAATTTATTTTTTTTGTCGACCGGAAGACGTCATTGGAATACGTCTACATACGTCGATGTGTGTTGGGACAACGTAAAGAATTGGTTCAAAGCGCGTCAAACACAAGTTAGAAATAAGTTTTGCGTAAAAAAGACATTACCGCGACGTGTTTCGACTTATGAGTAGCTTATAAGTAGCCTTTCTGGACGTGTGTAAGCGTCCACATATCGTGTGTAAAACTTATCCCCATCGCATGCGGAACGTGTGTCATACGCCGAGTATGTCGTAAAATTTTGAACATGTTTAAAATTTCTTGACGTACTCTACTTACTACGACGTATGATAGCGTACTTTAGCGTTCTGCTCACGTATACCAAACTTACTCATACCGTATTTGACGTGCCCCAACGTTTTAGACACATTTTTCTTAGGTCGGCAAACGCTGGCAAGATCGCCAAGGTGTGACCGCGATGTTGACACTTCCATTTCTACGGCAGTTATGATTCGTATCGTTGTGCGTCAGCCTTTTAATAGGCTACGTCACGACATCATCGGCGATGCGTGCAACGCGCTATGCCTAAGTTAGACTATCGTTGGGCATCGGTTGTGTAGGCCGACAACAGGTTCAGCATTCATTGGTATAAGTTATCTATAACACAACGGAACGTTCTGTGTCTGTTACCAATGCGTTATCAAAAGTTCAATGTAAGCCAGCGTTTTACATACATTTTAATACGTTGCCATCGCTGGCTAAAACGTCAAGGTGTGACCGGGCCTAAAGGATTGTTCTTCTCATCTTATTTAATATGAGATAAAATGTCTTTGTATTGATATTTATGAATTATTTTAATGTCCATCAACTGGTCTAAAATGGCTGATGCTTCATTAAAACAATTGTTATTTCCAGCCTTCTTACTGCCTAACAACAATAACAGTCTATTATCTAATTGTGATGGGTCATTTGGAAGAAAACTAACACCTGAACCAAGGATACTTAAAGCCTGAATAATGTGTTTCTCCTTCTCATTCTTCCTACTTTTACCAGAAAGAATAACCCTATAATCAACAGAGTTCAGCAGATCAATATATACTTTATCATCATTATTTTTCATATCCAATGGTTTATCAATATACTTTGATTCATCCCTCACAGTTGAACCTTGTCTTCCATCTTTTGTGAGAAGAAACATTAATCTCGGAGTTAGTTTAACAGGGGGTTGAGCAGAACCCAAGAACCTTAATTCATCATTAAATATCAATACCGTTTCTTGAAGAAGATGAAATATTGCTGGTTGTTCTGTTGGAATGAGTCCTGCTTTGGTTTTTGAATCCGCTGAATATTCATTATTTTGAAGAGCATTCACAATATAATCAGGGGGTCGATTCATCTCTTCCAGTTGTTGAAATAATCCTTCATCATCATATTCTAATTCTCCTATATGCTCTAATTCTTCCTTCCTCATTTGACTGAAATATTTTAACATTTGGAGCTTTCTCGGAGTATATTTTATTGTGGGAACTGTCGATACATCTATAATTTTTTCTTGGGAAGTTTGTAAAAGTGGTTTAAAAAAATTATCTTGTTTTCTTTCAAATGCTTCTTCACCCGTTAGTTTTTGTCTGCGTTTCTTCTTTATGTCTTCCTGTTGTTTTACAACTTTTGAAACCAACTCTTGATGTTCCCTAAATCTTCTTGCTCTTTCTTTCACATCCATTTATTCATTGAAAAATATCATTTAATATCTCATCTTGTTTCACAATAATATATTTGTATTTTTCAGTCGTGTGTTTCATGTAATCCCCAAATTCCTTTTTACTACATAATGTAGAACAATTGTCTCTCCAAAAATTGTTTATATCTATTGAATTTAACTTGAATAAAATAAAAGTATTAGCATTGTTTCTGATGGAACGACGAGGAAGTTGAAAGTACGATTGACTAAGACAAATACAATTACAAGAAAATGTCTCCCTCTTGTGTAGAAGCTGTCCATTACCGTTTGGTTTCTCTTATTCACACAATCATCAAAGATAACGAGGTTCTTTTTTGATTGATACAAATCTTGGGGAGACGGTATATCATCCGTATTATCACTAAGAATACAAGTTATCGGTTTTGATTTCTTTTTACATCGCTGTGTATCACAAAATAGTGTATTATATCTTCAATGTTATAATCATTTAGGTTTTTTTGAAGTTTAAATAAACCAATTATATCTTCTTTTTGAAGACCAGCATTAAAACCTTGTGAGAGTAGTTGATACTCTGGTTGAAAACTCGACTTTGTGAAAATTATTAAATTATCATAATCTAAAAAGTTGGGAGTAAGGAGCATCTTTAAAAGTAAGCATGTTTTTCCACATCCACTTGAACCAACTATGAGTCATCTTAATGAATTTGGGAGATTTTTATAGTTGTTAAATTTTTTCTTATTTTCCCAAAAGGGTAAAAAATCATTCATTTATAAATTTGGAGAACAGGTTATTTAATTTATTATTGGCTTTTTTAGAAACTATATTTTATCCTAAGTTCAGATTTAATTTCAAGATAATCCATTATTTTATTTATGCAATATGTTGTGTTGATATTTCTCTGAAAATCACATCCATGAATAATATATAACAACAATCCTTTGAACATTTCTCTAATATGTTCAGTTTCTTCCCTTGTAAGGAAAGGTGTGTTATCACCCTCATACTTTACATTCATTTCTCTGATCAATCTTGTAAAGTAATCCATTTTTGGTGTAAATCTAAAAGAATTATTTTCCTTTTTATATTTTTGATTATCATTAATTAGAAGATAATCACAGAATATAGATTGTTTATAGGCTTTTGACTCTGTGTTTAATCCGCGTCTTTCACACGCAGGACAATTCTCAAATTTGTCATATGGAGAATCAGGGAATTCAAGACGCTCAAAATCGAGCAAACTCTTCATATTTATAACGTAAAACTTTACTGAAACTGAAATTCATCTTCAATATCATCTTCGATACTTTCAGAATCATCTATACTTTCATAACTATTGTTTGAACACAAATGCTCGGTATCATAACTATCGTTTGAATGCAAAATCTCGGTATCATAATCACTCTCATTATCTTCAAAATCTGCAGTTGAATATTGATTCATATTTACTTAGTAGAAAAAACATCACCGTCGATATCTATATACTTTTTTTCATAAACAGATTCAACTGCTACATTTTTTATAGGAAAGGTAATTTTAAAATGATCCTGAACTTAAACTGAACGAAATGTCATTTCACCTGATATATTAACATTTTTTATTTCATCAGGATTTATATCGTTAGGGTTGTTGAAAAAAAATACAAATTTCTCTTTGCATATTACAGATGGTCTTATCTTTTCTTTCTAAAGCTTCATCCATAAGGTTTTTATTTTTTGATATCTTTTCTTGTTTCATTGCTTTTTCTAGTTTTGAATAAATTTCCAGAAGAAGAGGAGAAACTTTTGTTAGAGATACCTTAATTGATGTTCTTCCAGATATACTAAAAGCCCTTCAACTGAAGGAAATTGAAGAACTCATATTATTTACCATAATAGTTTTTATCCAATAGTTGTTATATTTATCTTTATTCAATTTTACATCCTTGACATATTTCTCAGTATCTTTAACACATGAAGAGATTGATTGAAACTTGTCTTTTGTGTCTTGAAACATTGTATTTATTAAGTGAAAAAGTTGGAGGATAAAATGGTTTTAAGCACAGATTCACCTATAAATTAAACAAAATTTTCATCAAGAAAATTTTAGTTTAAGCAAAGTTTTATTTTATGAATATGGTGAATACAAAGTACTGCGATGTTTGTAATCACGAAAATAAATATTACAGAAAACACCTCCGAACCAACAAACACACATTTAATCTATTTCATCAAATATCTCCTCTTGAGTTGGAAAGAAAACATTGTGATATCTGCTCAAAGGATATTTTGAATAGTAGTTATAATAGACATCTTCAATCACAAAAACACAAGAAAAATGAGTTGAAAGTAAATGGAGACTATTATATTGAAAACACTGATGGGGCATTTAAAGGGCATATAAAAATAAGGATTTTTCAATTTGGAGAACCCGGTCCATCATCAATAGTTGAATCAATTGAAACAGTGAAACCTGATGTGGAAACAGTTATTAAAAAGACATTAAAAGAAATGAAAACTTTGAAGTTTTATATGGGAGTGAAAATGAATATGAAAAGACAAGATGAAGAACAAACTCCTTATTTGAGAACAGATCTTCATTTTATAACATCATTTCAAGATTTTTTGAATAGTGGGGTTTATGAAGAACTATCATGTCAAGAGGAGGATGGAGATAATACAGTGGTAGGAAGTGGATTTAATATTTTAAAAATCATCTTTTTAGATATACACATTCTAAAATCAAACCCTCTTAAAGCTTCTTCTTATATTGAATTACCAAAAGAAATAAAACTAAAGAAGGCAGTTGTTAATATTAAGAACAATGATAATAAATGTTTTCTCTGGTCTGTTCTTGCTCACTTACATCCACCAAAATGTAATTCAGAAAGAGTAAAACAATATATGAAATATGAGAATACCTTGGACATGAAAGATTTTAAATTCCCAATGCCACAAACAGATATTCCTAAATTTGAGAAAAATAATAATCTCTCTATTAATGTATTTGGATTAACAGATACAAACAAATTTCATATTTTAAAAATTTCAAACAACTATAAAAATGAAGAAACACACATTGATCTTTTATATTTTAGTGTTGGAAAGAATTCACATTACACATACATCAATAATTTATCAAGATTAATCTCTTCTCAGGTATTCAGAACAGCAAACAAAATATATCCTTGTAAGCGATGTCTTAATTCATTTCATGCAAAAGAACGATTAGAAAAACATTCAAAATATTATAGTGATCATAAATCATAAATCAGCTGTAATTACAATGCCTAAACCTGGTGAAAAGATTTATTTTGAAGATTATAATAAATCTATCATGCACCCATTTGTGATATATGCTGATTTTGAATTTTTCCTAAAATATATAAATACTGCTTCTCCTCATCCAAAAGAATCACATACAAATAAATATCAAAAACATATTCCTTGTGGTTTATTTTATTACATCAAATCATCTGTTGGAGAAAATTATAATAAACTTGAACATTATAGTGGAAAAAAAGCTTCACAAGAGCATGTAAAACAATTAGAAAAGAATTGTATTAAACTAACTAATTTAATGAAAGAAACAAATGAACCGATGAAATTAACCGAAGAAGAAAAATTAGAATTTAGAAACAACAATATCTGTCATATTTGTGAGGAGGAAATTGAGGAGTCTAAAGTTAGGGATCATTGTCATCTTACTGCTAAATATAGAGGTCCCGCTCATTCCTGTTGTAATCTTAATTATAAATTACCTTCTTTTATTCCAGTCTTTCTTCACAACAGCGCCAACTATGATACACATCTATTTATAAATGAACTTTCAAAAACACCAGGGAATATTTCTGCCAAAACAAACACAAGTCAAAAGTATATTTCATTTACAAAAATGATATTCACAAAACCTTTAACTCGTATTAGGTTTCTAGATTCTTACAAGTTTATGGGAACACCACTAGCCAACCTTTGCATCAAATCTAAGCTCCACGGGCTCTTTTCCAAATCTTAATTCATTCTTTCCAAAAGAGGAAATTCTAACTAAAGAGGAAATTCAGATTAAATAGAGAAGTCAAAGTGAAGAGGAAATTCTAATTAATGAGGAAATTAATGAAGAAATTCTTTCTGAAGATGAAATTCTAATATAAAGAAAATTCAAACAATGAATGAAATTCTAACTAAAGAGGAAATTCTGATAATAGATGAAATTCTGATTAAAGAGGGAATTCTAACAAGGAATGAAATTCAAAGTAAAGAGAAAATTCTTACAAGTAAGGGAATTTATCCTTATGATTATATGGATTCATTTATGAGATTTAAAGAAACACAACTTCCTTCAAAAGAAAGTTTCTAAAATAACCTTTATGAAGAAGAGATAAGTGATAAGGAATATAAACACGCACAAGAAATTTGGAATAGATCCTCCTCTTTTTCTTCTTTCGGCTGCTCCCGTTAGGGGTCGCCACAGCGCATCATCCGTATGATCCGCATAGTGATTTGGCACATGTTTTACGCCGGATGCTCTTCCTGATGCAACCCTGGTCGCCTCTTACGACACAGGGATATGGTACACCTATTTTAACTGGGGTATACACCGGCCCAGTATACTGGTACTCATTTCGCCGACCTCGGAAGGATGACAGGCTGAGTCAACCCCCTGGTGTATTAATTCAGTGGCCCAACGGGGCTTGAACTCAGGACCTGTTGGATCCCAAGCCGCTGCCCTAACCACTGCGCCAACACCAGGCTCAAATTTGGAATAGATATCTTTAGATATCTTATCTTAAAATAGAAAAAGAGGAGTCTAAAGTTAGGGATCATTGTCATCTTACTGGTAAATAAAGAGGTCCTGCTCATTCCTGTTGTAATGAAATGGTTTTAAGATATAAAATAGATCTCAAATAAATAGAGGTGGAATATCACAAGTATGTTCAAAAAGATATGCTAAAGTAAATAAGAAATATATTCCACATTATGAGAGTGAAAAAGAAAGTAATTATTTGATGTATTTTGATGCTAATAATTTGTATGGATGGGCAATGTCTCAATCTCTGCCTTATGGTAAATTAGAGTGGGTGGAAGAAAAGGATTATGAAAAGGCTTTGATGAATATTGTTATTTCTTCTCAAGAGGAATTGAATGAGGAAGAAGAAGGTTATTATTTTGAAGTTGATTTGAGGTTCCCGAGTGATCTTCATAATAAGCATAAAGACCTTCCTTTTGCGTGTGAGAAAGAAACCCCAAAGAAAGAATGGTTAAGTGATTGTCATAAAAGTTTTAATATTAAAGGGTCATTCCATGTCAAATCATCAAAGAATCTGCCGTCATCTGTCAGATTTTTGTAAAACTTTTGGAACCAATTGGGACCCATGAAAAACGGCAAGAACTCAAATATTTTTGCTAACAGCCTCTTAATTAGTGAGATACAGACTAACGAACTTTGGATTAATTAGCATGACGTCGCAAATTCAAATGGCCATATCTCTAAAAGTATAACACCTAGGGAGCTGGTTTTGGTGTCATTTTAAAGGTATTTCCATGCCCTATGAATTTGTCTGGGCAACATTTTCCTAGCTCCAACCACAAAAAAAGTTATCACAAAATATAAACTTCAATCGTGAGTCCCCAAATGTATCCTTCAAATTTCCTCAAATTCATCCCAGAGGTACCTTATGATGTCAAGAAGCTTCCACATAAATTTTGTGATGGGCACTCCAATAGTTTCTGAGATATGAGCAACAATGTACAAGTACGTATGGCATATAGGTTTGAAAATCAGCATTTTTAATGTATTATACAATCATTCTAACCTCGCCATGACAGGGAACACAGGGAACGACCATCAATTGCTTTCAAGTATCATATACTTTCATTTTCAACTGGGCCTGATGGGGAAGAAACATGTGCTGCTGTTGCTGCATTGAAAAAGAAAATTGAAAGCCTAAGTCAGGTTAGTGAACACTGTGTACTTGAACTCACTTATTGATTGTATAATACATTACAAATGCTGATTTTCGAACCAAAATGCCATACGTACATGTACATTATTGCTCATATCTCAGAAACTATTGGAGTGCCCATCACAAAATTTATGTGGAAGCTTCTTGACATCATAAGGTACCTATTGGATGAATTTGAGGAAATTTGAAGGAAACATTTTTTGGGGATTCACGATTGAAGTTTATATTTTGTGATAACTTTTTTGTGGTTGGAGCTAGGAAAATGTTGTCCAGAGACATTCATAGGGCATGAAAATACCTTTAAAATGACATCAAAATCAGCTCTCTAGGTGTTATACTTTTGGAGATATGGCCATTTGAATTCGCAACGTTGTGCTAATTAGTCCAAAGTTCGTTAGTCTGTATCTCACTAATTAAGAGGCTGTTAGCAAAAATATTTGAGTTCTCGCCGTGTTTCATGGGTCCCAATTGGTTCCCAATGTTTTCCAAAAATCTGAGAGATGACGGCAGATTCTTTGATGATTTGACATGGAATGACCCGAAAGGTAAATCAACAGAAAAGTTATTTACAACATTCTATGATAAAGAGGGATATGTTTTGCATCAAATGAACTTGAGCCAATATTTATCTGCTGGGTTGAGAGTAGCTAAAATTCCTTGAGTTTTAAAATTAAAACAAAGTCCTTGGATGGAAATGTATATTAAATTCAATACAGATATGAGAGCAAATACAAAAGTAAAATTTGAAGGGGACTTTTATAAATTAATGAATCATGCTGTATTTGGAAAGACTGTGGAAAATGTTAGAAACAGACAAAACATTAGATTCGCAACATCTTTGAAAGAAGTTCGAGATTGATAAATTAACCAAGTTTTGAGAGAGAAGAGGTTTTTTCAGAGAACTTTTCTGCTATTCATATGAAAAAGGAAACGATTGTCATGGATAAACCAATTTATATTGGAACAGCAGTTCTTGATTTATCAAAGATATTGATGTATGATTATTTGTATCATGACTTAAAGAAAGAGTATGGTGAAAATGTTTCATTGTTGTATATGGACACTGATAGTTTTATTCTAGTTATAAAAACTCATGATATTTATAAAGATATGAAGAAAAATATTGGAGTATATGATACAAGCAATTTCAGTAAGAAGAGCGAGTTATTTTCAAAAAAGAATAAAAAGGTTATTGGTAAGTTTAAGGATGAGTTGGGTGGAAAAGTAATGAGTAAGTTTATTGGATTGAGAGCAAAGGCATATACTTATAAGTATGGTGATCAGATTGATAAAAGGTAAAAGGGAATAAAGAAATCAATAACTTTTAGAAATTATTATAATTGTTTGATGAATAAGAAAGAAGAATATAGGAAAATGAATACAATAAGAAGTTGTAAACATGAGATATATGGTAAAGAACTAAATAAAAAGGCATTAGGAGCTTTTGATGATAAGAGATTTATTTTAGATCATGGAATAGATTGTATTCCAAATGGATATTGTTGGATAGAGTGAATAGAATAGATTGTGTTCCATATGGACACAAGTTTTAACGATGGGAAGATGGGTTAGGTTTTTTAAGGGTTAACGCCGCGTTTTTCACAATATATAAATGGTCGAACCAAGTATTAATCAAACTAAAGAGTGGAGAAAATCTCAGTCTTGGTATATAAATGGAAAACATAATGAATGTGAAATATATCAAATAAGTCTAATTGAAAAAATAACTAAAACAAAGGAAAATAAAACAAATAAGCGAATCAATTTTAAAACCAATAAGTTGGAGGATGTAAAGAAAATAATAAATATCCTTGAATGGACTGAAAACTTTGATGGTTATCAATTGAAGAATGGAAAAACAATTTACGATAATCTCAAAATAATATGTGGCTCAGGAGGTGGTCAAACAAGAGCATTAAGAGAAGTTTATCATTTTATAATAACACAAAAGGGGTATCTTGAAAAATATAAAGATTCAAATGTTTTATTTTTAAATATGTTAGATGGGGATTATTGTGCAAAGAAAATTAAACGAAAGAAGGAATTTGAGAATGAACAAATCTTTATAGGTTCAATGAGTGAGCTAAACAATATGCATTGGTAATTTGAAAAAGAGTCTCCTGAGGCTTACATGTTTCAGATATTTCTTCAGAATCACCTTAAACAAATCACATTACTACTTTCCGACTTGAACAAATCTTTATCTTGTTGCATTGGTTATTAGAATCGAGTGCCCCAAGGTTAAAAGGGGAGACAAATAAATATACCTTGGGCTAAAAAGGGGGTTTATTTTTTAGGGAGAAAATATGAATCGCTGAAAATCCCCCATTCACTTACATGGGGAAAAGTGAGTCAGAATCAGTATACTCACCCAACTGACAGGTCTCGTTTGGGGCTCTCTGCTGACGATCTCAAAGTTAAGTTTCCTGTCATTATCTGTCCCGTTTTAACTGTTTATTCTCTCACTTACATGTTACTGTGTGTCCCTAGTTCAGTTTTGTTTCAAAAATCGTGCTATTTTGTCGACATTGTCTTACCGGATGCTTGAGGCCTGCCCTTGAGGCTTGAGGCCTACTGGTTCCCCTCGGTGTACGATCACGTTTTGTTTTTTCTCCCCATTACCTTCAATTTCTGTCTTCCCCACTTTCCTAACGTTCCCAATCCCTCCCAACTAATCACTATTTCTTATCTTAAATAAAATAAAAAACAAACAAAAAAACCATACCTTTCTCCTTCCTCACTCATGACTCGATTTGTTCTTCTTCTTCTTCTTCTTCTTCTTCTTCTTCTTCTTCTTCTTCTTCTTCTTCTTCATCTTCATCTTCTTCTTCTCCTCTTCTTCTTCTTCCTCGATTTTTTCCACAACACTTCCATGACCTAATCTGTTGAAAACTCTCTCAAACATTAATAATAATAATAATAATAATAATAATAATAATAATAATAATAATAAAAACGATGTCTTATAATGCTTCATCTTCCTCTTTCACATGTGTGGTACTCTTTACTGTATCATAATGCACTATTCTTCCACAATTTAAACAGACTGCTCTCAATTCGACCTTTCCTTCATACCTTGCCTAAAAAATCCAACTGTGACAGCGTTTCTTTTCTCCATTCTCTGGATTCGCCTTTATTGCATCCATCAATAATTGTGTGAAATGGCATATCTGACCTAAAACTTAAAAAAAAAAAAAACAGTTTGCTATGAATGTTCGCTTTCCATCAATCATTCTTTTTTTCCAAATTCAGTGCCAACTCACCCCTCACTCTCAAAGCAACCATCTCACTCTTTTCCCTGCAAGCCTCCTTCTCACCTCTCTCAAAAATTCCCCCCTCACCTTTCTCCCACCATTCATCCTTCTCAAAGTTGCCCCCCCCTCTCATCCACAAAGCTGCCTCCTTCCACTGCCCTCTCAACTCCATCTCTTCACTCCACCACCTCAAATCCTCAACTGCCTTCTTCCCCCTCTCTTGTTCCCCCTCTCTCCCAGTACCACAGAGCCTTTTCTCCTCCTCATCTAGCCCTCTCCCATAGCTAGTCTGCAATTCCCCACATTCTTTCAACAACCCTCCTAACCTACCCACCACATCCCTTGTCCTACCCTCCCCCCAATCCCCTGCACCCAAAGCCTCCTCCCCTCCCTCTTCATTAAAAGCTTGGACCTCAAATATCCAGGGCCTTCGCTCAAACCTTTCAGATCTTTCCATACAGGTTGCCACTGACAAACAAGACATAATCTGCCTAACAGAAACATTCCTCCCCCAAGACCTGTCTGACTCCCAAGTATCTCTCCCTGATTACTCCCTCCTCCGGTATGACAGACCTGCGCCTTGTCCTGGTGGAGGAGTTGCTCTCTTCATCAAAGACTCTATTCCTCACTCTCCATGCACTGCCCTTACTCCGCCACACCCCCAGGAATACCTCTGGCTTCGGCATCCCCTCCACTCCAACCTCATGATTATATGTGTACTGTACCATCCACCTAACAGTGATGACTCCATCTACACCTCACTATCCGAAAACATGGACCAACTTCTATCTTCTCATCCAAACTCTCTCTTCCTCATATGTGGCGACTTCAATTGTCATCATGCCAGTTGGCTAGGTGTGGGCACCTCTCTCACCTTTCACAGCACCTCAGCAAAAGCTTTCTGCGACTCATTGGGACTGACTCAATTTATCAACTTCCCTACCCAGATCTCAACCAATGGTACTCCTTCTCTTCTGGATATGATTTTGACAAATTTCCCTGCCAATATCTGCTGCTCTTCCTCCACTCCAATTGGTTCTTCTGACCACGTCCTTGTCAAAGTGGACATCTCTCTGGCTATTATCAGAGAACCACCTCACCGCCGTCGAGTCTGGCATTTCATTCAAGCCGACTGGCAGGGTCTCCAAGCAGCCCTCAAACTTATAGACTGGTCTCCTATCACAACTTTCTCCAACATCAACTTATCCTGGGAATTCTTTCAAAGAAACTTGCTCTCCCTCATTCACAGATTTATCTCCTCTGGTCTTCAGTTGTCCTACTCTTTCTCCTGCCCTTAGTTCACTGAAGCTTGTTGTGAGGCAGTTGTCCTTAATCAACATGCCTTTGCCTCATGGAAAGCAAACCCAATTGAGGGCAATCTCAGTTCCTTCCATAAAGCTCGGAACAAGTGTATATCTACCCTCAGGAGAGCCAGAAAACAACATCTTTCTCATCTCAAGTCTGAACTCTCAAACCTCTCTCCCTCCTCAAAATCCTGGTGGCGCCTGATCAAATCTGTTCCTGGTGTATGTTCCCCTTCCATCCCCTCCCTTACCTCAAATGGCCGCACTGCTGATACTGCACATGAAAAAGCTGAATGCCTAAACTCGGTGTTTGCAGCTAAATCTTATGTCCAAAACCCATCACTTTCTCTACCCACCTTACCCAGTCGCACCCAACTGTCCCTGGACTCTGTGTCCTTTTCTCCTGACAAGGTGGAGAGCTTGCTGTGAAACCTCGACTCAGATTCTGCAACCAGTCCAGACGGCATCAGCCCACGTGTCCTCAAAGCCTGCTCTTCTGCTCTTGCCCACCCTCTCTCTGTGATTTGTCCCCACCAAATTTCCGCAGGGCGCTCAAGGTCTGCCAACAACCCCCTTCTGGCAAACCTACCAAAATCACGAATCACTGCTCACCTTCACTCTTTCATTCCTCTTTTTTCACCACCTTTGGAATAAACTCCCTCACTCTATTCATTCCCTTCTTCCCTCCAGGCTTTCAAAACAGCTGTTCACCACCACCTCTTATCATCCCCTATCCAAATCCTCGATCTTTTCTACCCCCGATAATCCACCCAAGCCCACTTCCTTCAAATTTCCTGCTTTCCTTCCTGAAAGTCCTTGTAATGTCCATCTTCTATTCCCCATGTTCCCCGTCCCATCCCTCTCCCTTTCACAGATCTCCTCATGTCCCTGTTCCCCACTGTTTTGTCCTCCCACTCCCTCCCCTCTTGTCTCATGCCCCCCTTGATGTGCGTTGTGTGTTAGCTCTCATACGATCCTCGACAAGGTATACAAATAATAATAATAATAATAATAATAATGATATATATATATATATATATATATATATATATATATATATATATATATATATATATATATATATATATATATATATATATATATATATATATATATATATATACACACACACAATATTCTATGTATAATCAAGTCTTCAGTTTGCAACGATGTAGCAGGCTGGGGCAGTCCTCCTGTGCACAGGAAAGTCTTTTACTTCACTGAATAAACAACTTGTATTGAACTAAAGTTTTTCTGTCTTGAGGTGGCAAGAAATTTCTCCCACAACTCCATTGACCTATTGTCGTTGCAGTTTTGGTCACTTCAAGACAGAAAAACCTTTAGTTCAGTTTAAGCTGTTTATTCAGTAGTAAATATCAAACAGACTCGCATGAGGAAGCCTAGCAATGAGGAAAACTTAACGATACATAGCGTATTACGAATATATATATATATATATATATATATATATATATATATATATATATATATATATATATATATATTCCCCCCAGGGTGTGGATGATACATCAAATTTAATTAACTGAACAAAGGGAGGCCTCTTGGAGAAACAACAGATGGAATTTTGTCATATTAAAAATCACAAACACAGGATGAAATGGTCTGTTATCGGAGCTTTCATATTGCCCCAGTGAAAGAGTATTTGATTTCTTGCTGCCCAGATGGTCAGCAGGCAGATAATGTTTCACAAGGTTTTTACGACGACGAAGGAATGTGTGTATTCTGCCTCCTACTAGCTTTCCCAGCAGATGTTTATCACATTCTTTCTCAAAGCACAAACTGAAGCTATTTGACATTTTACCTCATTATAAATTCAATCAACAATTCAGTTTCCCATAATTCCCCATTTTGTTCATACAGAACAACACCAGGGTTTGTTCTGTCAGGACAAACCTGCAAAAATTAAAATTTGTCATTGGCTAGCTGCAGGCTCATTTCCACCGCATCACCTGGACTTGCGCTCTGTGGTGTGTCGACACCCTAGCGAGTGCATGCAAACCTCGGGGGCCACCACCTCCCTGTGCTGTCTCGTTCCACAGAGTTTGGGTGCCCAGGCAATCTGGAAGAAAAGAACCCTGTGCACACCGAACATATACATCCGATGGGCAATCGCTTTTCAATTATACTAATCAGCTTGTATCTGAGCAAGTTGTTCAATTTATTTTTCCTTTCACATTTTTAAGATATCTTTATTGTCCCACATCCCTTAATCACAATCGTCCATCTGTTTTTGGTTCTTAAGTACCAATTGCCGAATTCTTTCAAAAGGGCTTTTGTCAGTCCCAAGGGCACGAGTGTCTGCACTTTCATATTTTCCATAAAGTCCCACTGACACTGTATATCGACTTGATTTTATACCAGGTTCTTCATTTTCTGGATCTTTGGGATCTTCATGGTCGCCATAGTTGCTCTGAGATGGTCGGTCCAGGGAAAATTCATGTGCCACCATCGTTGTCACTGTGGCAAATTTTCACACACACACACACACACACACACACACACACACACACACACACACACACACACACACACACACACACACACACACACACACACACACACACACACACACACCGATTATTGCTCTTATGCACGTTATGATGACAATAATAGCGACGAATATCATGAGTCCAATGAGAAATATGTGGAGTATCCAGGTTCCCCATCCACCAAACACTCACTTTAACCCAGATCCAAACCCTACTTCCTTAAAATAGTCGTGGTACTTTGCAGCCACCTTCCCTACTTGTTGTACCACATCATGGATATGTACTGTTTGATGCTACTTTAGCATACGTCCCATTTATGCCCTTCCCAGTTATCTGCCATGTAATTATGGTACCAACCAGCTCCATAATAATCAATTTCCTCAAATGGGATCACCGCGAATGGCAGTCCTGTTTGTGAAGAGTGAGGGAGATGGGCACACACCCAACACTTCGCCTTATTTTCCTTCATTGCGTAATTGTGTGACAGGGTCGAAAAGGTGTTTATCCCATACACTCCTTTCTCATGCAATTGGTCCTGATGTTTACCTTCTTCTGCCCTGCACACCATGTCACGACCCATTCCTTATTTCCACTGCTCGAGACCGACCAAACATTCTGCTCTCCATGGCATTCCAAATCATGCCCTTACTGTCTGTTATCGTCCATAGTATCACGATTATGCACATGCTAATCAGAAGCACTGCTACATATGTCATGAACTCCCAGTAACTTTCTTCCCTCTTGTGGGTTTCCTTTAATCTCTTTAAGACTTCCTGTATGCTCTCTTGCAGTGAGATGCGTGAGTCCATGATTGCTTACCTTCTCACTTGGCAGCTGCATGAATAACCAATATTACCTGGTGGGGTCCGCTCAAATGTGCCCTCAGTGCATTCTTCTGCTTGAACACCTTGATGTACACCCAGTCGTCGGGCTGGATGCTGTGGTGTTCCTCCACAGCCGTCTGGTCGCACTTGTTTGTCCTGCGAATCAAATTCTTTGACAACATTTGTTGGAGCAGCACAGAAGTTGATCATTGTCCTCTCCCCATGTATGTCGATTTGTTTCAGGGTTAATGGGGCAGTTACCAGCACACACATTGGTCTCCCCATCAGTGTTTAATGTGTGAACATTCCGCTGCCCCTGCTTGTTTACCGTTCGAGAATAGGCTAAACACAACCAACATTATAGTGTTGACAAAACACACAGCTTCTACAAAAATGTTCTTCCACAGCTGTAGATCCTGGAGCACGCCATGCTTGTAGAACCTCTTTCTACATCCCCCGTTTGCTCGTGTGACCACTTCCATGGGACAATTGAGCAGATCATGGCAAAAATGTCTTTGGTGCAATTATTTTACCCTTCTTTGAAAACTGGAGCTTTGTTTCCGCGTTATAGCAGCAACCTGTTTTCTCCCACTTGGCTCTTTCACTCACCTCAGCTACCTCCTGTAGTGCTGCAATGTCATCAGTTGTTGGTGCCCTTTCCTCATTTTTGTCTTTGCCAAGCATATTTGCTATTTGTTGCGATTTTCTGGTTATTTTGTTGCAAAATCAGCGAAAGCATTTACTTTTGAGACCATATCTCTGCTTGAATTAGCACTAGGTCATATGTCATTGCTCTTACTGCTGAAAGGTGTATCATTTTTGCTTTTAGCAAAACTGAACTTGCATAGTGCGGTACCCGCAGTTCTAAAGGCAGTCATCATGATCTGACTTGTGGTTTGTACAGCATATGAGGCAGCAGCTACTGCCCACAAACATGGTGAAAATCCTTGTGCCACAGGATCTAGTTTCGTGTTGTAATATGCTAATGGGCACATTTTATCACAATGCCGCTGTGTTAATACTGCCTGTGCAAATCCATCTCTCTCATGGGTATACAGATCTAATGTCTAAGCATAATCAGGCATTCTATACATTCTAAGGTGTAATTTTACAACACCTCGGCAAAATTCCCCTCACTGTGCAACCCTCCATCCACATATCATGCATGCAAATCTGTGGGTCAAGGATGAACAACTTCACAAACGACACGGCACTCTCGGCATGGCCACCCGGATGTCAACTCGTCTCATCAAAAGTGCTTCCCAACAACAGGCGACCCCTCCCCCCGAACATCCGTGCAGTCTCCATACCCGGCTCAGTTGTGCATGTATTATGTCCACAGCCCACAGCCGTCGCACACATAAAAATGCTTTTCACCATCGTGAGTGATTCAAATCGTTAAAGCTCATTCACATAAAATAATTCCTCATTCAAACATGTCATGGTAACCATGGTGACCAGATACCTTGACTTGTGGTTCATAAAGTTGTCATTCACATTGGTGGAATTACTCCTTTCCTGACTTTCATCAGAAATGCAATGGCAAACCACCTTGTGTAATCCCTGCACTGAGGTATTCAAACTCCAGTGTTGTCACCAGTTACAATGGTTTTCGCATGGCATCCTCACCTGGCGGCATTTGCTTACACGCACACGCCCACCTCGGTGTATTTGCCTACAGCCATTCATACAATGAGTGGCCTGTACCTAAATGCTATAACATGCAACACCCTCTGCCACATCTACGTGGTTGTCACGCTTAGTGCCACGTTCCGAATCCATAACACCATCAACTTTTGAATCTTTCTCCTCCAGTGCCAACCAGCACACGAGGTACACACCAAACACAAGCCATCACTGGCGTGCTACTCTATTCCCAGCGATACCAAAATAGTACTGTTATGCTCAAAGAATTGTCGCTTTTATCTTTATCCCATGTGCACTTTGCGATAAATAGATAAAAATCAAACAATTCTTTTAACGTCAATATTTTCACCAGCAAAAATTAATTTCCATATTTCTTTGTTTGTCACATCAAAACAGTTTTGTCTGCAATCAATTTCTCCCAAGCATGTTGGACACAAGCTGCTCCCATTCTACATTCCCTTATCAAACAATTCACATGCAGCCTGCCAAAGCAAATTCCTCCAATTCACAGCAGCGCATTCTTCCCCCCACCCCACTTCAACACAATCTCTCCATTTCAGATACAAATTCACCTTTGTAAATCTTCAAAACCAAACCAGAACCCATATATTCTCTCCTAATAGGATCCTTCAATCCAACTATCCCTCCACTGCATCCAGCACGATGACCCCACACCAAAGCAAGAGCGGGCATGCCCATCCAACTCTGCCTCAAAGCTGTCTCGCCTGGGTTCAATTCCCAACCCAGTATTCCAGAGGTATTACAGAAGGAAAACTCTACCTGTCAATATTGTACCTGCAAATATTGTATTACTTTTGAAGCAAAATGTTCAACATAAGAGTCATCAGGCAACTTGAACATCCTGACAGATGCATCAGAGATAAGACATTTGGTGTGTATTATACACAACCAGGCCCAGATCATGCAACCTTCCAACCGTTCCTCGCTCCGCACACCAAGCCTTGTGTAGATTTACAAATTCATTATAATTTTCTCATGTAAGTCACTGCAAAACAACTGCATATATGTTTGATAAACACACATACCCACATGCGCTGAAATGTTGTACACAATCGATTTCAGACACTTTCAGAACATTGACTCAATATACACACCTCACATTAAATCACATTGGTTCCATTTGCAATGAATTAAATAATTATGATGTTGATTCATCACCAGGTTCAGCATACTTTATTCAATCATTGGGCATGCTCTCTCAAGCTCCATCTTGGCTGGTTTATTATCCTCAATTATTATCCGCATTTCCATCGCCACCGTCTTGTATGGATTTCCGGTGGCCTGAAAGGTCGCATTCGCTTTTGCACCTTCCCTTTCAGTCTCACCTGCGACTGGGGCTGTCATCTGAAGGTTTCCTCCCCATGCTCCATGCGGAGGGAGTTGAGCTATCACCGGTAACATTTTCTGTACCTCTTTAAGGGTATCATGTTTGTCTTTTAAACTACCCTTCATGGTTGCGCTCTGCATCTGCTTCTCTCTCTTTTAAGGCTCTCTTGGCCCACCTGCCAAAGATTTTCCAATTGACTTGTTTTCGAGTCATTTTGACTTCTTCTCTCTCCATTAATTCCCTTCTCTGGTTTTCAATTATGTCTCGGTGGAAACTCTTTTTTAGTTCACTTTGCCCACATCTTCACATATTTTGAAGTACTCAACCCAATGTTCTCATTCATATACTCGGCATTTGACCTGCTAGGAGTGGCGCATCACCATCACCTGCTTTTCGATTCTGGTTCCCCATAACCGTACTTCGAAATCGCTCCGAGCACTCGTCAACACTCCTCTCTTTTTTATAGTGAATTCTACAAACCCCTTGGTCCCCGGCTCGCAACCTTGGCAACAAAGTACCCTTGTTACTCGCCCTTGTGGCTATTCTTGCACCTTTCCGCCAACCCATGACTTGTCGACTTGATCCCATACGCAGTGCCTCTTTAATGCCGTTTCCCGATTAGGCAGTTCAACAACTCTCTGTGCAACGCCTCTGGACATCCAACATGTGACTAGGCACTTTTATCAAAACATAACAAGATGAGTAGTATCAAAAAGGAGGCTTTGCCACAGTAATCTCTACCATTTCTCAAAGTCGCATTATTCGCTCGCTTACGCTAACTCATATTTCTCCTATTCAAACTGGTACACGTTACTTCATCATAGCACTCCCTTTTGATACTACTCCACCTGCCAGGGGCTTGGCTTCGCCCCTTTTCATATGATAATTAATGGTATTAAATTGAGTGGTTATAACAAGAGTATGTTTTTTTCAGGAATAACTGAATTTATTCATCAATTAAAAATAATGCAGTGGTAGCCCGTTAACCCCCCTCCACAGTTGCTTTCTTATTCACCCCCTCTGTATATAAATACATAACCTCCATCCATCCATTGGGACCATACTCTGTGCAGAGCATTGGTGCTGCCGAAGCAGTCTTCTTGGCTATTGGGCAGGTCTCCACTCCAACAAAGTATACCAGCAAGCTGGCACTCATTTTGTCAACCTCAGAAGGATGACAGGCAGAGTAATCCCCACCTGTTATTAATTCAACAGCCAAGGAGGATTTGAACTCGGGATTCTAGGATCCAAAGCCCACCACCTTAACCATTAAGCCAATAACAGGTATATATAATTTCCTTGGTTTATTAATTAATTTGGATGCTTGTTTCCAAGATGTAGCAAGTCAAATGTTTTGTTTACTCCTAACATTTTCCATAGTCTTTCATATGATCATTTCTTTAGTCAAATTGACTGGTGATAATAAGAGTCTGTTTTATTTTCAGGAATAACTTAATTCATTCATAAATTTAAAATACTGCAGCTGTAGCCCGTTAAAAACTCCACCCCATTTATTATTAATACTTGTGCTTTAAACTGTTGTAAAATATTCTCCATACTTGAACCTTTTCTCAAAAACGAACATATATAATTTTTAAGGGAGTGTAACACATTTTGAAAGCTGTGCGAGCACAGATGAAAAACAGGAAATGCGAACAATGGGAAAGCAGGCCTGGGGAAATTTCCAAAGTTGAGAAATACATTTTTCACTTCCTCTAGCATGCTATATATGTGATACAAAAATAATTATATCCAACGAAGATGAACGAGAACTTGCTTTCTCCCAGAAAGCGAGAACCCAGACATGGACCATCGTTCATCCGATGAATATGACCCATCACAATATTGGTGTTTCATTCACGATTAGTGTGTGTGTGTGTGTGTGTGTGTGTGTGTGTGTGTGTGTGTGTGTGTGTGTGTGTGTGTGTGTGTGTGTGTGTGTGTGTGTTGTTAAGTCTGGTTTCCTCTTGGAATGAAGGTGCAGTAATTGGTTTTCAATTTAATTATGTATGATTAATTATATAACTAATTATTTATTTTCCCTTTTTTACAGCATTTCAAACTCACTCATACACAAGGTGAATTGGCATGCAAATGATCTTCTCAAGCAAAGGGAAGCTCTGAATGACCTCTTGACTGACTGAAATGCAGTTCATTCGTCAGGAATTTCACAACGACCTCATTTTATGCATGACTAACCTGAATTTGCCCAATGTTTCAATGGCAAGGTATTTCACAAAATAAAATACAATTATGTTAAATGAGACTGCCTGTGTTTCCTATTTGCACAGTTTTAATCAGGAAGAAAGTGCAGATATATTGCCTCTTGGTCCAAACAGTCTTAATTAATTATTCATCTCTCTTACTGAATTGCATATATGAGAGTAAGGATATATTTAGTTATTGACAATATGATATACTCCAACACCTCTTTAGGCATCTGCAGGTGTGTCATAAAATATTAATACGTGTGTGTGTGTGTGTTTTAACAGGAAAGAAACACTCAGATGATTAAAGTCCACTCACTCTCTCACTCAAACAAACATTATATCATAAAATCTTTTGTATATATTTCAATGTGCAATATATTTTATGTTTTAAGTATTAATTATATTGCTTTGTTACAATTATTTAATTCTTAATTACAAAAATAGGATAAAGTAGGTGTAAAGAGGAGTGGGGGGGAGGGGGTACGTGCGCTCCCCCAATGACCCATCACCCCCCCTCTCATCTCATCCCTCCCCTCCTCGTGTGTGTGGGGAAGGGTGGGGGTGGGATGAGGGGGTGTGGTGTGTCAAAGGTGGGGGCACACAAGGGGAAGGGGAAGGGGAGGGGTGAGATGAATGTGGGTGTGGCTTGTGTGGGTGTGGCTTGTGTGGGTGTAGACAAAGAAGGGGCTGGAGTGATTTTTTTAAAATTAAATAAACACTTTGTGAAGGGGAAATAACAAACTAATCATTATATGATGGATGTGGATGTTCTGTGTGGGTGTGGGTGGGGCTTGTGTGCATGGGTGTGACTTGTGTGGGTGGAGTCAGAAAGGGGCAGAGTCAAAAAAAGGGGTGGAGTCAATTTTTGAATTTTCTTTTTTTTCAATTTATTATCTTTGTCTTTTGTAATTTCTGTGAATAAAATGAAACTAAAATCTCTTCTCCTTTTAAATCATATAATTTGTAAGTCCAAGGAACTGTATCTATTACATCAACAATTTTTAAAAGTTAATTTGTCCATCACTTTGTTTAACATTTTTCAAAATGAGATTTCCACCTGCATACTCTTACTATATCACCAACTTTGAACTTTGGCTTTCTGAGATTAATCTCTTTTTCATATTCTAATTTTGTAAATGTTTCTGATGGCATGGATTTTGTTCAGGTATGAATCATATCATTGTACTTATCTTCAATGTCTTGAATTAAAGATAACCATTGTTAAGAACCGAGTTGAGTGAATTTTCTACATAGTCTCTCTTTTAAAGTGCGATTGAAACACTCAATAACTGCTTTTCCTTCATTAAAGGTGCTGTATAATGTAACACCATTATTTTAAAGAAAATTCATAAATGATTTGTTGTAGAACTCTGTACCCTCATCAGTCCACAATTTTTGGTTTTCTCTTGCTTTTACTAAATATCTGATGGAAGGCTAAAATAAGAGTATTACCTGTTTTGTTTTACAAAAGGGACAACCCACGCATATCTACTCAAATCAATAATGGTTAGAGCATATTTGTACCCCTTATCATTATTGAGTTCAATCAAGTCAGTGGACTAGATATAATCAACTTCTTTGGAATAAATCTTCCTTCTATGAAACTTTGTGATTATTGGTTTATGTAATTCATCAGCTAATTGCTCTTCAATCTTAATGACATCATGAGAGCCTATAAGTTTTTTGAATTTCCAAGCCCAAGTTTCAATTTAGCACTAATCATCTTCTTCATGATGAACCTCTCACCTTTTTCTCTCAAGGTTGGATTTTGTATCAAAGACAAATTATGCAACATTTCTCAATCAGCTGAATGGTTTTCTTCCAATGTCATCCTTCATTCACACTTCATCAACTCTGTTTTTCGGTTTATACCAAGGTTTAGGATTATATAATCTTTTATTCAAGTTTGTTCTTGGACCACAGAAAGAATACCATGGCAGATGTAATTCCTCTGGTATTCCAGTTGTTGTAAATTTACTTTCTGATAATAACTTTTGGATATCTCTCCCACATTTTTGCTTGAAGATGTATTTATTATTTTGAGCCACACACCAGACACATCCCATTTTGCACAACCCTATTATTTTTACTTGTAACATACGAGATATTTTTACTCTTGGTTTGCTTTTTACATTTGAGACAATAACTCAATTATTTATGAGAAAAATTCTTCCAGAGTGTGAAAACTTTTTTACTTTCCAACATGCACATTTGAATTTGAATTTTTGAAATATTTAGAATCTTTAGAAATGTCTTCACTCTCTCTTCCATTTGTTCAAGAAAATAATGTAAAACTTTAACCAATATAGCAACATCAGTGGTGTCAAATAGGAGGCTTTGCCGAGGTAATGTTGACCATTTCTCAAAGTCTCAATATTCGCTCGCCTACGCTCCCTCATATTTCTCCTTTTCAAAATGGTAAACATTACTTCATCATAGCGCTCCTTTTTGACACTACTCCCCCCTGCCAGGGGCTGGGCTTCACCCCTTTCATGTGATCATTTCTTTAATTAAATTGAGTAGTCATAATAAGAGTATGTTTTATTTTCAGGAATAATTTAATTTATTCATCGATTTAAAATAATGCAGTGGTAGCCCGTTAAAACCCCCAACCCCATTTTTTGTTAAAATTTATACTTTAAACCCATAAGGTAACATATTTATTCCATCACTCATGATATATCTTTTATCATCAAATGCTGTTAAAGCTTTCTAACTAACAGTCTCTGAGATTACTTCGTGTTTTTTTATTTTGAATAAGATTCATCTCTCTATAAACATCCTTTCCCTTCCATATAAATTCAAGGTAATGTTGAAAGTTCATGGTCTCTATTAATACACTCTTCTTTAGACCTTTAAGTTTCTTTTCACATTTGAATTCATTTAATCCTCTCTATAAGCATTTATAAGCATATGCCTTTGATCTAACACCAACAAATTCACTTAGTATCTTCTCACCTAATTCATCTTTAAATTTTCCAACAACCTTTTTATTCTTATTTGAAAAGAGTGGGTTATTAGGGTCATAAATATCTTCATCTTCCTTCAAATCCTTATAAACATCATCTGAAGTTATCTCTAGTATAAAGCTATCAGTATCCATATATAGCAATACAATATTCTCACCATATCTTTTCTTTTGATTAGTATAAAAGTAATCATACATTAAATACTTTGAAAGATCTAAAACAGATGTTCCTACAGAAATTGGTTTATCCATCTTTATACTCTCTTTATTCAAAAGAAAAGCACAAAAAATATCTGTAAATATTGCTACTCTTTTGAAGTTTGGATTAATTGTCAACTTCTCCACCTGCTCCAAAGTTGTAACAAAACTTACATTTTGTTGATTCCTTATATTTTCCATTGTTTTACCAAATACAGAATTATTCATCAACTTATAAAAGCCCTTCTCAAAATCATTATTAGCCTTTGTTATCATCCTCATATTATATTCAATATATTGACCTAACTAATGACTTTGACTAAACTTTAGTACCCTATGTACCTTTTTGACTTGTAGTCCTGCTTCTATAAATTGCTTAAGATTTCTTTGATGTAAAACAATCTTCTCTCTATGAAACTATGTTGTTCGTAATATAGTTGACAGAATATTCTTAAACTCATTTGAAGAACGAAAGAAATGTTGTTGATAACCACCGAATAGCTTTTGATTGGGGATCTCTTTTTCAGTGCCATAAGAAAGGTCTTTATGTTTGTTATGAAGTTTTCTGGGATAGTTCAAATCTAATTCAAAATAATACCCGTAATCCCGTTTATCTAAATATTCTTGACTTGTGGAGATTATATCATCTGAGATAGATTTGAACTCTTATTCTTTAACCCATTTAAAATTACCATAGTGTTGAGATTCAGACATTGCCCAGCCATACAAGGTATTAGCATCAAAGTGCATTAAGTAAGATGTGGGCTCATCAGGTGAGAAGTCTGGAAGATATTTATTATTTGCCTTAGCATATCTCTTTGAACAAACTTGTGAAATTCCTCCCCTTTTAGCATTCTCAATCATCAAGAGCATATCTACATCTCTCAGAAGGTCAAGGGGTTGTTTAGACATTTTTAACATGGTGCTCCAAGGTAGTCCAGGAGATGTATAATAATGGACAGGATCAAGTCCACAGGAATCATCTTGATACAAACGTCTCCAAATTTATCAAACACAGTGAGTAATAAAACATCAGTTAGTAAATAAAGGTCATGATATTCACCCATATTCTTCATGTTAAACTCCTTCCAAACTTGTTTTGCTCTTTCTTATTTTTCACCCATAATATGACATCTTCCTAAGTTGTAAAAACGCTTTTGAGGAGTAAGTCTTGTTTCTTTAAATCTCTCAAAGGAATCCATATAATCATAAGCGTAAATGCCCTTTTTAGTGAGAAGAGAATTGTCTTTAACCAAGTCGGCTTCATTCCTAAATTAACTAGAAAGTATAGGAAAAGAGGAGATGTTTGAAACCAAATAACTTAGAGGGCTTGTCATAAATTTATATGAGTCAAGAAATCTAATAATTGTATTTACACACATTTCACAAGGAAAATCTGTTTTGTGAATGAGATGTAATTTTGTTCTGTATTAGGAATTGCTATTATATTTCCAGGAGTCTTGCTTCGTTCTTTTATAAAGAGATGCGTATCATAATGACAATTATTATGAAGAAATACAGGTATGAATTCTATAATTAAGATTACAATTATTATGATCTGCTCCTCTATATTTCCCCGTTATATGGCAGTGATCTCGAACCCTTTTATCAGTTTTTACCAAAGCCTCTAAGCATATATGACAAATCCTTGCTTCTTCAAATTATTTCTCTTCATTTGGAGATCAGTTAAGGGGTTTATTTGTTCTTGACACTTTAGTTAGCTTCATACAATCATCCATAATCCTCTTAACAAATTTATCAGCAGCATCAGTTCCTCTATACAACTCCAACTTATCATATTTACTTACTACAGATGATTTAATGTAATAACAAAACCCAAAAGGGTTATGCTTTTCTTGAGATCGAAAGATATTTAGACATCTCTTACCAGGATATGATTTATGCTTTGATTTATAAACTTGACTACTTACCAATCAAGAAAAGTTTTCAATATAAGCATAAAGAGCGGTTTCTTTATTCGTGAAATTAAGATCTACATGCCAGTCATTTGACCAATTATCATTGGATATAGTGTGACTAAATCTGATAATTTAGACTTTGTTTTTATCAGTTAAACCATAAACATTTATTGATAGGATATTCATATTCTCAAACTTTGTTATATCTTTTAAGCTCATGGGTTCTCCTCTGAAGATGCCAAGATCCCCAGTTTCTAAATTATTCTCATATTTCTTACACTTTGAAACTCTTTCACAGTCCCTTTCCAATGGACAAAGATGTGCTAAGATATTCCAGAGAAAGGATTTATTATCAGTATTTTAAGTATTAATTATTGCCTTTTTATTCTTTGTATCCTAAGGTAAATCAATATAAGAAGAAGCCTTTAGCAGAGTGGATTTAAGAATAGAAAGATTGACAAGACGGGAGGTGACGATAGTTCGCGGGCATTATTGAGGAAACCCTACTGTAAAAACCTATCTCTTCCGTCAAAATTGACCAAATCAAATCGGATTTTTTTATGTTATACTTATGGATATTACGCACAGCTTCTCAGAAATGAAATTGCAAGAAAAAAATCGAGAAAAAAAGAAATAAAAATAAATAATATTTCAAGAGGGCGTGGCTCCACTCACAAGGGGCGTGCAATGCCCCTCATACAAAAAGACACAACTAGACCATGATATCTAGCTTGTGTCCAAGTTTCATCAAGATTGCATCAAACGTCACAGAGCTATGCTCTGGAGAGAGTCACAAACAGACAGACAGACACACACAGACACAACGAAAATAATGGTCACTGCTGGTGCCCGCAAACCAATAAATAATTTATATGTTGTACTTATGGACATTACGCACAGCTTCTAGAAAATGAAATTGCGAGAAAAAAAATTGAGAAAAAATAAATAAAAATAAATAAAATTTCAAGAGGGCGTGGCTCCACCCACAAGGGGAGTGGGACGCTCCTCATACAAAAAGACAACTCGACCATGATATCTAGCTTCTGTCCAAGTTTCATCAAGATCGCATCAAACGTCATGGAGCTATGCTCTGGAGAGAGTCACAAACAGACAGACAGACACAGGCACAATGAAAATGGTGGTCACTGCTGGCGCCCGTGAACCAATATATGAAACATTCCCAATGTTGAACCCACTACCTTGTTGTTGTTCTTCTCATTCAAATCTAATAAGCTCTTCAAAGATCGGATATTTATTGAAGCTATCAATTAATGTAATAAGGTGTGGTGGATTCGTTCTCATATATTTTTCTTCAACAACATTATCTTCTCTTGAGAAGGTAAAGGAGGCTCCAAGATATATATTGAATGATTTATGCTTTTTCAATATTCTATGAACAACTGTGATAATTGAATCCTTTGTACGATGAACCACTTCTCAGATGGATCTTACACTAAGGTTAAATCTAATAAGTTTTACCTCTATCTGATCTTTAAAACACCTTTGAAGAGTTGTTATTTCAAATGGTTTTGTTTCATTGATATCCCCTATCATCCAATTTTCTTCTTTTTACACTTCAAGTTTCTCTCAATGTTGTTTACGTGTTTTTGTTATTGAAGGTGTTTTTATAATATTTTAAGAAATCCTTAGAACAAACATCACAAAGTCTTGTTTCTCATTCAAATGGAGATATTTGTCTGAAAAGATTGAATGTGTGCTTGTGGGTTTGAAGGTGTTTTTCATAACATGTACTGTATATTCATGATTACAAATGTCGCAGTATGTTGTATTCACCATATTTATATAGCAAAACTTTGCTTAAACTAAAATTTCTTGATGAAATTTCTGTTCAATTTATATTTAAATCTGTGCTTAAAACCAGTTTTACCCACCAACTTTTTTAACTTTATAAATACAATGATTCAAGACACAAAATACAAGTTTCAACCAATCTCTACATTTGTAAAAGATACTGAGAAATATGTCGAGGATGTAAAAGTGAATAAAGATAAATATAACAACTATTGGATAAAAACAATTATGGTTAATAATATGAGTTCTTCAATTTCCTTCAGTGGAAGGGCATTTCAAATATCTGGAAAAACATCAATTAAAGTAACTCTCACAAAAGTTTCTCCTCTCCTTCTGGCAATATATTCAAAATTAGAAAAAGCAAAGAAACAAGAAAAATATCAAAAAAGAAAAAAAACTTATGGATGAAGCTTTAAAAGAAAAGATACGACCTTCAGCAAGATGAAAGGAGAATTTTTTTTTCAACAACCCCAAAGATGTAAATCTTGATGAAATAAAGGTTGTGAATATATATGATGAAATGACATTTCATTCAGTGGAATTTCATTTCATTTCATTCAGTTAAGGACCATTATAAAATTACCTTTAATATAAAAAATGTAGTCGTTGAATCTTTTAATGAAAAAAAGTATATAGACATTGATGGTAAAGTTTTTTTCTACTAATTAAATACGAGTCATTATTCAAGTGAAGATATTGAAGATTATGAGAGTGATGATAGTGTCTCTGTTGAAACAGAAGACAGTTATGACACCGAGAGTTTGTGTTCAAATGATAGTTATGGAAGTAGTTTTATTCATGATAGTTAAAGCACCAATGAAAGTACCGAAGATGATACCGAAAATGAATTTTGTTTGAAGTAAAGTTTTACTTTATAAATATGAATAGTATACTAGATGTTGAGCCTCTTGAATTCCCTGATTATCCACATGACAAATTTCAGAATTGTCCTGCATGTGATAGGGTGGGATTAAACACAGTCAGAAGCCCATAAACAATGTATATTCTGTGATTATCTTCTAATTAATGAAAATATAAAATATATAAAGGAACATAACTGTTTCAAAATTCCACCAAAAATGAATTACTTTACAAGATTTACAAGATAAATAAATGTTAAGTACAAGGGTGATAATGCACCTTTTCTTACAAGAGAAGAGACTGAACAAATGACGGTAATGTTTCATGGATTTATGATCTATAATATTTACGATTGTCATTTTCAGAGAAATATCAACACAAGATATTGTATAAATAAAATAATGGATTATCTTGAAATTAAACCTGAACTCAGGAAAAACATAATAAAAACCTAACAAAAAAGCCAATAAAAATTAAATAATTTATTTTCAAAATGAATAAATGAATGACTTTTTTTTTTGCTTGGAAAATAATATGTGACCATTTGGGAAAATAAGATAACATTTTACAACCATAAAAATCCTCCAAATTCATTAAGATGTCTCATAGTTGGTTCAAGCTGATGTGGAAAAACCTGCCTGCTTTTGAAAATGCTCCTTACTCCCAACATTTTCGATTTTGATAACTTAATAATTTTCACAAAGTCAAGTTTAAAACCAGAATATCAACTACTCTCACAAGGTTTTGATGCTGGTCTTCAAAAATAAGACATAATTGGTTTATTTAAACTTCAAAACAAACTAAATGATTATAACATTGAAGATATAATTCAACTATTTTGTTATACACAGAAATATAAAAAGAAATCAAAACCTATAACTTGTATTCTTCATGATAATACAGATGATATACCTTCACGCAAGATTTGAATAAATCAAAAAAGAATCTCGTTACCATTGATAATTGTGTTAATGAGAGAAACCAAATGGTTATGGATGGTTTTACACAAGAGGGCGACATTCTTCTTGTAATTGTATTTATCTTAGTCAATCATACTTTGAACTCCCTCGTCGCTCAATACAAAATAAATCGACTACTTTTATTTTATTCAAGTTAAATTCAATAGATATAAACAATTTTTGGAGAGACAATTGTTCTACGTTGTGCAATAAATAAAGAATTTGTGGATTATATGAAACACACGGCTGGAAAATATAAATACATTGTTGTGAAACAAGATGAGATACTGAGGGATATAATTTTTATTTTATAAACAATCACATTCATAAATGGTAGTTGTTATTATCAATCTTGTGGGTGGATCTGCTTTTGGAAAAAAAACTTTCATAAATGTAGATTCTTGAATCATGAAAATGAAAAGATTACATGTTTTTAAAAAACAAAACCCCCTGTGATACGTATAGTATCTACAACCACCAGAGTAATGCGACCAGGAGAATCAGATGGTGAAGATTATTATTACATTTCAATCGAGGAACATACAGTATGTGATTGAGGAACGAAGGTCAAGCTCGATACAAATAATGCTAATACTTTATTTTATTCAAGTTAAATTCAATAGATATAAACAATTTTTGGAGAGACAATTGTTCTATGTTGTGCAGTATAAAAGTATTTGTGGAGTATATGAAAAACAAGACAAGAAAATATATTGTTGGGAAACAAGATGAGACGCTGAGGGGTATATATTTCATTTTATAAACAATGACAGACATAAATGATAGGAGTTATGATCAATTTTGTGAGTAAAATTGCTTTTGGGAAAAGCTTTCATAAATCTAGGTTCTTGAATGATGAAAATGAAAAGATTCCATTTTTTTTTAAGTACTGTGATACATATTGCATCCACAACAACCAGAGTAATGTGGCCAAGAGAAGTAGGTGAAGATTATTACTATATTTCAATAGAGGAAAATATGCGATTGAAGAAGGAAGGACAAATATTTTAGGAGGTCTCTCTTGGTGCAACAAAATATTCACATTGTAAGATTGAGTGAAATAAACTAAAATCTGGTGGTCATGAGTTATTAGAAACTAATCCAGAAGGAATAAGACAAATATTTAAACATCTGAGTGGTAATGGAGTTAAGATTTTATCATTTGGTTTTGATGTTGATGAAGAAACAACAGAAACGTATGAAAAGCAGAGATACAAGTAGTATTGAAGAAGAAATTACAGCTTGCATTCATTCTAATAAATAATTTGATGAAATATTTAAAGAAAAGAATTTATTTGAACACATCTACACTAATGATGAAGAACACATCTACTCTAATGATTTCCCCATTGACCTTTACAATTCATTAAATTATATTTTCCAAAAAATAAATGAATGCGAAAGAACGAGCAAGACGATTTATGGAACATTTCAAAAGTTGTAAAACAACAGGGAGACAGATAGAAACTAATGGGTGAACAAGCATTTGAAACACAAGAGAATTTTTTTTAAGCCACGTTTAAAAAAAAGACTCCCCAACAAATGTCTACAGTTCCAACGATAGAATGTGATTTATAAACTCCGTTTTTATTAAACTTCAACCCTAAAACCCCTGCCACCCCTAAAAAAACTTCAAATGATAAGAGAATTTTGTCAAATGACAGATAAAGAACATGGAGATATAGGTGAATTAGTATATGATGATGAAGGATTATTCCATCAACTGGAAGAGATAAATCAAGCCCCTGGTTATGTTGTGGATGCTCTCCAAAACAATGAATATTCAACAGATTCAAAAACCACAGCAGGTCTCACTCCAACAGAACAAACAGCAATATTCCATCTTGTTCAATAAAAGGGATTGATATTTAATGATGAAAGACAAGGTTCAACTGTGAGGGTTGAATCAAGTTATTTCAACAAACCATTGAATATATTAAATTAGGATGACAGAGCATATATTGATTTATAAAACTCACTTGATTATGGAGTTTCTGTTGTCAGTAAAGGAAGGAAGAATGAAAAGGAGAAACATTATTGAGGCCTTACATAGGCTTGGTTCAAGTGTTAGTTTTCTTCCAAATGTCCCATCACATAATGACCCATCACCCACACAAGCCACACACACATCCATAATATCCACATGATTTGTGATTAGTTTATTAGTTCCCCACACACAACATGTTTATTGAATTAAAATATTTCTCCAGCCCCTTCTTTGTCTCCATCCACACAAGCCACACCCATGCAAGCCAAACTCACACAAGCCACATCCATAAAAGCCACACCCACACAAGCCACACCCATGCAAGCCACACTCACACAAGCCACATCCACCCTTCCCTACACCCATTCATCCCACCCCTCCCCTTCCCCTTCCCCTTGTGCGCCCCCACCTTTGACCCACCACACTCCTTCATCTCACCCCACCCTTCCCCACACACACACGGGGACGGGAGGGTGGGATGAAGGGGTGTGGTGGGTCATTGGGGAGCGCATCAATACTCCACATATTCTTTTTTACTGCGCAATTTAAAACAATTATCTCTCCAAAATTGTTTATATCTATTTAATTTAACTTGAATAAAATAAAAGTATTGGCATTATTTCTTATTGAGCGATGAGGGAGTTGAAAGATTGATTGACGAAGATAAATACAATTACAAGAAGAATGCCTCCCTCTTGTGTAATAACTATCCATAACCATTGGGTTTCTCTCATTAACAAATCATCAAAGATAACGAGATTCTTTTTTGATTTATCCAAATCTTGGGATGAAGGGAAATCATCCGTATTATCACAAACAATACAAGTTATAGGTTTTGATTTCTTTTTATATTTCTGTGAATTACAAAATAGTTGAATTATGTGTTCAATGTTGTAATCATTTAATTTGTTTTGAAGTTTAAATAAACCAATTATGTCTTTTTGAAGACCAGCATTGAAACCTTGTGAGAGAAGTTGATATGCCAGTTGAAAAGTTTACCTTGTGAAAATCATTAAATTATCAAAATCTAAAAAGTTGGGAGTGAGGAACAACTTCAAAAGCAGGTATGTTTTTCCACATCCGCTTGAACTAACGATGAGACATCTTAATGAATTTGGAAGATTTTTATGGTTGTTAAATTTTATCTTATTTTACCAAATGGGTAAAAAATCATTCATTTATAAATTAGAAAATGACTTATATAATTTTTTATTGGCTTTTTTAGAAACTCTATGTTTTATCCTGAGTTTCGCTTTAATTTCAAGACACAATATTTTGTTTATACAATATCTTGTGATGATATTTCCATGAAAATGGCAATCGCAAATAATATACATAATCAATCCATGAAACATTATCATCATTTGTTAAGTCTCTTCTCTTGTCAGAAAAGGTGTATTATCACCCTCGTGCTTAACCTTCATTCGTCTAGTAAATCTTGTAAAGTAATTCATTTTTGGTGAAATTTTGAAAGTTATGTTCCTTTTTACATTTTTATTTTCATTAATTAGAAGATAATCACCGAATATACATTGCTCATGGGCTTTTTGACACTTCGTTTAATCCCACTCTATCACATGCAGGACAATTCTCAAATTTGTCATATGGAGAATGAGGGAATTCAAGAGGCTCAAGATAGTGTTTTCTATTCATGTTTGTAAAGTAAAACTTTAGTTCAAACAAAATTCATCTTCGTTATCACCTTCATTACTTTCATTGGTGCTTTCACAAAAATCTATAAAACTAGTTTCATAACCATCATTTGAACACAAACTCTCGATTTCACAACTGTCTTCTGTTCCAACAGAGATACTATCATCACTCTCATAATCTTCAAAATCTTCACTTGAATAATGACTTATATTCATTTAGTAGAAAAAACATTGCCATCTATATCAATGTACTTTTTTTCATTAACAGGTTCAACTACTAGATTTTTTTGTATTTAAGGTAATTGTAAAATGGCCTCAACTAAGACTGAATGAAATGTCATTTCACCTGATGTATTAACATCCTTTATTTCATAAAGATTTACATCTTTAGGGTTGTTCAAAAAATACAAATTTCTCCATGAATATTGCTGATGGTCTTATCTTTTCTTTCTCAAGCTTCATCCATGAGGTTTTTCTTTTTTGATACTTTTTCTTGGTTCATTGTTTTTTTCTAGTTTTGAATATATTGCCAGAAGGAGAGGAGAAACTTTGTTAGAGCTACTTTAATTGATGTTCTTCCAGATATTCGAAATGCCCTTCCACTAAAGGAAATTGAAGAACTAATATTATTCACTATAATTGTTTTTATTTAAAGTTATTATATTTTTCTTTATTCAATTTTACATCCTCAACATATTTCTCAGTATATGTTACAAATGTAAAGATTGAGTGAAACTTGTCTTTTGCATCTTGATACATTGCATTTATTAAGTGAAAAAAGTTGGTTGGGCAAAATGGTTTTAAACACAGATTCACCTTTAAATGAAACAGAATTTCCATCAAGAAAACTTTATTTCAAGCAAAATTTTTCGATATAAATATGGTGAAAACAACATAACTGCAACGTTTGTAATCATGAAGATAAATGTGATAGAAAACTCCTTCAAACCAATAAACACGCATTCAATCTTTTCAGACAAATATCTCCATTTGAACGAGAAACAATACATTGTTTAATCTGTTCTAAGAATGTCTTTAAAGAGAGTTGTCCAAGGATAAAAACACCTTCAATCACAAAAACACATAAACAACATTGAAAGAAACTTGAAGAGAAATAAGAAGAAAATTGGTTTTGAGGGAGATGTCATTGAGACAAAACCATTTGAAATAACAACTCTTCAAAGATGTTTTAAAAATCGGATGGAGATAAAACTTATAAGATTTAATATTAGTGTAATATCCATTTGGGAAGTGATTCATATCTCAAAGGATTCAAGTATCAAGGTTGTTTGTAGGATTGTATATCAAAAGGTATAAATCATTCAAAATATATCTTTCTGTTCTCAAGAGAAGGTAATGTTATTGAAAAAAAAATATATGAGAACGAATCCACCACACCTTATTACATCATTTGATTGCTTCTTTAAATTGAATATCTTTGAAGAGCTTATTAGATTTTAATTAGAAGAACAACAACAAGGTAGTTGGGTAAACATTGGGAATGTTTCATATATCCATCTTAATATTATTAAATCCACTTCGCTAAAGGCTTCTTCTTTTACTCATTTACCGAAGGATAATTTATATTAGAAATACCGATAATAAATGTTTTCTCTGGAGTATCTTAGCACATCTTTATCCACATGAAAGACTATGTAAAAGACATGAAAAATATGGAAAATGATAGGAGTAAACAAAACATAAGACTTGCTAGATCTTGGAAACAAGCATCCAAATTAATTAATAAACCAAGTTTTCAAAGGGTTTCGAAAAATTAACACAATAAGAAGAAAAATAAACACAAAACATCATTTACATACAGAGGAAGGAAATAAGAAAGCAATGGGGACTTTTATATACAGTGTTGGCTGCTGTTATGTTGGCTTATTGGTTCAGGAGGTGGGCTTGGGATCCTAGGATCCTGAGTTCAAATCCCACTTGGCTATTGAATTAATAGCAGGTGGGGTTGCCTCTGCCTGTTATCCTTCCAAGGTTGGCCAAATGAGTGCCAGCTTGCTGGTATACTGTGTTAGTGTGGTAACCCATCCAAGATTGTGCCCAAGAGAGTGCTTTGGCAGCACCACCAATGCTCAACACAGGATGCTCCCAATGGATGGATAGAGGTTATATATTTATATACAGGGGGGGGGTGGTAAATAATAAAGCAATGGGGGGAGTAGGGTTAATGGGCTACCGCTGTGTTATTTTAAATTTATGAATAAATGAAGTTATTCCTGAAAATATAACACTCTTATTATGACTACTCAATTTGATTCAATAAATGATCATATGAAAGGGGGTGAAGCCCACCCCCCAGCAGGTGGAGTAGCATCAAAAGGGAGTGCTATGATGAAGTAATGCATACCAGTTTGAAAAGGAGAAATATGAGTGAGCGTAAGCGAGCGAATATTGCGACTTTGAGAAATGGCAGACATTACTGCAGCAAAGCCTCCCTTTTAATACTACTAAGATGTTATCCGACTAAAGGAATAATAAATCCCTTATCCCCTTATGGGTTGACGCCTGCCTTTTCACCTGACAAAAACCCCAAAAGTCTTTTATTTCACTCAATAAACAGCGATGTATATATCCTTTCCTTTTAAATTTTGGTTCGAGACTGTGCAGCATCCGCAGAGAGGTGATCAATCTGCCAGGCGGGAACAGTCACCCTCCAGCAGAGGTCTCTCACCTTTGGCTCCACCGGTGTTCGCTGACCTCCAGACAGAGGTCTCCTCCTCTCCCTCGACGGAGGCTATTGATACCATCCTCATCGCAGTTTTGGCCACCTCAAGGCAGATAAACCTTTACTTCAATTTATTCTGTTTATTCAGTAGTAAATATCAGACAGACTCATGTGAGGGAGCCTAGCCAGGAACAATGTCTCAGGAAAAAAACTTTATACATAGCGTATTACGAATATATATCATCCCTCCAGGGCATGGTTGATTCATCAAAATAAATTAACTGAACAAAGAGAGGCCACTTGGAGAAACGACAGATGGAACTTTGTCAGGTTAAAAATCACAAACACAGGATGAAAAAACGGCCTGTTATCGGAGCTTACTTATTGCCCCTTATTACTTATTACTTATATTGAAATATTTTTGTTTTTTGCTGCTGGCCCAGATGGTCAGCAGGCAGATAAGGTTTTACAAGGTTCTTACGACTGCAGATAAATGTTTGTATTCTGCCTCCTACCAGCTTTCCCAGCACATATTTATTAAATTATTTCTCAAAGCACTAACTGTGCCGATTTGCCATTTTACCTCATCAAAAATTAAATTAACATTTCAGTTTCCCACACTAAGAACAAAGGCCTTGTATGTTCAGGTCAGGTCAGGTCAGACTAGATCTGTGACTTGCTACAGGTACCATGCAAGCCTGTCCCAAACCTGTTCCACGGTCAGGTTGTTGGTGACTAAACCATCTCCCCTACCAAGTTTCTTGGTTTTGAGGGTGTATGATATGGACACCAAGCAGGAAGAAGAACAAAACCTGTCAAAGGGCGGAGGAGCTCTTTGTGAGCCAACGGCCATCCACATCTCAAGCCAGACTGTGTCTGCGGATGTCCTCCTGCAGTTGGGTTACTGCTTATTAGAAGGTTGGTGACTGGATTTGCACTCCGCCCACCGTAAAACCCTTCATTCCGCAAAACATTCCAGAAGCACAAGAAAATCTTAAAACCCACTCTGTGGGAGTACCTTCTGTGCAGCTCCCTTCGCAGGGCAGCTCAGCGGATGACGGATTGGGGCAAAGCCTTCAGGACCCCCAATCTTTGATAATAGGAGGGAAACCACAGGGTGCCATTCCCGGAAAATATTGCAGGAGAGTGTCGGGTAGGTACTGAGGTGTCGTCCACCAGACGACTAGGTGCTGAGGTGTCGTCCACTAGGTGCTGAGGTGTCATGTTGTGGTGGGCCCCTTGGGTTAACCTGATGTGGTCCCTTTAGGTGGTTGCCTGGAATGTCCTATCCCAAAGAGAGGACGATCACCTGTCTCTGTTATCATCTGAGCTCAATTGTTTGGACATCAGTATTACAGCACTCTCTGAGGTTCAGAGACCAGATTGTGGCTAGATCATGGTGGGTGGTTACACATACTATTGGTCTGGTCGCTTTGATGGTTACCATGCCCTAGGAGTTGCTTTATCTGTGTCCAATAATCTGACTCCAATGATAATTGAGGTAACACGAGTCAATGAGCAACACCGGTAAAAGGGCTTGTTGTTCCCCTCCAGATAGGGAAGGAACATCGCCAAGACTGTAACAACCACCGAGGGGTAACACCACTCTCAGTGCCGGGCAAGGTTTCACCACCATCTGCTTGAGCACCAGAATCCAGTGCAGTCAGGCTTTACAACAAAGAGGTCAACGATTGACGGTATCCTTGCTCTTTGGGTCCTCACCGAATGCAGACAAGAGTTTTGGCAAGGGCGGCTTGCAGCCGATGTTGATCTTTGTGAAGCATTTGATTCAGTGAATCAGGATGCCCTCTGGAGGATTCTTGGTCTTCGTGGGGTGCCACCAAAACTAATTGATCTGAAATATGTACGATACTCTGGTACTGAGAGTGCTATGAGATGTGGTGGTAATATCTCTGACTTATTTCCAGTTGTTACTGGAGTTTTTCAGGGGTGTATACTGGCCCCCACACTTCTCAGCACTTGTATGGACTGGATTCTGGGGAGGATGTCGGAGAGATCAAGCTGCGGTGCATTCCTTTGGGAATGTCAACATCTCTGACCTTGATTTTGCAGATGATGCAGTCATCTTTGCGGAGACTCGAGATATCCTTTTGGGTGCCCTCGACGTGCTGAATGAGGAGTCAGAGCCACTGGGATTACGGGTTTCCTGGGTCAAAACTAAGATACAGGCTATCAGTGACATATTGGATAATGCTATCCTATCTGTACCTGTTTGTGATGAGAATGTTGAAGTCACGGAGAGATTCACTTACCTTGGCAGTGATATTCATGTCTCTGCTGGCTGTGAGCCAGAGGTCATCAGGTGTCTGGGCTGGGCCTGGGGAGTTATGTGCAGGAGGACAAAAGTCCGAGTCTTCAGGTCCTTGGTGCTTCCAGTCTTGCTCTATGGATGTGGGACTTGGACTCTGACCAGGGATCTGAGATGGATACTTAATTCCTTTGGGACCCAGTCTCTTCGGAGAATCCTTGGCTATCTCTGGTCAGACTTTGTGACCAACAAACGGTTGCTGAGAGATTCAAATGAGATTTGTTACCTGCATAGTCTGTGAGTGCCAGCTGCGGCTGTATGGACAAGTTGCTCATTTTCCTGATGCTGATCCTGCTCATCAGGTTCTCTCAGTGAGAGAGCCTGGTGAGTGGAGGAGGGTAATGGGCCGACCATGTGCCTCGTCTTTGCAGCAGGTTGATCAGCATCTCATGGAGATGGGGATGGGCTAGGCTAGGCGTCTGCTTGGAGGATGGCCAGACGGAGGTCCCTGGATTAGCGGCGGAAAGTGAACGCAGCGACATGCTGCTCTGGTGCATGCTCCCATACCTGGCTTGACCTGACCTTGTATGGTAGTGTTTGTTCTAATTTTATCACATTTAAACATGAGAATTATGTGACAATTTCCTCTGCAGCTTTTGAAGACAGACGGTTGACAGAGCAAAGAAGTTTGTGTCTGGCCAAGTAAAGAGAAGAGACAGACCATGAGCAATCCTTTCTTATTTATCCTTTGAGCAATGTGATAATGCTGAGCTGTGGATCATTGTGTTTTTTTCGAGGACACTCGTCCATCAGCAATAATTGTGCAGCAAGTCAATGATTGTGCACATCAGGAATGCAACGAGGAATTTAAAGGAGAAGATGAGCAGAATGTGTTTTGTTTATGTTCGTAGTAAGATCTGAATTTACATGTGTGGAATTACTTTTTTGCTCGTATCTCCATACAAAAGTCTAAGATATATTTCTGCATGTGTCCACAAAGACAAGTCTTTCTCCTTTTCTTAGCAATTCACTTGAATTTTATTTATATTAACACTTGTTGCTTCTCTTCTTCCTCCTCATTAAAACTTTCTAATGCAAATATGGCCCTTTTAAAGCACTTATGACTGCTGAATTTCTCTCCATAATATTGTCATTAGTAAGACACAAGATTTATTGCTTTAATGGGATTTAATCCTTCTCCCTTATCCTCAACCTCAAGCTCATGGTAGTGAAATATATTGTTTCGATGAATCTTCACTTCCACTTAACAAGTATAAATACCTTCTCTACATATCCTTTGAACACTTTCATCTGACAATTACAGCACCATTCAAGTAAAAATTAGTTATCAATGACTTGACTTGACTTCACCAGCTTAATTAGTCCACCACAGGATGAAGGCCTCCCTCAACATAGTCCACTCTGTTCTATTCAAAACAATTTGAAGCAAGTTTACTCCATTAAAATGTTCAGTTCAATCTCTGCATCTTATAATTGGTGTCCACTTATTTCTTCCAGGGCCTTCTCTACGTTTATTCTTGCAATTATTGTTTTCCACAGTTTGGTTGTCTGTTCTTCTTGCTGCATGTCCAACCCAGTTCTATTTAAGTTTATGGATTGTGACCAAAATGTCAAGGGCCTGCACTTATCTATGTATTATCAAAAAAAAAAACATTCTAAAATAATGTTATGATTCTAGGCTTCTTTTTCTACATTCTCAGATAATGTATTATGATCTAGTGGTTTTAAAATCAATGTTCACAGTTTGATTGATCCTTTAACCTTAAAACTTCCTTTCATATTTGAAATGTTTAACTTCACTTAATGTATATATTTCCCAACACAGTTTCCAGGACATACTTTTGATCTCCTTTTATCATATTATCCAGCCTTGAAGGCAGTATTAACATTTGCATTATGTCTTGATGCATTCCTTATTGAGATAAGTTAAAACAGAGCTCAACTCGAAGGGCACTTGGTAGAGCGCATACCTCCACCACACAATGACTGATCGACGATAACTTATCTGGCCCAATACATTTTTGAAATATCATGCTATACATCATTTTGGCACGATCTCACAATGGTGAAGAATTATTTAAAATTAAAAAAACCTCTCAACTCCTGATCCGGATTCGGATCTTCACCTAAATCGAATCAAATTGTTCTTGTCTCACACCAAATCTGTCAACCAAGTTTCACCTGAATCCATCCACAACCTTTTGAGATATCGTGCTATATAGCAGTTTAGCCCGATCTTTCAATGGTGATGAATCACTTAAAAAATTGTAAGATCCTGATCCGGATTTGGATCTTCACGAAAATTGAATCAATTCTTCCTTGTAATACATCCAAAGTGTCCACCAAGTTTAGGCCAAATCTTTCTCCAATTTTTGAGATATCGGGCAATATATCATATCGTGCAAGAGACAAACACCGCCCGGATGCGTCCAGATCCAAGCTGTCCGGAGACAAACACCGCTTGGACATGTTCGGAAATAAACTCCCATCTGGACATAGACACAACATAGTCTGGACACAACACCCGAAAAACACCGTTGCATTTATACAGACATTTCAGGGATATGATCACAAACATTATTCTTTATAAACATCTACGTGTGATGGATGAAAAAAAAATTGGGCTCGGTAATTTAAAAAAACACGTTAATACAGCAAACAGCTCAGAAATCTTGCGTTATCAAATATATTTTGCTTTG
>NC_140961.1:125782312-125798700 GCF_056783735.1 Eptatretus burgeri
ACCTAAGGAGTGACGAATCCTTAATCTCATAATACGCTCGTTGACCGGTGTTACCTCAATTATCATTGGGGTCAGCTTATTGGACACAGCTACAGCAACTCCTTGGGTATGGTAACCATCAGAGCGACCAGACGAATAGTAGGTGTAACCACCCACCATTATCTCGCCGCAATCCGGTCTCCGAACCTCAGAGAGAGCTGCAATCCCGATGTCCAAACGCTTGAGCTCAGATGATAACAGAGACAGGTGATCATCCTCTCTTAGGGATAGGACATTCCAGGCACCCACCCGAAGGGACCGCCTCAGGTTAACCCAAGGAGACCGCCATCTGGTGGACGACACCTCAGCACCACTCCGACACTCTCCCGCAATCTGACCCAGGGATGTTACCCCGTGGTTTCCCTCCTATCAAAGATTGGGGGTCCTGAAGGCTTTGCCCCAATCCCGTCATCCGGTGAGCTGTCCTGCGAAGGGAAGCTGCACAGGAGGTACTCCCACGAAGTGGGTTTTCAGATTTTTTTGCGTTCTTGCGTTTTGCGGAATGAAGGGTTTTACGGTGGCTGGAGTGCAAATCCTGCCACCAACCTCCTAATAAGAAGTAACCCAACTGCAGGAGGACGTCTGCAGACACAGTTGGGCACTAGAAATGGATGGCCGTTGGCTCACAAGGAGCTCCTCCCCCCTTTGAGGAGTGTTATCCACTCCTCATTTTCCTGATCTTTTGTATTCTCACTGACATAATACTGTTACCGCACACTTTTCTACATTTACCTTGTTGTCAGATTTTTATATCTGCCTCATTATTCAATGGCTACTCATCCCAATGAGTTCTCTCAATTATCCTGTCTGTTTACATGCATGATCTACTTTTGCTCTCTGTGTTAATTCCTTCTATGTTTCACCATCCTTCCACAAAATTAAAAATACCTCCTCTACATCACTGTGTTTGTGACACCCATCGAGCTAGTCCCCTACTATTCAGTTATGCGATAACCACCTATCTGTCAATAAACAAAAAACTTTTAAAAATTAATTAAACAAGTGTCAAGACTCAGAGGAGCAGAACTTCAAGGGTCAACAGAAAAAGTGTGAAGTGGGGGGTGGTGAAGATGAATCAGGGGGACAAGATCATACAGATGATGAGAGGTGTTATAGGTGAAGGGTCGGAGCAGAGTCTCAGCAGGTTTCATATAACTCAGTAGTTGAAATGGAAAAGACAATGAGAGTGTGATGAGCAGGTTAAAAAAAAGTTTCAATGCATAAAACAAAGCAAATTATTAAAAACAGTACAGGTTGTTGCTGAAAGTTTGTCTTTACCTTTTAATTTATGGATTTCTTGGACAGTCATATCAAGAATGCAAATGACACACAAAGTGAGTAAAATGAGAATGAGAGCCAATCTCCCCTGGCATATCAAATCTATGGGTTTTCCCATGAAAAGAGAACTTGCTGAAAAACATGCAGCCAGAGATACAAGTAGTGTGACACTCACTGCAGTGTTTGCTTTGCTCTTCCCCAGGAACTTTTGATATTGGAATAATAGCATTATGATAACAATTGTCAATGAAACACCAAGTACATTTATTGCCAAAATTGCAAGTGTGAGTGGTTCCGAGATTTCCAGGTACTCAAAATTCATGGCCATACAATCATTTTTCTGTTCATTTGACCAAAAGTATCTTGGACAGTGAAGGCAATCCTGAGCATCTTTTATGAGTAATCAAGAAAATAATATGTGAGGGATCCAGGCATGTCAATGGTGCTCTTGCATTGATCACAATATGTCTGGTGTTGGCTTAGTGGTTAGGGTGGCTGGCTTGGGATCTTAGGGTCCTGAGTTGGAGCCCTGTTAGTCACTGAATCAACACCAAGTGTAGTTGATTCAACCTGTCATCCTTCTGAGGTTAGTGAAATTGTGCCAGCCTACTGGTGTTGGGGCACTGCATCAGAGGCACAGCTGCACCACAACAAAATGATATCTACCTGGCAGCCAAGCTGCCATATGCAAGAAGATTGATAACAATGAGGCTAAACATTTTTCAATAGGATGGATATTGTTGCTATCATAATGTGAAGAAAAAGTTAAAAATTAACAACATTGTGAGGAGAAAAAATATATATAGCTTATTAAGTCAAAATTGGAAACAACAGTTCCTGGAAAAGGAAGTTATTCACATGATGGCATTTTGTGACCAACATCGACGAACTGGTATTTTGAGGAGAAATTTTATTTATAAACAAAGTTCCAGGCTCATGGAAGAGCAGACAAAAGATGAGGCGATGCCTATAATCTAATAATGTGAGAGGAATACAGGCACACAAATGAGAAACAACATGGATGAAGAGCATGTTTGGGATAAAGCATACATGAAAAGCAGAAGTAAGAGTGAGAAGTCAAGTAATGTGGCACAAGGGGAGGGGTGTCTGTTGGAGGAAAGATTCATAAAACGAGAACAGGCATTCCAACCTACAAACCCACCACAAGCTCTTGTTTGTTGTATCTTTCCAGTGGCCATGAGCATGAATCAGGGACATCACAAGATGGTGGTGGGTTGTCATCTTAAAGAAAAAGATGGAAGTAATGACTTTACAGACTCATGCAGTTGGTTTTTCAATCAAGATGGGGATAAAGTAACAGACATGAACATTTTTGGGGGAATCCTGATGGATAATAAAGCATGGCTGCTGCATGACTGTGTACAACCAGGAAGGATTGTTAACGAACAAACCATCATGATGAAAGGGAAAGGGAAAACATAAATGTGTCAGTGGATGACCATGGTACCACCAAATTGCCTGTAGTTAGAACGAGGCACTCCTTTCATGTTCATCTTTTGCTGAAAAAAAGCTAAAATACTCATCATTTTGGACTCCACCGCCTCCATATGACAGAAGATATTGTAGCAACAGACCACAAAAGAAAGGAAACTGACAGACCACAAAAGAAAACTTATGCCATCTCCCTCAGATAAACGGATGAGAGCTGTCTCGACTTGCTAGGCCTCCAGGTAAGCATCAACAATCTTTAGCTAACCAAGATGCTTACATGAGTCTTTACGCACGAATGATGGTTAGACGAGAAGTATGCCCTCAGTCATCTATCATGTCATGCAACGGGAAAATTTTTTTTAAGTATTTATCTTAACTGCCTATTAAACCTCATGTGGGCTAGATGGTATTCCATCATTATTGAAAACATTGGCTTTTAAACTAGCTTATTTCCTGTCAGTCTGAATTGAGTTTCCACACCTCAAAAATACAGTTTTTTTGGAGCAAAACAAATGCTATTTAAATTTACAAAAAAGATTCTCCATCATGTGTCTAATTTATCGGCCTATTGGTCTTACATGTGTTACATGTGTAAATTTATGGAATCAAGAATTAAGGATTCAATGCTGGAATACTTGGAGTAAAACAAAATCATGGTTAATGAACAGCATGGCTTTATCAGAAAGATACCTACGGTATCACAATTACTACTTTATCTCAATGAATGGACAATGGAGGTTGACACAATGGAAATTCTGTGAGCATCGTATATTTGGATTTTGCGAAGGTTTCTGATACTGTGTCCCATAATAAGCTTCTTAATATTGCTTCTAACTTTCATATTCATGGGAAAATTGTGGGTTGGATAGAAGCCCTTTTAGCTAATCATGCGCAAAGAGTTGTGGTTAGCAATGATTACTCTGGCAAAGTGTGAGTGAAATATGGGGATCCTCAAGGTAGCGTTTTGGGTCCTCATATTTTTGATGTATATTAATGATTTGCCAAAACTTCTGTTGAGTAGTTCAGTTTATATGTGTGCAGATGGTTCTTTTTTGATGTGTGCAGATGCTTTTTTGTACAAGGAGATTGGGGAAACAGCCAAACTTGAAAAGGATTTGAGCCAGATTTTTTGGCCAAACAAGATGCAATTGATATTAGCAACTAAAAATTGCTTGGCTTTTGCACCTTGTAGGTTTAAATTTACAAAGGTTCCACAGTAAACATGGTAAATATGAACAGCATTGACAGCATAAAGGATTTGGGGGTCGTTATGAGTAGTGATTTGGAATTTACTAAACATTGCACGGTTGCGAAAAAGGATAGTATTAGTATAAACTGTTTGCTTCGATCTTTTGTAACCAAGGAGATGGGATTTTTGAAAAACTGGTTTAATGCTTTTGTGTGACCTCTGTAGTAGATGATAAATGGGGTTTCTGGGACGCCCATTCAAATGAATGGGGAAAAGGGAAAAACTTTCTGACCCAAGCCCCAAAATCTCAAAATAGGAGACACTTCCTCCCCACCTATCCCCTTCCCTCCCATACAAGCAAATGTAAAATCGAGACTCTTTAATTTTCTTTTAACATTCATTTCCATCGAGTATATTCACTTTATCTCTTCAAGCATGAAAGAAAGGGAAATTCACTATCCCTCCTTCGGATCTGAAAAATGGGGAAGTGCCTTTAAGAGCACAGTTGTGCTGTGGAAATTCTATACAGTGTTCTATACACTGTATATCAATTCTATACAGAGTCCGGGGACTCAAATATATTTAAAAGTAAGTTTTAAATGAAAGAAAAGATAAAATCTCTATTACAGCCCTCACACCCGAACCAAGCCAAAAAGCCGTCATTTTCTTTGAGACAAACCCGAAAAAACCCATTGTTGTGTAATCTACAATGATGTCATCAATTTGGCCTATTTATTGCCAAACGCGAACTTCATGTTTTATTCAGAGAATGGATTGTGCAGAGGAGTACTCCAACTTTGCTGATCATTTTTTTTCACAAGAGGAGAGGTGAGATCCTTCAACCAATTCATTATTTGTTGTTTTTTTACAGAATTAAATCAGGTCAGGTCAGGTCAGGTATGGGAGCATGTGCCAGAACAGTGCGTCGCTGCGTCCACTTTCCGCCGGTACTCCAGGGGCCTCCGTCTGGCCATCCCCCAGGCAGATGCCAGGCCCATCACCATCTCCTTGAGATGATGGTCAACCTGCTGCAACCATGAGGCACGTGGTCGGCCCACTGGCCTCCTCCACTCATGAGACTCCCTCGCTGAGAGAATCTGGTGAGCAGGATCAGCGTCAGGAAAACGAGCCACATGTCCATACAGCCGCAACTGATGCTCACGGACTATGCAGGTAACAAATCTCATCCGGGTCTCTCTCAGCAACCGCTCGTTTGACACAAAATCCGACCAGCGATAGCCAAGGATTCTCCGAAGACACCTGGTCCCAAAGGATTTAAGTCTCCGTCTCAGATCCTTGGTCAGAGTCCAAGTCTCGCACCCATAGAGCAAGACTGGAAGTACCAAGGACCTGAAGACTCGGACTTTCGTCCTCCCACACAGGTACCGGCAGCACCACACCCCATGATCCAGTGAATCCATGACTCCCCAGGCCCGACCCAGACGTCTATTGACCTCTGACTCGCAGCCAGCAGAGACATGAATATCACTGCCAAGGTAAGTGAATCTCTCCACGACCTCAACATCCTCACCACAAACAGACACAGACCGGACAGCAGCATCCAAGATGTCACCGAAAGCCTGGATCTTCGTTTTGACCCAAGAAACCCGTAATCCCAACGGCTCCGACTCCTCATTCAGCACCTCGAGGGCCCCCAAGAGGATGTCTAAATTCTCCGCAAAGATGACTGCATCATCTGCAAAATCAAGGTCCGAGATCTTGACATTGCCAAACGATGCAACGCAACTTGATCTCTCCGACATCTTCCCTAAAATCCAGTCCATACAAGCGCTGAAAAGTGTGGGGGCAAGTACACATCCCTGACGAATTAAATCACTATACAACCAATAAGTATTGTATGTTTTCTTCTAACAGGTTGTCCCCAATCAGAACATCGTTGATAACTGATCTGGAAAATGAGGCATTTGAATATCAAGAGGAATGGCAAAAAATGAATGACTTCCTTAAAGACATTCAATCGTTCAGAAGATAATTGAATGGCATTATTGTTGGCTGGAAAGAAGTCCTCTCACGTCCTCTGACCTTGAATGAGTCGAGTCAAAGGTGAGAAATTATCCCTCTGTCTCTCTCTCTCTGTGTGTCTCTGTGTCTCTGTGTGTCTCCCTGTGTGTCTGTGCGTTTCTGTGTGTCTCTGTCTTTGTCTCTCTCTCTGTCTCTCTCTTTCTCTCTCTCCCTCTGTCACTATTTCTGTCTCTATGTCTCTGTCTCTATGTCTCTGTCTCTATGTCTCTGTCTATATCTCTCTTGAGTGTTTACTCATTATTTTTATTTTATTTTTTCAGTTTAAACACCTGTCTGGATGAACCTAACACACAACTTAATCTTCTGGAGGAATCTGACACGACACTCAATCTTCTGGAGGTAAACGTTTTATTTGTTATATTATTAATATCATGATATAATCATCTTCATATACCCTAATTGTTCTTCCCTCTTTGTTTTGAACAGAATATGTTGACCGAGTTTCAAAATCACAAACAATCAGACTGCTGCGAAAGAAGATTTTGTTCAATGCTTTTAATCTTGTTTAATTATATATGCTTTCCATATAATTATCTGATTTTGAATTACCAAAAAAAGAATAAAGGAGATGTAAAGGGGAGGGGGGTGGGGGAGGTGGGTTGGGGGAGGGTTAAGGTTGGGGGTAGGTGCGCTTCCCCAATGACCCACTACCCCCCTCATCTCTCTCCCCTCCCCGTGTGTGTGTGTGGGGAAAGGTGGGATGAGGGGGTGGTGGGTCAAAGGTTGGGGTGCACAGGGGGGGTGGGGCTTGTGTGGGTGGGGCTTATATGGGTGGGGCTTGTGTGGGTGGGGCTTGTGTGTGGGTGTGGCTTGTGTGGGTGAGGCTTGTGTGGGTGGAGCTTGTGTGTATGGGGTTTGTGTGGATGTGGCTTGTGTGGGTGGAACAATTTTTTTTTAATTCAATAAACATGTTGTGTGTGGGGAACTAATAAACTAATCACTAATTATGTGGACATGATGGATGTGGATGTGGCTTATGTGGGTGGGGTTTGCGTGGGTGGGGCTTGTGTGGATGTGGCTTTTGTGCGTGGAGTTTGCGTGGGTGAGGTTTTTTTATGGGTGGGGCTTGCATGAGTGGGGCTTATGTGGATGTGGCTTATGTGGGTGGGGCTTGTGTGGATGTGGCTTTTGTGGGTGGGGTTTGTGTGAGTGGGGTTTGCATGGATGTAGCTTTTGTGGGTGAGGTTTGCATGGGTGGGGCTTGTGTGGGTGGAGTCAAAAAGGGGCGGAGTAAAAAAGGGGTGGAGACAAAAAAAATTGTTTTTTTCAATTTATCTTTGTCTTTTGTAATTCCTGTGAATAAAATGAACCTAAAATCTTTACCCCCTTTAAATCACATAATTTGTAAATCCAAGGAACTTTACAGATGACATCAACAATTTAAAAAAGTTCATTTGTCCATCGCTTGGTATAAACTTTTTCAAAATGAAATTTCCACCTGTATAATTATCTGTATAATTATCTGATTCTTACTTTATCACCAACTTTAACTTAGGCTTTCTGACAATCTCTTTTTCATAATTTAATTTTGTATATGTATCTGATGGTTTAATTTTTGTTGAGGTATGAATCGTATCATTGTACTTATCTCCAATGTCCTGAATTAAAGATAACCATTGGTGAGAACCGAGTTGAGTGAATCTTTAATATAGTCTCTCTATTAAAGTGCGATTAAAACTCTCAATAACAACCACTTTTCCTTCATTAATGGTTCTGTTGAATGTAATGTTATTTTTATGAAAATTCAAAAATGTTCTGTTGTTGAACTCTATACCCTCATCAGTCAATTTTTTAGGTTTTCTCTTGCTTTTATTGAATATGTGTTGGAAAGTTAACATAAGAGTGTTACCTGTTTTGTTTTTCAAAGGAACAACCCATGCATATCTACTCCTCAAATCAATAACGGTTAAAGCATACTTGTACCCCTTATCATAATTGAGTTCAATTAAATCAGTGGACCAGATATAATCAACTTCCTTGGAATAAACCTTCTTTCTGTGAAACTTTGTGATTATTGGTTTATGTAATTCATCAGCTAATTTCTCTTCAATCTTAATGACATCATTTGAGCCCATAAGTTTTTTGAATTTCAAAGCCCAAGTTTCAATTTAGCACTGGTCATCTTCTTCACGATGAACCTAACAACTTTTTCTCTCAAGGTTGGGTTTTGTATCAGAGAAATTATACAACATTTCTCGATCAGCTTCATGTTTTTCTTCCAACATCGTGATATTCCCGTAATCAATATCATGCTTCATGCACACTTCATAAACCTTATTGATAGGTTTGCTCCACAGTTTAGGTTTGTCAGCCTCATCTAATCTTTTATTCAAGTTTGTTCCTGGACCATAGAAAGAATACCCTGGTGTATGTAATTCCTCTGGTATTCCAGTAGTTGTAAATTTACTTCCAGATAAAAACTTTTGTATATCCCCCCCCCCTCCCTCGTGTGTGTTTGGTGATTAATTCACTCTTTTTTGAGCCACACACTGAACATGTCCCTTTTTGTATAACCCTATTATTTTTACTTTTAGCATAATATATATTTTTACTCGGTTTTCTTTTTACCTTTGAGACAATAACTCATTTATTTGTGTGAAAAATTCCTACAGAGTGTAAAAACCTTTTAGTTTACAACATGCACATTTGAATCTTGATTTTTAAAACATAAGAATCCTTGGAAATGTCTTCACTCTCTCCTCCATTTATTTAAGAAAAAAAATGTAAAACTTTAATCAAAGTCAATTGCACCAACATCATCAATAATATAATCTTGTCCTTCTTTATCTCCACTTTCTTGTTTAAATCTTCTCCCTGAAATCGATGTTAATACTCTTAATACATATATGTCTAATAGACTTGGCATTCTTTGTTTTTCTACTCAGTGCGTTGAGATTGATTTATTTTCTGTATTACCTTTGATCTTTTTATAATCTCACTGGTTTCCATATTTCTTATATTTATTTATTCTCTCTCTTTCCTCCCTCTTCCTCTCCTCCTCCTCTCTCTTCTCTCTCTCCTCCTTCTCTCTCTTCTCCTTCTCTTCTTTCTCTTTTTTTCTCCATCTCCTCCTCTCTTGTCTCAGTTTCTTTAACTCCTTCCTCATCCCTTACTATGCTTCAACCACTTTCACCCCATAGAACATCATACATATATTCATCTGGATTCTGTGATACTCTTGAATCCACAATTATTTTTCTCATAACAGGAAACCAATAAGATTTGTTGATGATTCCTAAAAGAGTTTTATATTTCATCACCTTAAGAAGTTCATTTTTATTTTATATTTTAATGAAATCTCTATTTGTGGGTTTTTTAATATCAGTACAAGGCCAGTTCTTAATTGAAAAATGCCTGTGTGTATGTTCCAATTCATAAAGAATGTAAAATCCAACACCCTTTTCTTGTAGGTATCGTTGAATGCAAAAATTATAATTTTCTTGAACCCTTCTTGCTGTCATTTATGTATCAGAAATATATGACAGATTCATATGATGACACATAATACTGTTACGAATCTGGATGCCATCTGCACACAGACAGTCAGCAGTCCCTCAGCTTAGTTATTTCGAAAAGTATGTGTTTATAGTTAGAATCCCTCCTTCTGTCGAATGGGAATTTCATGTGTGCACAACAAGTTATTTTCCAGCTAGTTTTTTTTTACATCTTCAACAACTACATCTACAACAACTACATCCTCTAAATCACCACCTACAACAACAACACCATCGCCCACGTGCATCGTGTCACGTACAGGGGTGAGGTTTCCTCCGCCCACCGTGAGCTCGTCCAATCAATGGTGGCCACGGGTGGCCCGACAACCCCTCGTCCAATCCGGAGGTGAGTACCTCAGAGCATTTCCCTTGACCCGCGGAGGAGGGGAAGGATAAGTGGAGTGGTGAGCAGTCATTGGGGGTGAAGAAATTTTTTTCCGTGGGCCCAGTCTGTTAAGTAGAGCTGTTAAGTGTTTTCATTCCTTGTACATTACATTTCATATTCGGATAACTCTGCTCTTTGTGTGCTTCCCTCCCCGAATATTATTGTAAAATAAATCCCCTGTTAAATGTTCCAGTTCGTTGTTCGTGTTTTCCTTCATTGACCCAGCATGGTTCAGACTTGAGAAATAGCGAGGCCGTTTGGGCTGGTAAGTTGTCATTGGGACCAGTGTGGCTCTGGTAACTCCACTCGGTTACACCGGATCTGAGTCGGTACCTGCGACTCGGTCCGGACAGAGTCGGCGAGGGTGTGGCTTTCCCCGGTTGTTGGACGAAGTGGGTACTTAGGTATATTGAAATTAGGCAATTAACCCTACACCACGCCGTCAAAGTATTGGCGACCATGGTCCGCTAAGGGACCCGTGACCTTCGGAGTTGTCCGGGAGTCATGACCTAAATTCCGGGTGTTCAGTGGGAGATGACTCCACTGCTCCATCCGTGGTCGTTTATCGCCACCAACCCCTGGCCCACGACAATACCACCCCATCTTCCTGTTAAATCAGTTTGTATTCCGAGACTTTGTATAACTATCCAATTTCCTTCTTTCTTTGTCATATAAACTATTGCTTCACCATCATATAATTTCCTATTCCCAAAATAGTGTATTTGTTGTTTGCTGATTGTGCTTCCACATATCTCCTGATTCTTACCAAGAGGACAATATCTTCTTCACGAGACTGATAAAAATCGTGGAGGTCTTCGAGGTTTAATGAAAAAGACCGATTATATCCTAAATCAAACATATTATACCTCCATTTCTCTATTCTCATATTAACTATACTTCCTTCTTTATAAAATTCAATACCAAGCAGATAATTGAATTTAATAAGAAAAGGTGTATGGTTTGTTGAACCAGGTGTTGTGGTTGTAAATTCTACTCCTTCAACAAAACGTGCCGTTTTATTTAAGGATATGTATTGTGATAAATCACTTAATCTCACCAAGTCATTTGAGTCAATCGGGCTTGGATAATTTATTGATTGATAAACATTTTTCATATTAATATTATTTGTTATACTATATTTCTTTCGTTCAGCATGTGCCTTTGTGTAATAATTTGATAAATCAACATCCAGTTCTTGGGATACACCAAAGATAGAACCATCTTTTCCAACATAAGTCATTTATATTAGATTAAAATTTATGTCATTAAAAAATTTATTTTTGTTGAGTTGAAATAACACATAATGACATAATTGACTGCAACACTTGGAATTTAATTACTGGACTTGAAATGTTTGATAAACACCATTCTGTAAGAATTTTATTACTTCAACAGGTGGTGGAAGACCAAAACTATCAAAATAATGTCTTGACTATTAAAAATACAAACCCAATAAGAACCGTTCCCATTATTATCTTCTAAGTTCATAATAATATTATTTATATGTTTAGACACATTTGTTAATTCATCTCTCATACAAATAACCACATTATTAATTTTTAATTTCTTACAATATTTGATAAGTTCTAAATTTGATGTTGTATTCTTTCCAAATTCTTTAAACCACTCATCAATGTTCATTTATTTATTAGAAAGATATAATCCATTACCCATTTTAGTTAATTTTACACCTGCTTGTGTGATGGAAGAAAGCATATCTCCAATGAACAATCATGCTTTATCAGGTAGACTTTCAACTTTTTCAGCAAAATCTAAAATTACACCATTTCCACTAATTGGTTTCTCCAACTCTTTGTTATGCCTTTCCAACTCTTTTCGAGCCTGGAGTTGAGCCTTCCTTTCTTTGGCAGTTTTCACCACTGCTGAAATACCACCCGTCAATGCTCAAGCCGCACTTAAACCAGCAAATAAAGGAATTAGAAATGGGAGAAATCCTCCACTCATCTCTCTTATTGAATATTTCTTCAACATTGGTTTTGACATTTTAATTTTAAGTGAGCCGGTATTCTTCAAGATTTTTACCTGTTCTCTTGTGAGTAAAACATCAATTCTTACTGCTCCTTTTCTCTGAATTGTATTAACGTTAATCGTACAAGGCTTTTGATTTTGAAAACAAGATGATAGTCTACGAAGATTTATTTGATTAACATATACCTCAGTTGTCACTTTACTACTCATTTATTTATCAAAAAAATTATGTGAGACTAATCATAACACCATTATCTACATAAATCTGTAATTCTGTTTCTTCCAAAAGCAAACAGTATGTATCAACTTCTTCACTCTCTCTCCTTTTTCAATGTATAGGGAAGTATCCACTCGATTCGACTTTATAGTTTCCTTTTGAGCACTCAGGTCAATCGCATAGATTGTATACAGACTTTTAAATGCTGTCATATCCAAAATGGGTTCCTTATTTCCATTGCTTTCACACGCCTTTTGATAAGACTTGTATGCTTCAGCATAATCATTTTTTTCCCAATTAATTTCCAATCTATCTCGTGGATAAAATATTCCATGTTGAGAAACGCGAAGTTGTTTCACCTAAGCATTATGACAACGCATTATTGTTAGCAGTAGCAGTATCACCATCTGTTTTTTTTTTTTTAATGAGCCAAAGATATCGTGGCTTTCCTTCCAGAACACCAAAATTCCACGTGTAAGTGGTTTGGTTCAGTTTAACGTGTTGGCATCTTCTTTTAAGGTATGATTCATTGAGTGGTTTCTTTGAGTTAAGTCTTCTATTCAACATCTCTTCTATTTCAAGATTAGGAGTATATTTACTAATATACCAACTAATTTCATCAATGAGAAATTTATTCTGAGCAGCAAAAGCATTTGCCACACCAAAAAGCAATCTATTTTCATTATCATTCCTTTGCAGGTGAAATCTCATTTTAAGACCATACCGAACTTTATCATGATCACAAAACCCAAATATACCTTTAAGAGCAACTGCCACAGTAAAACTATTACCTATTTTTGTTTTTGTATACATTCATTTTCTTTGACTATATCCAGGGTCAGTGTTTGTTCCCATTGCCATATCAGGAATAAAACCTTCGACAGCCCCCTTTCCCATTATATCACTAAATGAATATAGTGTAAATTTCATAATTTCAGATGTAGCAGAGACATAATCAATCGCTTCAACTTCTTGTGTTCCAATATAAAAACGAACACTATCAAACATTTTCCAGAAGAAATCATTTACGACTGTAGCGTTTGTGTTATTCGCAGCCTTAGTGAATGTTAATTTTCACAACAAGAAACTTTCAGCTCGATTCAAATAAGTTTTTTGATTATTTATTTCAAAACTTTTTGTTCCACTTTAATTCCAGTCTGTTCCAGTTTTGGCATTTACCTTGAAGTAGTCTTCTTTTTTAGTGGAATTTGAGATGACAATTGTTTCATCTAAGTCATAGATACTATCAATTTGCTTCCACTACCTACTACAGTAGGTAGTAGCTTCCACTACCTACTTAATCTTCACTCTTAACTCCATTACTGTAGTAAGTAGTAGTAGGTAGTTGTAGCCACTGTAGTAGTTAGTGGAGTATGGAAGTAGCTACCTGCACTGTAGTAGATAGTGGATAAAAAATATGCCTGGTGTTGGCTTAATGGTTTGTGTGGTGGGCTTGGGATCCTAGGATCCTGAGTTCAAATTCCCCTTGGCTGTTGAATTAATACCAGGTGGGGTTGACTCTGCCTGTAATCTTTCTGAGGTCAGCAAAATTAACGCCAGCTTGCTGGTATCCTGTGTCGGAGTGGTGACCTTTCCAGAATTGTGCCCAATAGCCAAGGAGACTGTTTAGGCAGCAGCAACACTCTGCACAGACTATGGTCCCAATGGATGGATGGATGGTACAAAATGGATTTCAGACTTGATTTTGTTTCCATATTCACTGTTCATCTATCCAGAAGTATTTTGATGAGATAGTATGAATCGGAGTTAATGCTCCAACGCACATCTGCCTTCCCTTCCTCTCACCTCGAGCTGCCTTCCCTTCCCACACCCCTCCTCACTCTCCCTCCCTCCTCTCTCTTTCCTTCTCTACCTTCTTACTCCCCCCCCTCTTCACTCCCCCTCTCAGTATCCCCGTTATTGAAGCGATGGGTGTTATTTGCTCGTCTGTAATATAAAAGCTAAATCTTGAACAGTTGTTGAAATATCACGTAAAAACACCAAGTTATGGATATGGTTACCATGGAAACATAATTCAGCCAATCACAGTCGTGTCAAAATCAGGTTGAGATAATGGCATGAGGAATAGATACCTTCAATATTAAAGCTAAATGTTCAATGTTTTTTTGAAATATCGCATACACAAACGTACATGGATGGATAATAGATTGGTCAGTCAAATGGAGATCGTTTTAATGACCCCCATCTGCAAACCTGAAAGACTACGGTGGGGGGGGGGGGATAAAACTGGTGTTGTATTTTTAATTGAGGATTGAACGAAAGCAAAAGCAAGTGAAGATTGAGAAAAGGTAATCGTTAAGTGAGGGAGTGTAGGTTGGTAAGTGAAGGAAAGATGCCCAGCGTGAGCTGACAAAAAGACGAGGAATGCGACATTTCCTTGCACCACATACTGAGGTTTATGTTTAGTCTTTCTTAAAAACCACTTGCTGGAAATTTCCAGGAATTGATGGCTATGGCAGTGGTGGGGCATCAAAAGTTTTGGTAATATCTCAAAGAGAAGGTGAGGGACAAATGGATAAAAGCTATCTGATGGAGGGTTTATAAGCAGGTTTGGAATAGAAAAAGGAGAACTGAGAGAAGGAATAAAGTTTACAAGGGGCGAGAGCAAATATGGAAGAGTGGAGTGGGGGAGGGGGGCCTATGAGTGTGGGTGGGATAGGGTAGGAGGGAGGAAATAGGGGAATGGGTACATGAAGGAGAGTGAAAACATCGAACATGGAAATTAATATGTCCACAGCACTGGAAATCATTTGCTTGAATATAAAACTACCTTATGGGTCCCACATTGCAACAGCCAGACTTGGGAAAGTTCTATATCCAAGTATTGCATTTTTGTCAAAGGCAGTTGCAGGAGTATTCTTCATAAAAGAGAAGTGACTGAAATAGCTTTAATCTAGGAGGAATTAAACATAAAATCACATCATCATACCTGTTGTGTTGGAGAAAGTTCCAGATGTACATAATACACAATCAAAGCAGCATGCTGCTTCCCCTTTACGTCCAACTTTTCTGGTTCCCGGTACACATGAATCAGTGCACACGGACTGTGGCACCTGAAATATGTTAAAATATATATTAGATATTAATTTTTAAATGAGATTTGTGGATAAGAACTGATTTAGAGATAACTTTTTAGATAGAAGGATAGGCATAACTGACGAAAAAGCTGACATGACACAGATTTGGATTTTAATTGAGGCTCTGGGCTGGTCATTGCTGATATTCAACATTTTTGACCTAAAACTAACTCCTAACAGACAGCATTATGGCAAATTCTGCATTCATGTTGGTCCACTTAAAGGCCCTCACTATAGTACTACATCGAAGCCAGGTTTGCATATTGTTCAATCTCCTTCTTTCGGATGCAGCACAAGGCAGCGTCATTGGCTGAGGGTGCAGCTGTGCCATCGATGTGCCCTCTGCAGCTTAGGGCAGGAATTTGGAATTTGGCCAGGGAGCCAGCGATACCTTGCTTAATCTTTGTGAAGGACACTGTGTGATCTTAAACATCCACGAACTAATCCTGGCAGACAGGGTGCCGAGTTTAATGTCAATTCGAGGGACGAGATATGGCACATACATTGATGAATCATCCTGGCTGTGACACACCAGATGATAGTTTATATCTGGGCCTAGATTCAAACCCAGGCTCAACAGCTTAGAGGTGAGTGTGCATGCTTCTTGTCTCGACCATCCTACCAGTCAATATCGTTCAATAAATCAAATTCACAAAGCAAATTTGGTAAATACAGTTTGAATAATTATTTATATAAATTGGGTGTGCTGTCTGATTACTTTTGGTAATATGAAGTGCAGTGCACTGCTGTCTCAGTTGGAGTTTCGTCCCCAACTCAAGGTGTACTGATGGTATTAAAAGTCAATCACAAAGTTTGGATAAGAACAGGCAGGTCACCCTTATATCGGGTTTAACATTGAGCGAAATTGTTAGGTTGTAGGAGGTGGTAGATCACTTGTCTTTTCTATATATTACTAAAACTCTCATCTTGTGTGTGTATGTGTATATATATCTATATATATATATATATATATATATATATATATATATATATATATATATATATATATATATATATATATATATATATATATATATATATAACCGAAATACAGCCAAAACGGTACAATATAGTGCAAATTTTTAGGGCCACCTTACTCACCATTCGCCTGCGGTGTGCAGTGTCATGTTTCGTTCGAATTGGGCAAAGAAAAAAAATTATTAAAAAATCAATTCCCGATTCAGTCATGTTTTGTTATGCCGAT
>NC_140961.1:125799200-125804200 GCF_056783735.1 Eptatretus burgeri
AAGACCATTCCATGCATTAACTACTCTCTGAGTGAAAGTCCCCTGTCTTGCTACCATCTTAACTCTCCTCTTCTTTACTCTCAAGCTTTGGCCACTGGTTCTATCACTGTCTCCTCTGTTGAATAATTAAGATGCATTTATTTTTCTCTACCTTTCATTATCTTAAACATCTCCATTATATCTCCTCGTAACTGCCTCCATTCCAGTGAATAAAGCCCTGTCAGTAGGGTGAATATACTGATTCTGGCTCACTTTTCCCTATGAAAGTGAATGGGGGATTTTCAGTGATTCATATTTTTTTCCCTAAAAAGTAAACCCTCTTTTTATCCCAAGGTATATTTATTTGTCTCCCCTTTTAACCAAGGGGCACTCTATTCAAATAACCAATGCAACACGATAAAGATTTGTTCAAGTAGCAAAGTAGTAATGTGATTTGTTAAAGGTTAAAGGTGATTCTGAAGAAATATCTGAAACATGTAAGCCGAGGGACACTCTTTTTCAAATAACCAATGCATATTGTTTAGCTCACTCATTGAACCGATAAAGATTTGTTCATTCTCAAATTCCTTCAATAGTTTAATTTTCTTTGCACAATAATCCCCATCTAAAATAATGAAAAGGAAAACATTTGAATCTTTATATTTTTCAAGATACCCCTTTTGTGTCATGATGAAATTATATACTTCTCTTAATGATCTCATCTGACCACCCCTTGAGTTGCATATCATTTTGAGATTGTAGTAAATTATTTTTCCATTGTTCAATTGATAACCATCAAAGTTTTCAGTCCATTCAAGGATATTTATTATTTTCTTTACATCCTCTAACTTATTGGTTTTTAAATTGATTCGCTTATTTGTTTTATTTTCCTTTGTTTTAGTTATTTTTTCAATAAGACTTATTTGATATTTTTCACATTCATTACGTTTTCCATTTATATACCAAGACTGAGATTTTCTCCACTCTTTTGTTTGATTAATACTTGGTTCGACCATTTATATATTGTGAAAAATGCGGCGGTAGCCCTTAAAAACCCGAACCCATCTTCCCATCGTTAAAACTTGTGTCCATATGGAACAAAATCTATTGTATTCACTCTATCATACAATGTCCAGATGGAACACAATTTATTCCATTATCTAAAATAAATCTCTTATCATCAAAGCCTCCTAATGCCTTTTTATTTACTTCTTCGCTATATATGTTCTGTTTATAACTTCTTATTGTATTCATTTTCCTATAATCTTCTTTCTTATTCATCAAACAATTATAATAATTTCTAAAAGTTATTGATTTATTTATTACATATTTCTTTATTCCCTTTAACCTCTTATCAATGTGATCACCATACTTATAAGCATATGCCTTTGCTCTCAATCCAATAAACTCACTCATTACTTTTCCACCCAACTCATCCTAAAACTTACCACGAACCTTTTCATTCTTTTTTTGAAAATAACTCGCTCTTCTAACTAAAATGACTTGTATCATATCTTTATAAACATCATCAGTTTTTAATGATGGATAAAATAAAATAGGATAAAAGTATCAGTGTCCATATACAACAATGAAACATTTTCACCATACTCTTTCTTTAAGCCATTATACAAATAATCATACATCAATATCTTTGATAAATCAGGAACATCTGTTCCAATATAAATTGGTTTATCCATTACAATACTTTCCTTTTCCATATGAATAGCAGAAAAGTTCTCTGAAAAAAACCTCTTCTCTCTTAAAACTTGGTTTATTTATCAATCTAGAAGCTTCTTTCCAAGATGTTGCAAATCTAATGTTTTGCCTGTTTCTAACATTCTCCATTGTCTTTCCAAAGACAGCATTATTCATCAATTGAAAGAATTCCCCTTCAAATTTTACTTTTGTATTCGTTCTCATATCTGTATTGAATTTAATATACTTTTTCATCCAAGGACTTTGTTTAAATTTTAAAACTCTATGAATTTCAGCTACTCTCAATCCTTCTCTCAAAAACTGTATCAAGCTTCTCTGATGCAAAACATATCCCTCTTTATCATAGAATGTTGTTAATAACTTTTCTGTTGATTTGCAATTAAAATTAAAACTTTTATGATATTCACTTAACCATTCTTTCTTTGGGGTTTCTTTCTCACATGCAAAAGGAAGGTCTTTATGCTTATTATGAAGATCATTCGGGTACCTCAAATCAACTTCAAAATAATAACCTTCTTCTTCCTCATTCAATTCCTCTTGAGAATAAATAACAATATTCATCAAAGCCTTTTCATAATCCTTTTCTTCCACCCACTCTAAATTAACATAAGGCAGAGATTGGGAGATTGCTCATCCATACAAATTATTAGCATCAAAATACATCAAATAATTACTATCTTTTTCACTATCATAATTTGGAAGATATTTATTATTTGCTTTCGCATATCTTTTTGAACATACTTGTGATATTCCACCTCTCTTCGACTTCTCAATCATCAAAAGCATATCTACATCACTGAATAAATCTATATCTTGTTTTGTCATTTTCAACATTGCACTCCAAGCTTAACCAGCAGCTGTGAAATAGTGGGCAGGATCTAATCCATAACAATTTTTATTATGACAGTGATCTAAAAGCTTCAAACACATCAGCGAACAATAAAACATCTGTTTTTAGATACAGATCATGCTATTCTCCAAGGTTCTTTATCTTAAATATTTTCCAAATTTTTTGTGCATGTTTATATTCCTTATCACTTATCTCTTTTTCATGAAGGTCATGAAAGAAACTTTCTTTTGAAGGAAGTCGTGTTTCTTTAAATCTCATAAATGAATCCATATAATCATAAGTTTAAATTCCCTTACTTGTAAGAATTTTCTCTTTACTTTGAATTTTATTCCTTGTTTGAATTTCCTCTCAAGTTAGAATTCCCTCTTTAATCAGAATTTCATCTTTAATCAGAATTTCCTCTTTAGTAAGAATTTCATTCATTGTTTGAATTTTCTTCATAATTAGAATTGCACACAATATTCTTGATGTGGCCCTCACCAAATTCCTGTTCAATGTTAACACTACTTATCTTGATTTATAATTGATCCCCCTCTGAATACATCCTAAAACCCTATTTGCTCTACCTCAAGCTGCCTGGCACTGCGCTGCATGTTTACCGCCCATATCTATTACCACCCCCAGATCCTTCTTCTCTGTGACACGCTAAAAAAAATTACCCCTTGCATCCTGTAATCTCTATTTTCATTGTTCTTTCCCATCCCCAACACCTTACACTTGCTCAGGTTAAATTCCATCTGCCATTCTTTTGCCCAATCTGTACAAGTATCAATACTTTCCTGAATCTGATCACCACCCCCTCTGCTATCCACCTTACCTCCAAGCTTTGTGGCATCTGCAAATTTGGAAAGCTTACTCTTTACCCCATTATCCAAATCGTTGATATAAATAATGAAGAGTAATGGTCCGAGTACTGATCCCTGAGGTATCCGGCTACTTACATCCTCCAAGCAAGACATCCTCACACTCACAGCCACTCTTTGCTTCCTACTACTAAGGCAGTTTGCAATCCAAAAGAAGAGAGAGGGGAGTGAGAGAGAGAGAGAGAGAGAGAGAGAGAGAGAGAGAGAGAGAGAGAGAGAGAGAGAGAGAGAGAGAGAGAGAGAGAGAGAGAGAGAGAGAGAAAGAAAGAAAGAAAGAAAGAAAGAAAGAAAGAAAAAAAGAAAGAGAAATTAAAGAAAGAATAGTTAAATTTCATGTGAATATAATATTGTCCAGCTATGTGATTATGAAAGACGTTACTCGATTACAATTAACCCCGACAACCCTGAGTCCTCAAAAGTCATCTACCAACCCTCCCCTTCCCCCTCCAGTTAAACCCAAGTTCTCAATAAAAATTCTCACCTCATTCACCAAATACATATGATTATATAAATTACAGCATAGTATTACAGTATGCAAACCATTTCATGAAAGCAACCAACCTTTGCTTCGGAAACACAATCAGGCAATATTTCCATTTAAAGGAAGCTACGTCAGAACATTGGTACATCTGTCCGTCAGAAGAACAATTCAAACTGAAGAGCTAACACAGAACCTGTCTTGGTTGACTTACTATTGTCGTTAATTTTTTTACATGAAAGCATCAAACACACTCACTTTCCAAATATAAAATTCCTTAAAACCAAACGCCATTAATAAATATTGTATTCCAAAGTTTGTCCATATTTTCAATTTATTGCGAACAAAGTTTTTTGAAGCATTGTATAAATATATACAGAAGTTGGAAAAGAGTTAACTCACCTTAAATAAACCCTTTATATATATATATATATATATATATATATATATATATATATATATATATATATATATATAAACATACATACACATATATACTGTATATACCAGGAAGATGAACCAATATCACGAGACTGCAGGTCAATTCCCAACCAGTTTTCAGTGTCGAAGAGCTTTTAATGTCAAGCATGTAATGAAATATATAATTTGCTTGAAAAATGTAATTTAGATCCATTTTTTTTTAATGAAAATCCATTGCGGCCTTGAAGCAAAAACCATGCCAAATTTTTAAACATTTATAAAATCAAAACCTGAGACCCCACAAACACACCACTTACCTGATTATTCTCATGAAACACGTGTCTCTCCAAATATCCACACGTACACCCACTCACTTAACCACAGCACCGATGCAGGCAACTTGCCACAGTTCATCTACACCAGAGGCCTGTGAGGCCTCAGAAGTGACACGGAACAAACAAAATGGCAGCAATTTCATTTTGAAGCCCCATCCAACAGACAGTGGAATGGACAGAGGGACAGCCATACTGGTGGAGAATACACAAGTAGATAATTATGTTAAAGCATTGAATTTGGTATGGACTTTAAAATACATGCAATATGGTTTATTGGTTTTACAAGTACAAAATAGCATCTTAGGTCCACATCCTTTGTACTTGGAATGGTGAACTTGAGAAAGAATGCTATCTGTTGC
>NC_140961.1:125816700-125821700 GCF_056783735.1 Eptatretus burgeri
CGCCAGTCATCGGCCAACAACAAAAAAAAAAAAACGAGAGTTATTTGTACGTTGCATTTTCTCATTGGCAATTTGATGTGCGGTGGTGATATTGGGTATTTCGTGTCGTATTTCCCCAACAGAGCGTTGCGTGCGAATTACGTGTATCACCCCAATATTGTTTGCCTTCCCTGTGTGAATTGCCCCGTCCCGTGTGGTGAAAGATATTGCTGAAATATTTCGAGCCAGCCTACTTTTAGACTTAGTGTTTTCTGCCCTTGTCATATGATAACTCGTAGCCAAACCATGTCGGCTGTAGAAGTGAGAGATCAACCTGATCATGTTGACAGTCACGTGGGTGTCGTGTAAGCGATGCAATCAGCCTTGACCCGGTCACTGAACCCGATATGTTAAGCCGGTGTCACACCTTGACGATTTAGCCAGCTTATGCCGATTTATTAAAAATTTGTCTAAAACGCTGGCACATGTCGAATATGTTTTGGGTACGTTTTGTATACGTTAAGAGCACACTGAAAAACTGCCATACGTCGTAGTACGCTGGCTTTAAACGTTGTACTTTTGGGTTGTCCTCAAATTTTTGCATGCTTGAAATTTTACGACGTATGCCAGCGTACGACTCACATGTTCCGCTACGCTGGCCATAAGTTGTAGGCACGTTATGCGATCATTGACACACGTCGACACACGTTACTTGTAAGTTACTCATAAGTCGAAATGCGTCGAGGTAATGTTTAACGTACCCGAACTTATTACCTTCGCAAACTTTGTTGCAAGGTTATAGTTTTGATCGGTGTATTTATTTATTTATTTGTGAATATGTGTGTTTGTTTGTTTGTTAGTTATTCTCATAACTCCAAAAGTATTGAACTGAATCGCAGCAAATTTGGTGGGATGATTGGTTATTATCCGAGGACCATTTGATTAGATTTTGGGAGCGATCGGGTCAAAGGTCAAGGTCAAGGTCATGAAAGGTCAAAATCGTCTTTTTACCATAGCACGGTCAATTTGTATCCAATTTGCATGCAACTAATGCCAAAATGTTTAGAATTCAATGCCCCATCTTGTGATATGTGACATGACACAATGACGTAATAACCATTATTAGCGGTTGGGAGTCAAAGGTCAGGGGGGGTCACGACATTGCAAAATGTGCGGTTTTAGTCATAACACGGTCAATTCTTATCCAAATTCTTATCCGGTCAAGCCATCATAATACATATGAGATGGCAGATGTGGTATGGGATTAAATACCCTCACAATCAACGGTTTCTGGGGGGGGGGCAAAATGTAGCGTTGGTGATGGTATGCATTCTACTGAGTGCCCGTTCTAGTTTCTAACCTATGAGTAACGTTTTGTAAGCACGCTACACGAACTTTGTTCACACTTCGCAATACGTTACTTGAAAGTTCCTCATACGTCGAAACACGTCAAAGTAATGTTTAGGGAACCCATGACTTATTTATAACCTATGAGTAACGTACTTGGGAATTATTTGTAAAGCATGTCCTATGCACAAATACGTATTTAGACGTATTTGACGTCTTCAGGACGACCACAGAACTTACTGAACGCGTTTCTAACTTACATATACTGTATAATGACGTATTGGTTGCGATTTGGGGAATTGGTATATAAAAAGGGGCTTCGCAGGTCGGGAGGAACCCGTCTTTTTTTAGACTTCGTGGTGAGTACATGTCCATGTTATTCCGATAAATGGAGGATACGGCAAGGCTGAGACGACAATACCTACCTGTCCTCCAACATCAACATGACCTCATCGAGTTGACACTGCACCAGTTGCGTGCCAATAGAAACGGGAGAAGAAGACGTGAACGGAGGAGAAGGAACTGGGTCAGACCATGGACCGGGAGGCGACGCCATTACGGCATATATGACCAGCTCATGGTGGAACTCCGGAACGAGGACCATGCATCCTTCATCAACTTCCTGCGAATGCCCCCAGCGATGTTCAACGAGCTGCTTGCCTGAGTGGGTCCAAGGATAACCAAGCAGTACACCTTCTACAAGGATCCGCTTGAGCCTGTCATGAGGCTGCCACTGATCCTGCTGTTGTTGGTGCCGTGACTGCAGTGTTGTGGAAGCGATTTAACTCGTTCAATGGAAACGATTACAATTGCCGAGCACCAGCGTCCAAAAACAATAGGCGAGTGACAGGCATTTATTAAAAGTGAAGTTGCAGCCTATGAATAGAAAATCTCACGTAATCTTCGACGATACGCTGCCACGCTATGCATACATTAGACTATCATTGGGCATAGGTTGTGGACGTCTAAAACATGCTAATCAATCGTTGGTATAACTTATCTATAAGTTATCGAAGCGTTCTGTTCATTATTCCAACGTTATGCATTTGTCCAATTCGTTTTGAATACTTTAAAAACTGAAACAATAAAATAGTTCATCGTGGGAATGAGAAAAAAAAATTCGCCGAAAAAAACATCGAACAATGGTGCAAAGTAATCTCCGATTCGTGGACGCAACGAGGATCCATCATCACCCACACCCTCCCCATCACGCTCACCTACTACTACTGACATGGACCGACTACTACTGCTTCCAATACTACTACTACTACTACTACTGACACGCTCACCTAATACTACTACTACTGATACTACTGACATTGACATCTACTCAACATGGAGTCTGGAACACTGACGGGTTCCTCTTGTGAAGCAATTTGTATATACCAATTCCCCTAAACGCTGCCAAATCGCCATTATACGGTAGATGTAAGTTAGGAACATGTTCAGTAAGTTCTGTGGTCGTCCGGAAGACGTCAATCAAATTCGTCTACATACGACAATGTGTGTTTGAGATACGTTACACATAGGTTCAAAGCACGCTACTCATAGGTTCAAAGCACGTTACTCATAGGTTAAAAATTAAGTTTTGGGTATGTTAAACATTACCTCGACGTGTTTGACTTATGAGTAACTTACAAGTAACATGTGTCCGACGTGTGACAACGATCGCGGACCATGCCGAGAACTTATGCCAGCGTATGCGGAACTTGTGAGCCATACGTCGAGTACGTCGTAAAATTTTCAGCATGCTTGAAATTTCACGACGTACTCGACGTACCACGGAATATGACAGCGTACTTCATTGTTTTTCAGCGTGCTCCTAACATATACACAACTTACCCATACCTTATTCGACGTGTGCCAGCGTTTTAGACACATTTTTTATAGGTCGACATACGCTGGCTAAATCGTCAAGGTGTGACTGCAATGTTGACACTTCCAATTTTCAGGTGGTTATGATTTAAATCGGCGTGTGGCAGGTTTTTAACAGAGAAAGCTACGAGTTCGTCGGCGATTCGTGCAGCACGCTATGCCTAAGTTAAACTATCTTTGGGCATAGGTTGTGAATGCCGACAACAGGATAAGCATTTATTGGTATAAGTTATGTCTAAGACAACGAAACGTTCTGTGCCATTACTAATATGTTATGCATACGACCAACACGTTATGAATACGACCAAAACTTAAAAAAAAAACTCAAAACTTCAGCGTACGCCAACGTTTTACATACATTTTTATACGTTGCCATTGCTGGCTAAAACGTCAAGGCGTGACAGCGCCTTTAGGGAGCGATCCCATCATGACTAAATGCATGCGTTCGACCTTCTGGTCTGGGCTGACCCCGATTCAACAACTCGACATGTATAACAGGGAGAATGACAGGGCAGAGGCTGAGTGACTCGGGGAGAATGACAGGGCAGAGGCTGAGCGACTCAGGGAGCATGACGCAGAGATAGCTGAAAGAGCAGTGGCAGAGGCTGAGCGACTCAGGGAGAATGACAGGGCAGAAGCTGAACGCATCAGAGAGCATGAGTGGCGAATGTTGAGTGAACGACAGCGAGCAGATGTGTCTGCTGCACCAGTCCCGGAAATTGTTCATGTTCGTTTGCCGGACTGGACGGGAGACTCGAAGCCAGAAACGTATCTAGAGATGGCGGAGAAGTTGTTGATTTCCGGTGGCATTGATGAGAGCTTGTGGGTCGGCCATCTTGTTAGCCATCTATCTGAAAAGGCGAGGGAGGTATATGTGAGGATGGCAACCGAGGACGTAAACAAATACCAGAAGTTGAAGGCCAAGATTTTGAACGCCTATGCGGTGTCCGCTTGTATTTATAGGCGTAATTTGTTCAGTTGGACTCGTCAGTCCAGTCAAACCTATGAGGAACATTCGCGGGTCTTGTTGGAACAGCTGCCGAGATGGTTCGAGGGGAGCAGCATTGAGTTACCTCCAGCGGTTGCAGAACTCCTGGTGCGTTACCGTATCGATCAACAGCTTCCGCCGGACTTAGCGTTGTTTATTGTCGATAAAGACACTGTTTCCTTGTCAGACTGCGTCAAGCATATTGATAAACATGTTTTGACGAGCAAAATGTTGCAAGCCACGCAGTCGCGTCGTAAGACGGAGGATTCTGCGGTCAAGACCGCCCCCCGACTGCCCAGCGGCTGGATCGAGGGGAAGGGTTCCCCGATGCCTTCCACTGGTGGTGGTCGCGAGCTGCAGGCCAAGGCACGGCCCTGCTGCGATTTCTGCAAACGCGTGGGGCACGGTGGAGACCGCTCCTTCTCTAACCCAGCTAGTCCGGTCTATCGAGGCAACCCAGCTGTTAAATCGGAGGAAGGTCAGTGGAGGTCATCAACTGGGCCCTCGCACATGACTGTGGCATCAGTGACAGAGGTCACTGCCACCGAGGCTAATTCCATTCATCCTCTGTATCAGGATTATTCAGGGACAGCCTTAGTGGGTAGCCCTGATTCGGTGGTGAAGTTTAAGGCCCAACTAGCATAACCCGTGCTCTGCGTGACATGTTGGGGTGGGTGTGTTTGAGAAAGGAATTGATGCAGAGTATCAGTTGTAATTTTACTTTAATGCAGTAAGTGGAATACAATGTTCAAAGTACTTCTTGGCACAATTTCACTGTTTCAGAACCATTTTATTAACTTTTTTTGTACCA
>NC_140961.1:125834200-125836700 GCF_056783735.1 Eptatretus burgeri
GTGAGTGCCCCCGCGTGTGTGGATACGGCACCGTGTGTGAGTGAGGCCGTGTGTGTGGATGAAACGGCCAGTGTGGATGAGGCACGGAGTGTGAGTGAGGCACCGCGGGTTAGTGCCCCCGCGTGTGTGGGTGAGGCACCGTGTGTGGAAGAGACCGCGTGTGTGAGTGTCGCCGTGTGTATGGATGAGGCACCGCGGGTGAGTGCCCCCGCGTGTGTGGATGAGGCACCGCGGTTGAGTGCCCCCGCGTGTATGGATGAGGCACGGAGTGCGAGTGAGGCACCGCGGGTGAGTGCCCCCGCATGCGTGAGTGAACGGCCGTGTGCAAGGTCGCTGTGTGCAAGGGAGACCGTGTGTGTGAGAGAGCGGTATGAGAGGGAGATGTCGGTCGGCATGCGGGAGCACGCAGCCGCGTCTCCCCGTGTGAATGTGATGGAGTGGACTGTGTGCGTCGTAACACGCAGGTGTGCGTGGGTTGAATGGCGACGACGAAGGCGACATGAGAGGAGAGAAAGCCGAGTAGCGGCTGTAGCTATTTCGTGGACCGTGCCGGGTTCACCCAGCAGTGAGCACGCGGTTCGTGCTGTGCAACGCACGAGACCGCCACGTGCTCGCTTGCGAGAGTGAAGTCCTGGTCCGGAAACGCCAGCGGTGGATTTGCCGATCCCGCGGACGGACAAAGTTTAGGCAGGTAAATGGATTTGGACCGGACGGGTTCTCCACGCGATCGTGTGTGTTAAGCTCCAACGGGCAAAGCACATGTGTTCGCGTGGGGAACCCCTCGAGACGTGGGGCTTGTGTTTTTTTCTGCGCACGGTGACGTCATGGCTGCACGTGGGGTTGGAATCCGGCAGGAGGGGTATCTCTGCCGGATGGCACCGTCCAAGGAGGGACGAGGAACACGTGCAGCTGCATGACGTCACGGACAGGTGCAAAGTGCGCGAGCTCTGAGTTGCCGCGCAGGTGCTGCGCATGAAAAAAAAAACCAGCAAGCCTCACTTTCGGGTGCACAGGATTCCTGGGCAAGGGGTGAAAGACCCCCTTACCTGGGCACAGGATGAAAACTAGTTAGGGGGAAGGGTTAGCTTAGTCAGACCGACTCCATGGGGCAGGGGTAAGTCCTCATGGAGTCCGTGGAATGGATTAGTTAGAGGGATTGTAGCCAGATTTAGGTTGGGAAATAAAATTATTGATTTGGAGACAGAGACAGACTTTGGATGTGTAGCGGGGACGTAGCTTAGCTACGTAGTGTTAAAAGGAACGTGCTGTAGTATAAGGGACGACGTGGGAGCACGAGTTAGTTATGGGATGTAGTTAGGAGGATGGCAGAGTTCAGTGGTGTGTGTGTTGAAGAGTTGTTGGTGAGTGAATTGGAAGCATGTGCTTGGTGAGTGAGTGAGGCCAGCGGGTCTGTGTGTGTGGAGTGAATGGGGAATGCATGGTGCGATGAGTGATTGGGGGGAGGAGTGACTCCCACCCAAGGGACCCCGGGGTCAGAGTAAAGTGAGTTAGCTGGGTTAGTCAAATTGAAAAATGGAGGTCGTTTTGCTGTTGGTGGGAAAGTAGGCTCGAGACCCATTTGGAGGGGTGCAGGAGCCCTGTTGACGGGCTTGGGAGCGTGGCTGCGAAAGGTGAGTATCGCTGAGTGGGTACCCCGGGCACCAGGCTAGTCGGCCGTGGTAGGCCAAGGGCCCATGGGGGGCCGGGATAGCGTAGTGGGCACGGGTGCGCCTGCTTGGTGTGGGGGCCCGGGGCGCCATTAGCCGCGTGGGCAGTGTTGTGGGCATGGGTGACCCTCGGAAAGGGGCCCGGGAGGCCGGCCTGCCACGTGTGCGTTTCAGGGGAGGTGCCATGGGGGGCACTCCCCGGTGTTAGGGAGCTGGTAGGCTCGGAGGCAGTGTAGTGCCCGGGGGTGCCATAGCGGGAGATTCGGCAGAGGGTCGTGCCTGCCAAAGGGAGCCACGTGTCCCAGCCAGGAGACCGTGTGAGGGCACGGAGAGAAAATTGGGGGGCGAGGCCCGAAATTGTGAGGACACCAACACAGGCGACGGGAATCTGGGTTGTTAGAACCAATAGTTTAAGCGAGAGGCGCTTGTTGAAAGCCCCGGGGTAGTTTAACTGTTAAATGGTTAGGGTAGATTAGGAGATGTACCCCTCCGAACCATCCATCCCCTCGCTGTCGTTGTGGGCCGCTGGACCCACTTTGGGTTATAGATCGCCGAACTCTGGGGAGGCCATTCTGAGGCTTCGTTGGGCCTCGACACAGGACGTTAGCTCTCCCTTATTCCCCTCCGGGAAGGGAACGTAGGGGTTGGGAGTAGGCTAGGTGACAGGATAGGTTAGCCGAACAAGGACGATAAAGGGGGTTAGGGGACGATTTATAGAGGGGAAGTAAACATAAAAGTAAAAAAAAAAAAAAAAAAAAGTTGGGGCAAAATTGGGGTTTGACAAATTAAGGGAGTGGGTATGTACAGTGACAGGCAAAGGCGATAGGTTGGGA
>NC_140961.1:125863582-125876082 GCF_056783735.1 Eptatretus burgeri
TCACCGATTGGACGGCAAAAAGTGGGCGTGTGTCGTTTTTGATCCGTTTTTGAAGCAGAAAATCCGTGATTTTGTACACGCTGTTCGACGCGCGTTCTGCATGAGTCCAACACCGGTACCCACAGCGGGGCAAGAACGGTGGCGATGCTACGGTGGCGAGGTGTGACGGGAAGGTCGTGGCGGTTGTGGTGAAGCGGTGGTTGTGGTTGGTGGTTGATGTTGTGGTTGTGATGGTAATCATGGCGGATGGTCCAAAATAAAGATAGTGAAAGAAAAACGGCTATCCTGAAGAGTCGCAGCACGTATAAATGACATGTATTCCCACTAGACAACGGGTTTGGGCCTAACTACACATGCACTTACCGAGATACCTCACCTAAGGGACCTGAATGGTGGTTTGCGAATCTGGTAACCACAACACTACCCCCTTCCCTTTTTACAGACTCGTCCCGAGTCGTCAAATTTTCGTGTGCCATCATGTGTAGTTTTCCCCTCGTACACTTTACCTACGGATCCCTGAGTGCGACATTCATGGTATTCGTGTCCCCAAAATAAATAACCTGAGGGCTGCGTAACTATCTAAACAAACTCACTCACACGGACGACTTAAATAAAATTGCCGGCGCTAAGACATACATGCCGGGGGCGCACTCATATTTACAGTACATCTTACCTTAACTTACAAATTTTACACTAAACCATGGCCCAGGATCATTGAACTCTGCAAAAGAAAGCAGTTAGCAGGGAGCCAGGCTGCCCGCATGCAGTCTCTGGCTCAAACAATGCAGGTGACAGGGAACGTGGCTGGCTGCTCACACGCAGTCCAAGGCCTTCCCTTTTGAACTGAACGCAGTGAACCACAACGGTGCATGGGCCGCACAACGCAGTCTCCGTGCCAGCTCAAGTGGCACACGCAATGAGCACAACGAATGGATGCATGAACGGTTTGAACTGAATGCAATGAACCACAACGGTGCATGGGCTGCACAAACGCAGTCTCCGTGCCAGCTCAAGTGGCACACGCAATGAGCACAACGAATGGATGCATGGACACAAACACGGTGCACGGGCCGCCACTGCAGGCCCGTGTTGTAGCTGCCAACAGGGCAGTTCTCGCAGCTTGCAAACTGTTGCCTTGATCCTGGCGCACATGGAAATGAACAGGGGGGGGGCAAAGCAAAAATTGAACGGGGCTGGTGAACGTGGGCAGTGGGCATGGCATGGCAAAGGTGAGCAGGCAAACACAGCCCGCAGAAGAAGGCCGCTGCAGGCAAACACAGCCCGCAGATGAACTGGCCGGCACAGGCCTTGAAGAAAAAAACAGCCAGCCGGCAGACGAAGTGGGCCGGCACAGGCCTTGCAGCAACACAGCCAGCAGATGAAGCTGGCCAGCTTTTGCCGTTCAGTGGAGGTTGGTGGAGGGAGTGCGGTGGTGCTGGCCACTTGGAAGGCGGGCTCGGACCTACCTTCCTGTCTCCCTCCCACCTATCGCCTTTGCCTGTCACTGTACATACCCACTCCCTTAATTTGTCAAACCCCAATTTAGCCCCAACTTATTTTTTTTGTTGTTTTTATTTTTACTTCCCCACTATAAATCGTCCCCTAACCCCCTTTATCGTCTTTGTTCGGCTAACCTATCCTGTCACCTAGCCTACTCCCAACCCCTACGTTCCCTCCCCGGAGGGGAACAAGGGAGAGCTAACGTCCTGTGTCGAGGCCCAACTCAAGCCTCAGAATGGCCTCCCCAGAGTTCGGCGATCTTAACACCAAGTGGGTCCAGCGGCCCACAACGACAGCGAGGGGATGGATGGTGCGGAGGGGTACATCTCCTAATCTACCCTAACCATTTAACTGCTAAACTACCCCGGGGCTTTCAACAAGCGCCTCTCGCTTAAACTATTGGTTCTAACAACCCAGATTCCCGTCGCCTGTGTTGGTGTCCTCACAATTTCGGGCCTCGCCCCAATTTTCTCTCTCCGTGCCCTCACACGGTCTCCTGGCTGGGACACGTGGCTCCCTTTGGCAGGCACGACCCTCTGCCGAATCTCCCGCTATGGCACCCCCGGGCACTACACTGCCTCCGAGCCTACCAGCTCCCTAACACCGGGGAGTGCCCCCCATGGCACCTCCTGAAACGCACACGTGGCAGGCCGGCCTCCCGGGCCCCTTTCCGAGGGTCACCCGTGCCCACAACACTGCCCACGCGGCTAATGGCGCCCGGGCCCCCGCACCAAGCAGGCGCACCCGTGCCCACTACTCTATCCCGGCCTCCCATGGGCCCATGGCCTACCGCGGCCGACTAGCCTGGTGCCCGGGGTACCCACTCAGCGATACTCACCTTTCGCAGCCACGCTCCCAAGCCCGTCAACAGGGCTCCTGCACCCCTCCAAATGGGTCTCGAGCCTACTTTCCCACCAACAACAAAACGACCTCCATTTTTCAATTTGACTAACCCAGCTAACTCAATCTACACTGACCCCGGGTCCCTTGGGCGGGAGTCACTCCTCCCCCCAATCACTCATCGCACCATGCATTCCCCATTCACTCCACTCACACAGACCCGCTGGCCTCACTCACTCAACAAGTACTCACCTCACAACTCACCAACTCTTCAACACACACACCACTGAACTCTGCCATCCTTCTAACTACCTCCCCAAACTAACTCGTGCTCCCACGTCGTCCCTTAAACTACAGCACGTTCCTTTTAACCTACGTAGCTAAACTACGTCCCCTCTACACATCCACAAGTCTGTCTCTGTCTTCAAATAATCCCATTAATCAATTTCCCCACCTAAATCTGGCTACAATCCCTCTAACTAATCCATTCCACGGACTCCATGAGGACTTATCCCTGCCCCATGAGGTCGGTCTAACTAAGCTAACCCTTCCCCCTAACTAGTTTCCATCCTGTGCCCAGGTAAGGGGGTCTTTCACCCCTTGCCCAGGAATCCTTTGCACCCGAAAGTGAGGCTTGGCTTTCCTTTTTTTTTTTTTTTCCCATGCGCAGCACCTGCGCGGCAACTCGCGCTCTTTGCACCTTGCAACTGCCCGTGACGTCATGCAGCTGCACGTGTTCCTCGTCCCTCCTTGGACGGGACCATCCGGCAGAGATACCCCTCCTGCCGGATTCCAACCCCACGTGCAGCCATGACGTCACCGTGCGCATATAAAAAAACACAAGCCACACGTCTCGAGGGGTTCCCCACGCGAACACATGTGCTTTGCCCGTTGGAGCTTAACACACACGATCGCGTGGAGAACCCGTCCGGTCCAAATCCATTTACCTGCCTAAACTTTGTCCGTCCGCGGGATCGGCAAATCCACCGCGTGCGTTTCCGGACCGGGGCTTCACTCTCGCAAGCGAGCACGTGGCGGTCTCGTGCGTTGCACAGCACGAACCGCGTGCTCACTGCTGGGTGAACCCGGCACGGTCCTCGAAACAACTACAGCCGCTACTCGGCTTTCTCTCCTCTGTCGCCGTCTCCGTCGCCATTCCACACACGCATACCTGCGTGTCACGACGCACACAGTCCACACCATCACATTCACACGGGGAGACGCGGCTGCGTGCTCCCGCATGCCAACCGACATCTCCCTCTCATACCGCTCTCTCACACACACGGTCTCCCTGGCACACAGCGACCTTGCACACGGCCGTTCACTCACGCGTGCCTCACTACTCACACAAACCATACTACTCACACGTGGTGCTCCATTCACTCGCGCGGGGGCACTCACCCGCGGTGCCTCACCCACACACGCGAGGGCACTCAACCGCTGTGCCTCATCCACACACCGTGCCTCATCCACACACGGCGTGCTGGGAAGCACGTACTCCGGCACCATCGCCACCACACCACTCACACGTGGTGCCTCACTCATACTGGCCGTTTCACTCACACACACGGCCTCACTCACACACGGTGCCTCACCCACACCCGGCGTGCTGGGAAGCACGCACTCTGGCACCATCGCCACCACACCACTCACACACGGGGTCGCTTCCACACACGGGGACGCACTCATACCTTGCACCACACACACAGGGACAACCACACTGGGGATTCGTGTCCCCACAAGGGTCTCCGGGGCCTCTACACCCCCGAAGCTTTCCAAGCACCCGTTCACAGCACTCCTCCCCTCAACCTCGCAAAGCACGACCGAACTCACCTGGTCGTGACTCGCCTCAAGGGGGCAGACTCCCTCCCCTCGTTCCTGGAGGAGGCCATCCAACTGCTCGCACCGGGTCCCTGCCCAGTCCGCCAGCTCACCCCCATTATCCTCCACTACCTCCGTGTGTGTGTGTGCGTCACTTACCCCGTCTTCATCGTGTAGTCTTCCCTCTATCGTTCCCATCTCCCGTGTCTCTGCCAACTCTTCACCCTTTACCTCCCTTGTCTCAACTATTATTTCTGTTGTCGTCACCTCGTGTCTCGTCTCACACGTTTTGGTCTCCCCATTTAATTCCTCCCTTTCGGTCATCGTCACGACCCTCGCCCAACACGCTCCACGAATTATTTTTTCACCCGCCTCCACCGCGGGCCTGTCAGCCGTTGCACCCCCATCCAGCTCGTTTGCTCCCACAGGTGGAGTCGCCATTTTTATCTCCCCGGTCACGGCCTTCATGCCCGCCTGCAGGCATCGGCCCATGTTCTGCGTCTCACCCCGGAACTTTTTCATTTCTTCCTTCATGTGCTGTGTATTCGCATCCATCGTCGTTTTCACTTCATTTGTATTTGTATCCATCTTTTCGTTCATGCCTTTCATTCCGTTTTTCATTTCATTTTTCATTTCATTTATTTGTTTGTTCATTGCCGCCAGCATGGCGCATAGCTGGGCCATGTTGGATGCACTCAGCTGAGCCGTTTCGGCAAGGGTTGGGGAAGGGTCTTGGTGGAGAGGGGGGGGGGAGGTGTCATACAGCCGCTGCCGCACCCACCTCGGGCCCTGGGTTCAGTTGGGCGAGTCCGTGTTCCTGCACAATCAACATTTCCTGCTCGGGGATTCCATCCTGGACCATGGACTCTACATTATTACACAAATACATTTCTAATACCCCCGGCTCCCGCCGCCTTGAGACGCCATCTTGCTTCTCGTGAAGGGTTAATTTGCTCGCTCGTAATTTGGAGGGAATCGGGGGTCGCTTCTCTCACCCCTGGACCGATTCCCGTAAATTTAGCCGGAGACAGGAGAGCCCGTTTTCCTGTTCTCCGATACCAGTGCCGCGAGGAGGGCGATGAATTTGTATCGCACGACCTGACACCAGTGTTGCGGTCTTCGCGCCCGCCGGCGTGCGAACGGCCACGTAACTCGAATCGCGGCACGTCGCCCACCGGACGGACAATCCAGTCGTGACCCTCTCGGACTAACGCCGGGAACCAGTCACGGGTGGACCTTTCGGTCTCACCGCGATCGAGCCAATCAGCCCCCGCGTGGGATAGGGTTGCTCGCCAAATTCGAACTACCTAAGTACCCACGCGGAGGGTAGACCGGGCGATCGCACCTCGCCGCAGGTCGACTTCGGACACGGGCCACTTAAGCGACCCGTTCCGTACTATCAGAATAACCGAGCGGTGTTATCGTCGACCTCGACGGTTCGATTAATTATCGGGCGTATTCAGCCCACTACCAACCCTTTACGTGAAGCAAGATGGGGATTCAATGGAGGAAAAGACGAAGCGAAGCGGGAGAACAGTTCAACAATAAAGCACATTTATTCGCGACGAACGGAAAGCACACAAATACAATTCCACCAAATGCACACAAACAAAAGAAAACACAATTCCATTTACACAAAAAGCAAACATAAAAGTGAAAACACAGTGCAGAGCTAATACCGACTACCGAGCACACGGCAACACTTATACAATTCTACTTCACAGACGGCGCCGACAACACATACCCAAAACCAAGGAAAAGAACATCCCCAAGAATGAGGCAGGCCTGAGGCCGAGACCGGGTCGGGCCTACCCGTCTGGTGATGAGACGCGGAGCGGCGATGGCCCGCAACCCGCGGGCCTCGTGGACAGTGCCTGGCAGGGGGTGGGAACGGGGCCCCCTTGGTCGCACTATCTCAGCGCGGGGGGAAACAGGAGGGGGTTGCTGATGCTCGGGGTATAGAGGATCTTTATTATCCCTGGTGTGCGTCTCCACCTCGGCCAGGTCGCGCTGCCGGCCTCCCTCGGGCGTGCACCTCCTGGCACCGACGCGAGCACCCCCTCCCTCGTCCGACTCTCTTCAGCTTCTCCAGCCACTGCAGGCTTCGGGCTCCAGACTTCTTTCGTTCTCGTTCTCGTTCGTTCCGACTCCTTCTCGTTCTCGTTCTCGTTTGCGACTCTCCTCTTCTCGTTCTGCTCACTCTCCGTTCTCATTCTGACTGACGAACACCGTCCTTTTATCCCCCCGTAACTTCGCCTTTGACCCCCTCCCTTTGACCTTTCACCTCGCTCCCCATTGGCCCGAGAAAAAGTGGGCGTGAAGGCTTTGATCCACAAATTTGCATATATCGATCGTTCTGGAGGCGGGGCCAAATCGCCCCTCGCTCACCGATTGGACGGCAAAAGTGGGCGTGTGTCGTTTTGATCCGTTTTTGAAGCAGAAAATCCGTGATTTTGTACACGCTGTTCGACGTGCGTTCTGCATGAGTCCAGCATCGGTGCCCATGAGTGGCGCGAGATGACGGTGGCGATGCTACGGTGGCGAGGTGTGACGGGAAAGGTCGTGGCGGTTGTGGTGAAGCGGTGGTTGTGGTTGGTGGTTGATGTTGTGGTTGTGATGGTAATCATGGCGGATGGTCCAAAATAAAGATAGTGAAAGAAAAACGGCTATCCTGAAGAGTCGCAGCACGTATAAATGACATGTATTCCCACTAGACAACGGGTTTGGGCCTAACTACACATGCACTTACCGAGATACCTCACCTAAGGGACCTGAATGGTGGTTTGCGAATCTGGTAACCACAACAATATATATGTATATTTATGTATATGTATGTATATATATATATATATATATATATATATATATATATATATATATATATATATATATATATATATATACATAAACATATTGTTGTGGTTACCAGATTCGCAAACCACCATTCAGGTCCCTTAGGTGAGGTATCTCGGTAAGTGCATGTGTAGTTAGGCCCAAACCCGTTGTCTAGTGGGAATACATGTCATTTATACGTGCTGCGACTCTTCAGGATAGCCGTTTTTCTTTTACTATCTTTATTTTGGACCAACCGCCATGATCACAACCACAACATGAACCACCGACCACAACCACCGCTTCACCACAACCGCCACGACCTTCACGCACACCTCACAACCGTAGCATCGACACCGTTCTTGCCCCGCTGTGGGTGCCGGTGTTGGACTCATGCAGAACGCGCGTCGAACAGCGTGTACAAAACCACGGATTTTCTGCTTCAAAAACGGATCGAAAACGACACACGCCCACTTTTTGCCGTCCAATCGGTGAGCGAGGGGCGAATTGGCCCCGCCCCCAGGGCGATCGATATATGCAAATTTGTGGATCAAAAAGCCTTCACGCCCACTTTTTGTCGGGCCAATGGGGAGCGAGGTGAAAGGTCAAAGGGAGGGGGTCAAAGGCGAAGTTACGGGGGGGGGGGGATAAAAGGACGGTGTTCGTCAGTCAAAGGAGTCGTAAAAGTCGGAACGAGGCGAAGGAGTCAGCAGAACGAGGCGTGGGAGTCAGCAGAAGAGGAGAACGCAAGAGTCGGAACGAGGGAGAGTCAGCAGAACGAGGTCGGAGAGTCAAGAAGAGGAGAGTCGGAAGCAGAGGGTCAAGACTTCGCGGGCGGTGGAGCTGCTCGTCGTGTGCGTTGAAGTCGGAACGGAGGGGACGAGCTGTGGAGAGGCGGCGAGGGCGGACGAGGGGGTGCTCGCGTCGTGCAGGAAGCTGCACCCCTGGGAGGCCGGCAGCGCGACCTGGCCGAGGTGGAGACGCTCGTCGCGCACATAATAAAGATCCTCTATACCCCGAGCATCAGCAACCCCCTCCTGTTTCCCCCCGCGCTGAGATAGTGCGACCAAGGGGGCCCCGTTCCCACCCCCCTGCCAGGCACTGTCCACGAGGCCCGCGGGTTGCGGGGCCATCGCCGCTCCGCGTCTCATCACCAGACGGGTAGGCCCGACCAGGTCTCGGCCCCAGGCCTACCTCATTCTTGGGGGATTTCTTTTCCTTGGTTTTGGGTATGTGTTGTCGGCGCCGTCTGTGAAGTAGAATTGTATAAGTGTTGCCGTGTGCTCGGTAGTCGGTAGTAGCTCTGCACTGTGTTTTCACTTTTATGTTTGCTTTTTGTGTAAATGGAATTGTGTTTTCTTTTTTGTGTGCATTTGGTGGAATTGTATTTGTGTGCTTTCCGTTCGTCGCGAATAAATGTGCTTTATTGTTGAACTGTTCTCCCGCTTCGCTTCGTCTTTTCCCCCATTGAACCCCTCATCTTGCTTCACGTAAAGGGTTGGTAGTGGGCTGAATACGCCCGATAATTAATCGAACCGTCGAGGTCGACGATAACACCGCTCGGTTATTCTGATAGTACGGAACGGGTCGCTTAAGTGGCCCGTGTCCGAAGTCGACCTGCGGCGAGGTGCGATCGCCCGGTCTACCCTCCGCGTGGGTACTTAGGTAGTTCGAATTTGGCGAGCAACCCTATCCCACGTGGGGGCTGATTGGCTCGATCGCGGTGAGACCGAAAGGTCCACCCGTGACTGGTTCCCGGCGTTAGTCCGAGAGGGTCACGACTGGATTGTCCGTCCGGTGGGCGACGTGCCGCGATTCGAGTTACGTGGCCGTCGCACGCCGGCGGGCGCGAAGACCGCAACACTGGTGTCAGGTCGTGCGATACAAATTCATCGCCCTCCTCGCGGCACTGGTACCGGAGAACAGGAAAACAGGCTCTCCTGTCTCCGGCTAAATTCACGGGAATCGGTCCAGGGGTGAGAGAAGCGACCCCCGATTCCCTCCAAATTACGAGCGAGCAAATTAACCCTTCACGAGAAGCAAGATGGCGTCTCAAGGCGAGCGGGAGCCGGGGGTATTAGAAATGTATATGTGTAATAATGTAGAGTCCATGGCCCAGGATGGAATCCCCGTGCAGGAAATGTTGATTGTGCAGGAACACGGACTCGCCCAACTGAACCCAGGGCCCGAGGTGGGTGCGGCAGCGGCCGCGGTGTATGACACCTCCCCCCCCTCTCCACCAAGACCCTTCCCCAACCCCTGCCGAAACGGCTCACTTGAGTGCATCCGACATGGCCCAGCTATTCACCATGCTGGCACAAATGAATGCGGCAATGACAAATGAAATGAAAAACGAAATGAAAGACATGAACGAAAAGATGGATACAAATACAAATGAAATGAAAAACGAAATGAACACAGCAAATAAACGGAATGGAAGCAAACATGAAGGAAGAAATGAAAAAAGTTCCGGGGTGAGACGCAGAACATGGGCCGATGCCTGCAGGCGGGCATGAAGGCCGTTAGCAGGGAACTCGGAATGGCGACTCCACGTGTGGGAGCAAACGAGCTGGAAGGGGGTGCAACGGCTGACAGGCCCACGGTGGAGGCGGGTAAGGAAAAAGTAATTCGGGAGACAAGAGACGAGGTGAAAGTAATTGCGAGGGAGAGAAAAGAACAATTAATACGAAGAGCAAGGATGAGGTACGCGGAGATCGTGAAAGAGCAAGGAGTGAAAAACAGGGAAGGACGGGAGCGACTTAAAGAGAAAGCAAGGTTGACCTACATAAAGATAAGGGAAAGACGCCAGAAAGAAGCAGAGACCAATAAACACGATGAAGACGGGGTAAGTGACGCGCACACACACACGGAGGTAGTGGAGGATAATGGGGGTGAGCTGGCGGACTGGGTAGAGACCCAGTGCGAGCACCTGGATGGCCTCCTCCAGGAACGAGGGGAGGGAGTCTGCCCCCTTGAGGTGAGTCACGACCAGGTGGGTTCGGTCGTGCTTTGCGAGTTCGAGGGGAGGAGTGCTGTGGACGGGTGCACGGAGAGCTTGGGGGGTATAGAGGCCCCGGAGACCCTTGTGGGGACACAAATCCCCAGTGTGGTTGTCCCTGTGTGTGTGGTGCAAGGTGTGAGTGCGTCCCCGTGTGTGGAAGCGACCCCGTGTGTGAGTGGTGTGGTGGCGATGGTGCCAGAGTACGTGCTTCCCAGCACGCCGTGTGTGGATGAGGCACCGTGTGTGAGAGAGGCCGTGTGTGTGGATGAAACGGCCAGTATGAATGAGGCACCACGTGTGAGTGGTGTGGTGGCGATGTTGCCGGAGTACGTGCTTCCCAGCACACCGTGTGTGGATGAGGCACGGAGTGCGAGTGAGGCACCGCGGGTTAGTGCCCCCGCGTGTGTGGATGAAACGGCCAGTATGAGTGAGGAACCGCGGGTGAGTGCCCCCGCGTGTATGAGTGAGGGACGTTGTGTGGAAGAGACCGCGTGTGTGAGTGTCGCCGTGTGTATGAGTGAGGCACCACGTGTGAGTGCCCCCGCGTGTATGAGTGAGGCACGGTGTGTGGATGAGGCACAGCGGTTGAGTGCCCTCGCGTGCGTGGGTGAGGCACCGCGGGTGAGTGCCCCCGCGCGAGTGAATGGAGCACCACGTGTGAGTAGTATGGTTTGTGTGAGTAGTGAGGCACGCGTGAGTGAACGGCCGTGTGCAAGGTCGCTGTGTGCCAGGGAGACCGTGTGTGTGAGAGAGCGGTATGAGAGGGAGATGTCGGTTGGCATGCGGGAGCACGCAGCCGCGTCTCCCGGTGTGAGTTTAATGGTGTGGACTGTGTGCGTCGTAACACGCGGGAGTGCGTGTGTCGAATGGCGGCGACGACGGCGACAGAGGAGAGAAAGCCGAGTAGCGGCTGTGGTTGTTTCGAGGACCGTGCCGGGTTCACCCAGCCGCGAGCACGAGGTTCGTGCTGTGCAACGCACGAGACCACCACGTGCTCGCTTGCGAGAGTGAAGTCCTGGTCCGGAAACGCACGCGGTGGATTTGCCGATCCCGCGGACGGACAAAGTTTAGGCAGGTAAATGGATTTGGACCGGACGGGTTCTCCGCGCGATCGTGTGTGTTAAGCTCCAACGGGCAAAGCACATGTGTTCGCGTGGGGAACCCCTTGAGACGTGGGGCTTGTGTGTTTTTTTTTTTGCGCACGGTGACGCCATGGCTGCACGTGGGGTTGGAATCCGGCAGGAGGGGTATCTCTGCCGGATGGTCCCGTCCAAGGAGGGACGAGGAACACGTGCAGCTGCATGACGTCACGGGCAGTTGCAAGGTGCAAAGAGCGCGAGTTGCCGCGCAGGTGCTGCGCATGGGGAAAAAAAAAAAAAAAAAGAAAGCCAAGCCTCACTTTCGGGTGCAAAGGATTCCTGGGCAAGGGGTGAAAGACCCCCTTACCTGGGCACAGGATGAAAACTAGTTAGGGGGAAGGGTTAGCTTAGCTAGACCGACTTCATGGGGCAGGGGTAAGTCCTCATGGAGTCCGTGGAATGGATTAGTTAGAGGGATTGTAGTCAGATTTAGGTTGGGAAATAAAATGAGTTAGGAGACAGTGACTGACAGTGAGTGTGTAAAGGGGACGTAGTTTAGCTACGTAGTGTTAAAAGGAACGTGCTATAGTTTAAGGGACGACGTGGGAGCACGAGTTAGTTAGGGGATGCAGATAGAAGGATGGCAGAGTTCAGCGGTGTGTGTGTTGAAGAGTAGTTGGTGAGTGAAGTGGAAGCATGTGCTTGGTGAGTGAGTGAGGCCAGCGGGTCTGTGTGAGTGGAGTGAATGGGGAATGCATGGTGCGATGAGTGATTGGGGGGAGGAGTGACTCCCGCCCAAGGGACCCTGGGGTCAGTGTAGAGTGAGTTAGCTGGGTTAGTCAAATTGAAAAATGGAGGTCGTTTTGTTGTTGGTGGGAAAGTAGGCTCGAGACCCATTTGGAGGGGTGCAGGAGCCCTGTTGACGGGCTTGGGAGCGTGGCTGCGAAAGGTGAGTATCGCTGAGTGGGTACCCCGGGCACCAGGCTAGTCGGCCGCGGTAGGCCAAGGGCCCATGGGGGGCCGGGATAGAGTAGTGGGCACGGGTGCGCCTGCTTGGTGCGGGGGCCCGGGGCGCCATTAGCCGCGTGGGCAGTGCAGTGGGCACGGGTGACCCTCGGAAAGGGGCCCGGGAGGCCAGCCTGCCACGTGTGCGTTTCAGGGGAGGTGCCATGGGGGCACTCCCCGGTGTTAGGGAGCTGGTAGGCTCGGAGGCAGTGTAGTGCCCGGGGGTGCCATAGCGGGAGATTCGGCAGAGGGTCGTGCCTGCCAAAGGGAGCCACGTGTCCTAGCCAGGAGACCGTGTGAGGGCACGGAGCGAAAATTGGGGGGCGAGGCCCGAAATTGTGAGGACACCAACACAGGCGACGGGAATCTGGGTTGTTAGAACCAATAGTTTAAGCGAGAGGCGCTTGTTGAAAGCCCCGGGG
>NC_140961.1:125891082-125898582 GCF_056783735.1 Eptatretus burgeri
AGAGTCGCAAGAGGGAACGAGAGAAGGAGTAGTAAAGGTCGGAACGAGGCGAAGGAGTCGGAACAGAGAGTCAAGACTTCGCGGGCGGTGGAGCTGCTCGTCGTGTGCGTTAAAAGTCGGAACGGAGGGGACGAGCTGTGGAGAGGCGGCGAGGGCGGACGAGGGGGTGCTCGCGTCGTGCAGGGAGCTGCACCCCTGGGAGGCCGACAGCGCGACCTGGCCGAGGTGGAGACGCTCGTCGCACATAATAAAGATCCTCTATACCCCGAGCATCAGCAACCCCCCTCCTGTTTCCCCCGCGCTGAGATAGTGCGACCAAGGGGGCCCCGTTCCCACCCCCTGCCAGGCACTGTCCACGAGGCCCGCGGGTTGCGGGGCCATCGCCGCTCCGCGTCTCATCACCAGACGGGTAGGCCCGACCAGGTCTCGGCCCCAGGCCTACCTCATTCTTGAGGGTATTTCTTTTCCTTGGTTTTGGGTATGTGTTGTCGGCGCCGTCTGTGAAGTAGAATTGTATAAGTGTTGCCGTGTGCTCGGTAGTCGGTATTAGCTCTGCACTGTGTTTTCACTTTTATGTTTGCTTTTTGTGTAAATGGAATTGTGTTCTCTTTTTTTGTGTGCATTTGGTGGAATTGTATTTGTGTGCTTTCCGTTCGTCGCGAATAAATGTGCTTTATTGTTGAACTGTTCTCCCGCTTCGCTTCGTCTTTTCCCCCATTGAACCCTCATCTTGCTTCACGTAAAGGGTTGGTAGTGGGCTGAGTACGCCCGATAATTAATCGAACCGTCGAGGTCGACGATAACACCGCTCGGTTATTCTGATAGTACGGAACGGGTCGCTTAAGTGGCCCGTGTCCGAAGTCGACCTGCGGCGAGGTGCGATCGCCCGGTCTACCCTCCGCGTGGGTACTTAGGTAGTTCGAATTTGGCGAGCAACCCTATCCCACGCGGGGGCTGATTGGCTCGATCGCGGTGAGACCGAAAGGTCCACCCGTGACTGGTTCCCGGCGTTAGTCCGAGAGGGTCACGACTGGATTGTCCGTCCGGTGGGCGACGTGCCGCGATTCGAGTTACGTGGCCGTCCGCACGCCGGCGGGCGCGAATCCGCAACACTGGTGTCAGGAGTGGGATGCAAATTCATCGCCCTCCTCGCGGCACTGGTATTGGAGAGCGGGACAACAGGCTCTCCTGTCTCCAGCGAAATTCACGGGAATCGGTCCAGGGGTGAGAGAAGCGACCCCCGATTCCCTCCAAATTACGAGCGAGCAAATTAACCCTTCACGAGAAGCAAGATGGCGTCTCAAGGCGAGCGGGAGCCGGGGGTATTAGAAATGTATATGTGTAATAATGTAGAGTCCATGGTCCAGGATGGAATCCCCGAGCAGGAAATGTTGATTGTGCAGGAACACGGACTCGCCCAACTAAACCCAGAGCCCGAAATGGGTGCGGCAGCGGCCGCAGTGTATGACACCTCCCCCCCCCTCTCCACCAAAACCCTTGCTGAAACGGCTCAGCTGAGTGCACCCGACGTGGCCCAGCTATGCGCCATGCTGGCGGCAATGACAAATGAAATAAAAAACGAAATGAAAGACATGAACAAGCAAATGAATGAAGTGAAAACGACGATGGATGCGAATACACAACAAATAAACGAAAAGATGGATACAAAAATGAACGGAATGGAAACAAACATGAAAGAGCTGCGGGGTGAGACGCAGAACATGGGCCAATGCCTGCAGGCGGGCATGAAGGCAGTGAGCAGGGAGCTTAAAATGGCGACTCCACGTGTGGGACCAAACGAGCTGGGTGGGGGTGCAACGGCTGACAGGCCCGCGGTGGAGGCGGGTGAAAAATAATTCGTGGAACGTGTTGGGCGAGGGTCGTGACGATGACCGAAAGGGAAAAATTAAATGGGGAGACCAAAACGTGTGAGACGAGACACGAGGTGACGACAACAGAAATAATAGTTGAGACAAGGGAGGTAAAGGGTGAAGAGTTGGCAGAGACACGGGAGATGGGAACGATAGAGGGAAGACTACACGATGAAGACGGGGTAAGTGACGCGCACGCACACACGGAGGTAGTGGAGGACAATGGGGTTGAGCTCGCGGAGCGTGTAGGGACCCGGTGCGAGCAGCGGGATGGCCTCCTCCAGGAACGAGGGAGGGAGTATGCCCCTTGAGGCGAGTCACGACCAGGTGAGTTCGGTCGTGCTTTGCGAGGTTGAGGGGACGAGTGCTGTGGACGGGTGCACGGAGAGCTTGGGGGTGTAGAGGCCCCGGAGACCCTTGTGGGGACACAAATCCCCAGTGTGGTTGTCCCTGTGTGTGTGGTGCAAGGTGTGAGTGCGGCACCGTGTGTGGAAGCGACCCCGTGTGTGAGTGGTGTGGTGGCGATGGTGCCGGAGTACGTGCTTCCCAGCACGCCGTGTGTGGATGAGGCACGGAGTGTGAGTGAGGCACCGCGGGTTAGTGCCCCCGCGTGTGTGGGTGAGGCACCGTGTGTGGAAGAGACCGCGTGTGTGAGTGTCGCCGTGTGTATGAATGAGGCACAGCGGTTGAGTGCCCTCGCGTGTGTGGGTGAGGCACCGCGGGTGAGTGCCCCCGCGCGAGTGAATGGAGCACCACGTGTGAGTAGTATGGTTTGTGTGAGTAGTGAGGCACGCGTGAGTGAACGGCCGTGTGCAAGGTCGCTGTGTGCCAGGGAGACCGTGTGTGTGAGAGAGCGGTATGAGAGGGAGATGTCGGTTGGCATGCGGGAGCACGCAGCCGCGTCTCCCGGTGTGAGTTTAATGGTGTGGACTGTGTGCGTCGTAACACGCAGGTGTGCGTGGGTCGAATGGCGACGACGAAGGCGACAGAAGAAAGAAAGCCGAGTAGCGGCTGTAGCTATTTCGTGGACCGTGCCGGGTTCACCCAGCAGTGAGCACGCGGTTCGTGCTGTGCAACGCACGAGACCGCCACGTGCTCGCTTGCGAGAGTGAAGTCCCGGTCCGGAAACGCACGCGGTGGATTTGCCGATCCCGCGGACGGACAAAGTTTAGGCAGGACTACGGATTTGGACCGGACGGGTTCTCCACGCGATCGTGTGTGTTAAGCTCCAACGGGCAAAGCACATGTGTTCGCGTGGGGAACCCCTCGAGACGTGTGGCTTGTGTTTTTTTTTATGCGCACGGTGACGTCATGGCTGCACGTGGGGTTGGAATCCGGCAGGAGGGGTATCTCTGCCGGATGGTCCCGTCCAAGGAGGGACGAGGAACACGTGCAGCTGCATGACGTCACGGACAGTTGCAAGGTGCAAAGAGCGCGAGTTGCCGCGCAGGTGCTGCGCATGAAAAAAAAAAAAAAAGGGCAAGCCTCACTTTCGGGTGTACAGGATTCCTGGGCAAGGGGTGAAAGACCCCCTTACCTGGGCACAGGATGAAAACTAGTTAGGGGGAAGGGTTAGCTTAGTTAGACCGACTTCATGGGGCAGGGGTAAGTCCTCATGGAGTCCGTGGAATGGATTAGGTAGAGGGATTTAGCCAGATTTAGGATGGGAAATAAAATGAATGATTTGGAGACAGAGACAGACTATGAATGTGTAGAGGGGACGTAGTTTAGCTACGTAGTGTTAAAAGGAACGTGCTACTAGTTTAAGGGACGACGTGGGAGCACGAGTTAGTTAGGGGAGGTAGTTAGAAGGATGGCAGAGTTCAGTGGTGTGTGTGTTGAAGAGTTGGTGAGTTGTGAGGTGAGTACTTGTTGAGTGAGTGAGGCCAGCGGGTCTGTGTGAGTGGAGTGAATGGGGAATGCATGGTGCGATGAGTGATTGGGGGGAGGAGTGACTCCCGCCCAAGGGACCCCGGGGTCAGAGTAAAGTGAGTTAGCTGGGTTAGTCAAATTGAAAAATGGAGGTCGTTTTGCTGTTGGTGGGAAAGTAGGCTCGAGACCCATTTGGAGGGGTGCAGGAGCCCTGTTGACGGGCTTGGGAGCGTGGCTGCGAAAGGTGAGTATCGCTGAGTGGGTACCCCGGGCACCAGGCTAGTCGGCCGTGGTAGGCCAAGGGCCCATGCGGGGCCGGGATAGAGTAGTGGGCACGGGTGCGCCTGCTTGGTGCGGGGGCCCGGGGCGCCATTAGCCGCGTGGGCAGTGTTGTGGGCACGGGTGACCCTCGGAAAGGGGCCCGGGAGGCCGGCCTGCCACGTGTGCGTTTCAGGGGAGGTGCCATGGGGGCACTCCCGGTGTTAGGGAGCTGGTAGGCTCGGAGGCAGTGTAGTGCCCGGGGGTGCCATAGCGGGAGATTCGGCAGAGGGTCGTGCCTGCCGGAGGGAGCCACGTGTCCCAGCCAGGAGACCGTGTGAGGGCACGGAGAGAAAATTGGGGGGCGAGGCCCGAAATTGTAAGGACACCAACACAGGCGACGGGAATCTGGGTTGTTAGAACCAATAGTTTAAGCGAGAGGCGCTTGTTGAAAGCCCCGGGGTAGTTTAACAGTTAAATGGTTAGGGTAGATTAGGAAGTGTACCCCTCCGCACCATCCATCCCCTTGCTCTCGTTGTGGGCCGCTGGACCCACTTTGGGTTAGATCGCCGAACTCTGGGGAGGCCATTCTGAGGCTTCGTTGGGCCTCGACACAGGACGTTAGCTCTCCCTTATTCCCCTCCGGGAAGGGAACGTAGGGGTTGGGAGTAGGCTAGGTGACAGGATAGGTTAGCCGAACAAGGACGATAAAGGGGGTTAGGGGACGATTTATAGAGGGGAAGTAAACATAAAAGTAAAAATAAAAATAAAAATAAGTTGGGGCTAAATTGGGGTTTGACAAATTAAGGGAGTGGGTATGTACAGTGACAGGCAAAGGCGATAGGTTGGGAGGGAGACAGGTAGGTAGGTCCGAGCCCGCCCTCCAAGTGGCCAGCACCACCGCACTCCCTCCACCAACCTCCATTGAACGGCAAAGGCTGGCCAACTTCATCGGCTGGCCGTGTTTTGCTTCAAGGCGGAGGCCGGCAAACTTCATTGGCAGTTGTTGTTTTGCTGCAAGGCCTGTAAGTTCATCTGCTGGCTGTTTTTCTTCGAGGCCTGTGCCGGCCAGTTCATCTGCCGGCTGTGTTTGCCTGCAACGTCCTTCTTCTGCGGGCTGTGTTTGCCTGCCACCTTTGCCATGCCATGCCCACTGCCCACGTTCACCAGCCCCGTTCAATTTTTGCTTTGCCCCCCCCTGTTCATTTCCATGTGCGCCAGGATCAAGGCAACAGTTTGCAAGCTGCGAGAACTGCCCTGTTGGCAGCTACAACACGGGCCTGCAGTGGCAGCCCGTGCACCGTGTTTGTGTCCATGCATCCATTCGTTGTGCTCATTGCGTGTGCCACTTGAGCTGGCACGGAGACTGCGTTTGTGCAGCCCATGCACCGTTGTGGTTCACTGCATTCAGTTCAAACCGTTCATGCATTCATTCGTTGTGCTCATTGCGTGTGCCACTTGAGCTGGCACGGAGACTACGTTTGTGCGGCCCATGCACCGTTGTGGTTCACTGCGTTCAGTTCAAAGGGGAAGGCCTTGGACTGCGTGTGAGCAGCCAGCCACGTTCCCTGTCACCTGCATTGTTTTGAGCCAGAGACTGCATGTGGGCAGCCTGGCTCCCTGCTAACTGCTTTTCTTTTGCAGAGTTCAGTGATCCTGGGCCATGGTTTAGTGTAAAATTTGTAAGTTAAGGTTAAGATGTACTGTACATATGAGTGCGCCCCCGGCATGTATGTCTTAGCGCCGGCAATTTTATTTAAGTCGTCCGTGTGAGTGAGTTTGTTTAGGTAGTTACGCAGCCCTCAGGTTATTTATTTTGGGGACACGAATACCATGAATGTCGCACTCAGGGATCCGTAGGTAAAATGTACTAGGGGAAAACTACACATGATGGCACACGAAAATTTGACGACTCGGGACGAGTCTGTAAAAAGGGAAGGGGGTAGTGTTGTGGTTACCAGATTCGCAAACCACCATTCAGGTCCCTTAGGTGAGGTATCTCGGTAAGTGCATGTGTAGTTAGGCCCAAACCCGTTGTCTAGTGGGAATACATGTCATTTATACGTGCTGCGACTCTTCAGGATAGCCGTTTTTCTTTTACTATCTTTATTTTGGACCAATCGCCACCATCACAACCACAACAACAACCACCAACCACAACGCCGCTTCACCACAACCGCCATGACCTTTACCGTCGCAACTCGCCACCATCGCATCACCGTCATCTCGCGCCACTCATGGGCACCGATGCTGGACTCGTGTAGGGCGCACGTTGAACAGCGTGTACAAAATCACGGATTTTCTGCTTCAAAAACGGATCCAAAACGACACACGCCCACTTTTTGCCGTCCAATCGGTGAGCGAGGGCGAATTGGCCCCGCCCCAGGGCGATCGATATATGCAAATTTGTGGATCAAAAAGCCTTCACGCCCACTTTTCTCGGGCCAATGGGGAGCGAGTTGAAAGGTCAAAGGGAGGGGGTCAAAGGCGGTTACGGGGGATAAAAGGACGGTGTTCGTCAGTCAAAGGAGTGGTAAAAGTCGGAACGAAGGAGTCGCAAGAAGTGAAAGAGTCAGCAGAACGAGAACGAGGGGTCGGAGAGTCGCAAGAGGGAACGAGAGAAGGAGTAGTAAAGGTCGGAACGAGGCGAAGGAGTCGGAACAGAGAGTCAAGACTTCGCGGGCGGTGGAGCTGCTCGTCGTGTGCGTTAAAAGTCGGAACGGAGGGGACGAGCTGTGGAGAGGCGGCGAGGGCGGACGAGGGGGTGCTCGCGTCGTGCAGGGAGCTGCACCCCTGGGAGGCCGACAGCGCGACCTGGCCGAGGTGGAGACGCTCGTCGCACATAATAAAGATCCTCTATACCCCGAGCATCAGCAACCCCCTCCTGTTTCCCCCCGCGCTGAGATAGTGCGACCAAGGGGGCCCCGTTCCCACCCCCCTGCCAGGCACTGTCCACGAGGCCCGCGGGTTGCGGGGCCATCGCCGCTCCGCGTCTCATCACCAGACGGGTAGGCCCGACCAGGTCTCGGCCCCAGGCCTACCTCATTCTTGAGGGTATTTCTTTTCCTTGGTTTTGGGTATGTGTTGTCGGCGCCGTCTGTGAAGTAGAATTGTATAAGTGTTGCCGTGTGCTCGGTAGTCGGTATTAGCTCTGCACTGTGTTTTCACTTTTATGTTTGCTTTTTGTGTAAATGGAATTGTGTTTTCTTTTTTTGTGTGCATTTGGTGGAATTGTATTTGTGTGCTTTCCGTTCGTCGCGAATAAATGTGCTTTATTGTTGAACTGTTCTCCCGCTTCGCTTCGTCTTTTTCCCCCATTGAACCCTCATCTTGCTTCACGTAAAGGGTTGGTAGTGGGCTGAGTACGCCCGATAATTAATCGAACCGTCGAGGTCGACGATAACACCGCTCGGTTATTCTGATAGTACGGAACGGGTCGCTTAAGTGGCCCGTGTCCGAAGTCGACCTGCGGCGAGGTGCGATCGCCCGGTCTACCCTC
>NC_140961.1:125899082-125921582 GCF_056783735.1 Eptatretus burgeri
TGTGAATTTTTTTTCATATCTATATAGATTTAGACATTTGCAGTATATAAATTTGTGAATTATAGTACACGTATTTGTAAATTACAGCATGGAGATTGTTCAATGAAAGTGTTGTTGCAGTCATTTTTCTGAAATTTTCTGAAAATCATTTTTTAAAAAACGTCATTTTGTATAATTTGGATTTGCAGAATGAGTCGTGTTAAAAAGAGCACAGAAACTTCTTTATCCGTTGACCATCCGTTAATTTCCAATGAAACACGATGGAACAAAAAAGAAAGAAGCTGCATTAAAAAGAGAAAAGCGCAGAAATGAAACCGCACAGGAGACTGAGCTTAGATTAAAAACAGTGAGAGATTCAATTGCTACATTACGTGCAAAGCAAACACATGAATAGACCAATGTTAGGCGTAAAAATGTTAAAGTGTCTATGAAAGCATTATGCGCAGAGCAAACACATGAAGAGATTGTTAGGCGTAAAAATGTTAAAGTGTACATGCAAGCATTAAGTGCAGAGGAAACACCTGAGCCGAATAATGTTAGGCGTACAAACGTTAAAATATCAATGAGATCACTCCGAAAGGATAGACTGGTGAGAATACCACAAAACGAAACCCAAGTTACTCAGTTTCTTCACAATAAAATATGCTGCAGATTATGTGTGTTGTTCTTGCAATCGATTGATGTATAGATTGACAGTGGTTCTTCTGAAAGAAAAGTAGTTACACAAAATTTTCATCTTCATTGCAAAAGGCTGTGTTCAGTTTTAGAATGAAGTCTGCTGGTGGGAAAGAATGGATTTGTAGAACCTGTCATCGAACATTGAAAAGAGGAAAAATGCCAACACAGTCGAAGGCAAACAATTTAGGTTTGCTCTCACAACCAGATGAATTATCAGATCTCAATTCCATCGAGCTCAGACTTGTATCGCAAAGAATTCCCTTTATGAAAATGCTGGGTTTGCTTCGTGGAAGACAGCTTGCAATACATGGTCCAGCTGTAAATGTCCCAGCGAAACTTGATTTTGTTTGTGAACAGTTTCCACGCTTGCCATCAGAATCGCAAATGGTTCCAATGAAGTTCAAAAGAAGTTTGAAATACAAGTCGCATTTCTGTATGAGTATGTATGACCAGAAAAAGTGTTGGCTGCCTTGAGGTACTTGAAATTGACAAATCCTCTGTATGCTAAAATTGAAATCGATGAAAACTGGGTGAACGATGTTGCAAATGATAATCCGGATTTATGGAAAGCAATGACATCAATTTCTTCTTTGGATAATCAATCAGAAAACAAAGAGTATGATGCTTGTGAACAGTCTTCCAAAGAGTCCGATATAGGGATCATTTGATCAACTGTTGCAAATTATGAACAAAATGATGTTGCAGCTTATGAAGATATTGCAAATAAGAATGGAATGAAGGTTGTAGATGTTCCAAGAGATGGAAATTGCTTATTTGCCTCTGTCTGCTATCACCGAAGCAAACATGCAATATGTACAATAACTCCATGTGAATTACGCAAACAGCTTGCCAATTTTATGAATGATAACCCTTCACATTACCATGATATTGTTTGTGGTAGAATTGCTTCTGAAAATTCGCACAATGCAGACACCGAACAACCAACAGAAGAAGATAATGCAATAGCACTTATCAGAGATGAAAACACACGGAAAGAGATCCAATGGGTGAAATATTTAGATGATTTAGAAAGGGGATGCCAGTGGGGTGAACATATTGCAGTGCAGGCATTGGCAGACATGTTAAATGTAACAATTCATGTACATGCTACATAGAATCCTAATATGGAAGCAATACATTCAAGAAATGAAAACAATGAAATTTTTCATCTTGCACTTTGTCAGCAGTTTCATTATGTTGCATTAGAACCATGTATGGATGTAGAAATGGATGTCCATCTTACACAAGATGCAAATGACCATCCGTTAATTTCCAATGAAACAATTGTCACAGAAGATGATATAGCATTTATAGAAACGTTCAAAGTTCGAGGTTTGCCATTTGAAACTAGCATGGAGACTGAAAATCCGGATATATCAGGAAATGTGATTAGTGTTGCACCAGGAGAGTCACAAAAACCACACCCACTAAGTGATCCAAATTTTGAGGAATTAGCAAACCCTGACAAGTATCCTGATGGAAACAATGCTCTGACTGCTGAGAAAGCTATTGCAATTACTCCAAGGAGGTTTTTCAATCAAAGACTGCTTGATGTCGATGGAAGATTTGCAAAGGATATATATATATATATATATATATATATATATATATATATATATATATATATATATATATATATATATATATTGTTGTGGTTGACGAAATTCGCAAACCACCATTCAGGTCCCGTAGGTGAGATATCTCTGTAAGTATATGTGTAGTTAGGCCCAAACCCGTTGTTTAGAGGGAATAAATGTCATTCATTCGGGCTGCGACCCTTTTAGATAGCCGTTTTTCTTATACTATCTTTATTTTGGACCAGCCGCCATTACTACCACCACAACCACCACCAACCACGTCTCAACAGCCATCACACAACAACCACCAACCGCAACGCCGCTTCACAACAACGGCCACGACCCTTGCCGTCACGTCTCGCTCTCGCGGCCGTCGCATCACCGCCATTCCCGCGCCGCTTGTGGGCACCGATCCTGGACTCTTGCGGGGCGCGCACCGAGCAGCGGGTGCAAAAACACCAGCCTTTCCGAGAAATCGGATCAGGAACGATTCACGCCCACTTCTGTTCCGTCCTGTCGGCGAGCGTGGGGCGATTTGGCCCCGCCTCCAGGTGCGTCGGAGTATAATCGTGCGGGTTCGTGGATCGGGAATCATTCACGCCCACTTTTCCTCTGTCCAATGGGGAGCGTGGCTCCGCCCCCAAGCGATTCCTGGTCCAAAAATCTGCATATGATTTCTCCTGTCGGACTATAAAGTACCGAGCGCGGAGCGAATCGGGGCAGTTGGGAAGAGTTAGCAGTTGGGAAGAGTTGGCAGTTGGGAAGAGTTGGCAGTTGGGAAGAGTTGGCAGTTGGGAAGAGTTGGCAGTTGGGAAGAGTTGGCAGTTGGGAAGAGTTGAGAAGAGTGGAGAGTGGGAGAGTTGGAGAGTTGTGGAGTTGTGACGGCGGCGAAGGCAGTCGAGAGAGTGTCTGTCGGGGTCCGGAGAGGCTGGAAAAGCCAAGAATCTTTGTGGAGGTCGGCGCTCGTGTCAGAGTCGGGGAGCTGCGGAGAGGGGAGGCCGGTAACGCAACCGGGGTCGCGGTGGGGTCGCTCGTCGCGGGACCCAAGCCAGCGAGATATCCTCATTCCCCCGAGCATCAACAACCCCCTCCTGTTTCCCCCCGCGCTGAGATAGTGTGAGAAGGGGGCCCCGTTCCCACCCCATTCCAGGCAGTGCCAGCGGGGCCCGCAGAGTCGGGGCGCCGCCGCCATCTTGCGGCTCATCACCAGATGGGTAGGCTCGACGCGGTCTCGGCCCCAGGCCCGTCTGCCCCCTTGTCGATGAGGGTGGCCACTTTCTTTTTCTTTTGCTTTGAGTATATGTGTTGTCAGGCGCCGTCTGTGAAGTAAAACTGTATAAGTGTTGCCGTGTGCTCGGTAGTCAGTAGTAGATCTGCAGTGTGTTTTTCTTTTGTTGCATTTGCTTTTTGTGCAGAATTGTAGTGTTACTTTTACATTTGCTTTTGGTGCATAATTGTAATTGTATATGTGTGCTTTCCGTTTGCCGCGGAATAAATGTGCTTTATGTTGAACTGTTTTTCCCGTTTCGATTCGTCTTTTCTTTAATTGAATTTCCATCTTACTTCACGTAAAGGGTTGGTCGTGGGCTAAATACGCCCAATAATTAATCGAACCGTCGAGGTTGACGATAACACCGCTCGGTTATCCCGATAGTACGGAACGGGTCGCTTAAAGTGGCCCATGTCCGAAGTCGACCTGCGGCGAGGTGCGATCGCCCGGTCTACCCTCAGTGTGGATACTTAGGTAGGTCGAATTTGGCGAGCAACCCTATCCCACGCGGGGGGCCGATTGGCACGATCGTGGTGAGGCCGAAAGGCCCACCCGTGACTAGTTCCTGGCGTTAGTCCGAGAGGGTCACGACGGGATTGTCCGTCCGGTGGGCGACGTGCCGCGATTCGAGTTACGTGGCCGCTCGCACGCCGGCGGGCGCGAATCCGCAACACTGGTGTCAGGTCGTGAGATACAAACCCATCCCCCTCCTCGCGGCACTGGTATCGGAGAGCGGGAAAACGGGCTCTCCTGTCTCCAACTAAATTCACGGGAATCGGTCCAGGGGTGAGAGGAGCGACCCCCGATTCCCTCCAAATTACGAGCGATTTAAATTAACCCTTTGCGAGAAATAAGATGGCGTCTCAAGGCGAGCGGGAGCCGGGGGTATTAGAGATGGATTTAGAATGTGTAGAATCCATGGTCCAGGATGAAATCCCCGTGCAGGAAATGTTGGTTGTGCAGGAACACGAACTCCCCCAACTGAACCCAGAGCCCGAAATAGGTGAGGCGGCGGCCGCGGTGTATGACACCTCCCCTCCCCCTCTCCGCCAAAACCCCCCGATCCTTGCCGAATCGGCTCAGCTGAGTGCACCCGACATGGCCCAGCTATACGCCATGCTGGCAGGAATCAGTGGGGACATGCACGAAATGAAAACAAAAATGGATACATTCACAAACGAAATAAAACGCATGAACGAAAAGATGGATACAAACACAAACGAAGTGAAGGTGAATATGGAAACAAACGCACTCAAGATGAAGGAGGAGGTGAGGGGGCTGCGGGGTGAGACGCAGAACGTGGGCCGGGGCCTGCAGGCGGGCATGAAGGCCGTTACCAGGGAGTTTAAAGTGGCGACTCCACGTGTGGGGGCGGGCGAGCTGGGAGGGAGTGCGGCGGCTGTCGGGCCCGCGGTGGAGGCTGGTGGGGAGAGGGTGATTCGGGAGACGTGTTGGGCGAGGGTCGTGACGGAAAAAGTGGCGGTGACCGAGAGGGAAGGGCTGATTGGGGTGGCGGAGACGTGCACGAGGGAGATAACAAGGGAAGATACGGAAATAATAGTTGAGACAAGGGAGATAACAAGGGAAGAGGTGACCGAGTTGGCAGAGACACGGGAGATGGGAACGATAGAGGGAAGACTACACGATGAAGACGGGGATAGAGACGCACACACACACACGGAGGTAGTGGAGGACAATGGGGGTGAGCTGGTGGACTGGGTGGAGACCCAGTGCGAGCGGCGGGATGGCCTCCTCCAGGAGCGAGGGGAAGGAGTGTGCCCCCTTGGGGCGGGTCGCGGCCGGGTGGGTTCGGTCGTGCTTTGCGAGGTCGAGGGGGGGAGTGCTGTGGACGGGTGCGCGGAGAGCTTGGGGGGTGTGGAGGCCCCGGGGACCCTTGTGGGGACACGGATCCCCAGTGTGGTTGTCCCGGTGTGTGTGGTGCGAGGTGTGAGTGCGTCCCCATGTGTGGAAGCGACCCCGTGTGTGAGTGGTGTGGTGGTGAGTGTGCCGGAGTGCGTGCTCCCAGCACGCCGTGTGTGGATGAGGCACCGCGTGTGAGTGTTGCCGTGTGTGTGAGTGAAACGGCCAGTATGGATGAGGCACCGCGAGCGAGTGCCCCCGCGTGTGTGAGTAGTATGGTTTGTGTGAGGGAAATAGCACGAGTGAGTGAAAGGCCGCAAGTGAGTGGAGCCACGTGTGCAAGCGTAATGGCATGCGTGAGTGAGCGGCCGAGTGTGAGAGAGACAGCGTGTGCAAGGTCGCTGTGTGTAAGGGAGATGTCGGTCGGCATGTGTGAACATGCAGCCGCGTCTCCCGGTGTGAGTTTAATGGTGAGGTGTGTTAGCGTCGTAACACGCGGGAGTGCGTGTGTTGAATGGCGACGGAGACTGCGACAGAGGAAAGAAAGCCGAGTAGCGGCTGCAGCTGTTTCGGGAACCGCGCCGGGTTCACCCAGCAGCGAGCGCGAGGTCCGTGCTGTGCAACGCACGAGGCCCCCACGTGCTCGCTTGCGAGAGTGAAGTCCCGTTCCGGAAACGCACGCGGTGGATTTGCCGATCCCGCGGACGGACAAAGTTTAGGCAGGATTATGGATTTCGACCGGACGGGTTCTCCACGCGGGCGTGTGTGTGAAGCTCCAACGGGCAGAGCACATGTGTTCGCGTGGGGAACCCCTCGAGACGTGGGGCTTGTGTTTTTTTTTTATGCGCACGGTGACGTCATGGCTGCACGTGGGGTTGGAATCCGGCAGGAGGGGTATCCCTGCCGGATGGTACCGTCCAAGGAGGGACGAGGTACACGTGCAGCTGCTTGACGTCACGGGCAGGTGCAAAGTGCGCGAGCTGTGAGTTGCCGCGCTGGTGCTGCGCATGTAAAAAAAAAAAAAAATAAAAAAAAAAAAGAGCAAGCCTCACTTTCGGGTGCACAGGATTCCCGGGCAAGGGGTGGAAGAACCCCTTGCCAGGGCACAGGATGGAAACTAGTTAGGGGGAAGGGTTAGCATAGCTAGACCGGCTCCATGGGGCAGGGGTAAGTCCTCATGGGGCCCGTGGAATGGATTAGTTAGAGGGATTGTAGCCAGATGTAGGTTGGGGAAATAATTTTTGGGACATTTGAGAGCAGTGACAGACTTGTGAATGTGTAGAGGGGACGTAGTTTAGCTACGTAGTGTTAAAAGGAACGTGCTACTAGTTTAAGGGACGACGTGGGAGCACGAGTTAGTTCGGGGAGGTAGTTAGAAGGATGGCAGAGTTCAGTGGTGTGTGTGTTGAAGAGTTGGTGAGTGAAGTGGAAGCATGTGCTGCGTGAGTGAGTGAGGCCAGCAGGTCTGTGTGAATGGAGCGAGTCTGGAATGCATGGTGCGATGAGTGATTGGGGGGGAGGAGTGACTCCCTCCCAAGGGACCCCAGGGTCAGTGTAGAGTGAGTTAGGGGGTTAGTAAAATTGAAAAATGGAGGTCGTTTTGCTGTTGGTAGGAGTGTAGGCTCGAAACCCATTTGGAGGGGTGCAGGAGCCCTGTTGACGGGCTGGGAGCGTGGCTGCGAAAGGTGAGTATCGCTGAGTGGGTACCCCGGGCACCAGGCTAGTCGGCCGCGGTAGGCCAAGGGCCCATGGGGGGCCGGGATAGCGTAGTGGGCACGGGTGCGTCTGCTTGGTGCGGGGGCCCGGGGCGCCATTAGCTGCGTGGGCAGTGTTGTGGGCACGGGTGACCCTCGGAAAGGGGCCTGGGAAGCCAGCCTGCCACGTGTGCGTTTCAGAGGAGGTGCCATGGGGGGCACTCCCCGGTGTTTAGGAGCTGGTAGGCTCGGAGGCAGTGTAGTGCCCGGGGTGCCAGCGTAGGGGAATCGGCAGAGGGCCGTGCCTGCCAAAGGGAGCCACGCGTCCCAGCCATGAGACCGTGAGGGCACGGGAAGAAAATTGGGGGGCGAGGCCCGAAATTGTGAGGACACAAACACAGGCGACGGGAATCTGGGTTGTTAGAACCAATAGCTTAAGCGCGAGGTGCTTGTTGAAAGCCCCGGGGTAGTTTAACAGTTAAATGGATAGGGTAGATTAGGAAGTGTACCCCTCCGCACCATCCATCCCCTCGCTCTTGTTGTGGGCCGCTGGACCCACTTTGGGTTAGATCGCTGAACTCTGGGGGGGCCATCCTGAGGCTTCGTTGGGCCTCGACACAGGATGCTAGCTCTCCCTTATTCCCCTCCGGGAAGGGAACGTAGGGGTTGGGAGTAGGCTAGGTGACAGGATAGGTTAGCCGAACAAGGACAGTACAGGGGGTTAGGGGACGATTTATAGTGGGGAAGTAAAAAATAAAAAAATAAGTTGGGGCTAAATTGGGGTTTGACAAATTAAGGGAGTGGGTATAGACAGTGACAGGCAAAGGCGATAGGTTGGGAGGGAGATAGTCAGGTCGGTCCGAGCCCGCCTTCCGAGTGGCCAGCACCACCGCACTGCCTCCACCAACCTCCACTGAACGGCGAAGGCTGGCCAGCTTCATCAGCAGCTGTTGTTTTGCTGCAAGGCCTGTGCCGGCTGGATCGGCTGCAGCTGCTGTGCTGCAAGGCCTGTACCGGCCGGATCGTCTGCAGCTATTTTCTGCAAGGCCTGTGCCGGCCAGTTCATCTGCCGGCTGTGTTTGCCTGCAGCGGCCTTGTTCTGCAGGCTGTGTTTGCCTGATCACCTTTGCCATGCCATGCCCACTGCCCCTGTCCACCAGCCCCGTTCAATTTTTGCTTTGCCCCCCCCCCTTGTTCATTGCCATGTGCGCCAGGATCAGAAAGCAACAGTTTGCAAGCTGCAAGAACTGCCCTGTTGGCAGCTACAACACGGGCCTGCAGTGGCGGCCCGTGCACCGTGTTTGCGTCCATCCATTCATCCATCCATTCGTTGTGTTCATTGCGTGTGCCACTTGAGCTGGCACGGAGACTGCGTTTGTGCAGCCCATGCACCGTTGTGGTTCACTGGGTTCATTTCAAAAGGGAAGGCCTTGGACTGCGTGTGAGCAGCCGGCCACGTTCCCTGTCACCTGCATTGTTTGAGCCAGAGACTGCATGCGAGCAGCCTGGCTCCCTGCTAAATGCTTTCTTTTTGCAGAGACCATTGATCCTGGGCCATGGTTTCGTGTAAAATTTGTAAGTTAAGGTTAAGATGTACTGTAAATATGAGTGCGCCACTGGCATGTCTGTCTTAGCGCCAGCAATTTTATTTAAGTCGTCCGTGTGAGTGGGTTTGTTTAGGTAGTTACTCAGCCCTCAGGTTATTTATTTTGGGGACACGAATACCATGAATGTCGCACTCAGGGATCCGTAGGTAAAATGTACTTGGGGAAAACTACACATGATGGCACAAGAAAATTTGACGACTCGGGACGAGTCTGTAAAAAGGGGAGGGGGTAGTGTTGTGGTTGACGAAATTCGCAAACCACCATTCAGGTCCCGTAGGTGAGATATCTCTGTAAGTACATGTGTAGTTAGGCCCAAACCCGTTGTTTAGAGGGAATAAATGTCATTCATTCGGGCTGCGACCCTTTTAGATAGCCGTTTTTCTTTTACTGTCTTTATTTTGGACCAGCCGCCATTACTACCACCACAACCACCACCAACCATGTCCAAACAGCTATCACACAACCACCAACCGCAACGCCGCTTCACAACAACGGCCACGACCATTGCCGTCACGTCTCGCTCTCGCGGCCGTCGCATCACCGCCATTCCCGCGCCGCTTGTGGGCACCGATCCTGGACTCGTGCGGGGCGCGCACCGAGCAGCGGGTGCAAAAACACCAGCCTTTCCGAGAAATCGGATCAGGAACGATTTACGCCCACTTCTGTTCCGTCCTGTCGGCGAGCGTGGGGCGATTTGGCCCCTCCTCCAGGTGCGTCGGAGTATAATCGCTATGTGCGGGTTCGCGGATCAGGAATCATTCACGCCCACTTTTCCTCTGTCCAATGGGGAGCGTGGCTCCGCCCCCGAGCCATTCCTGGTCCAAAAATCTGCATATGATTTCTCCTGTCGGACTATAAAGTACCGAGCGCGGAGCGAATCGGGGCAGTTGGGAAGAGTTAGCAGTTGGGAAGAGTTGGCAGTTGGACGGAGTTGAGAAGAGTGGAGAGTGGGAGAGTTGGAGAGTTGTGGCGGCGGCGAAGGCAGTCGAGAGAGTGTCTGTCGGGGTCCGGAGAGGCTGGAAAAGCCAAGAATCTTTGTGGAGGTCGGCACTCGTGTCAGAGTCGGGGAGCTGCGGAGAGGGGAGGCCGGTAACGCGACCGGGGTTGCTCGTCGCGGGACCCAAGCCAGCGAGATATCCTCATTCCCCCGAGCATCAACAACCCCCTCCTGTTTCCCCCGCGCTGAGATAGTGTGAGAAGGGGGCCCCGTTCCCAACCCATTCCAGGCAGTGCCAGCGGGGCCCGCGGAGTCGGGGCGCCGCCGCCATCTTGCGAGTCATCACCAGACGGGTAGGCTCGATGCGGTATCGGCCCCAGGCCCGTCTGCCCCCTTGTCGATGAGGGTGGCCCCTTCCTTTTTCTTTTGCTTTGAGTATATGTGTTGTCAGGCGCCGTCTGTGAAGTAAAACTGTATAAGTATTGCCGTGTGCTCGGTAGTCGGTAGTAGATCTGCAGTGTGTTTTTCTTTTGTTGCATTTGCTTTTTGTGCAGAATTGTAGTGTTACTTTTACATTTGCTTTTGGTGCATAATTGTAATTGTATATGTGTGCTTTCCGTTTGCCGCGGAATAAATGTGCTTTATGTTGAACTGTTTTTCCCGTTTCGCTTCGTCTTTTCTTTAATTGAATCTCCATCTTACTTCACGTAAAGGGTTGGTCGTGGGCTAAATACGCCCAATAATTAATCGAACCGTCGAGGTTGATGATAACACCGCTCGGTTATCCCGATAGTACAGAACGGGTCGCTTAAAGTGGCCCGTGTCCGAAGTCGACCTGCGGCGAGGTGCGATCGCCCGGTCTACCCTCCGTGTGGGTACTTAGGTAGGTCGAATTTGGCGAGCAACCCTATCCCACGCGGGGGGCCGATTGGCACGATCGTGGTGAGGCCGAAAGGCCCACCCGTGACTAGTTCCCGGCGTTAGTCCGAGAGGGTCACGACGGGATTGTCCGTCCGGTGGGCGACGTGCCGCGATTCGAGTTACGTGGCCGTTCGCACGCCGGCGGGCGCGAATCCGCAACAATATTAATACTGAAGGACGAATTTTGTGCTCCTCCTAGCGGTCGCGTCAAGTTTTTCTCGGTACTGTGACCTGGACTGAAAGAAACTTTGTACCTGTAAGAGTGCATCGCACATAGTGGCAATAGTCAAACTTCAACTCTGAAGCAGAATAAACACTTTTCATTTAACATTCATTTACATGGCGACGTGTGACGTCACCGCTGAGAGGCGTCAGGACGTCATGACATCATCGGTCATTTGCTGACATCATTACGTCTGTAGTCGACAGACCGTTACCGCTGAGAGGTGTAATTCCACTCCTCGAAAATAATGTCTGCAATGTAAAACCCTCTTCTGCACATCCTGACGACCTCAGAATGTGAATTTCACACAAAAATGTAACAAGAATCATTGTATCTTCTATATATTAATACTGAAGGACCAATTTTGTACTCCTCCGAGCGGTCGCGTCACGCTTTTCTCGGTACTGTGATCTGGACTGAGAGAGACTTCGTACCTGTAAGAGTGCATAGCACATAGTGGAAAGAGTCAACTTTCAACTCTGAAGCAGAATAAACACTTTTCATTGAGACGGGGGCGAGGAGTGAAGAGATGGGGGCGGGGGATGAAAAAACGGGGGCAGAGAGTGAAGAGGCGGGGGTGGGGGATGAAGAGACGGAGGCAGGGAGTGAAGAAGCGGGGTTGGGGGATGAAGAGACGGGGGCGAGGAGTGAAAGGCGGGGGCAGGGGATGAAGAGACGGGGGCAGGGAGTGAAGAGGCGGGGGGCAAGGTAAGCAAATTTTTAGGCGGGGTTAAGCAAATTGAAAGCGGGAGATGAGGGGGGGAATTGGGCGGGGGATGAGTGGGCGGGGGCTGGAGTGAATTAGGCGGGGTTGAGTGTGAGGGGGTGACAAGGGGCGGAGGCCCAGGGGCAAGTGGGGCGGGGAATCAAGAGACGGGGGATGGGGAGTGAAGAGGCGGTGGTGGGGCTGGGTAATTAATTTTTTGGGCGGGGGTAAGCAAATTTAAGGCGGGGGGTGGGAGGCGGGGGGAATGCGGCAGGGGCGGGGGATGAGTAGGAGGGGGCAAGCACGCCCTGTCCAGTCCATGTCCCTCGAGTGTGGGTGAGCTGGTGAAGGTGGTTGAATGAACGGAATCCATCTGTGACGGGCTTTCGGCTCGTATTGAATATCTACTGAGTGCACAGTATGCTGTGGAAAGCAAGCAGCTACATGCTCTGACTGATCGGACATGCTTTTGATCAAAGTGACATAAACCACTTTGTTTTTCGAAGAGTAGCTGGCCAACATTTCCAAGGTAGATGTCGCAATGCAAGTCTGATAAAGAATGCAGAAAAAAAATGAATGCTCTTATAAAAGACGATCATGCATACAAAATTCTGAAAAATGTGAGAGGTACACCAGCTTACTTTCAAACAATGTTTTATGATGTTTTGGCAATGGTTCGTCAACTTGGAATTCCTACCTGGTTCTTAACACTCAGTGCAGCGGATATGCAATGGCCTGATTTGATTCAAACAAAAGCTAGACAGTATGGTACTACATTGAGCGATGATGATGTTAAGAATTTGACATATGATGAGAGAACAAAGTGGCTAAGGAATAACCCAGTTACCGCTGCTCGTCACTTTCACTATAGGTTAGAACTACTTTTCAAAGATGTATTGAAATCAAAAGGTCATCCATTGGGAGAGATAGTAGACTATGTTATTAGGATTGAATTTCAAGCTGGTGGATCACCGCATGCACATGTTTTGCTCTGGGTAAAAAAAAATGCTCCAAAACTAGATGTCCAATCTGATGAAGAAGTCTGTAACTTTATTGATCAAGTTATAGCTTGTGAACTTCCGAAAGATAATCCGCTTCTCCTGAAATTGGTAGAAATGCTACAGATACATGGCCACTCGTCCTACTGCCGTAAAACAGGTGACTGCAGATTCAACTATCCACGAGCTCCATGTTCAGATACAGTCATTGCCAGAGAACCAACTGATGAAGAAAATAACTGACATTAAAAGTTCAGCAAAAGAGCTTCTAAAATCATTCCGTGATGTTTTAGCTGATGTGGATACTCCGAATGACATAAACCTGATAGAATTGTTAAGAAAAGCAAATGTTGAACCAGATGAGTATATGACAGCCCTTGGTGTTTCACAGAAAGGTAAAAACATTGTACTAAAACGGAGTCAAGCAGAACGTTGCATCAATGCGTACAATCCAACAATACTTTTTTTTTTGTATACTTTGTCGATGCACGTATGAGAGCAAACACACAACACACATCAAGGGGGGCATGAGACAGGAGGGGAGGGTGTGGGAAGGACAAAATAGTGGGGAATAGAGACATTTGGAGATCTGTGGAAGGAAGAGGGATGGGATGGGGAACATGGGGAATAGAAGATGGACATTACAGGGACTTTCAGGAAGGAAAGCAGGGAATTTGAAGGAGGTGGGCTTGGGTGGATTATCGGGGGTAGAAAAGATCGAGGCATGGCATGGATCGAGACAAAATATAGAGGAAAATACTTCAAGCATGGCAGGCTAATATGGACTTGCAGGATATTGTGGATGCATATGCATGTGTAATGTATGTAGCTGCATATATGATGAAGAGTGAGAAAGGTATAGATGAACTCCTCAAACAAGCTTGTAAAGAATATAATGATAAGGACATTAAAACAATGCTGAGAAGATTAGGATCTGTGTTCCTGAAGCATCGTGAACTTAGTGCACAAGAAACAGCCTATCGAATTTTATCCATACCAATGAAGAAATTCAGCAGGAAAGTGTTGTTTGTAAACACAGATCGAAAAACAGAACGTGCAGCAGTTTTGAAACCTAAAAAAGATCTTGAAAATAAAGATGATGATGATGATGAGGACATATTCCAAAAGAATGTTATCACTAGGTATGTTTCTCGTCCAGATTGTTTGGAAAACACATGCTTGTCAAAGTTTGCGGCCAATTACACCGTTAGTTATTGTGAAAATAATGATGATGATAGCGTACCGCAAGTGTTAGATGAAAACGAAACTAATGATAGAGATGGAAATGATTTGCCGAAACGTATCAAATTAAAAAAAAACAACAATGGGATGATGCACAAGTGAAGAAATGAAGCAATAATTCGGTTTTGAAAATTTAATTCTGCAACAGATATTAGCAATTTTTATCGAGCAAAACTCATGTTGTATATGCCTTGGAGAACAGAATAAACAGATTTTATCAGTCATTATGAAGATTTTGAATCTCATTATTATGCAAAAGAAGACCAGATTCGAGAAAATGAGGGAAAATTTGGATTTGATTGACCAAGCCATACATGAAAATGCTGTCAATGATCCTCCTGAACATATGTGGGCACATATTGCACCTGGTACCGAGCATAATAATCAACAAGATGAGAATGAGGGAGTTCATATTGAAAGAGATATACAGCAAGAAGACCTCGATGCAAATGCTGCTATGCTGCAAGCTCCAACATCTAATAATGCTTCAGAACTAGTAGCACATTGCCAAACCGAGGTTGATAAGCAAACATTACCTCCATCTGACTATAGAAGTATGATTCGCAGTCTAAATGCTCAACAGAGAGAAGTTATATTTTATCATTGAAAATGGTGTAAAAATGTTGTTACGGCAATGAAATTGAAGAAACCAGTGGTGCCATACAGAATGTTCTTGAGCGGTCCAGGAGGAGTTGGAAAGTCACATGTGATAAAATTCATTCATTCAGATACACAAAAACTGCTCGCATTATCAAACAAGATCAAACCAAGTGACGTCACTGTACTTTTAACAGCCCCGACTGGTGTTGCAGCTTTCAATATTGGTGGTATGACAGTCCATTCTGCTCTATTGTTGCGAGTTTCAAAGTATGGCAAAGGAGGCGAACCACTTACACATGAAAAGTTGAACACTCTTCATTCAAAACTCGAGATTCTTCAGTTGGTAATCATCGATGAAGTATCTATGGTTGGATCGGACATGCTTTTGAATATACACAAACGCTTAGATGAAATCAAGGGTGTTTCTGGAGATGAGATCCTCTTTGGCAATGTTTGCATTCTTGCAGTAGGAGATTTATATCAGCTTCCACCAGTCATGCAGTCCCACATATATGACCCAGTGTGTGATGAAGTAGAAAGACTAAATGGTTCTCTGTGGAAAGATCATTTTGAGCTGCATGAATTAGATGAAATAATGAGACAGAAAGATGATTATGATTTCGCAGAAATGCTCTGTCGCATCAGAATTGGACAATTCACAGAAATGAATATAGAAACCCTTCGTTCACGAGAAATAAGCAGTGACAGTCCAAACAACCCAGATGAAGCTTTACACATATTTGCAACTAATTACGATGAAGATCCGAGAAATGAGAAGAAATGGATAAAACTGGCACCTGATGAAAAGCAACGTGTATCCATTCCTGCATCTGATGATAAAACTGATAGCACTGGTCTTGTAGATCTACAGACAACACATGTACAACAAAAACGATCTGAAACTGCTGGATTGCATAGTGTATTGGTATTAGCAGTAGGTGCTCATGTTATGTTGACATATAATGTTGATACATCTGATGGTTTGGTAAATGGGGTACTTGGCACCGTCCACGCTATAATAACAAACAATGCTAACAAGGTGAACACAGTACAGGTAAAGTTTGATAATGAGAATGTTGGAAAACGAGCATTTGCATCCAGCCAATGGAAGCAAACAATTCCAAATGCAGTACCAATAAAACAACACGAAGGCAAATTTGAGAAAGCTGGTAAGAAAGGTGCACAAATATCATGTCGCCAATTACCACTGACTCGAGCATGGGCTGTCACAATTCACAAGTGTCAAGGTCTTACTATGGATGAAATTGTTGTCAGTATGAAAGGTGCCAGACGATTTGGTTATGGACAAGCTTACGTTGCATTTAGTCGTGTGAAAACACTTGAAGGGCTACACATTACTGATTTTGATGCTTCCGGTATTCAAACATATGGAAAACAGCGCTTGAAATGGATGAAATGCGTCAACAAAAGATACATCCCTGTCCGCGACCAATGTTGATGACACTACATAAACCCGAATGGATTACAATTGGACATTTAAACGTGCACTACTTTTTGGAGAAACTGAAGGACCTCAAGTGTGACATGGAAGATAGGATATATTCTGAGGTCGATGTGATATGATTTACTGAAACCTACTTGACTTAAGAACATGACATTCAAAGTTTCCTTGATGACCATAATTATGTTACGTTCAGAAAAGATGTACCCGATGAGAAGAATCATGCGGGTAAGCATGGCATCATGATATGTGCTTCTGCCCACCTAAAGCCTCGAGAACTGGACTTGATATCAGTAAAGGGACTTGAAAGTAAAGTTGTTATATTAAACACTCCAAATTCATGATTAGTTGTTGCTACTTTGTCCAGAAAACCAGCACACTCTATGCCAAATTTCTTGGAGCTTCCGGACACATTATTAACATTATTGCCATTGAATGTTACAACCGTTGTACTTGGAGATTTTATCAATGACCTAGTTGTTTGCAAATCGTTACCTTTGACAACTCTGATGGAAAAGTATGGTTTAAAACAGTTTGTTTCACAGCCAACAACAGATCAAGGCACACTACTTGACCATATATATTTCAAAAGACCTGCCGCAGTTGTCAAAAGTGAGGTATATATTGATGTTCATGACGTATATTATTCTGACCATGATGCTGTCTTTGTTACCATGAACTGTGTTTAATTTGAATTGATTTGTTATAATTATTACATAATAATTAAAGTAAATAATGTATTGTACAATGTAGTGTTTATTTATTATTTATAGAACAAAAGAGTGCACCCACATGATTAAGTAGACGAACTTGATGTATTAGATTATTATTTCGTAACTAATTTACATGCACGTAAATGCTAGATATACAAACAAGAATAATTATTTGCTGTTTCTTCAAATCAGTTATATAAAAACCTCTCAACAAAAGTTCCACCCCAGGTGCTCAGTCATGCGACTGATCTATACAGCCATTATTGCAGAGGCAATGGGCCCAATCTTGGGGCCAATATAAAACTATCACGTGATGGGGCTGGAGGCCCTGTCACACTCTCCGGGTCGTCATGTACAGCTGTCACGCTGTTACAGAGGCCCATATTTTGAAACAGTTGTCCTGCTACAGACGTCCATATGCCAGATGACTGCGTCTGATGGGACACTCCGCTCCTGACAATGTCCATAACAATCCTATCTGCAGAGGCACAGTGTGCTCATCAAGTGAATGGCCTGCTATGTGCTGTTATTAATGCAGAGCTACATCAGGTGAGAACTCCGTAGATATAATCTACTTTGTAACATACTAGTACTTATAAACTTCTATTTCTGATCGTATACGTCTCGGTTATGTTGAAACCCAAGAGTTAAACATATTTACTTTGTCGTTCACAGGTCGGATGAGCACTAGTGACAGCACCATAGCTGAATCGCGAGCCAGAACACCTCACCTTGGAACTCCGACCAGAAAATATTCAGCTGAAGAACTTAGCCATCAGCCATTAGCTCCTAACTCCCGGAATGCTTATGCCAAGTCCATTTGGACTGTCTACGGTTTCTTAAGTTCCACAACTACCTCGCAGCTTTTTCCTACTTCCTTGCCATACATCATCAGATTCATCGTCCATGCTTGTTCAGCGAGTTCACAAAACTTGTAAATGGACAACATTTGAAGTACTATTTTGCTATAGAATGCTAAAGCGATGATCAAGAACTGGACTATTTTGATGCATGTGATGTGTTAGTATTGAATAGTTTGTATTACTCTTTAATTTGTGATTATAGTCACTTTAACACATGTTACTGTAACTAATATTACTTGATTTGTAATTATACTTTGCACTGTTACAGCAACAATAACATAATATTCAGTTAATAATACTTGCATCTAACATCTTCTTTTTGAGAGGTATTTAGCAGTGTCATATCAAAAACAGGTCATTGACTGTCAAACCCCCAACTATGTAATATATTGTTGAATATAATCTGGTACTTTATCTTGTAGACAGTATCAATTGTATACTACTCTACAGACTGCAGAACATGTAAACTATATAATATTCTGTGGAGCAGGGGGTGTAACCAGGATCTATGCATACAAGAAGAAAAACTTAAACTGTGTTGTATTTTAATTATAAAACATCTTATGCATATGCTGACTTCAACAGCAGTACGACTATCATTGTCTACGTTTATCTATATTTAAAGAGAAACCATGACCAATATCGATTTAAGCTTGTCATGCATGTATGACAGGCCTGATTGCAGATCATATAATAGAATCAGAATCTAGAAACAATATTAATATTTAAATTCCTCAGATTGTTTCTATGACAATGTATGACATTATGGTCTTTATTAAAATATATGTATTTTAATTTATTCATGAAATGTGAAGGATTACATGTTTGTATGCATGTGTGTGAAAATGAACATTGCAAACACGCTCAGCAAACACAAATCAATGAAAGGTCCATAACTTCTAAGATGATTACAAACAATTCCATTGAAAATGTGTGAATGGAAAACTATTTTTACGCCATGTTAAACATGACCCCTAAAAATATGATATAATTGAATGATCCTCAGATTTTGTATATTCCTAGGCGCAGTCTATCCATTCATGAGTTGATATCTTTGCGCTCCCGTTGCCAGATGTAACTATCTTGTAAAACAAAAAACGTTATTTAGAAATCAGCAAAACCACCGGCACATAACTATAACAAACCGTGCTATTGGACAATACCCATATATAAGCACCACACCGAGCAAGTTTCAGCGAAAATTTCTTGACAATTATGAACTGCCGAAAAATTTCTAAAAAAATCGGATTTTGTTCAAAGAAATTCTGATAGGCAGGACATTAATCAGGAAGCGATTTTGTCATTTTTGCAGCTACATTAAAAAACCGTTAGATATGTGTTGTATATAGGAATATTCTATTCAAATACCAAATTGCAGGTCGATAAGTTTAAATTTGAATTTTAATTTTTTTAACATGACCCCTAAAAAGCATGATAAATGGTCCTCAGATCCAGATTATTATTCGGATCTGTATTATTTTTGGGATGTTTCTAGGGGATACCATATCCATCATGGCAATTCAGTATCATGCGTTTAACTGATTTTAAATCAATATTTACAGGGAAAACACATCAGCAGAGGACTGGTTCCCCACTGTGATGATACATTTTCATTGACAAATCTTGTGACTAAGCAAAGTAATCGGGTGCGTGCTGTCATGGTAATGGCAGCAGGTTGGAAGAATTGATCACAGCGAGCTGGTTTTAACCCTTGTTGAGTTGAAACCACATGTTCTTTGCACTTGCTGTTATGTCACATGGGACGAATGTAGTTCCTAAATAGAACAGAATGTCATTTCATGAATTGACAGTAAGTTGTGTGTGTGCAACTTTGATGCTCAATAGATTACATATTCTCATTCTATATGTAAAATGCTACAGAAAACCACTTAATTTTCAAACAAAATATGTATGCTCTACATATAAGTGCAACATGCGTAGGTGTACATTATGATGCCTGATACGTGAACATTTTAACCATTGTACGAGGCCTGTTGCCTTCATTCTGATCGTAGATAATATTTGAAAATACCTAGGATCATTGCTTTTCAAACAGCTTTACGATACCGTTATAAGATTTGAAATATCTTGTAAAACAAAAATGTATATTTTATGTGTGTGTTTTTCATGTTTTGGGTGACCCTGACCTTGACCTTGGGTCAATTTCAATCAAACTTTGTACACATGTGAATATTATATGCATAAATAGACAGTCCAAGTTTCAATATAATAAGTGCAAAACTGTTTGAGAAATTGCTATGTGTAATTCACAAAATTACCCATTGGTTTATAATGGGTGATAATATAAAGTGATGCAGAATCCAGATCCTGATCACCAAAAGTCACATATCTTTTTGCACTGTGGATTTCTATCAGCTGTTAAAATTTCACCCAAATCGGTTAAGAATTGTGACCTGAAGAACGAATAGAATTTTTTTTTAAATCACGCCAAGAGCTAAAAACTTTGACGGCATACGCTTGCGAAAACTGTGAATAATTTGTACGAACATGCATTTTAAAACATTTAGATATTCCATTGAAGTTTGTTTTGGCGTCAACAGGAAGTCGCTACAACTTCCGGTTACCGAGCTATGTTCAAAAGCTTGTTTTCACCTTTTTTTAACGTAACGTCGTGACGTTAAGTGCGATTATGAAGTGATTTGATCCCAGACTATTTCAGCAAGATTGGCTATCACGTGTTAAAATTTGAGAACGAATGCTTCAGTAGTTTCGGCTGCACACGAGCGTAAATATTTTTTTTAAATGACGTCAATAGGCAAAACTTTGATGTCATACGCTTGCGAAAACTATGCGTAATTTGTAATAAGATGCATTTCGTAATCATTTAGATATTTGAATGAAGTTTAATTTGGCGTCAACCAAGCTGTTGACGTGATTTTGTATCCAACAGTACAAGGACGTACCAGAAAGTTGCTACGACTTCCGGTCACCGAGTTATGTCCAAAAATGTGTTTTCACGTTGCGTGACGTCACGTCACGACGTTTAGTCCGATTAAGACGGGGTTTGTAGGTGGACCGTCTCAGGAGGATTGCCTATCAGGTGTAAAAATTTAAGAACGACTGGTCCAGCTGTTTGGGCTGTAGATGACCAGACAAACAAACCAACAAACGGAACAGACCAATTTCTTCTTCTTCTTCTTTCAGCGAGCTTCCGTTAGGGGTCACCACAGCGGATCAACAGTCTCCATTTCGCTCTATCCTCCACATCTTCCATTGACACTCCAACCACCCGCATGTCTGCCCTCACCGTATCCATGAACCTCTTATTTGGCTTTCCTCTTCTGCTCCTGCCTGGCGGCTCCGTCTCCAACATCCTTCTCCTGATATACTCTGCTTCCCTCCTGTGCACATGTCCAAACCATCTCAATCTCGCCTCTCTCACTTTGTCTCCAAACCGGCCTCCCTGCGCTGTCCTTCTAATATACTCATTTCTTATCCTATCCATCCTCATCACTCCCAACGAGAATCGCAGCATCTTTAACTCTGCCACCTCCAGCTCCGCTTCCTGTTTTTTTGTTAGTGCCACCGCCTCCAAACCATACAACATAGTTGGTCTCACTATCGTCTTGTATACTTTCCCCTTCACTCTTGCAGCTACCCTTCTGTCACAAATCACTCCTGCAACTCTTCTCTAACCACTCCATCCTGCCTGCACTATCTTTTTCACTTCTCCCCCCACACTCTCCGTTACTTTGGACAGTTGATCCCAAGTATTTAAACCAATCCACCTTCCCCACCTCAACTCCTTGCAACCGCACCATACCACCACCCTCCCTCTCATTTATGCACATGTACTCCGTCTTACTCCGACTGACTATCATTCCCCTTCTCTCCAGTGCGTACCTCCACCTCTCGAGGCTCACCTCAACCTGCTCCCTACTCTCCCCACAGATTATGATGTCATCAGCGAACATCATAGTCCATGGAGACTCCAGTCTGATCTCGTCCATCAACCTGTCCATCACCATTGCAAACAGGAAAGGGCTCAGAGTCGATCCTTGGTGCAATCCCACTTTTACCTTAAACCGGTCCCGTCATTCCTACCGCACACCTCACCGCTGTCACACTGTCCTCATACATATCCTGCACGATCCTCACATTCTTCTCCACCACTCCCGACTTCCTCATACAATGCCACAACTCCTCTCTTGGCACCCTACCATAAGCTTTCTCTAAATCCACAAACACACAATGTAACTCTTTCTGGCCTTCCCTATACTTCTCCATCAACATTCTCAAAGCAAACATCGCATCAGTGGTGCTCTTTCCTGGCATAAACCCATATTGCTGCTCACAGATCGTCACCTCTCCTCTCAACCGAGCTTCCACTACTCTTTCCCACAACTTCATGGTGTGGCTTAACAACTTTATCCCTCTGTAATTTCCACAGCTCTGCACATCACCCTTATTCTTGAAAATCGGAACCAGTACACTTAATCTCCACTCCTCCGGCATCCTCTCACTTTCCAAGACTTTATTAAACAATCTGGTTAACAACCCCACTGCCATCTCTCCTAAGCACTTCCATGCCTCCACTGGTATACCATCTGTGCCAACCGCCTTTCCACTTTTCATCTTCTTCATAGCAGTCCTCACTTCATCCTTACTGATCCACCCCACTTCCAGATTCACTATCTCCACCTCTTCCAACCTTCTCCCTCCCTCATTTCTTCATTCATCAGCTCCTCAAAGTACTCCATCCACCTTCTCAATACACTCTCCTCGCTCGTCAGCACATTCCCATTTGCGTCCTTTATCACCCGAACCTGCAGCACATCCTTCCCAGCTCGGTCCCTCTTTCTTGCCAATCGGTATAAATCCTTTTCCCCTTCTTTTGCATCCAAATTCTGATACAGCTCGTCATATGCCTTTTCCTTGGCCTTTGCCACCTCTCTTTTTGCCTTTCGCCGCCACTCCTTGTACTCCTGCCTACTTTCTTCATCTCTCTGACTATCCCACTTCCTTTTCGCCAACCCCTTCTTCCTTATACTTTCCTGTACTTTCTCGTTCCACCACAAAGTCTCCTTATCTTCCTTCCTCTGTCCAGATGTCACACCAAGTACCTTCCTAGCTATTTCCCTCACCACTTCTGCTGTAGTTGCCCAATCATCCCACCCATCTTTACCAC
>NC_140961.1:125931582-126061582 GCF_056783735.1 Eptatretus burgeri
AAGAAGGCTCATTGGAATGACTCTTAGGTGATCAGCTCAACTGGGATAGATAACGAATAATAATAATAAATACCCAAGATCAAGGACACTACACCAATGGATTTAAAAAGATGGTGCGACTGAGCCAGGTGGACAAGTGAAGGTTTTGCAAGACAAACAGAAAGTACTAGTCACCTGCTTTCAGGATGCAACAAAAAAAAAAAAATCAGAACTTTACACACAACGGCACAACAAAGTATGCAAAGTGATTCATTAGCATATCTGCAAAAATTTCAAGATCTCAATTCCAGAAAACTCATGGAAAGATGAACCAAGGGCATTCATTGAAAATAAGGACGTCATGCTCATGTACGACCTGATGTTCCCATCAAGCGTGAACAGAGAAAACAAAGCCTTGTGACCGGACATCATTCTCAGGAACAAAAAGGAGAAGACAGCATTGCTGATTGATATATCAGTCCCTAGTGATTTTGGCTTAAATAATGCAGAAATCAAGAAAACCACCACGTACCAGGACCTCAACGAGATCAAGATATCTTGAAAGCTGAAGGGCATCAAAATTACACCAGTGATAATTAGAGCAACAGGAATAATAAAGAAGAAGCTCAATGACATTTTGAAAGTCATCCCCGTGAACATTACCACAAACTACAATTGGAGGCAGTCTGGGGTTTGGTGACTATCCTGAAAAGAGCCCTCAGAACAAAACTCTGAGAAAACAAAGTTGAACAGCTTGTTCCATGAAATATGATCCCTTACTGAAGCAAAAGTGGATACTTTGAGTCCTGGGAGGACTGCGTTCAATCTCAACCCCACAAATGGAGATAATGACTGACTGACTGACTGTCTGTCTCACACACACACACACACACACACACACACACACACACACACACACACACACACACACACACACACACACACACACACACACACACACACACACACACACACACACACACACACACACACACACACACACACACACACACACACACACACATTTTGTTGAAACACCCTGTATAGAGTATAAACGCAGCACAGTGTCGCTCTTTATTGATATTTTTATAGACAGAATTTGCTAATAAATTTTCATTGCAACAGAAACCGCAAGACAGTAAACCTTTTGCAATCAGTTCTACAATCATCAACCCAAAATATCGCTATTTCAGATAAAGTGGTTTCGAAAACAAATGACTTAAAAGGCTTTGCAAAAAATGCGCAAAATATGTTACTTTGCAGTGGCTTACTTATATAAATCTTTTCTTCAACACAACAAAGCTGATGCAGTTAAAAGCACATGGGCTTTGCATAAGTAAACACCAAACTTTCATGCAGACATTTAAACAGACATGGCTTCAATTCAAGATATCATGTTCACTCATGCCAAATTACTGCCTGTTAAGTGTTTGGAAAATGCGAGATATCTGCAGCATCACAGGCCCTGTCTCAGGGTCGTTCATCCATTGTGTGCTGTTCAAAGGGTTCTGCAGCATGTCCTCAAATGCTGGAAAACACCAAAAACTGTCAGTGCACACACACAGAAAATTCAACAAGTTAACAAAAAACATCAACTGATGATCCACAAGACTCTTTTTGTGTGATCTATACTAAAAAGGAGCCTTGCATGCATCCGTGCGTGCGATTTCCACCAATTTGTTTGACAGTTCGCCTGACTCCACCAACAATTTCTACATTATGGCCACCAATTTTAAGAACCCTGTAGAATTAGCCCATTAATTACCTTTTCTCTGAAGCATCACTTTTACTGCGGAGGTTATGCAGATTTGCTATTACTACCGACTATTTTCTTAAATTGTAAGTTGAGCAGGTGACTGATGGGTTTCTGTGATCAAGTCAGTGATAGCATGATAGGTGAGCAGAAAATGTTACATATTCCACCGTTTTGAAATGGGAATGCCTGTTTGCTTTCATTAGTGGGAGGATGGTGAGAGTAAAGATGGGACAACTTTGGAAGGGAAAGTGGGGAGGTTGAGGACTTTCGGTTGGAGGAGGGGCATAGGGGGTTTGAAGGCTAGGATGTGTGCAGGCAGGGGATTGATGCCTTACAGTTGGGAGGGGAAGGGTGAGGACTTACACTTGGAATTGGTGGGGTGGGGAGAGGGGAGGTGAGAGAAAAGATGGGGAAATGTTGGGAGAGGGAGGTTGAGGAGTTGTCAGAATTGCATGTGTGAGTTTACTTCGAGTAAAAATGTAATTGTGTGTGTGTGTGTGTGTGTCATTGGGGGGAGGGGTAATGTGCTTGTGTTATTCTCCAGCTCTGTTCCCCTCAGCCTTATCAGTCTCCATGCTACACCAGTGTTCTCTTGCAAGCCCCCTCCCTCCCTTGGTGTTGTACAACTCCATGCTGTTCAGCATTCCCCAGCTCAGCAACCCAACCAGTTTTTATTTTTTGTATACCTTGTTGAGGCTCGTGTGAGAGCTAACACACAATGCACATCGAGCTGCCTGCAGAGAGAGAGAGTGAGAGGCCCGAAGACTCAGCATCATCGTGGGAGATACCAATGATCCGAAACGTCTTGGTTTCCACAGCGTGAGGCTGAGAAAAGTGAGAGGCAGGAGCACCAGCCCAGAGGGGAGAGCAGTACTCCATCAGGCTGCGGACAAAAGCTTTGTATGTGGTCAGGAGCTCAGGTGGGCCGAGGAAGGACTGCACGACAGAGGATTCCCAGTCAGCGACTGGCTTTGGAGACCAGGTTGGAAATGTGGCTTTCCCAAGAAAGATCATGGCAGATCACCTAGAAGCTTGAAAGAAAGGACTTCTTCTCAAGGATTGTTGAGAAAGTGGATGGGGGGGGGGTTCCAAATGGTCCTTTCGGAGGGACATAGTGAGAGTGTGAGATTTGTCAGGATTGAAAGACATGTTCCACATGTTGAACCAGTTTTGTGATTTTACCCAGATCTGCAGAGAGCGAAGAAGCTGCTACTTGCCGGTCTGAGGGATGACATATGGTACGGCAGAAGGTGGAGTCATCAGCAAAGAGACAAGGAGGATTGCCAGAGAGTCGGAGAGATCATTGATGAAAACCAGAAAAAGAACAGGGCCCAGAACGCTACCTTGAGGAACTCCAGCCTGGACAGGTGGAGGGGATAAAAGAACTCAATTTAGGGCCAAATGTTGACTGCGACAGGAGAGGAAGTGTGTGAGACATGAGTGGAGATGGCCTTGGATACCAGAGGAAGAGAGTTTGGCGAGTAGGGCAGGTTGCCAGACCGTGTCAAAAGCACACAATATGTCTAGGGATATAACTGATTTCATGTCTGGCATTGAGGACCTCCATCCATTGTTGGGAGAGCAGAAGCAGCATATCCAGGGTAGAGTGACCTGGTCTGAAACCAAATTGATGATCGGAAATCCAGCCATTGGAGCAGAGGAAGGGTTTAATGTCTTAAGCGATGATGGATTCCATAACCTTGCTGATGATTGGGAGAAGGCTGATTGGTCTGTAGTTGCAGGGATCTGTTTTAGCACCTTTTTTGAGCAGGGCAGTAATGTTTGCTGATTTCCAAGTTGATGACAGATGACCTTGAGAAAATGAGAGGGTGAATAGAACAGAGAGAGGGTGAGCAAGAGCAGAAGAGCAGGTTTTTCGGACATGTGGGCCGATACCATCTGGACCGGTTGCATAATCTGAGTCGAGGTTTGACAGCAAGCTCTCCACCTTGTCAGGATAAAAGGACAGAGTCCAGGGACAGTTGGGTGCGACTGGGTAAGGTGGGTACAAAGAGTGATGGTTTTCGGACACAAGATTTTGATGCAAACACCGAGTTTAGGAATTCAGCTTTTTCACGTGCAGCTCCCTTTTTCGGCTCCCTGTGCCTCCTAGCGCCCAAGCCGGTGTTGTCCGACTCTGTACCTTTCTCCCCTCCCAGACTTCCCTGGCTCTGCCCACCTCCACCCCAAACTAGGGAATTGTGGTGCAAGTGGAGGATTTAATTATACAGTGGTACCTCGACTTACGAATGTCTCTACATACGAATGTTTCAGGTTACGAAGCGCCTGAACGGGAAAATATTGCCTCTAGTTACGAAGGCGTTTCAGGATACGAAGTCAAAAATACAGTACAGTACGCGCTGCTTTTCGCTGCTCCCAGAGTTTCCCGAACGTAAACAAACTTGTAGCTGCTCTGCCATTGGCTATAGCCGAAAATCTGCCTGGCAACCCTTTGCATGTGCGTGTATCCCAGCATGCTCTTCGTGTCCCCGTCCCGCTCTGTAAATATAGTTATACTGTATACAGTCTATGGTCCCGCTACGAAGTGCTCGGACAGTGTTACAGTACAGTACGCGTGTGGATTACAGTAACTTTTATTCACAATGGACCCCAAGAAAGCAATGAAGAAAAGTGGACAAGGAGAAAAGAAGAAGAAGAAGAGAGTTTTTCTGGCCATACAAACAAAGCAAGAGATAATAGAAAGGTATGAAAAGGGGATGCGTTTGATTGATCTCGCAAAAGAATATGGACGTAATATATCTACGATCGGCACGATAATAAAACAAAAGGAAGCCCTAAAAGCTACGGCTCCTTCCAAAGGCCTCTCTGTCATTTCCAAGAGGAGGTCGGCAGTGAACGATGAGATGGAGAGGTTGTTACTCGTGTGGATAAAGGAGAAAGAGATCGCTGGTGACACAGTGACAGAGGCCCTAATTTGCGCAAAGGCAACCGCCATCTTCACTGACCTCGTGAAGGAGGATACAGGCGAGGGAAATTCGGCGCAGTTCGTAACGAGAATAGCAGTTAAAAGGTAAATGAATATTTTTATTATTTCCTTTATTCTTTGTTTTTTACATTATGTGCCTCTCGTTTTATGTTTATTGTGCGGTAATCTAATTTTAACATGTATTTGTTTCATGTTCTGATGCATTTTTGTGATTTATTAAAAAAAAATGTCCGAATTTTGCGGCGCTTGGAACGGATTAGCGCATTTACATTCAAAAGACGTCTCTACTTACGAAGGTTTCAGGTTACGAAACTACTCCCAGAACGAATTAAATTCGTAAGTAGAGGTACTACTGTATTCTGAAAACTGTGGCTCAAACGACTTGATTCACAAGCAGCAGATCAAGTCATTTAGCAGTATAAATGTGCAAAACAAACTCAGTACCGAGCAAAAGCTTGGGGTTGCTGAGCCCGAGTTGCACCACTGGATTCTCCAGGATGGCCTGAAACAGTGGACTCTGTGGATCCACTCCTTCTTCATCGATAACAGGGACTTGTGATTCTCCTAGGAGCCACTCGCACTGTAAAGAGCAGAAATAAGAATGAGGAAATTATGTGCATCACAATTACATAACATCTCTGGACTAAAATATCTCCTAAAACCACCATGCTGGATTTTCTTTGTGCTTCCTCATAATGAAAAAAAAACATTTCTCTTGAAAAGCGTGACATGCAGGAAGGACAACTTGTTTGGCCAATAAACAATCACCACCAGAATTTGCTGAAACCAGCCAAGTAATACCGATAAAGTATGACTCAAAACATACAGATCGGTCAAATAATACAACCATTCCAAATCGAGTTTTACTCACCTGAACAATTCAGGAGTGGAAAAGTTGTTAGATACACTACTGGTCAAAAGTTTTAGAACACCCCCATTTTTCCAGTTTTTACTGAAATTTAATCAGTTTAACGTTTCAATGTACTCTGAAATGAAAGCATCGAACAAAGAAGCAATTGCAGATAAAAAAAGAAATCATGGAATCGTTTTGTTGAACAAAATTTAACCTAAATTTTTGACTCATCAAAGAAGCCACCTTTTGCAGATATAACAGCCGGACATACTCGTGGCATTCTTTCTGCAATGGAAATCAAATATTGTTCGGAAAGTTCTTCCCAATACTGTTGCAGAAGTTCCCACAAACGTGTTGCACTTACTTGTGGGTTGCTTTGCTTTCACCCTTCTGTCGAGTTCATCCCAAACCAGCTCGATGGGGTTTAAGTCTGGAGACTGTGCTGGGAATTCCATGATTTGAAGCCGACCGTCTTGTTCTTTTCTTCTAAGGTAGTTCTGACATGGCCTGGAGGTATGTTCTGGGTCGATATCTTGCTGTAGGATGAACCCCTGACCAACTAGGCGAAGACTAGAGGGTATTGCATGGCACTACAAAATGCTGTGGAGTTTAGGGTGCCCTTTTGGTTTAGGGTGCCAGTCGCCGACTGAATCCATCAAAAGAGCCGCTGGTCATCACGCTAACTCCTCCATGTTTGACAGTTGGTGTCACACATTGAGGAACCATCCTTTCGCCCACTCGACCGCATACAAAAACCCTGCGTGATGAACCGAAGATTTCAAATTTTGATTTATCGGTCCATTAGACCTTCTTCCAGTTTTCAGTAGTCCACTGGCGGTGCTTCATGGCCCAGGCAAGCCTCTTTCTTATTTTGCCATCTTAGCAATGGCTTTCTTACTGCCACATGACCTGTCAAACCTGCAGTTCGAAGTCTTCTCTTCACAGTTGAAACTGAGACTTCCTTACTTTGACCATTGTTAAGCGGTGCTTGAAGCTACTGTCCTGTGAGCCACCTATCACACAAGCTGTTGACTCTCAGAAACTTGTCTTCTGATTGTGTTGTCGCTTTGGCTCTGCCAGATCTCTTCCTGTCAGAGTTTCCTCCAGTTTCCAAGTGCCTTTTGATGGTGTAGGAAACTGCACTCACTGACACCTTGGCTTCTTTGCAATTTCTCGAAAGGAAAGACCTTCACTTTTAAGGGTAAAAATGGTCTGTCTGTCTTCCTTTGTTAATTGTCTTTTCTCGTCATTACGATAGCAATATACTACTTCCTGCAGTGCAATATTGTCCAAATAATGCTTCAGAGGGTGTAGCAACACAATCTGTTCCAACACTGCTTTTATCCAGAAAGTCCATTTGCCAGAGAAGTAACCTTGTTGTCCTCAAAAGTGTATGGTTTTATGGTGGTTTCTTGTTCACAGGCATGCATAGACAAAATTAACCTTGGTTGCCCAGATGGCAACCATGGGGAAATCTGTTATTTTTGTGCAAATACAAGATGGCCGTCATCGACCGGGCTGAAAATATAACTTTTTAGGTAATGAACTTAAAATTACACATGAGACATCTTTTCCATATAATTTTGGCACGAGGAATCGATATTTAACCTTATTTTTGTGATTGGAAGTAAATTTGAGGTCAATGTTGGAGTTCCTGGCAATTGTTTGCCGTGTGAGATACATTTTAAATGACAACAAGGTCACTATTCTGACAACTGGACGCTCACATACGACATTAATGCAAGTTACTAATTCATTGTTTTGTTTTTACAGATATGGCTGATTCAAGGTGCATTCTTCTCGTATGTCATGGTGGAGGGGAATTGAAGAAATTCGCTGATCAAGGGATCAAGACATTGATCTCCTGTGCCAAAGCCCGTGGAGATGAAGAGCTACGTGCAAAACTACAGGACATTTTTGATGGTGGTGGTGATGCTGTTCGCATAGAATGTCACAAAGGATGCGACTGTACTTACACATCAAAACAAAAAATTGAGAGACTTCGTAAATCACAGAAAAGAAAAGCTGAAGATGATTGTCTTACAGTGACAAGATCTCACACACAGGCAACAGGCAGTGGTGCGTTTGTTTACAAACGCGTCTGCATTTTTTGTGGCAAAGAACAGGGGTTTCCTTATTTTTTGGAGTCGGAGACTACCATTAAGAAGTAGCAGGTTACCATCAACGCGAGCAAAGCGAGCGCAGCTGTATGGCCGGGGTCCAGGGCCCACCTTGGGCCCTGGAAGCCGGAGGATCCTAGATGGCTGGAGATGCATTCTAGCACGATTTCTGACATGAAATAGTTCTCATATTATCATGCTGTTCGGGTGGAAAACTCCACAAAAACAGGTGGTTAGGCCTATACTGGATGTAGTTTCATTAACAGACTGACTGACTGACTGACTGACTGGTTGACTGAAATTCAGCTATACTGTATCGTTAGTTCAAGCAGCTTTTAAACAGGGTTCATTAATTTAAGGCCATGGTTTAGGGCACACCAAGGTGTCTGGAAGATGGAGTATCTAAGCACTTTAAAAGAGAGGCATTTTAGCAACATTTGGGTCATACCTTAGTACTTAATAGGGAGATGATACTGCACATGGTGGAGTTCAGTGAGCAATCTGAAGTAAGTGTGTTACATAATAATAATGTAGATGAACTAGCATTCATTAAGGAAACCATATTCCATTTCACTTCTGTGAGTGTTCAGGGTTTGCTGTATGAATGGTGCGAGCACGAAGGATTAGATTATTATAATAATGTTGGTTAAAATGTACAAACCAAACTATTAACACTGCAAATTCTGTATACATCAGGATCTAAAGTTTGATTGAAGTAATCGACTTATCTCTTCTTCTTCTTTCGGCTGCTCCCGTGAGGGGTCGCCACAGCGGATCATCCGTATGATCCGCATAGTGATTTGGCACATGTTTTACGCCGGATGCCCTTCCTGACGCAACCCTGGTCGCCTCTTACGACACAGGGATCTGGTACACCTATTTTAACCGGGGTATACACCGGCCCAGTATACTGGTACTCATTTCGCCGACCTCGGAAGGATGACAGGCTGAGTCAACCCCCTGGTGTATTAATTCAGTGGCCCAACGGGGCTTGAACTCAGGACCTCTTGGATCCCAAGCCGCTGCCCTAACCACTGCGCCAACACCAGGCTAAGTAATCGACTTATAGTGATATTATTTAATTCCAGTAATCAAGGAAGTGTGATATTTTTGATATCTATACAAAACATTCTAGGAGTTATACTCATCTTGCATTTCTGCTGTCAAATCAATGACAAACTCATATACCAGTAAACAATATTTCAATCAATCTTTAGTATTAAAATCAAGTCCTTTGGGAATCTGAGTCACTATATATGTTTTACAGAAAGAAAAATTAATTCATAAATGAGATTTCACATTCAAAAAGTTTATTAGATATTTTTGTGCTGCAAACATTCTACATCCTCAACTTTCAAAACAATGTTGTCCAAATTTCAGGATCAAAGTAGCCATGAATTCAGTCTATTTGATGTCAGCTAGCTTCAATCAGTCAACCAATCAAACAGCCTAAGTGTGAATACTGAGTCAGTCACAACCCCAATTTTCTTAAACTTCCACCTTACATTATCCGCCAATATCGTGTTGTTATACCGTCAAGAAAAGCTCGCAAGTCTATGGTACATGCATGTACCTGCGGTACCAGTATTCAGTTGGCCAGTTCACAGCTGCTCATACTTGGCCTTCACTTCAGTCAATAAATGGCAATTTTCAGTGCAAATAACCACGAATAATAACATGCACAAAAGCTGCTTTAAACTTATAGGCTAATTACTTTATAAATTAAAAAGGCACAACGGGTGACAGTGTATTTTGGAGCCGCATCACTTGACAAAAGCTCAAAATGGACGAGGTGAAACACATGTTTCGTGAAACAACAACAACGTTGCACTCGTGAGTGCAAGTTTAGACCAATTACTGATGGCCAGAAGCTTACCTCCCATGTCTTTGGACTTCTTCGAAAATCCAAAGTCAAACAGGGATTTTTGTTTCGACGCCATCGTTTCGGCACCGAAACTGCGAGGCCTACAAAGTTTATTTTCTTGAGGTCATTGCTGTATGGTATCAGGGTATCAGGCCAACAGTCCAAAACGAGGCTAAAGCAGAGAACTCTCTATTGCAGGAGGCGTGTTTTAGCTGCTTGTGTTTTTTTTAGGTCAGTGTTGGCTGGACCTGGTGAGAGTACTAACAGTAAAAGTAAGCCCGCTTTTATCGAAATACTAATGTGTTTTCGTCTCTGATTTCAAAACAGGGGGTGTAGAGATTTCGTGGTGACAAAAAAAATAAAATAAAATATCGAAAAATCGGCGCTGAAGTAGGCGGCGACCTTTGACATTTTTTCTCTGAGTAGATGGCTGCGGGTCGCCGGTAACCAGCTTCTAAGGACACCCCTGAAAGAATGTTTACCTGTTGATGACAAACATCCAGAAAGATGGGATCGTGTTCGTCAGTGCATGACTAAAGAACGTTTTGACAAGGAAGGTAATCCCATCCCAACTATGAAAGATGCCATCATTAATGCTGCTGAGCAACGTAATGATGAAGTAGCCAGAACGGTCAAGTTACATATTGGATATTTGGTTGATCTCCCTGCAGCTGAGTGCAAATACCATGTACGCTGTTATAACAGTTTCATGACAGTCCCTAAATATGCTGATTTGCCAACTGGTGTTGCAGAAGAAAGTGCCCTAAAGAACGTCATAGAGCGCATGAATTGTGACAGGTCAAAGATGTGGAATAGCGTTGAACTGCATTCCCTGTACTGTGATCTTGGTGGCAAACTCACTCGATGTGATATGTTTAGCAAACTAACAGACTGCATGAGTAAGGACGTTATGTTAGTTTGGGTAGATGGATGTGCTACCATTGTTGGTTTCCGTGAGTCCATTGCTAACCATCTGAAAATGGTTAAAATGGATGATGCAGATGAGAGGAGTATTGATTCTGTGGAAAGGCAGATCAAGAAAGAGGCACGCTCAGTCAAGTACAACAGTGCCAATTATGACCTCTCAGAATTTACACAAGCCAACACAATCAAGGCAACAAGCCCAACTTTACTGAGGTTGATTTCAGACTTGGTGTCATGGTGAAATGACCAATAAATCTCTAAGCCTGAGCCAGTCAATTCAAAGTCATGTTACAGGTACCAGAAATCAGACAACATTAGAACTGGCTGTCAAACTACTGCACCGCCATGGCAGTTCTGATCTTCTAAAGCTCCTTCATGAACATGAGTTCACAACGTCATATGATGAGGTCATGACATTCAGGAAACCCGCTGCTCATTTTCTCGGTGACAATGCTCAGCTTCTCCACCAATTCATGGGTTTGAGTAGAACTGTTGGCGTGATTTTTGCCTGGTTTGATAATCTTGATCTGCAAGTGTTCATGCCTAACAGTTGGCGCACTACTCATGTCCTCTCACATGAATTTCAGCAACCCCATCCTGCAGGCATTCTTGAGTATGGGCATGCTCACCCAGGGAAGAGCGACCTTATTATCCCACGACTGTCTAAGAAAGCTGCCCAGTATAGGACAAGCAGCAGCACATCAGGGAGTCTTCCACTGCAGCACTACACTGGGCCATCCAAAGTGAACCCCCCGGCTGTGGATGCAACCTCTGGATTCTCCCACCAAGAAGTGTGTGCCCGGCAAGCAAGTTTAGCTGCTGCACAGGAAAAGGACATGAAGTGGCTAAACACAGTCAGCACACAGGTGAACGCCATGGAATGGGGTGGGTTCAACAACCAAGAAGCATTCACCAGTCATGCAGAAAAAATGCCAGCAAGTACCTACATGTTCGGACCCCTTATTGATGCCAAAGCTTCTCATCCAGACACTGTAGTGACTTCACTGGAGTATCTTCATAAGTCATTGACTGATATGGGAATGACATGTCCACATCTCTGTGTATCTCCAGCTCTACATGGTGGCTTGCCAAATCAAGTGGCATGACGTTGATCACTTTAAAAATGTGATTCTGAGGCCTGGGATAATGCACACTGTGCAGTCCTTCTGTGGTTGCATTGGCAAGCTCATGCGTGGGTCTGGTGTTGAGACTCTCATCAGTTCAGCATTCGGGGGCCTGGCAGGAATCATGAGTGGCAAGTCCTGGGTTCAATCAATGAGAGCCTTCCGGATGGTTTCAACTGCCCTTCTCATTTCCTTCCTCACCACCGGCCCCAAGACATTCCAGGAGTTGTGCAGCTACCTTGAGACATGCAGACAGCACCCAACTGGGAAGCACTGGGTTGATAACTTCATCAAGCCTACTCTGCTTGTTCATCAACTTCTGCGTAGTGAGAAGGTGGCAGAATTCCTGCTGCAAAGCTAACACTTGAACGCATGCTTCCCTACTTCTTCGTTGCTGGTCACCATCACTATGCCCGTTACATCACCCATCACCTTCTGGAGATGCGCTATCTGCTGCCACCAGACGCCAAGTCAGAGCTCATATCAGGTGCTTTTGTGTGTCGTCACCAGGAAGGCATTTGGAATGGTGTGAGCTCTGATCAGTTCGGTGAACAAACTGCTATTAGAATTGGCAAGGGTGGCCTCAAGGGTATGACTCTTTCTCCAGAGATGGTAGCAGAGTGGATCGATTCTTTTCCTGTCACTGCCTACATCTCAGACACAATGGAGCACATCTACCATGACTCCTCAAACAAGGACAATGAAGACCAAGTGAGAGAAAAGGACACAAGAATCGGACCACATCACAAGGAGGAGGGGAAGAAGAGGAGAGAACATGATGCAGATGATAGGCGCCGGATTTTACTTGAATTGTCGAATGTGTCTCATCCTCTTGAGAATCACTCACCACATCTGTACAACATTGCCAATGGTCGAATTGCTTTCGAGCAGCAGAAAATAGTCATGGACATTTCATGTGAACCTCTATTTATTCCTGAACGTAAAAAATTATCCCAAAATTGAATTCCTCATGTCAAAATCATATGGAAAAGAGGTATTACACAGGATTATATGTTGACCGATTAAAAACTTAGCCCCATTGTCTGAACTGTAGCGGCCATCTTGAATTTATGCAAATTACAGGAGTTCCCCAAGGTGGCCACCCCAGCAACCAACCTGAATTTTATTAATGGACCCTTGTTAGTCCAAAACAATCATAAAATCATACACTTTCCACATCAACAAGGTTGACAATGGAACACATAATAACGGCAAATGGACTAAGAGGGTTTGCAACTAATCAACAAAAGTTGGGACACCTGTAGGAATTGTTTGCATCAACTTTCAATGCTTAATTTACTTCCATTGCTGCAGAACAGCTGCAGTTGCGAACCCATTACTTGTTCCCTGAAAAGGGCCTTTTTTAACAACTCTGAAATTTACATTATTTTTCAGTTTTTGGTAACCTAAAGTTTTTTTTAACCTCTGGTAGTTTACCGCTTAGCTTTGTACTATTTCAGGTTATTCACTGGACTTGAACTGCTTAAATTTCAGTAAAAACTGGAAAAATGGGGGTGTTCTAAAACTTCTGACCGGTAGTGTAGGTTTTATCCCAAAATAAGATCTTAATTTCTCATATACGTGTCTGAATTTCTCAGTTTTTGCTTTTCAACAATGCATTTCAGAAACGTGCACTTTTATAAGGATCATGTAGTCATAACTTTATGTGTTCTTTTATGTGCACCAGCACCATCATGAGGAAAGGGTCTGTTTACTAAAATAAAAATAATTAAAACTGGTAAACCAGTAATCCCAGGCTTCAAGGCGTGCCTCCACTTTAACAAATTTCAACACTATCACCCTGTCACATGAAATGGGTTTTCCGAGTTAGAAAGTTAGTTCAAGTCTGCAATGGGGTCCAGCTACGGGGTCCCTCATGTTATCTCAATGAAGGATTGAAAAGCCCATATAGTCCGGTGGTTGGGCCAGGGAACCTTGCAATGTTTGGTAACATTCATGTTTTCAATTTTTTTGATAGATCTTAGGGTCGAGATGAAATTTAGGCTGAGTGGCCACTTGTCACTGTCTTGGCTTTTTCAGAATCCAAGATGGCCACCATATACAATCAAACTATAACTTCGGCTGCAACTCCTGTTCTAAGTACAGTAACATGATGAAATTGGTGTCTAACTATATGTTTTAATTACCAAGGAAGTGTATTATGATGTTATTGGATAATTTGTTAGCCATCTTGATGCGCTGTTCTGGCACATGCTCCCATACCTGACCATCTTGATGGCATAAATCCAATATGGCCACCAAAATTACCTGTAAAAATGCCAAAAATCACACTAAATCTAATGTAATCAGTTGTAAATGCAGTTGAGTTAAGTTTCTGTACATATGTGTGCTTTGTGAAGCATAGACATGTATATTATGAGTCTGAAGTCATTCGCCAATTTATAAGCAATATTTATTTTGATAGCAATATCGATTTCAAGCAAAATATAAGAACAAAATGTAATTAGAATCGGACAATATTTATTGTATAATTCTCTCAGACATGACATTGACATGACTCAAAAGTAGACATACATTTAAAGTATATGATACTCCCATTAATAATATTGATAATGATAATAATAATAATAATAATACAATAATTTGGCAGCTTCACATTGCTCAATGTTACAACGCTATGTCAATACAAATTATACTAAAAAAAATGAAGCTAAATTAACACCCCGCTGGACAAAATATCTTATATCTCGGAACTATTCATCGTCCTCATCCTCGACATCCATTGCTCAGTCATTTGTCTCATCGCTGTCATCAGGGATGTCGGCATGATCTGTTGCACTCTCATTGATGTTGAATGGATTGGAACAGGCAGTAAGTACCACCACCGCAGGTGCAGAACATTGTGCACGGAAGTTGGCGCCCCATACATCCACATCTCCCACCTCTACATGCTTGCTCAGATGTGCAGCCACATCTGACCAGCTTCAGAATGTGCTCCGGGGCATAGGGTACCCCGTCCTCCATATTCCGAGGGAAGAGACACTTGTTAGTGTCATCAGCTTCCCATCCGTGTTCCACTGCAGCGAGAGTTGGTGGATCCCCACTCAGGGCACTGTACCAGTGAGCGACTCGATGGTGTGCTCTACGGATGTTCTGCTCAAACGCTTCTGTAGTTGGGGGCAAACTACACAGCTTAGGTGCTGCTGTTGATTTTCCAGTCTTCTGTACCCATAGTTTCTGGTGGATCTTGGTCATCGAAGAGGTGGGAGTTGTAATGCCATAGCACGCACCCATGAAAGCTGTTGCTTGTTCAGAAACTTCAATGATATTTGCCAAGGGTTTACCAAGTTGATCCAGAGAGTAGCCTTTTCGAGCGGCCGCGATTGCTTTTGTTTTCCCAATTCCATAAGTCGCAGCAACTGAATCACAACCAGTCAAAGCATGAAGCGCTAAGAGCTCGGGTACGATTGCTGAATGTTTAAGAGCGGTTTCCTTCACGTCAATGCAAGACCGACCCATGATTGGAGACTGCATAGTTATTGAAGACTGGAGCTTCTCGCTCAAGTAGTAGTACACAAGTAACGCGAACACATCCGTGTCATCACACACCACCCGCACCCGTGATTCTGGATGGTATTTTGCCAAATGGATGGCCTGTTGTGTCAGGAGGATGTCAGCTTCTTCATGTGTTGATGCTCGGTCTAGACCAGGCGACTTATGACCCTTCGATACCTGCGTAGGTGTGTCGTTTTCCCCAGTAACCACCAACTGGTGGTCCTGTGTCGCATGCTGCAGGAAGTTGTCATCACTCAGGATTGATTCGCAAATCAGTGTGTTGAGTTGTTTTTCATTGGCTGAGTTATTGAGTACTGCGTCCCGAGCCGGCAGTGAAGTTTTCCGTTCGAGCTGATGGATCTGGGTAGCGCTGGCTCGAGCTGATCTGATGCTGCTTTTTGTAGAGTAGTCATAATAACGATCAAAACAGGTGGACATCAGCTTCAAGCAGCCGCGCGTTGACCCAGACATTGAACACCGAAATGAACGTGTCAACGGTTCCTTGGGATGGCCATTCTAATGTCCACAAAAGAGCGGAAACATCAATCACCATAGATGTTGGCCTTGTGATAAGGCGTTGTGAAACTTCGACTTGGAGGTTCTTTTTCAGTGTGGATTTTCCTGTTGCCACTCGCATCTGGCCATCAGCTTGAAACATCGAGGGCGGATATGCAGTTAGCTCTGTGGAGAGGACTTGTTCCAGATCAAGATCGCGCTCGCTCACGAGAAGGCCAATCACCCGAGCGTATATAGCCTCTTGATCCATGACGGGATTATCATCGATTGTTAGACGTTTCTTCTTTGCGGCGAAGGTTGTCACCTGTTTTGCGAGTGAGCTGTAAAAGCCCTCTGGCCATAATGCTTCGAACTGGATCAGATGATCAGCTCCAATCTCCACTGCCTTGTCAACATTAACATTTCGTTGAGCTAGTTGACCATTTGAGATGTTGAGCAGACATCCTGCATCGTGGGTAGCTGGATCCAATGGGTCAATGCATGACTCTAGAGTAGCCTTCAGTGATTGACGATCATTGCCATCTCGACGAATGCGACTGGTAGATTCCTCCTTGTGGTTAAGCTGTACCTTCTCGTCAGCTCCAGACATCTTCTTAAGGTCACCAGTCAGGGTCATGGTCGCATCCATACTGTACACCCATGTCGCCATCGTTTGAGGATTTTCTGTGTTGCCAATGATGCCACCCGGCCCATGCCCCTTCCTCATCCAGTTCGTTTCAATAAACATGTCGCTTCACTGTCCGTTGTAGACACCAGCAGTGTGGTGTAGTGACTGCTCTCCTCTGCAGAACTTGTCCAGAATATCTGGTCCCAACCAAGTCATGGAGCGTACGTAGTAGAGGCCATACCTTGCATAGTTGTACTTGTGGGCTGCGAACATGTATGTCAGCATTGATTCTGCTGTTTTGATGTGGAGTGGCCAGTCGCCTTCATACATCGCCCGACAAAACATCATCATTAGAAATGTGGGTTTGATGATGTTGTACACCCACAGCTCTGTGGTACGACTTTGAGTGGCGATCTCATCAAGTAGTTTTTCCAAATCATCCATGCTGGTCAGGTGTAGATTCTCCCTCACAAACACTGGTCGAAGCAGCTCCTCTGTGAGCAATCTCAGTGCCCGAACACTCTGTGGATATTTCTTTCCTTGCAACATCTTATCGACGGAGCCGAAGGACGTCATCAGAATCTCTTTCAGGCCGCTGTCTGCCATGAGAGTGCCAACGCAACCCACAAAATCCATGAGGAAATGCATCCCACCAAGAATCACCACTATGTTGGTGAGCAGATCTGGTTGATGAAATGTGATGTCAACGGCGATCTTATATATGGTCTGATCGCAGGTGAGAACGAGAATATCCTGGTTGGATGCTCGGGTGACTTCGAATCCTCGGGTGATGGAAGTTAGGACAGTAGTTGGGTCCCCTGGCTTCATGTTTATGAGTGGAAGATATACCACAGCTGTCTTGGGTGCTGGGGTCATTCCTGCCTCACGGCAGTGACGTGTATTGTACCCATTGTACTCAGGAGTGTTTGCTTCAAAGAGCACGTCTTTGATGAAGTTAAAGTCTAAATCTTTGGCTCTGCCAATTGAGATTGTTGTGGCTTGTACAAAGTCATCTGACATGGCAAGTCGGTTTGTAGCAGTAAATGGCATAGGAGGTTTCTTCGGTCCCGTATACTCAACGACTCGTGTCTCCCATGGGATAGGGTGCTTCATTTCTTCTTTCGTTAGGCGAGGGATCGATGTATCCAAACCTTCAAGGTGGTCAAGTTCGGTCTTCTACTGAGCTGCCAGCATTGCCATGTAATGACATTCGAGGCGGAAGTTTTGGGAACTGATCACAGCATCAAAGTTATCAATGATGATTTGCACAAGTCCGCCCAGTCTGGCATCTCTGAGTCCGGCTAACTGCTGTGCTTTTGATGATTGAACACCCGCTGACCTTATGAATCGTCGAACCTCATCGTAGGAACAAGAAACATTATACTTGTACAGTTCTGTGATGATCATCTTATGGTCACCAAGAAGTACACCTATGGCTATCTGTAATGGTGTCGGTTGAGACGTTACCACTGAGCTCACGATATTACCCACCATGATGGATTGTAGTGAATTGTGGAAAGTAGGCTTGATAGCTGATAGTAGTTTCACCAACGTCTCACTAATACACTCTGAGGCTGATTCTCGATCAATGTGCTTAGTGTAGGATTTGAAGTCATCCTTAGCTGCCTTGGTCTACTTCATGATCTGCTTGCCAACTTTCCGGATACATTCATCCATGTCGCCATTCTGATCATCATCCACAAGCCTGAGATTTGTGGCAACATGCTTCCTGAACACTAGTAACATTGCCACTCCAGGGGAATGTAATGCCAACATATCTTCAGCGAAATGTTGGATGACGTTCTCAACAAGGACACGTCTGGACATGACAGATCCACCCTTGTCTGCGTATATTGCTTCAACATCGAGCGAATTCCAAACTTTTGAGCGATCATAACCGGCTACTTTGACAGTTTCAGCGAAAGCTTGGTCATCAGCAGTACCTTTGCTATTGATCGTGGTAGTTCTCTGAGCATCACGATGGAAACTCATATTGCAACGGCGGTGATACATTGCATCTGCAGCATGCAAATCTGATGGTGCTCCGATGATACGGTCACGGACTATTCTACCCAGTTCATCTCCACGTTTATCACAAAGGTCAAGTAGGTACTGCTTGTATGTCTCCCCATCAGCCATCTTGTCTGTGGTTACTCTCGACGCAGGGACTCTGTACTGTTGTGGCACCTTGGGATCATACTCATTCGGTAATATGCAAGGAGTTATGTCATGGCAGAACAAACAGTGCTTCTGAAAGTCAAAAACATCACCACCGGTACTCGAACGCAATCGCTTGGAACCCGCGTTGGAGTCATCATCTGTCTCTTCCTCTGGCATACGCTTGGCCAATTTATTGAGAGTGGAAGGAGATAGATATTTGGATACACAATTTTTGTGACATCTAACAGTAGATGATCCATCAGATAGTTCTTTTCGTAGTCTGATATCATCTTGCCGAAGATTACTAGCTTCCAATATTGTGCCGATTCGTGAAGACTGCATCAACTTCCCAACCCCACAGTTGTAAAATGTCCTGAAGAAGCATTCCTCGGCATCCTTGCTCTCTCCTGCTTCAGCCATATCATTACTCACATCAGAACCTACAACAAAAACAAAGATCGTTAAAAGTTATCGATATATTGGTGTATTTCACATTGGAAGCACCATTATATTGTTACCGATTCGCGCCCGCCGGCGTGCTGATGGCCACGAAACTCGAATCGCGGCACGTCGCCCACCGGACGGACAATCCAGTCGTGACCCTCTCGGACTAACGCCGGGAACCAGTCACGGGTGGACCTTTCGGTCTCACCGCGATCGAGCCAATCAGCCCCCGCGTGGGATAGGGTTGCTCGCCAAATTCGACCTACCTAAGTACCCACACGGAGGGTAGACCGGGCGATCGCACCTCGCCGCAGGTCGACTTCGGACACGGGCCACTTAAGCGACCCGTTCCGTACTATCGGGATAACCGAGCGGTGTTATCGTCGGCCTCGACGGTTCGATTAATTATCGGGTGTATTCAGCCCACTACCAACCCTTTACGTGAAGCAAGATGAGGATTCAATGAAAGAAATGACGAAGCGAAGCGGGAAACAGTTCAACACGAAGCACATTTATTCGCGATGAATGGAAAGCACACATGTTCAATTCCACCAAAAGCACATAGAAAAGGAAAAGAAACACAATGTAATTTTACACAAAAAGCAAATGCGACAATGCAGATCTAATACCGATTACGCGAGCACACGGCAACACTTATACAATTTTACTTCACAGACGGCGCCGACAACACATATCCAAAACCAAGAAAAAGAATACCCTCAAGGATGAGGCGGGCCTGAGGCCGAGACCGGGTCGGGCCTACCCGTCTGGTGATGAGACGCGGAGCGGCGATGGTGCCTCAACTCCGCGGGCCTCGCGGACAGTGTCTGGTAGGGGGTGGGAAAAGGGGCCCCCTTGGTCGCACTATCTCAGCGCGGGGGGAAACAGGAGGGGGTTGCTGATGCTCGGGGTATAGAGGATTTCTACTCTGCCTCGAGTCCCGCGACGAGCGTCTCCACCTCGGCCAGGTCGCGCCGTCGGCCTCCCTGGTGTGCAGCTCCCTGCACGACGCGAGCACCCCCTCGTCTGCCCTCGCCGCCTCTCCACAGCTCCGTCCCCTTTGCTCCGACTCCAACGCACACGACGACGACCAACTCCTTCTTGCTTCTTCTTCCCAACTACACCGACTGCGAAGTCTTAACTCTCTCGACTGACGAACGCGGTCGCTTATATAAGCCCCGTGGCTTCGCTCTCTCATCTTTGACCCCCTGCCTTCGACCTTTCACCTCGCTCCCCATTGGCCCGAGAAAAAGTGGGCGTGAAGGCTTTTTGATCCATAAATTTGCATATAGCGATCGCCCTCCAACGCCCTGGAGGCGGGGCCAAATCGCCCCTCGCTCACCGATTGGACGGAACAAAAGTGGGCGTGTGTCGTTTTTGATCCGTTTTTGAAGTGGAAAATCCGTGGTTTTGTACACGCTGTTTGGCGCGCGCCCTGCACGAGTCCAACACCGGTACCCACAAGCGGCGCAAGAACGGTGGCGATGCGACGGTTGCGAGGTGTGACGTGAAGCGGCGCCGCGGTGGGTGGTTGATGTTGTGGTTGGTGGTGGTAACAATGGCGGTTGGTCCAAAATAAAGATAGTAAAAGAAAAACGGCTATCCTGAAGAGTCGCAGCACGCATGAATAACATTTATTCCCACTAGACAACGGGTTTGGGCCTAACTACACATATACTTACCGAGATATCTCACCTAAGGGACCTGAATGGTGGTTTGCGAATTTGGTAACCACAACAATATTTACGTCTTGAGTAGGTGGCACCAGGTGGCTTCTAAACGGCATCATTACTTCACAATCAGATTATATAACATGTCAAGCACATGTGTAGCCAGCAGGATCATTGTTCAACTGCATTCACAATCGATTGTTAGTTTTTAGTGTGATTTTTTTGTGATTTTGGCATTTTTCAGGTATTTTTGATGGCCATATTGGATTTGTGCTACCAAGATGGCCAGCAAATGACCCAATAACATCATAATCCACTTCCTTGGTCTCTAAAACATAGATTTAGACACCAATATCATCCTTTTGCTGTACTTAGAACAGGATTTACAACCTAATTTATATTTTGATTGTATTTGGATTGTAATCCATCTTGGATTCTGCAAAAGCCAAGGCAGTGACAAGTGGCCACTCACCCTAAAATTGATCTCGACACCAATATCTATCAAAATAAGCCAAAAAACGATTGTTACCAAATATTGCAAGGTTCACTAGAAATATGCTACTCTGCCACCGGACTAATAGCAATTAAATACATGATAGAGAAAGAAACTTCACATTGGACAAATCGAGGCTGGACAAATTTTCAAGTCCACCAAAAAGTCCAATAACTCCACATTTGCATATTAATGTAAATGGGGAACTTGTAGAACGTTAAAATATCTTCCAGAACGTGTGGTCACTTTTTGTCTATCTTCTTTGGTTTTCATTTTACGATATGTCAAAAATGGGTGATTTTCAAAGTTGGGGGGCTCTGGGGCCTCACTGGGGTAAAATACAGACATAGTGTAAACATATTTGGAATCACCTCTTCAAGGCCTATCAGAATGTCATTAAATTTTTTCAACTCTCATTTGCATATTTAATGAGGCGAATCGGCATCATTTAAAATCATATAAATTAAATAACGATTTTGACCAAATTAACAACTTAACATTCCCATGGAATATCGGACATGTGTGCAAAAGCTTGAGGCTGTTGGGTTATCCCTTCTGGAGAAGAAGATGTTTTTAGGTTTTGGAGAAAATCCAATATGGCCGCCATACCACGTGACCTACGTCATCAAAATTTTCAAAGTATAACCTTCAGGTGGAGAGTTATTAAATGGATAAGTTTCATTGAACTTCATCAAAGCATTGTTTTCATTTAACGACATTTCAAAAATGGGTGATTTTAAACTTTGGGGGGCTCTGGGGCCTCACTGGGGTCAAGTCCAGACATGGCATAAACATATTTGGAGTCCCCTGTTTATGTCCTATCTAAATCTGTCATTAAATTTATTCAACTCTCATTTGCATATTTTGCATATTTAATGAGGCGAATCGGCATCATTTAAATTTTAAAATCATATATATTAAATAAAGATTTTGACCAAATTAACAACTTAACATTACCATGGAATAGTGGACATCTCTGCATAAGCTTGAGGCTGTTGGGTTATCCCTTCTGGAGAAGAAGATGTTTTTAGGTTTTGGAGAAAATCCAATATGGCCACCATACCACGTGACCTACGTCATCAAAATTTTCAAAGTATAATCTTCAGGTGGAGAGTTATTAAATGGATAAGTTTCATTGAATTTAATCCAAGCGTTGTTTTCATTTTATGACATTTCAAAAATGGGTCATTTTCAACTTTGGGGGGCGCTGGGGGCTCACTGGAGTCAAATACAGACATAGTATAAATATATTGGGAGTCCCCTGTTTATGTGCTCTCTAAATTTGTCATTAAATTTTTTGAACTCTCATTTGCATATTTAATGAGGCGAATCGGCATCATTTTAAATCATATGAATTATGTAACGATTTCGACCAAATTAACAAATTAACATTAGCATGGAACAATGCAAATGTGTGCAAAAGTTTGAGGCTGTCGTGTTATCCGTTCTGGAGAAGAAGATGTTTTTAGGTTTTGGATAAAATCCAATATGGCCGCCATACCACGTGACCTACGTCATCAAATGTTTCATAGTATAAACTTCAGGTGGTGAGTAATTATCCTGTTAAGTTTCGTTTAATTTCATCCAACAGTTTTCCCTCCAGATCCGCCACAAAATCGGTCAGTAGAACATAAAAACGCCTTTAATAACAATAATACTAACGATTTCAATAGAGCTTCAGCCATGCTTGAAGCCCTAATTATCATCACAAAACAACCATTGGTGAAGAGCTTCTTCCAAGTGTCACCCATGAAGGACATCATTTCAAGGAATTTTTAAAAATTAAGGAAAACCGGAACATGTATGCGCATATTTGTGTTGGAGGGTGGATGGAATAGCATAACTCATCTCAACTCTGATTTGCTCAAACTTGCCTCAGGTTTCGCATTGCCATGACAAAGGAGGATTTCTGCAAAGTCATTGGAAGAAGTTCTCTGAAGTTGGAGCAGATCTACAATGTATCAATATAATGTATTAAAAGTTTATGGTTTTACCCCATAAGCATGAAGATCATGACTAAGACACTATGAATGTCCCATGAAAGTTACGACATTGCCAGGAAAAGATTGCATCTCCAAAAATTTTTTTGGAGGGTTGGGCAAGGGGAGGACAGATAGTTAATAATGCTACTTCTTGCCCTAGACACTTGCTTTCAGGTTCAAAGTATGAATTTGTGAGGATACAAAAAGGAAGACAATTCCACCCTTGTATGATTGCAGGAAAAAAAACTGTCATATGCAGTATTATAATCCATCCATACATCCATCCATTGGGACCATACACTACACAGAGCATTCGTGATGCATAATCAGTCTCCTTGGCTATTGGGCAAATTCCTGGACAGGTCGCCACTCCGACAAAGGATACCAGCAAGCTGGCACTCATTTTGCCGACCTCGGAAGGATGACAGGCAGAGTCAACTCCACCTGGTATTAATTCAACAGCTCGGTGGAATTTGAACTCAGGATCCGAGGATCCCAAGCACACACCCTAACCATTAAGCCAACATCAGGCAGAGTGTTATCATGGGACTAATTTTATCCATTAACATGTTATGTTTATGAGAAAAAGGTGGCATCGATTTCACACAATTCTGGCCAACTTGTACATGTGCATGATCAAAGGGTCAAACTTTAAAGAACATTTTAAAAACTTGTTGAATGTACAACAATGGCAAGAGTGGGCAGCATAAGCGAAAAAGGCAATTGTGCAATGTGGAGATCATAGTGCATTTCTTACAGCAGCATCCTGCTGGTTGTTGCAATGCCTCAAGGCAGATATCACAGCCTCCTCCTCAAACCCCATTTCGAGGAGGGATGCCAAAACCTGGAAATAGTGCACTGTAAAACTCCAAGCTCGCAGAGAAATGCTGTAATAAATATCAAAGAAGCACATTGACTTTCATGAGGAAAATAACACAATACGGAGCAGGAAAGCTGACATGTTTCAATAACAAATCGGCATACAAATTGACAAACATGACTTGAACATAAAGGATTGTCGATCATTGTTTTTTTTTAACCTCATGAGATTATGTTCTGGTAAAGCATGTCTGTAACGCTCGAGCATTTATGCACAGAATATTGTCCCTTAATGCCTGAAACAATGATCATTCCTGTTTTTGTCTGTTATATCCTGATCCGTTCAGTGTACAAACTCTTCCATGAGTTTCAACTATGTATACAAAAAAAAAAGTTCCTCTTTTTTCCCACCTTTGGAACAAACTTCCACATCCTCTTCAATCTCAGTCTTCCTTGCATGTCTTCAAAACAGCTGTTCAACTCCATCTCAGATTGCCCCCAATCCAAAACCATAATCTTTTGTACCTTCGTTAACCCCACCCCAATCCCTCCTCCTTTCAAGTATCCAGTTTTCCCTCCTTGGAGTTTCCTTCTGTATCCATCTTGTCCACCCAATGCATCATCTCCACCACCCACCCATTGGGACCATACTCTGTACAGAGCGTCGGTGCTACCGAAGCAGTCTCATGGACTATTGGGCACAAACCTGGACGGGTCACCACTCCGAAGCAGGATACTCGAATGGCACAATCATCCCAGCAAGCTGGTACTCATTTTTCCGGCCTCGGAAGTACGACAGGCTGAGTCAACCCCACCTGGTATGAATTCAATGGAAGAGCAGGATTTGAAGTCAGGACCCTAGGATCCCAAGTCCACCACTCTAACTATTAAGCCAACACCAGACATAATGCATCCTCTTCTCCTGCCCCTCATTCCTCCACACACTCATTGTTTGTCCATGTCTCCCTCTGTCTTAGCCTTCAACTGTGCTGTTGGTGTCCCCCCCCCTCTCCTTTTCCTTTTGCTTCCTGTTTTTGTGTTACGTCCTGATCCGATGAGTGCACTCGCTCTTCCACAAGCCTCAATTTTGTATTCAAAATGTAAAAAAAAAAAGAATAATTCAAATGGTAATCAAATTAAAGTTGGCAAAAAAACTTACTGTGGGATTCGGTTTAAACTCCTTGCGCCACCGTATCCGGCGGAAAACTTCTGTAAGCTCATCTAGGCCAGAACGACTGGCAGTGGAAGAACCAGCGATTTCTCGCTGTGGTGCTGAGGATGGTGGTGTCGCTTGGTCGTGTGGCATGGAGGAAGAGGACTGAGATAGAGACAAGGTCGGTGAGATGCCATCCTGTTCTATAAGCCATTCCATTGCTTGAGTGACTGACATCCTGTGCAAAAGGAAAGTCAAACAGACAGATTATTTTCAAATTACACCTGACATGCCACCCAAATTTTATTTTTCATCAACAACAAATCTACATAATCAGCTCTTAAGAATGATGTTCTTGGATTATTTTGACCACCTGTCAATGAAATATTTTCAATGCATCCATAAATATTTTGCAAAATTATTCCTGTGACTTCTGCTTACAAAATCAAAATCTCAAAAGGAACATCAGCACAGCTTTAAAAATCACCCACTGGTTCTGGTGCAAGGCACGACGTGCTCGGCTAGCAGGAAACCCCATCTCCAAAAGCTGCTGCAATGCCTGGTCATCAACCTTGTATACCTCTCCATCATCATGTTCCTGATCATCATCATCTTCCTCAAGTGCTGCAGGATGGGATGTCCGATTACACTTTAATATAGCATGTCATAATCACTTTATTGACCGTATCAAATTAAAACCAGGTTCAAATCTCACGAAAACAAACTGAACCTTGGAAATTACCTGAGTAAGTTTAAAAACACTTATAGGCCAGAGGCTATATTATTACCCTGGCAAGGACATACCAAAGTTGAAATATGGTATACTTGCTGCTTCTTCACTTGACACTCACCAGTTGGATGGAGCATGGACATATATATATTGTTATGGTTGTGGAAATTCACAGAACACCAGTCAGGTTCCCCAGAGGTCAGTTATTTTGGTAGGTGTGTGTTCCAGGTTAGATTTCCCCACTGATGTATAAAGGGATTTATTCGTGTGCTGGGCTGTGCATCTTTGAGTTAGCCGTTATTCTTTCTCTATCTTTTACTTTAACAACAACAACTCAACGAACACGTCCACGTTTGATGGTGATTTCAACCACGTCCACGTGAAGCTGGTGATTTCAACCACGTCCGTGTGCAAGCATGACTTGCAAAATGGATCAAAAAGGCCTTACCCTCTGAAGAAGCTGGCCAATCGGAAGTGAAAGGGCGGATCCAGCCTGGGTGAAGGTTCAAAGGTGAAAAGTGGGAGGGCGCTGATTTCGGGTGGTGAAGCCCAGAGCGGCCCCTCCCCTCAGGGCGATAAAAAGCCGCGTTCGCTCGCCGGCTTGCAGTTCGAGTTTGGGGCGCTTGCAGTTTAGCGGTGGTGTGTTGGTTGAGCAGTGGTGTGTGGTAGAGCGGAGTTCGTGGTGTTAGCTGGGTTGGAGACTGACAGGAGTTGAGCCATTGGAGTTTCGAGTGGAAGGGTTGCCAGCAGGAAGCTGGGGTCAAGACCAGTTCACTCCTCCAGCACGTCGTCGGCTAGGCCAGGCCGCGGTGAAGGCTGGACGACCGAGGAGAACCGTACAAGCTGCTCATCAAGCCACCCAAGCGACTGGCGCGTTCGCGACGCACCGGGCCGAACGGAGACACCAGGGGTGGCCGTAAAAATGACCCATCGAGTCACCACGAGGGTGGCCAGGTAGCCCGCCCAGTCTCTCAGGGCCTATTCCGGTCATCCCGGCCCTGAGAACATTAAAGGCTCATGAGCCGATTCTTTCTTTCTTGGGTTTTTGCATGAAAGTCTGTTGCGCCTTGTCTTGTAGTAAGTAACAAACTGTTAAGTGCCTGTACATTACGTAATAGAACTCGGCTGTAGGCTTTTGCTCGTGTCTTGTCCCCTTATCCCCATTCATTCATTCTTGCATGCCTGTGTACAAATAAATGTCCCCATTGTTGAATGTCAACTGCTCGTTGTGTCCCTTCCTCACATTGACTGCCATGGAGTGTTCGGGGAATTAACTGGCTAATTAAAGCCGAAAAACATAATAATCTCGTCCGACGGGACTTGGCGATATATAACCGCTCGGCATTCGCATACGGAACGAGCCCCTTAGGCGGCTCGTTTTCGTGCAGGTCCCGTTGAGGTGTAAACTCCCGGTATTTCTGTCCGCGCGAATAATTAGGTACATCGACAATTCGGCGATCGACCCTGTAGCGCGTAGACAGAGGGATTGGCGGGTTTATAGTGTGTTAAAAACATCCGTAGCTGGGTTTCGGCGTTGATCCGGAAGCTATGACTAGATTGTTGCATTCGGTGAATGCGCTGCCTGGATTGGGCTGAAAAGGTCGTAGCTGGGTTTCGGCGTTGATCCGGAAGCTACGACTAGATTGTTGCATTCGGTGAATGCGCTGCCTGGATTGGGCTGAAAAGGTCGTGCACATGCCGAAAATCTAAAATAATATTATATATGTATGTATAAAAAAAATACACACACACACACACACACACACACACACACACACACACACACACACACACACACACACACACACACACACACACACACACACACACACACACACACACACGAGCCAAAACAATATGACAACTAACAGGTGAAGTGAATAACTCATGTACCAGATGTAATGATGCTTGTCAAGAGAGGTACACCACACTACCCCATACAACTTTCGGAGAAATAGCTCAACTATGCACGCAATTTCATCGTGAGTTGAGCCCAGCTGAGAAAATGAATTCACCACTCCCCACCCACTACTCCTCTACACTATCAAAAATGGCAATACCTTCTTTCCCCATGTTGTATGGGGCTGAAACCAAGTCCCAACCGGTAATGGCATGTATGAAAATGAGATTGGATTTGACTGTGGAAATGATGGATTGCTGGATTTCCTGAATGTGTGAACAGATATTGTGTCAAGTCCAAAGAGCATATGCACATCCATCGCAGCTGTGGCCTGCGCAGTAAGCATGACCAACAAATCAGTGTCAGTGGCTACGACCACAACAAGTCTGGTTTGATCATCTGCTGCAGTTATCATTGGAATTTTAGCACTGAAGTAATTTGCATCTGCACACCAGTGCCCCTGCTTGCTCACCACACCAGTGCCCTCAAACTTGATGAGTTTCATCATAAGCCTTTCTTTGTTCTTGCCCTTAAAACTTTTTGAGAGGTGATCATCATCATACGAGGCTCAAAGATGTCTGTAGAAGCATTCTGAGTTGCTTGGCACTGCTGCTTTGGTGGACATTGTGCAACTATATCCATCGAAAACTATCATGGATTCAGGGCCATAAATGTTGAGGACATGTGCCACATGTATTGCACACCTGGTCATATGTGGCGTCTGAGCCAATGCACACTCTGTAAAAGATGACTTCCATCAAGGACAAATTGGGCGTTCTGGAGAATTACCAGATGAACATTCACCTTTGATTTCAAGATGTTTGTGAGGACACTTTTGGTGTTCTTGTGCATTATGCTTTTGTAAAACAAGGACAAATGTGTCCAAGAGCCGCGTCATAAAGGAAGAAGAAGAAGAGGAGGAAGAGGAAGAAGAAGAAGAAGAAGAAGAGGAGGAAGAAAAAGAAAAAAACAGTTATGGCTCTTCGAGTTTTCCTGAATTTTGCAAAATGTATAAAATATTTTGGAGAAGAGTTTTTCACTCCTATTTATAAAGAATATTATTGAAAATAGAAATTTCCCTTTGTTTCCCTGCTACATCATTGGAATTTCTGAAATGCCATGTGAATGTGTCAGTATGAGACAAGGAAATTGCTTAGCAATATAAAAACAACAAAGTTCTGGGAAAGCAGACACAATCAAAAAGAGGAAGTGAGCGAAACAAACTGAATGCATGAATTCGGTGAAAATGAGCGAGAATGATTTGGACCAATTTTATCTTGAGGGGTAATTGTGAAATATATTTTGTGTAATTTAATAACTATGAAAATTTATTAATTTATGGGAGGATAACAAAGAAATTGCAAAAATGTACAATGTGCCTCAAAGGAGAGAATTGTGATACTTTATCATTATTTTGAAAGCGTAAAGAATGACAAAAGTTTCTTAGAAACTGGTTCAAAATGTTTTTTGTTTTAGAAAAATATTTTTTTTTGATTCTGTGACTTTCTCTCAGAGAAATGGTAATTATTGGTGAAAATGCCTGAGAAACCAGTAACTGTTGGCAAAAGTGCCTGAGAAACCGGCAATTATTGGTGAAATCGTCTCAGAAGTGCTTTGCCCAAGAACCCGATAATCAGACTAGACAGGTAGAAGTAAAAATAAAGTGGTAACAAACCTTTGACATTGCGATAGAGAGCAATAGCTTCGGGATTCAAGGCAAGGAGTTTCTGTGCAACGTCTATGAGCGAAATGATGATCCGGCGCAGCTCCGTGTGAAACTGCACAGTAACAACAAAAGTAAAATTCAAAAAAAAAAGTAAATTGAAGAAAAGCTCAACAACACTTTTGTCACATTAGAATCTGTTTTTTCACTCAAATAATAATAATAACAATAAAAATGAATAACAATGTGCAAGATGAAAAGATTTAGGCCAAAATAAAATCTGAAGAAGAGAAAACAAAGGAAACAGCATTTCAGCAAATAAAACCAACAACAAATCTGTCTTCACTCTTTCAAGTAACAGCTTACTGATCAGAAAGAAACTTGAAGCTGCAGGTAATCACCATAAAAACCTACGACTCAGTAGAGCGCATACCTCGGCCAGGCTGAAGAATTTACGTTTTGTATCCCACTGATAGGCTGGGTCTGCATCTGGACATTAACCAACATATAATCAGCTTGTTCTCGTCACCTAACACCTACCAACTCATCCACGAAGTTTTATCATCACCTGTCCACAAAGTTTTGAAATATCATGCAATACATATGAAGACCACAAGGGGAAAACCAGAGATGTCAGGATAAGTCAATTTTGAAGAAACTGAAAAACAAAGTTTCAAGACTTTGGTGGACTGTTTAATAACTGTCATATAGATTTCTTTTCCAGTAAAAGGAAGAGTGATCATTGGCTGATCAAATTAAGCATGTAGCATTTGCCAAGCTTCTGTGTTATTTAATTTAAGAGCAAAGAACGAATCAATGTTGCAAACTGACATCACTGGTTATTCCCTTGTTTAATAATTTCCATGCAATTTTAACCCAGGATGTGTAGCAAATTCATGCTTGTTGGTTATTAGCATACAGTACATGACATTGGTGATCACAGACTATTTTTTCAACATTAAACGGTCATTGTTTTTTTGTTTGATTGGTGTTCAATGCCATACTCAAGGGTATTTCGCTTATATGATGACGGAGTCTCCATTTCTTACTCCGTACTACTTAATAAGATGGAAAACCTGGAGGAAACCAAGGATAAACCACCCCTGCGATAGCCGGTCACCTCATGTGACTCCCTCATATACCTAAGCAGGTTGATTGGGCGGTGGGTACATCGAATGAGGATGGGTACTCAGAAGCGCTAACCATTAAGCCACAATAAAGGTTTGACCAGGCTTGAACCACGATATGCACCAACTACAGAGCCCATGATATAACCAAATAGGCCATTGTAGTGCTCAGAGTTTATGCTGTGAAAGTTTTACAACCTTTCATTTTTTAGTTTCTCAACTCTGAATATTATGGTGAAACAGTTGACATGAATGAAAGGGAGATAACCAGGAGTAAAGTACTGACAACTCTGGGTTTCTACTTGTTCAGCTTTGACAACACTTGTTTTTTCATTGCACGGCGAAACTTTATACCATATAAATTATGTGACACCCCTGGTTATTTGTGAAAGTAATATTGTGAGAGGAAACCTTATGTTACCAACGATTGGCAGGTGCAATAACCCTGAAATTTATAAAAAGTGACATCTCTGGTTTTCCCCTTGTGGTCTTCATGTGTGTGTATGTGTGTGTATGTGTGTGTATGTGTGTGTATGTGTGTGTATGTGTGTGTGTGTGTGTGTGTGTGTGTATGTGTGTGTATGTGTGTGTATGTGTGTATGTGTGTGTATGTGTGTGTGTGTGTGTGTGTGTGTGTGTGTGTGTGTGTGTGTGTGTGTGTGTGTGTGTGTGTGTGTGTGTGTGTGTGTGTGTGTGTGTGTGTGTGTGTGTGTGTGTGTGTGTGTGTGTGTGTGTGTGTGTGTGTGTGTGTGTGTGTGTGTGTGTGTGTGTAAGCTTGGCGTAGTGGTTAGGGTAGCGGCTTGGGATCCTAATGGTCCTGAGTTCAAGCCCCGTTGGCCGCTTCAATTAATACACACCAGGAGGTTGACTCAGCCTGTCATCCTTCCGAGGTCGGCGAGGCGAGTACCAGTGTACTGGGCCCGGTGTATGCCCCGGTTAGAATAGGTGTACCATACCCGTGTCGTAAGAGGCGACCAGGGTTGCGTCAGGAAGGGCATCCGGCGTAAAAACTAAGCCAAATCACGATGCGGATCATACGGATGATCTGCTGTGGCGACCCCCAACGGGAGCAGCCGAAAGAAGAAGATATATATATATATATATATATATATATATATATATATATATATATATATATATATATATATATATATATATATATATATATATATATATATATATATATATATATATATATATATATAGTCATCACATTTATTTTCAAGGTCTGTAAATGCACTGATCATGTCTTGAGTATTGGATTCCCATCTTTCTTCGGAACATAACATTGTGAAAACGACTCTTCGTGGATTCTTCTCATAGCCTTGGAGTGGTCTACAGACCGAATGACTTGTACATTGGAAACAAGAGTGTCATCTTCAACAGATTTTATCATGGCAGAAGATGTAAAGCTGCCCCCCCCCAACTGACTCTTTTTATCCAGTCTACAGTATCCAGTGCAAAGACATGAAGAAGCTTCAAATTTATTGTCATACAATCTGGAATACAAATTCCACCTTCCTCAATCTGCTGTAAGGTTGCAGCAGCCTTTGCAGTGACTTGCATGTGCAGATGTTCATCACCGATTCCTCGTCCCAATTTATAATTCAATTGAACCAATGAAATAGTTTGTGTGATTATAGAGGAGATAAGATGTTGCGTTTCCTAAGGGAGTGGTTGTTCCAGACTGCTGCAATAAATACTGAGATGTAATAAGAATTTTGTCATTGTCAGAACTCTTAGAGGAAATGAAATTAAAAACCTACATGACCTACCGCTTTTATCGCTATATTTTCTACCTTAAGCAGACTTGAGGTGAACTCCTTGAGGGAGTTTGGTATGAGGTCGGCTGCTGCTTGTGCAGAAACCTCCATGGAAGAACTTTTTCTCTGCTGTGACTTGACTACTGCTAAGTAATATCTTATGATTTTTTTCCTGCACATTATGGAGTTTTCAACCACCTGTCTTTTCCAAATTTCCCCTCCAAGTTCTTGAGCATTTCCAATGCATCAACAAGAGGAATTGTTAAGGCACATACAAATCCTGCCCCTTAACTTTGATCAATGAATGACACCTGTTTACCATAATTCTGAGTCAGCTTAATTACCATAATTCGTTTCCCATAATTCTGAGTCAGCACCGCCGCAGGTGGAAGGAGGTTATGTTTTCACTCCTGCCTGTCTGTCAAAAAGTTGTGGATGGATTCGGATGAAATTTGGTGAGCAGGTAAGGTATGTGACCAGGGAAAATTGCTATGATTTAGGTGAAGATCCGGATCTGGATACTATAATTTTTTAAGTGATTCTTCTCCATTGAGACTGCCAAAAATGATAAATAGCACGATATCTCTAAAAGTTGTGAATGCATTCGGACAAAACTTGGTGGACACGTTGGGTGTGTGACAAAGAAGAATGGATTCGATTTTGGTGAAGATGCGAATCCACATCCGGATAAGATCATTTTTCATATTTAAAGTGATTCTTTAACATTGAGAGATGGGGCCAAAAACGACATACAGCATGACATTTCAAAATATTATTGGCCCCGATATGTTCAACTGGATCAGGCATTGCGTGGCAGAGATATGCGCTCTACCGAGTGCCATTCTATTTCTTCACAGTTATGCACTTAATTTTACTTCAAATTGTTTCACCCCTTTCTTGCAGAAGCGTTTCATACTTGTTCCTTAGATTTTTCAAAAGAAAACTTTGTGATTTTTGGAATAAATAACCTTCAATTTCATGACAGAGATATTGAAATGCAGCATTAAAATTTCTCCGATAGCTTTTGCCTGCTGATACCATAGTAACTTTGAATGCATTCATGCACTTCGTGTGATAGCATATGCCGTTTGCAACCATATCATTCCCAGCACCCTGGAAACGGGAAAAAAACATCTTGCTGGTTCAGCTGTTGTGCTTTCTCAATTAATGATTTCTGGTGTGGATTGGTAATTTTAGCTGAAGGTTGCCTTCCATCACGGAGTTTCTTATTACAAATGACACAGGGAAATGGAGCTTCAAACCGACAAGACATTGACCTTCTCGACCTTGTCTTACCTCCAGAGGTACTGGCTAATGGCTTATATTAAAAAGAGAAGAACTGATACATGTAGCTGTGGGGTTATGGGATTCGCTTAGCCACTTTTTCTGTGCTAACATGCAACTCTAAGGATGAGTATCGGTATTTCTACATTTTGGATGCCACTTTGGCTGTTTACAGTCCAATCAGTCCTTTTGTTCAATATCAGATTAAAGTGCCTGCGACAGAGTCAGCCCGAGAGCTCAAAGCTGATTTTGAGCGTATTTACTGACTGGGGTAATATCCTCTACAGTTTATCTATTATCAATTGTCCTGGCATATGACACACCTAGAGTATACAAACATCCATTGGAACCAAACTCCATACAGAGCATCAGTGCTGCCAAAGCAGTCGATTGGGCTATTGGACACAATCTTGGATGGGTCACCACTCTGACGCAGACATAGAATTCCCCTTCCTCAAGGAATTATAAAGACATATAATCAGATGATATGGTGTCCCTTTATCAGTTTATAATTTAAAATTGCCCATCTTTAGGTTGATGCCAACCGCTGCTGTCTGGAGCCGCCTTGTGCCATGTTGTTGGTCAGCCATGTTTCCTGTTCACATCTGCAGATGGGCAACCCTGATAAACAAACAATGGACAGCTTTACTCACAAGTATTCCACCGATCCAGTTTTTTTACATATTTTAAACTAATTTGCTCTGTATTATAATGTTTGTGGGAATTGGGCAATGCAGATACGAGTGCTTCATCACGTGGAAAAAATGGGCATATGTTGCTCATTTTGAAAACTGACCTTCCATTTGTTACTGAGTAAATATTTCAAGAAACAATTCAACACAGGTGGTTTGAATACTACACAGGATCTCTATTGTAAAACATTTCAGTCAAACAAAAAAAATTTAAAAGCCTATTTCAAGGTTAAAATTGCGAAACATTTGACGAGTTCTCCAATTTTAAGCATTCATCAAATTTGCTGATCTTTTGACCTGTGGTGACCTGTATCTTGATCGGATTTGCATTTTATATATATGTTAACTTATCGAGCAGTTCAATTTAAACATTTTGAGTGGTAATTTGTGAGGATGTCTTGTTTCTGTACAAGGTTATGATTTTTGTTTCTCCTACCCTTAATTTCCAGGCTGCAATTATTACGATGATGCAACTTTAAAGCTCATTTTTCAGCTTCATGCAAAAAATTGGCAGGGTAGTCCAACCTAGCACGATTCGAGGACGTCCCCATAGACATTTGGGGACATCGACCTTTTACAGCATGAAGTGCCTACTTTTCATCTTTGCCCTCCAGGTATAGAGACAAAAGCGAATAAACAGGTTATCTTAAGTTTAGCAAATCCAAAGAAAGTCTATTTTTTGCAATAAATTTCCTTTTTTTTTAGGTGTTAATTTTTTTTTTTAATTGAACTTCTGAGGACACCATCCCACAAGCCCCCTTAAATGTCCAATAAATAACCAACCATCCCAGATCCCTTAATATGTTGATGAAGATAATGCCATAATTCAGAAAACACAGGATTTTTATGGCCCAAAGATAGATTGGGGTGCAGAGGAGGGGTTAGCCATTATTAAATATCCACAAAGGGAGGCAGGGGGAAGAGGCGTGCAAAAGACTATGAGAACTCGTGGTTTAGAAAATGTCATTAATTTTTTTTTTTTTTAGCATCAACTATGTGGGCTGACAGGGTGGCCTGGAGGTACACATACTCGCCTCCAAGCTGTCTACCCTGGATTTGAATCCTAACCCAGCTATAACCTGCCATCCCAGTGTTTCAGTGGTCATGAAATGTGTATACTGTCCCACGGATGGACATTAAACAGGCATCCCGTTTGCTGGCATTCGTTGGTGGACGTTAAAGATCCCACGGGGTCCTTGGCGAAGAGAAGACGTGCTATTGTCGGCACAGTGGACAAATTCCAAATTCCTGTGTAACCAGCACTGGGGCATTGCATCAGCAGCACAGCCGCCAATGATGCTAACCTGCAGTTTTGTGCTGCATACGAACGAAGAAGAATCAATTTTGTTTTGTAAATACATGAAAACTATGCTGGCACACAATCAGATCACTTGACAGATAGAGCCAATTCACATTATTTGGAGAGATATTGCACACATATTCTAGAAGCGCTTTTTTTTCAATCCGAGTATTGTATTATGACACGAAGCAATATATTTTGCAGCAATAACTGCACCTTGCGTAAGAGTGCTCTTTACTAGTTGTACTTTTTAACAACACATATGCAAACACTTTTGTGCTAAGGTTGTTATGCATAAACAGCTGATCCTGCTTCAACATTTCTTGCATGCTGTATTTTTAATTTATTGTTCTCTCTACTGCCCCTGTGAAGCCATCTAGTGCTATAACAACGCTGAATATGTACATTTACAGTTCGATTTGTGAAATATGTTTCCAATTCTTTCACAGGTTCCAGCCAATAATGAGAGATTACTTAAATAATCATTTTTAAAATCCAGTTATCAGAAAAAGTTTCTTCAATATTAGCAACACATCTACAATATTAACATCGATACAAAGGATGATGCAAACAGCTGAGGTTCAATTGTGGTATGTGCAGGCTTGGTTACATCTCTGAAGCTTGGAGGGGTGGCTGTAGAACGCTCAGAGTTCTTTGGGACCAAGTCTGCTGTTGCCTGAGAAATAGCATCTTTATCTGGAGACTTCTGTGTCTGCATTAGCAACAAATAACAGCACAAAAATAAATATTAAAAACAAAGAGGAAACAATGATGGCAAAAATTTAGAATTTGACCCAGATGCCAACAAACACACAGTGGTGCACTGTATGACTTAGGTATAGTTCGATCATTAAGGTCCAAAAATGCAAGCAGGCAGGACAGCCACCAAGCAGGAGGGCACGGGGGAAAAGAGGACCAAGCAGGAGGGTGCAGGGGGCAAGGAGGACAAAGCAGGAGGGCACGGGGGGCAAGGAGGACCAAGCAGGAGGGTGCAGGGGTGCAAGGAGGACCAAACAGGTGGGCGTGAGGGAAAGCAGGACCAAGCAGAGAGGTGTGGGGGCAAGCAGGACCAAGCAGGAGGGTACAGGGGAGAGAGTGGGATGAAGATACGATATGGCTCCCGTGAACTCACTTTTTCTTCTGCAGCCACCATTCGAGTTGGTGTGAGGTTACTCTGTTTCTTCAATATCAGCAACACATCTACATTATTAAAATCACCACAAAAAATCAACATACCATCGGTGCAATCAAAATGTTTCTGAAGTGACTGAATAATACAAAGCATGTAACACATCCAAACCAATGCACTTATTATATTGGACAGGTCAAGAAGCTTTACAAAATAGCATCACACTGCTATACAATTTAACTTAGGTTTTGAGAATTGGAAAATAGAAAAGAAAAACATAATGAGACTTCTTAGAAGCAATTTGCACGTACAATTGGCTTAACATGAAGCCAAGGCTCCTGGAGCAGCAAATGGAAATTATGATGAGGGAGTTTCAATGAACACAAAAGGGGAGGAAGAAACAAGATGATATTTGAGGAGCACACAAAGCATGACATGTAAGAAAAGAACGAGGTGTTAATGGCAAGGTTAATGGGAAGAAAATGAAATCATGAACATAAGTGGGAAACAACGAGAGTTGGTGGTGAGCTTCACACGTGAAGCAGTGGACAGAGAAACGTAATCATACAGACATAGGGAGGAATTTCCACAGGTACGAAAGAAAGGGATGGAATGCAGGTGAGCAAAAAGAAATAGATGGAATGTAGGTAAGTCTTACATTGAAAGCTAAAAAGGGTTGCTGTATTAATGCATTCAACACTGGTATCTCGAGCTGTGAGATGTGGATGGCTTAAAGGATAAGGGGAACGAGACCAGATGAAACAAAAATAATAAAAAATATATATTAAAAAAAAGGTAGAAGATTGAAAAACCACCAACCAAGTCGACGATTCGAAAGCAATATGAGCCGAGACCAAGATTTATTGAATGAAGAGTTCTAGGTCAAAGGATTGAAGTCACGGCAAGGATTTTTTGAGCCTTTGGCACCATTGTTTCCAAAAGCAAGAGGTGTGATGCAGGTACACTAACTCATCAGGGAAAATAACACCACACCCCACTTCAAAGTGATGAAGTAAAGTGCAGTGTTATTCTCTACTGCTGAGGTGTTGTCCACCAGAAGGCGGTCTCCTTAGGTTAACCTGAGGCGGTCCCTTTGGGTGGGTGCTGGAGTGTCTCATCCCGAAGAGAGGATGACCACCTGCCCCTGTTATCATCTGAGCTCAAACGTTTGGACATCGGCATTGCAGCACTCTCATTTTTGCACTCTATCACACTCAAGCGTTTGGACATTGGTATTGGTGAGATCATTGCGGGTGGTTACACCGACTATTGGTCTGGTCGCTCTGATTGTTACCATGCCCATGGAGTTGCTGTAGCTGTGTCCAATAATCTGACTCCAATGATTAGAGGTAAGACCGGTGAACGAGCGTATTATGAGACTAAGGATTTGTCACTCGTGGGGTGTCATTTCCCTGGTCTCTGTATATGCTTTGAATGAGGCAAGTGATCTCACCGTGAAGGACGCATTCTATGCCACGCTCGAGTCTGCGGATGATCATTGCCCCAGGCGAGATACTCTTCTAGTCTTGGGCGATTTCAATGCATCGACTGGAACTGATAGGGATGGTTATGAAACATGTGTTGGTCCCATTGGGTCTAGAAGTGTAAACCAGAATAGCACTAAGTTCCTTGACTTTCTTTTTTTTTAATACACTGTTGAGGCTCGTGTGACAACTAACACACAGAAACGCACACCAAGGGGAGCAGGGGACAAGAGGGATGGGAGAGGGAAGGAAAAAAACAGCAGGTAACAGAGACATGAGGAGATCTGTGGAAGGGAGAGGGATGGGGTACACGGGGTAAACAAGATAGACACGACAGAGACTTTAAGGAAGAAAAGCAGGGAATTTGAAGGAGTTGGGTTTTGGGTGGATTCACGGGGGTAGAAAAGATCATGGTTTTGGATGGGAAAGACAACAGATGGTGGTGAACAGCTGTTTTGAAGACCTGGAGGGAAGAGTGGGACTGAAGAGTGTGGGAGTTTGTTCCAAAGGCGGTAAAAAAAGAGGAATGAAAGAGTGAAGGTGAGCAGTGATTCTAGATCTTCATAGTTTTACTAGGAGGTTGTTGGCGGAACTTGAGCACCCTGCGGAAATATTGGTGGGGGGGGGGACACCACATGGTCAAAAGTATGTGGACACCTGCCCATCCAATACCTCATTCCAAAATAATAGGTATTAATCTGAAGTTGGTCCCCCCCACCTTTGCTGCTATAACAGCCTCCACTCTACTGGGAAGGCTATCCACGAAATGTCAGAACATTGCTGTGGGGATTTGCTTCCATTCAGCCATAAGAGCATTTGTGAGATCAGGCACTGATGCTGGGTGATTAGGGCTGGCTCGCAGTTAGCGTTCCAATTCATCTCAAAGGTGTTCGATGGGTTTGAGGTCAGGGCGCTGTGCAGGCCAGTCAATTTCTTCCACACCGATCTCGACAAACCATTTCTGTACAGACCTCGCTTTGTGCACGGGGGCATTGTCATGCTGAAACAGGAAAGGGCCTTCCCCAAACTGTTGCCACAAAGTTGGAAGCATAGAATCGTCGAGAATGTTATTGTATGCTGTAGCGTTAAAATTTCCCTTCACTGAAACTAAGGGGCCTAGCCCAAACCATGAAAAACAGCCCCAGACCATTATTCCTCCTCCACAATACTTTACAGTTGGTGCTATGCTTCCGGGCGGGTAGCGTTCACCTGGTATCCGCCAAACCCAGATTCGTCCGACAGACTGTCGGATGGTGAAGCGTGATTCATCACTCCAGAGAACGCATTTCCACTGCTCCAGAGTCCAATGGCGGTGAGCTTTACGCCACTATAGCCGATGCTTGGCATTGCGAATGGTGATCTGAGGCTTGTGTGTGGCTGCTCAGCCGTGGAAATCCATTTCATGAAACTCTCACCAGACAGTATTTGTGGTGAGGTTGCTTACAGAGTCAGTTTGGAACTCAGTCGTGAATGTTGCAACCGACGACAGACGATTTTTCCATGCCACACGCTTCAGCACTCAGCGGTCCCGTTCTGTGAGCTTGTGGGGACTACCACTTCATGGCTGAGCTGTTGTTGCTCTTAGACATTTCCACCTCACAATAACAGCACTTTCAATTTACCGTGGCCGCTCCACCAGGGCAGAAATTTGACAAACTGACTTGTTGGAAAGGTGGCATCCTATGACGGTGTCACGTTGAAAGTCACTGAGATCTTCAGTACAGCCCATTCTACTGCCAATGTTTGTCTATGGAGATTGCATGGCTGTGTGCTTGATTTTATACACCTGTCAGAAATGGGTGTGGCTGAAATAGCCGAATCCACTAATTATAAATGGGTGTCCACATACTTTTGGCAATGCACTGTATCTCAGACAGAGCAGGGGGACGAGGCCAGAGAGGAGACAGCAGAAAAATAGAAGGACTACCGACCTACCTACGGTGAGAGCGTGAGAGAGCCAAAGACTCAGCCTCATCACGGGAGGTACCAATGATCCTAAATGCCTTGGTTTCCACAGCGTGAAGCCGAGAAAAGTGAGAGGCGGGAGCACCAGCCCAGAGAGGAGAGCAGTACTCCATCAGGCTGAGGATGAAAGCTTTGCATGTGGTCAGGAGCTCAGGTGTGCCAAGGAAGGACTTAGCACGATGGAGGATACCCGGTCGGCAACTGGCTTTTATCAGATCAGCAAAATTATCAGATCCGGATCCGGATCCGGATAATCACCAAAATTTAATCAATTCTTTCTTGTCACATGGCCAACCTGTCCACCAAGTTTCATCCGAATCCGTCCACAACTTCTTGAGATATCCTTTACACAGACAAACAAACAGACAAACAAGCAGTCATAGACTGGTACTTATGAAATCGTCAACTTGACCTCTGACCTTGTCTAATAAAAGCTGTCTCTGGAGAAGGTAGCGAAGCAAACCAGAAGTTTCTACGACGATTCTGTACCAAACCATTAAAAATCGAATGTTTGACCTCACTGTGACCTTGACCTTTGACCGATTTTGACCAAAATCTAACGAGCGCTAGCCATCATCCTCCTGAATCACGTGGTGTAATTAGACATTGGTAACTTCTTCCGTTCTCGAGTTATCATGCCGACAAACAAACACACACACACAAACAAACAAACAAACAAACAAACAAACAGACAAACAGATGATGATGGAAGTCATCAATATACTTACGAAATCCAGACAGACAGACAGACAGACAAACAGACAGAAAGGGGTGAAAACATAACCTCTTTCACCTTAGGTGGCAGAGTTAACCCAACGCCACCAGGATTTGGAAGAGGGAGACAAGTTTGAGAGTTCAGATTTGAGATTAGAAAGATGTTGTTTTCTGGCTCTCCTGAGGGTAGATACACACTTTGTATGAGCTTTATGGAAGGAACTGAGATTGCCCTCAGTTGGGTTTGCTTTCCATGAGGCAAAGACAAGTTGCTTCAGCACAACTGCCTTGTCGCAAGCTTCAGTGTACCATGGGCGGGAGGAAGGGTAGGACAACTGAAGACTAGATGGCATAAATCTGTGCATGAGAGTGCAAATTTCTGTAAAAAAAATCCCAGGACAAGTTGATCTCAGGAGATGTAGAGATGGGATGTAGGAGGAAGTAGAGATGGGAGACCAGTCCAGAAGTATGATGGCTGCTTGAAGTCCCTGCCATTTGGCCTCGGTGAAATGCCAGACTTGACGGCGCTGAGTAGGTTCTCTACAAACAGGCAGAGAGATGTCCACTTTGATAAGCATGTGGTCAGATGAACCGATTGGAGTGGAGGAAGAACAGCAGATATTTTCAGGGAAATTGGTCAAAATCAGATCCAGAAGAGATGGAGTACCATTGGTTGAGATCCAGATCGGGAAGTTGACAGATTGTGTCAGTCCCAATGAGTCGCAGAAGTCTTTTGCTGAAGTGTCATGGCAGTAGAGAGAGGTACCAAAACCAGGCCAACTGGCATGACAGTTCAAGTCACCACATATGAGGAAGAGAGAGTTGGGATGAGAGCATAAAAGTTGGTCCATGTTTTCGAAGAGCGAGATGTAAATGTAATCACTGTTCGGTGGATGGTACAACACATATAAACGCGAGATGGGAGTTGACGGGAAGCCATAGCCAGAGGTATTCCATGGAGTGTAGGGGAGAGATGGCAATGCATGGTGATTAAGGAATAGTCTTTGATGAAGAGAGCAACTCTTCCACTAGGATGAGGCTCAGGTCTGTCATACCAGAGGAGGGAGTAACCAGGGAGAGATACAAGGGAGTCAGAGATGACTTGAAGGAGGAAAGTTACTGTAAAGCAGATTATATGTGGTTTGTTAGTGACAACCTGTGTGGAAAGATGTCAGGTTTTAGCAAAGGCCCCAGATGTTTGAGGTCCACACTGTTAAAGAAGAGGGAGGGGAGGAGGTTTTGGTTGCAAGGGAGGGGGAGGAGGGGGAGGGTAGGACAAGGGAGGAGGGGGTGGGTGGTAAGGAGAGTTATTGCAAGAGTGTGGGGGGTTGCAGAAGAGCTCAGGGAAAGGGCTGGATGAGGAGAAAAGGCTTGGTGGTGATGGGTTCAGGTTGAGTGGAGAGTAATAATAGAGTGGGCAGAGGGCAGTTGAAGATTGTAGGAGGAGTGATGAGGTGGAAGAGAGAGGGTGGTGGAAGGAGGCACCTTTGTGGATGTGAGTGGGGCAAATTTGAGAAGGGGGAGTGAGGGGGAAGATTGGAGGAAGAAAGGTGAGAGGGGAAAGTTGAGGGAGAAGGGTGAGGGGGGAGTTTTTGAGAAAGGTGAGAGTAGCTTCGAGGGGGAAAGAGTGAGAAGTTTGCTTTGCGAAGGAGGGTTGAGAGGGAAGCTTTGAGAGGGAGGGAGACGATGATACTAGACACCGCCAAGGTGCAGGAGGGCGACGGGAGAAAGTAAGCATGAGACTTGGTCGAGGTAAGTTGAAGAAGGGAGTGGACAGGGGAAGGTTCAAGATTTGAGGAGTTGGGAAGAGTGGGAGGTGGGCTGAGAGAAAGGAAAGAACATGTTTGTGGTGATGAGTGTACTGATTGAGAGTGAGATATCTATTCAGTTAGAATACCACACACTTTGGGACAACAGAGGAGGAGCTGATACTGAAGCAGAAGACAGTGAAGAGGTGCCAAGAGAGGAGGAAGGATGAGCGGCAAGATGGGAGGGTTCCGGAGAGGGGATAACAGGTGAGGGGTTAGGAGGAGGTAGATTTAAGGAGGTGGGGTGAATTAGCACTGAAGTTGGAAAAAAAAAGTTTGATTAATGGAACATGAACATACATTGCAAACTGGGAGTTTTAAAATGATAAAGTCAGAGATGCGATTAAAGACATTTTGTGAGGGATGCAATAAAGGCGAATCAAGAGAATGGTGAAAAGAAATGTTGTAACAGTGGGATTTTTTAGATATGGGATGAAGGAAAGGTCAAATTGAAAACAGCCTTTTGAAGAAGAAAATGAGCAGTGAATTATGATACAATAACGAGAACCATACGTCTGAAAGAGGAAGTTGTAGTATTTCAAGAGACCGTTTTATAAGTCGGAAGAGATATTGAAGCAGAATCGCCACCGCTCAAGAACTGGAACCGGAACTCAAAGAAGTCATGGACTTAGGGTGGCTGGTTCATGGTTTCAGCGACCACAGGCTCATCGCTGGACTTGGTATTCCAACACTAGTGGTGTGGCAAAGGCGACTGACCATGTGCTCGTTGATGGTCACTGGAGAATGATCCAGAACTGCAGGGTCTACTGGAGTGCTCCGTTCCTCAATACCTACCACAGGCTTGTTGTAGCAACTCTGAAGTTGCAGCTAAAATCGAGGAGAATGGTGCCATCCCTGCCTCGGCTAGATGTTGGCAAGCTAAAGGATGAGAGGGTAGCTGAGGAGTTTACAAACAGGCCGAGTGGGGATTTGGGGGTCTGCATGCTTTCGGAAATCCTGAAGAGTTGTGGAGTGCCTTCAAGACCATCCTTGATGTTACCTTCGTGTTATTGTCTCGGAACTCACTGCCGGGCGAAGAAGAATTTTGTCTCACACAGGACACTGGATACTATTGACCAGAGTCGCAGGGCCAGGCAGAATGGCAGAGCTGAGCTGTTTAGGGAACTGAGGCATAAGACTGCACATGTGCCAAGAGTGGACAAGGCGACCTATATGCAAGGGATCTGTGAGGGGCTAGAGCATCACCTGTGGTCAAGTAATTCTCGTCCTGCTTCCAGGGGAATTCATACATTGCATTCCTCCAAACCCGTCCCTCGGTGAACTGCAGTAAGAGCGGAGCTTGGTGGGCTCGACACCGAAGTGAAGGCCTGCTGGGCTGGTTACTTTGAGCGACTGTACCAGGCTGATCCACCAGCTGTCGAGTTGGATGACAGGGGTGTTACGATCCCCAATGCTGACCCTCCAATCAACTGTGATTCAACTTCGTATGTGGAAAAATAGGCTGCGGTGAACCGGTTGAAATGGGGTTAAGCTCCTGGGATCTGTGGCATCCATGCTGAACTTAAGTCTGGTGGAAATTCTGTACTTGTGTCGTTGCATGCATTTCTGTGCTCTGCCTGGAACATAGGCATTATCCCAACTGACTGCAAGAGGGGCCTTGTTGTCACTCTGGAAAGGGAATGGTGATCGCCAGGACCGCAACTATCGAGGGGTGATGCTGCTCAGTGCCAGGTAAGGTCTTGTATAATTATTCATAGGATTTGCCACCACCTGCCTGAGCACCAGCATCCAGAGCAGTCAGGGTTCACACCAAAGAGGTCAACGATGGAACGTATCTTTGCTCTTCGGGTCCGCACCGAATGCAGACGAGAATTTCAGCAGGTTGAATTTCAGAGAATTGCTGCTTGATGCCTATGTTGACCTCTGTAAAGCGTTCGATTCAGTGAATCGGGATGCCCTCAGGAGGATTCTTGGTCTTCGTGGGGTGCCACCAAAACTGATCAGTCTGATGTCTGAACTATACTCTGGAACTGAGAGCGTTCCGAGATGTGGTGATACCGTCTCTGACTTATTTCCAGTTGTGACTGGAGTTGATCAGGGGTGTGCACTGGCCCACATACTTTTCAGTGCTGGTATGGACTAGATTCTGGAGAGGATGTCGGAGAGATCAAGCTGCGGTGCATCATTTGGGAATGTGAAGATCTCTGACCTTGATTCCACAGATGATGCAGTCATCTTTACGGCGACTCTATCCTTTTGGGGGCCATCGAGGTGCTGAATGAGGAGTCAGAGCCGCTGGGATTACAGGTTTCCTGGGTCAAAACTAAGATCCAGGCTTTCAATGACATCTTGTATGCTGCTGCCTTGTCTGTTCCGATTTGTGGCAAGGATGATGAGGTCAGGGAGAGATTCACCTACCTTGGCAGTGATATTCATGTCTCTGCTGGCTGTGAGCCAGAGGTCAATGAACATCTGGGTCGGGGCTGGGGAGTCATGGATTCACTGGATCATGGGGTGTGGCGCTACTGGAGCCTGTGCGGGAGGACGAAAGTCCGAGTCTTCAGGTCCTTAGTGCTTCCAGTCTTGCTCTCCGGATGTGAGACGTGGACTCTGCTCAGGGATCTAAGAAGGCGACTTAATTCCTTTGGTAACAGGTCTCTTTGGAGAATCCTTGGCTGTCACTGGTCGGACTTTGTGTCCAATGAGCGGATGCTGAGAGAGACTCAAATGAGATTTGTTATCTGCATAGTCCGTGAGCATCAGCTGCGGCTGTTTGGACATGTGGCATATTTTCCTGACGCTGATCCTATTCACCAGATTCCCTTCGTGAGGGAGCCTCGTGAGTGGAGGAGGCCAATGGGCCGACCCGTGCTTCGTGGTTGCAGCAGGTTGTTCAGCACCTCAAGGAGATGGGGATGGACCAGGCATCTGCCTGGGGGAATGCCAGAGAGAGGCCCCTGGAGTACCAGCGGAAAGTGGAGCAGTGGCATGCTGCTCCGGTACATGCTCCCTTCCCTGACCTACTTCAAACAAATTATTTTAAAGGTTCTGCAGAACAAACTAGAATGGCAATCTTCAACGTCGCAAAAATCGCCAGATATGTCTCTGCCCACATTATTAAATCATTATCCATACTTTTACCAGGTTTGATTTAAATCCCTGAACCCAGTTTAAAATATTAAATAATTCTGGCTAACAGACCATAAGTCCGATCAGTTTGATATTTAAAACATGTATTCCACATGCCTATGAGATCATAACTGTGACGTTTCACATAGATTGACAAAGCGGTTCAAGAAAGATTTTTTTAAAGAATTTCGTTCAAACCAATATGGCTGCAAGACCATGTGACCTATTAATTATTCGTCAACACCCTGGTATCTCCAAGGCTTGGAGAACATGAAAGTGAAGTTTACCCTCGATCTGTGTAGCCGTTCTGGAGAAGAAGATTATAAAATGTTTATTGTTCAAAAAATCATAGCTGCCAAACCATGTGACCTATGACATCAGAGGTGGAGAACTTTTTGTTCCTCATGGAAATGCGATCGTACCTGTAAATTTTCATCTTGATCTGTTCAGCCGCTACAGAGAAGAAGATTTTTGAAGGTTTTATGTTAAAAACAATATGGCTGCCAAACCACGTGACCGATGACATCATCAATTTTTTTTTTTTGCCAAATATAATTTAGCCCTCGATTACCCTCAAAAGTTTTCATACCGATTGGATAAATCCTTTGACAAATGCAATTATGACATCATAATTAAGTCATGTATGACATCAAAAAAAAAAAAATCACACTTGTTTTGCATGGGGAGTACTTCACATGTGTCAAGTTTCAATTTTTTCCATGGAGCGGTTTCGGAATTACAGAGGTCCAAAGTGTTTCCTTTTTTCCAAAATGGCTGCCACAATACGTGACCGATGAAGTCATAATTATCATTTTAAAAATTGTACATCATTAGTCGCACCTCCACTGAAAATGTTGTGTCATTCGGATAAGCGGTTACAGCGAAAACAGAGAAAATTTACATAGATGTACGTACAACCAGAAAATATAATACCACCGGAGGCATAAAAATTTGAGGTCCTATCTGTGCCTGCTTTTGGTGGCTAACTTCGTCTGCACAGGAGAGGTCATGGCCTATAGTGAGGTCAAAAATTGCCTGAAGAATTACAGGTCAAGTGACTTAACTTTTTAAAGAGGTTGGTCACAGATGTCACGCGGTGGGTTTGCTTGAGAATCGATCCAGACAGAAACTGTGATGATACGGGAATTGTGTGGATCAAGTCATGTTCCATGTAGCCTCCTTCCAAGCCCCCTGAGACGGATACAGCTGCTGTCACTCCAATAGGATGGGAAATTGTTTTTACATAAGACGCCATCTACAAAGTATTAATGATAATTTTCTGTGGAAACAGGTAATTAATGGAAACCAAGTAACTCTACCTTCATGGAAAAGGCTTGTAAGAAGGAGCAATTAAGTGCTTCACACTGGTTGCTCACATGGAGGAAGTCAGCAAGCCAGGCCAGAAGACAGCCTCGAATGTCACAATCTAGGTGCTTGGGAAGAAATGCTAGGTTCCCAACTCTGTCAACTTCACTAAATATGGCCAGCATCTAACACCCATCTGAAACACCAATCTAACACCAGCACTGACCTTCTCTTTCTGTTTCAGGGCCTTTATTGATCGTTTGGAGATTCCAAGAGATGTTTTAATACGAGAATCGGAACACATTCACTTCTTAAATAAAACAATGCATAAGAATCTATTTTAATAAAAATATATAAAAAGGAGGGAAACATCACCACTGCAACTAACATGTCACCATTGTGATCTCTTCATTTTGAAACTACAGTGCCTTCAGAAAGTATTCACACCCCTTGATTTTTGTCACATTTTGTTGTGTTACAGCCTGAATTTAAAATGGTTTAATTACAGTACGTTGTCACCAATCGACACAAAACACCACATAATGACAGAATGAAAACATGCTTTTGGAATTTTTTACAAAGTAATTAAAAAATTTAAAGCTGAAATGTCTTGCATCAATAAGTGTTCAACCCCTTTGCCAGGACACTCCAAATTGAGCTCAGGTGCATCCGATTTCCTTTGCTCATCCTTGAGATATCTACACAACTGTATTGGAGTCCACCTGTGGCCAATTCAATTGATTGGATATGATTTAGAAAGAAACACACCTTTCTGGAGAAGGTCCCACAGCTGACAGTGCATGTCAGAGCAGACACTCAACCATGAAGTCCAAGTCAACTGTCCGTAGAAATCCAAGATAGAATGGTGAGGAGGCATAGATCTGGGGAAGGGTATAAAGCAATTTCTAGTGTTGAAAGGTCCCAAGAGCACAGTGAGCTCCATCATTCGGACATGGAAAAAATATGGAACGAGCCAGACCATTCCGAGAGCTGGCCATCCAACCAAACTGAGCAACTAGACAAGGATGACCTTGGTCAGGAAAGTGACCAAGAACCCAATGACCACTGACAGAACTACAGAGCTCCTGGGCTGAGATGGGAGAACCTGCCAGAAGGACAACAATCTCTGCAGCACTTCACAAATCTTGGCTTTATGGGAGAGTGGCCAGACGTAAGCCACTCCTGAGGAAAAGGCACATGACAGCACGGCTGGTGTTTGCAAAAAGGCATGTGAAAGACTCAGAGCACGAGGCAAAAGATTCTGTGGTGTGATGAGATGAGAATTGAACTCTTTGGCCTGAATGAAAAGCACTACGTCTGGCAGAAACCGAGCACAGCTCATCACCCATCTAACACCATCACTACCGTGAAGCATGGTGCTGGCAGCATCATCCATGGGGATGCTTTTCAGCAGCAGGGACTGGGAGACTTTTACGGATCGAGGGAACAATAAATGGAGCCAAATACAGGAAAATACTTCAGGAGAACCTGCTTCCAAGAGCAAAAGACCTTACACTGCGGCAAAGATTTACGTTCCAACACGACAATGACCCCAAGCATACAGCCAAAGCAACACTGGAATGGCTTCAGACCAAGAACATTAAAGTCCTTGAGTGGCCCAGCCAAAGCCCAGACTTGAATCCCATTGCGAATCTGTGGAAAGACCTGAAGATTGCTGTTCACCGACACTCCCCATCCAACTTGACAGAGCTTGAGTAAATCTGCAAGGAAGAAAATACCCACAATCTAGATGTGCAAAGCTGACACAGACGTACCCAAGAAGACTCAAAGCAGGAATCGCTGCCAAAGACACTTCTACAAAGTATTGACTCAGGGTTTGAATACTTATTGACGCAAGACATTTCAGCTTTTCATTTTTGCCCTCGCCGAAGGAGAGCGTGTTCCATTTGACTTCATTTGTTACTCGAAAAAAATCGAAGATTTTGGTCAGTCGATTTTGTATTCGGTCTGTCTGTCGCCTGCAGGTCACAATTTTAAACCGATCTTCAGGAAACTTCACCACATGGTAGAGTTTGTCATAAGGAACAAGCCTGTTGTTTTTGAGGTCAAAAGGTCAACAACTTGGGTGATATTTCTAAAACCCTCAATTTTCATCCGATTGATTTGAAATCTGAAGAGAAGTTATATTTCATGTCAAATAATCCAACAAGCCAATTATTTTTGAGATCAACATGGACCAAAAGGGCAACATAGGCACAAGGTAAACAACTAAGGTGGTGTTTCGAGAATTCTCAATTTTCATCTGATAGACTTGAAATTTGAAGAGCAGTTGCATATTTAGTCAAGGAATTCAACCACCAATTATTTTTGAGGTCAAATTTGTTTTATAGATTTTGCAAGTAACGTGCTCTGCACGACATCATCTTCTTATTTGTTTGTTTACATTAACTTAAGTGTTTTTCTCCGCAACTGCATGTCTGATCGAGCATAAATTTTCACCAGAGGAGCGACTACTCATGGAGAATGTTTTAATGATAATTGTGATCTCATAGGTCATGTGGTGTGGCAACCATGTTGGAAAAATGGAAAAACTTTGGACCACTGTATCTCTGAAACTGCACCAAGGAAAAAAATGAAACTTGGCACGTGGCAAGTACTCCTCATGGGGAATAAGTGTTTTTTATGACATCATAATTGCATATGTAGAATGCTACATCTGATCAGTATGAAAATACGAGGGTCATCTAGGGATAAAATGGTCCACAGAAAAAAAATTGATGACGTCAGTCACGTGATTCTGAAGCCATATAGTTTTGAAAAAAAAAAACCCTTCAAAAATCTTCTCTGAAGTGGCTGAACAGATCGAGGAAAAACTTAACAGATATGGGCTGTTTCACAATGAGGGTACAAAGTTTGTCTCACAACCACTAAAAATTCAAACTCAATATTTTTATTTCTCCAAATCCAACATTGTTAATTACAATACTTAAATCCAAATTTTTGGAGCATCTGAATGAATATAGTTTATTTATAGCCTGCAAGTAGTTTCCTTATAACTCGTGGCAGTTTAGGTGTTTCCGGAGAGGACACATTTTTGACGGACACATGTAAGGCAATCAGTGCAGGCCATGCAAATAGAAGGTTATTGGCTACACTCAAACTTTGTAGCATAATATCAGTGCAGGTATATACACACTTGGTAAAGCACACAATAAACTTTTAAAAAGACCCTTTATTTATGCAAGAAAAATTCTTCTGCAATATGCATTTCCGGAGAGGACATTTTTTGACGGACGAACGGTGGGACATATTTGTTGAGGGTGAAATAAATATTCATAGTCTGAAATGAATAGTATGTTGTGGACAAAGTACAGAAGAGGTATTAAATTGATGCAACAACAAATAAAAGTCCCAATTTCTGCTTGTATTTGTTTATACTGTTGCGAATTCACGCCCGCCGGCGTGCGGACGGCCACGTAACTCAGATCGTGGCACGTCGCCCACCGGGCGGACAATTCAGTCGTGACCCTCCGGGAACTATCGCCCAGAGCCAGTCACGGGTGGGCCTTTCGACCTCACCACAATCGTGCCAATCGGCCACCCACGTAGGATAGGGTTGTTCGCCAAACTCGACCTACCTAAGTACCCACACGGATGGTAAACCGGGCGATCGTACCTCGCCGCAGGTCGACTCCAGACACGAGCCGCTTGGACGGCCCGTTCCGTACTATCGGGATAACCGAGCGGTGTTATCGTCGACCTCGACGGTTCAGATTATTTACCGGGCGTTTTGCACCCACTACGAACCCTATACGTGAAGCAGGATGGAGGGTCAATGAAGAAAAGACGAAGCGAAACGGGAAAACAGTTCACACAATGCACATTTATTTCCTGGCACACATATATATATATATATATATATATATATATATATATATATATATCCAGTCAAAATGCACATATTGCAAACAAAACAAAAGCAACAACGACGCAGAGTTAATACCGACTACGCACACACACGGCAACACTTATACAGCTTTACTTTACAGACGGCGCCAACACACATTTACACCAAAGCAAAGGAAAGAAGCCACCCTCAGAGACAAGGGGGCAGACAGGCGTGTAGGCCAAATGTGCGCGTGACATGGAGGAGCGGCCAGGTCCGCGAGACCGGGGGGGGGGGGTGGGGGGTCCTACCCGCGTCCTCGTGACACGTTGGCGGGCGAGCCGCAAAATGTGGCCGCACGGCTGTGCCCCGACTCCGTGCTCCTTGGGGGGGTTTGTTGGCACAACATGTGGGGGGGGGGTGGGAACGGGGCCCCCTTTTGCACTATCTCAGCGCGGGGGAAAGGGAGATTGTTGATGCCCTGGGGAAGGGGAGTGGCTGGCTGGCTTGGGTCCCGCGACGAGACGAGCGATCCCACACCGCAACCTCTTCGCCGACCACCGTCCTTCTTGCCTCGGACCCGAGCTCCCTTGCCTGCAGTTCCACCGCGCGCACTCGCCTCAACTTCACCAACGCAACACAACGCATCCCCAACAGCCACTTCTCGACGACCCTCTACAGGCAACTCCAGAACTCAACTCTTCCTGCAACTCTTCTCACCCGACCGACTCGACTTTGCCACTCTCCTTAATTTGCCTTGCGCTCGCCTTTTTATAGGCGCACAGGAGAAGCGTATATGCAAATATTCGGAGCAGCATGACCTCGGGGGCGGAGCCACGTTCGCCAATTGGTCGGAGGAAACGGGGGCGTGAACCTCCCCTGATCCGAGACTTTGCATATATCGACTTCACACACGCGCCTGGAGGCGGGGCCAAGACGCCCCGTACTCGCTAATTGGACGGAGGAAAAGTGGGCGTGTAGCGTTTTTGATCCGAATTTTCCCTCGGAAAGGCCGCTATTTGCGCTCGCGGCTCGGTGCGCTCGGCGCCGAACGGGCCCGAGACAGCCCGACGTTCAGTGTTCACAGGTGGTGCGGTTGTTGGTCGTAGAAGGAGGGAGGTGAAGGTGGTGGCGGGTTTTCGGTGGTGGTTTGCTGGTTATGGTGCCGTTTGGGAATGGCGGTGATGCGATGAGGTGGGAGCGTAGATTGTGGTGGTGGCGTGGTTGTTGGCGTTGTTGTTGTCTGAGGGTTGGAGCGTGGTTGTAGTTGATGATGATGGCTGGTGTGGTGGTTAAGGAGGTTGTTGTGCGATGGTGGTTGAGACGTGGTTGGTTCAAAATAACGATAGAACAGAAAAATGACCGACTCAAAGCGTCGCAGCCCGGATGAATCACATAAATTCCCTCTAGACAACAGGTTTGGGCTAACTACACATGTACTTAGAAGATATCTCACCTATGGGTCCTGAATGGTGGTTTGCGAATTTCCACAGCTGTAACAATACACTGTGAATGCAGTGTACCTGGAGAAAATGAGACAGCTATTTGTCAAAAAAAATGCCAATTTTTATGCCATTATGCCAAAAATGGGCATTTTTTTGTCAAATAAAAAGTGGTCCAAGTTGTGCCATCACAAGTACCAACTACTGGCCCGAATGACAGATACTACAGCCTCTCATTTAGCTATTTAGCATGCAAGGGTACAAAATACCAGAAATGACCATGACTGTAAAACAGCCCATATATGACCACCTATCCATAAGGAACAAAAGGTTAACAGATATGACGTCATAGGTCACATGGCTTAGCATCCATATTGGATTGAAGAAAAACATTAAATGTTTTCTCTGGAACCAGTTAATCAAACAGGCCTGGGTCAGGTGTCCGTTCAAAGCGGGGTTACATCATAGCGGGACATCTTGGTAACCGGTCATCACTGCCAGCATTTATAAAGTTACAATTCTAATTATGTCTCTTGCTAATTACAGAACACACCACTCCACAAACACCATGCAAAATACACCACACTAAATAAGTCCTGGCAAAGGTCTGCAATGTCTCATTGCTCTTTTTCTTGTTAATTAATTTGTAAAAATTTCTTAAAACATGTTTTCACTTTGTCATTTTGGAATATTTTGTGTAGATTGGTGATTTTTTTTTTTAATGTAAGCCATTTAAAATTCAGGCAACAAAAAAAAACAAAAAAATTAATCAATCACACAACAAAATGTGACAAAAGTGAAGGAGTGTGAATACTTTCTGAAGGCACTGTGTAATTGGTGCTGCATGCTGCTAAGGGTTTATCAAAAGAAGTTTGACAAGGTTAGGTTAGATTAGGTATGGGAGCATGCATCAAAAAAGGTCTCCCAACAATGGAGGTGTAATAATACATATTGTCCTTGTAATGAGAAATTCATCAATTCTCATTCCAAATACAATAAGCAATGATTCATTAAAAAATTCAACTACATTCACTTGAACAGTCCTCATCACAAGCAGAGGCAAGAGCTTTTGACAAGAAATGAATGTGAAGAATCACTCAAGAATATGTGATCACTCGATCATCTATAAAGTCCAAGCTCTCTGTAAAATGAGACATTGTTCAAATAGAGAACATATAAAACGAGGAGGGCACTGGGTAGAGCGCATACCTCCACCAGGCTGAGTAGTTTACATTTTGTACATCACTGATCGCCCCGAACTGGATTCGGACCTGAACCAAAATCTAAGCAGCTTGTTCTTATCACCCAACCAGCTCATCCACTACATTTCGTCCGAATCTGTACATAAGTTTTTGAGATACCATGATATGTATCTGTTTTAACCCTATCGCTCAAAAAAAATTATTGGATCCGAATTCAGAGCTTCACCAAAATTGAATAAATTCTTCCTGGTCACACATCCAACCTGTCCACCAAGTTTTGTCCGAATCTGTCAACAACTTTTTGAGATCGTGCTATTTATCGTTTTTAGCCCGATCTCTCAATGGTGAAGAATCACTTTTTGAAATTCTGATCCGTATCCGGATTCGGATCTTCACCAAAATCTAATCAATTCTTCCGTGTCACACATCCAACCTCTCCGCCAAATTTCATCCGAATCCATAAACAACTTTTTGATAAATCCTACACACAGACAAACAAACAGACAAGCCGGTAGTCGGCGATGGGTTGCCGAAGCATGGAAACTATCAGATATAGAGCAAAATGGATGTCATATAGCGGATAGGGAATCACCTTAAGATTATGCATATCAAATCTCATCCAGTTCCATCTACTGATAACTACTCGGTATCCATTTGAATAAAAAGAAACGAAAATGCGGTTTGAAATCAGAAATCCCCAAAGTTTGAGGGGGTGCTGTGAGTGAACAAAGATCTAAATCGAAAATCCGGCTCGATCGTTTGTGCACAATGTATTCCAGACAATTTGTGTGAATTTTCATGACCATCCGACCATAACCTGAGGAGGAGTAGCATTTGGCACGAAGGCACCTCCAGCTCTCGCATATTATCGATTTTTGCACTAATTGACCTTTTACCCCTAACCTAAGCGAAATCGGTCAATATGTCCTGAGGCAAAGTTGTAGTACTCAGAGTACCATGAACCTGCAAAGTTTCATTCGTATCGATGGACTCACCTGGTCGCTAGGAGGCCTTCAATTTTCGCCAATTTTCGCGCATACCCTAATTGTAGGGGGCGCTGCGGGTAAAATATTCCATAAATCACAAAAACCAGAATATATTTGATAGAGCATCACCTGTAGATCATTCGTGCCAAATTTCATAACCCTAGGTGGGATAATGGCTTTCGGAATTCATTTCGCATGAACGGTACAGATTTTGAAGGTTTTTCAGTTGTTGCTAGGGAACCAAAGCGTCCCGAGCAACCATCACAATTTCCAAAGCACTCGGTCATAAGATGGACCTACCACCCGAGTTTGGTCAAAATCCGCCCACGTTTACTATCAATTATGCTGATGACAAACGAACAAACATCCAAACAAACAGACAGAATTACTGACAATAAGGGTCACCTATTTTGGCGACCCAACAGACAGGGGTGAAAACATAACCTCTGTCCAACCTTCGGTGGGCGGAAGCAAGAGCAACAATGCCTTTGCAGTTGTTTTAAATTGCATTCCCCAGTGACTGTAAATCTTACCCCTATCTTGCACATCTTGGACTCCCAGCCCAAAAGCACCATTGAGCTCTCGTTCTGTGGACACATGAATAATTCGGTACCGACTTAAAGATTTTGGGTCATCCGGACCACTGGTTTCACACTGCAAAAAAGGGATGGGAAGCAAAAATAAATTACAAAATGAGAACATGAAAAAGCACACGACAAAACCAAATGGAAATGAATTCATTAAATGGCATTGTTTTTGTAACATTTATATCCTGTCGTCTAAACGACAGGCAACCTGACACACATCAGTGACATGCATTTTTACACAAAATCTGGTTCATGGTAGAGCGTAGTGACAATGCATTAACAGTGGGACACATTTGAACACAATAAGTAAGGGGATGAACGAACAGAAGAAAGGAGGGGAGAAATCACAGTAAACTAAAAGTAAGAGGGTTCGGTTAGCCAGGGTTAATGGGAGGGCATCATAATATGATGGTGCACAAACTGCTTTGGAAGCCTGATAGGGAAGAATATGAGAGATTGAACTTACGAAAGAAGTTCTACAAGCAGAAGAAGAGAGGAACAAAGAAGTGGACATGAATACTAATCCTGGATTTTATGAATTTTATGACTAGTAATCCTGAAAGGGTCTGTGCAACCTTGGGTGAAAATAAGGATGGAAATAAGAAAGAAGGCAGGACAGGAGAGGCAGTAGAAAGAAGCCACCAACCTACATGTGATAATAGCACAGAGTTCCACAACAGGACGTGTGCTTTGCTTCTTTGGGGAATATGCCAATAATACCAAGATATTTTGATACCACAATATACAGGGTCATGTCATATACCAAAAGTCATGACTGAATTTGCGTTGTAAATTGAGCTGAAGGCAATGCAATAACCGTTTGTTTTTCTGTTGCAGGTTAATCTGAAGGGTTGAATTTGTCATGGGTAAGTGGACACTTCGGCAGTGGGCACCAGTTGTGAAGTTGTATTTCAGAAATGGTTGTTGCAGTGTTGTGTGTGCACAGCACGAATTCTGAAGAGCACGTGGTGTAAGAATAGCACCAACAGACAAAGCCATTTAAGGAGATGGGCGACAGCATTCCGACAGATTGGTTCAGTGACAGACGCAAAAAGGTCAGGTCTTCCGAGGTCAGTGAGAACTATAGCAAACATTGCGGCTGTCCAGGAAAGCATTGTGCACTCCCCAAAGAAATTGTGTAAACATCAATCCCGTGAACTGCAGATTTTCGAGACTTCACTGTGATGGATTATGAAAAAGAAAAAAAGATGCTCTAATGAAAATCGTACAAAACCCAGGATCTTACCGGAACTAAAGGACAATATTCATCGAGAAATCCTCAACATTCAGTTGGAAACACTGGCATCAGTGATGGAGTGTGTTATGCAGCGGGAACAATTTTGTGTGGATGCCCGTGGCGGTCACTTATGGATACGATTTTCACAAAATAAATTGTGAACAATCTCCAAAGTGTGTTCTTTCATTTTCATCTTGTGTATTCAGTACAAAATACTTTAGTTCCTCCATTGCTGTTTGAAAGTCAGGACTTTTGGCAGATCCTGTACAAGAGCAATAGGTGTAAGGCAGGTACACTATACCATATGGGATAGCAATACTCCAATGAGTTAACGCCAAAGGGTTTCAGGCAGTGGGAAACTCCAATTTAAGAAGGAACAAGTAAAAATAACGATCCCCAATGACGGGTAGAGTTTAAGTTAATCTATCAATTAAAATTATTTCATGGACTTCAAAAAGGTTAATTGTGTTGCACTCTTGGTTTCACTCAGAGCCGAAGCTCTGAACTACTTATACCACCAACCGCCAAATGGTGGTGAAACATCAGGTGGCAGAGGTTGGATTTGTCTAAAAATAAAAAATATATAAAAAAAGGGTAAAATATAACTATTTAAAATTGTGTTACTCCAAGAAGATCTGCATTAAGCCACCATTATTCATATGCATTCTCCCATCATTTCAAGTGTACATTGAGATTCACCTGCACGTGTGGCTTTTCAAATGCAGTGCAGGAAGCGGCCGCCATAACCAGGAGACAGACACCATGGGCAATACGGAGAGTGTTCCAAAAACACCCTGACAACTTTGGTTGCCCATATATTTAGAACCACAAATGATGCGATACCCTTTGGTTTATATGACACAGAAACTTATAGAGTTTTGTGCACAATATCAATACACTTCAATGTGAGCTCCATTTTTCACATGCAGGACATCAAGGCGGAACACAACTTCTTGCCATGTTCGGCTTAGCAGGATTGCGTCGACAAATGCACGTGCAACTGTGATCCGAGAACGAAGATCCTGCAGGTTTGCCACCTTGATGTTATAGACATCATCGTCGACAAACCCTGAAAAAAAAAAAAAAAGCAATGAGGGGAGATATGTCTGCTGATGGTGGGGGCCAGGAGATTGGGCCATCTCAGCCAATCCAGCAACCTGGTAATGTTTCGTTCAGGATGGCTCGAACGACGAAGGCCCAATGAGGGCGAGCGTCGTCCTGTTGAAAAATGAGATCAGGTTGCAGGTCTTCAATCTGTGGGAAGGCGTAGGAAGTGGGGGAAGGGAATGGAAGGCTTCCAACATTTTCATGCAAATTGTTGAGGTCACTGTATCCTCCACAAAGAAAAACGAACCCGCCAAGTAGTCATGGAGAAAGCCAGACCACACATTGACCTTTGGACTGCCGTGTGTTCAATGACCACGTGGGGGTTTTCAAAGCCCCAGATCTCCACATTGTGCCGGTTGACCTTCCCCGATACATGAAAGCAAGCTTCACCTGCGAACATGACCTTTTCCAGGTAATCTTCATCACCCTCGATGTGACTGAGCATTTCCAAGGCAAACACCTTGCGTTTTGGTCCATCATTTGGTTTGAGTTCCTGCAGAATCTGCACCTTATTAGCATAAAGCTTCAGTGTTTTATGTAAAATCCTGAGTACAGTAGAGGTTGGTCGCTCCAGTTCTTTAGATGCACGTCAAATCGATTGACAACTTCCAGTCTTCTTAAACCTCTTGTACCACTCTCTGATACCAGTCCGCGATGGTGGATTCCTTCCATCCCTTGTTTCTTTTAGGTTTCTGTATCATATAAAACAAAGGGTATTGTTGCATAATTTGTGGTACTCATGATGTGGTACAAACCACGAGATGGTGTATCTATAAGTCCAGCAATCTCTGTGTGTCTGCGACCACTGTTTCTCGACAACCACTGGTACGATCGAATTGAAACTTGCCAGGTATATTGCTGGGGAACTGAGTATGTGCCTTTTCAAGGTTTGATATTAATTGGACAAGTGGTTCCCAAGTTATGGCCATTTGTTTAGGCCTAAGTCACATTTGCTCTACAGCGAGGATACGGCGGCCGTACGCCCTCTGAATTGACAGAAACGTGCGGTGGCCGCAGAGTTTTTGCGGTGGCCTCAGGGTGGCCCAACGCCGTTTGGCTATATTTTACAGGCCGTAGGGGTCGCCGTGGAATTATAGCGCGGAGTTATCATTTTTCATTTCTATGTTCGCCGTAGCAATTCGACAAGCCGAAACAAAAGAACTGGTAAAAAATAAAAAAATAAAAAAATTACCCACTCGTTACCGTCCGTCTGGCCGCACGTTCGCCTTAGGGTCCCCCTGCGGTCCCCCTGCGGTCACCTTGCATCTGCCTTGAAAATTCTATGGCCGCCGCAGGAACGCCCTAAGGTCATCGTGTGACATCAAATCAAAGACCGTACGGCACCCCCACGTTTTCGGTCTCCACAATTTCTAAATACCCCGTGCGGCTCCCCAAAAAATAAAAACATATGTGACTGCTACATTGTGTGACCGTGGAAATACTGCGGCCGCCGTATAATTGCTGGTGGCCGTAGATTTTGGAGACCCCACGGCCGCCGTGGCAAATGTGACTTAGGCCTTACCAAACCAACGACAGGACACGTTGCTGCGTAGGCGTGGCCGATGGGGAAAGGACGCCATTTAGTTACCAATGACAGGACACGTTGCTGCGTAGGCGTGGCCGTCGGGGAAGAAATCCTCAACCGCGTTCCCCATTACGGGTTACAACGTACGGACTTCCGAATAGTGATGACACTGTAGTCTAATAATTTCTCGATTTCTAATGCGCATTTATCGATAAACACAATGCCCCAATCCAGTCGTCGTTTACAAGAGCGAAGGAACGGCTGTTTGAAAGTGTTTTGGTTTTTTTTTTTTTTGCACGTACGGCCATGTGAGAGTGAAGTAACGGCCTGTGTGGTTGTCGTTTCTGGCACACGGTTTGAAAGTTATTTTTTTTTTTTGCACGTACGGCCATGTGAGAGTGAAGTAACGGCCTGTGTGGTTGTCGTTTCTGGCACACGGTTTGAAAGTTTTTTTTTTCTTTTTGCACGTACGGCCATGTGAGAGTGAAGTAACGGCCTGTGTGGTTGTCGTTTCTGGCACACGGTTTGAGTTATTTTTTTTTTTTTGCACGTACGGCCATGTGAGAGTGAAGTAACGGCCTGTGTGGTTGTCGTTTCTGGCACACGGTTTGAAAGTTATTTTTTTATTTTTTGCACGTACGGCCATGTGAGAGTGAAGTAACGGCCTGTGTGGTTGTCGTTTCTGGCACACGGTTTGAGTTTTTTTTTTTTTTTTGCACGTACGGCCATGTGAGAGTGAAGTAACGGCCTGTGTGGTTGTCGTTTCTGGCACACGGTTTGAAAGTTATTTTTTTATTTTTTGCACGTACGGCCATGTGAGAGTGAAGTAACGGCCTGTGTGGTTGTCGTTTCTGGCACACGGTTTGAAAGTTTTTTTTTTATTTTTTGCACGTACGGCCATGTGAGAGTGAAGTAACGGCCTGTGTGGTTGTCGTTTCTGGCACACGGTTTGAAAGTTATTTTTTTATTTATTTATTTTTTTTGTTTTGCACGTACGGCCATGTGAGAGTGAAGTAACGGCCTGTGTGGTTGTCGTTTCTGGCACACGGTTTGAGTTATTTTTTTTTTTTTGCACGTACGGCCATCTGAGAGTGAAGTAACGGCCTGTGTGGTTGTCGTTTCTGGCACACGGTTTGAAAGTTTTTTTTTTTATTTTTTGCACGTACGGCCATGTGAGAGTGAAGTAACGGCCTGTGTGGTTGTCGTTTCTGGCACACGGTTTGAAAGTTTTTTTTTTATTTTTTGCACGTACGGCCATGTGAGAGTGAAGTAACGGCCTGTGTGGTTGTCGTTTCTGGCACACGGTTTGAAAGTTATTTTTTTATTTATTTATTTTTTTTTTTTGCACGTACGGCCATGTGAGAGTGAAGTAATGGCCTGTGTGGTTGTCGTTTCTGGCACACGGTTTGAAAGTATTTTTTTTTTTTTTTTTTTTTTTTTTTTTGCACGTACGGGCACGTACTAGTTTATTAAAAACCAAAATTATCAGTCTTTTTGTAACACCCTGAATAGAAGGCGCACACACACACACACCTCGGTTTTTTTTTCATTTTCTCTTGCACACACAAACAAAAACACACACACAAACACCGATTCCATGCATTAACTATTCCCTGAATGTTAAACCACTATTGTCCAAACTCTTGTCCCCTTCCACACCTTCTCCCTGAACATCTCGACGAGGATCCTTGCCGGCTGATCCTGCTGAAGCTCCAGCATTCTTTGCACACCCTCAAAACTGCAAACGATGACGCGTAATACTCCGGGCGAAAATATCTTCTCTTCTTCCACGAACATCGTCCTCACACCACAACCTTTCGCCAAGACGCCAATCAGGAACACATTTTTCTCTTTTTCTCCTTCCTGTTCCTCTTCCGAAAACGATGCCCTCTCCGGACTAAAGTAACTTGATTATAGACCACGAAAATGCAAGAACGTATTTCCCACAGGATGGGTCATTTTTACTTCGTTTTTATATTTTTATTTGTTTGGAATTTTTTTTTAACTGATGCCAACCTCGCTAAAGTTAATTGTGTATACACCTCAACGAACTACGCGTTATTCCTGCAAGCTTCAATCGTTCCTGCGAGGCTGCGAGGCAAACTATCAAGTTGAGAAAAAGTAAAAATGAGAACATAATCTTTCTAATTTTGAAATAACTGTTTGGAGTATTTGTAATACCTTGCAAGAGAGCTCAGCTGGCTTAATTACAAAACTGCAGCAACATTTTCGGTCTCGCGAGATCAACGCCACGATCCAAAATCCAACATACAGGCCACAGGAACCTCTCCTTCAGAATGAAAATAAATAAATAAATAAAAATAAAAATAAATTCAAAGATTGGATTTCACTTACAATCAGCAAATGAACAATTTATATGAACACATATAGTAGTAATAATAATAAACCAACACATAGCAACCCATTTCATTGAGGAGAGACTAAAGCTGACTCTACACAGATCGTTGGTGCTACCTAATCAGTCTCCTTGGTTGTTGGGCACAATCGTGGACGGGTCACCACTTCACCACTCCAACACAGGACACCAACAAGCTGGCACTCATTTTGCCAACCTCAAAAGGATGACTAGCAGAGTCAACCCCACCTGGTATTAATTCAACAGTAAAGTGGGATTTGAACACAGGATACATAGGATCTCCAAGCCCACCACCCGAACCATTAAGCCGACACCAAGCATGTATTAACCCACCCACACATCAAATGAAAGCACATCAAAGATTCACAGTTTGTCCGGCCATTTTACAACAAGGCCTGAATGAGTAGTCAAAGGAACAGACTCGTGGAGCTGTTCATCCAGCACAACAGTGGGGGGCAAAAGAGATGTATTGGAAGGGGAAGGGGGCAAAGGAGAAACATTGCCGTGATCACCATCGCTGGTACGAGAAGGGGAGGGAGTATCATTGTGTTCATCATCGTCTGAGTTTCCCAGCTCTGGTTCGTTCACATCGCCAGTGTGGATGGCCAGCTTGTTTGAAGATCGGATATGTTGGCGATTCCTGCGGAACAAACGGTTTCCTGTGAGCCGCCTCGCACGCAAGCTGTTGACTCTCAGAAACTTGTCTTCTGATTGTGTTGTGGCGTTGGGTCTGCCAGACCTCTTCCTGTCAGAGTTTCCTCCAGTTTCCAAGTGCCTTTTGATTTTGTCGGAAACTGTACTCACTGACACCTTGGCTTAATTTGCAATTTCTCTAAAGGAAAGACCTTCACTTTTAAGGGTTATAATGGTCTGTCTGTCTTCCTTTGTTAATTGTCTTTTTCTCACCATTATGATAGCAATATACTACTTCCTGCAGTACAATATTGTCAAAATAATGCTTCAGAGGGTGCAGCAACACAATCTGTTCCAACACTGCTTTTATACAGACCGAGGGTTTGTAAGTAATCAACAAAAGTTGAGACACCTGCAGGAAATGTTTGCAGAACTTTCAAGGCTTAATTTACTTCCATTGCTGCAGAACAGCTAGAGTTGCTAACCCATTACTTGTTCCCTGAAAAGGGCTTTTTTAACAACTCTGAAATTTACATTATTTTTCAGTTTTTGGTAACCTAAACTTTTTTCTTAACCTCTGGCAGTTTACTGCTTAACTTTGCACCATTTCAGGTTATTCACTGGACTTGAACTGCATAAATTTCTGTAAAAACTGAAAAAAGGGGGTGTTCTAAAACTTTTGACCAGTGGAGTAGGTCCACGGCGACCTGGTTGAATGGTAAATCTGGAATCTGTGTCGGTGTGAACGGTTCTGGAGGAAGCTTATTTTGGTAATCTGCACATGTAATGCAGTTTTTTCACTGCTTCTTTGATCTGTTGGTTCATTGTTGGCCAACAGAGCACTTCCCGAGCATGCTGTTTGCACTTTACAATCCCAAGGTGACTGCTGTGTCGGATGGAGAGCATGTGCTAACAGAGGATCAGAGGCACTGCTATATGCATACCTTTATAAATAATTCCATCAGAGACACCTAACTCACTCTTTGAATCCCAGTATGGTCTCAATGGAATGGGCACTTCGTTTCAATATCTGGGCCATCCAGTGCAGATCACGTCCAACAGAAGTTGTGACTCCTATCGAGTCACTTCCTGCTGCCGGACATACCTCTCCTTGGTGATGGAGATGAAGTCTAACATGGAAACCTGCTACAGATTGACTTCTTGTCCCGACAACTGGTGAGTCTGATAAGCACGTGATGGTGTACCTGGTCGCTGTATGTCTTTGCCACTTTTATTGAGTACCTCAAGATCGTACCACTGCAGTCATAACAGCATCCTCTGCAGACACATGGGAGCAGACAGAAGAGGTTTTTTGAAAATCTCTTGAAGTGGCTTATGATTTGTAAATACAGTCACTGTCTTGCCAAATATATAGCAGTGGAATTTCATACAGGCGTGGAGGATTGAAAGCATTTCTTTTTTCAATCTGAGCATACCGTTGTCCCACCTCCGAGAGGGATCGAGAAGTGCACGCAACCAGCTTCCCCTCCTACCTCGAGACACCATTGAGACCGCTTTCACTTGCATCTGCATGGATCTCGACTGGTGCCTTTATGTCAGAGTATCTCAGAACATGCTGCTGACAGTAGAGATCCAATAGTTTATGGAAAGCTTGGTCCTGTGCAGGTTGCCAGTCAAAATACTATCAGCTCTCAGTGGAGCTCAAAGTGGTGTATTGAATTCACTCTGTTGAGGAATAAATTTAGCCAGGAAAGCAACAAATCCAAGGAAACGCTGCAAATCCTCTTTGTTCCATGGAATAGGCATATTATGGAGGGCTTCAATTATTGAGGGGTCAGGCTTGAGTCCATCTGCAGTAAGTAGTTGTTAGAGATACCGAACCTCCTTTTGGCGAACTTTGCATTTTTGCATGTTCAATTTGAGGTTGTAGGATGTAACCCTCTCCACAACGTGCTTTAAAATGCTGTCGTGATTATCTCAATCTCGTCCAGCAATCAACATATTGTCCATGATCACTGTGGCACCAATGATGCCATCAAACATTTGATACATTACCCGTGGAAATATTTCTGCGGCACATTTCAATCCAAATGGAAGCCTCTGCCAACGAAAACGACTGATCGGTGTGTTGAAGGTCATCAGTTTTGATGACTCCTCATCCAGGAGAATCTGTCGAAACCCACTCTATGCATCCAACACTGAGAACAAGTTGGCTTTTGGTATGTTGGAGACCACCGCTTCAACTGTCTTCATGGGATAATGCCCATGTTTAATGGCCTTGTTGAGATCTCTAGGATCCAAACTTATTCTTAGCTTGCAATTGTGAACTGCAGCTACCATTGAGCTGACCCACTCGGTTGGCTCCTCCACCAGAGTTATGAAGCCATTATCTACCATCTTGTTCAATTCCTCAGTGATCCTAGCCATTAGCGCAGTGGGTTGCTGATTTGCAGAGTGTACAACCTCATTAAATGTTGGGTGTATTTTGATTTGGTCGACCCCTGGAAGGGTACCTGACATCCCGATGTTTTTGGGAAAATCTCGTTGCTCTTGGGGAGCAGATTGATCATCCACTGACTGAACTCCTGCCAGGGAACTCAGTCAAGCAATGAGGCCAAGGTTCTTAGCGGTCTCCACCGATATCACATTCTCCTGATCAACATTGACCAGCTCGCATGAAGCTATTACAGACCTCCCCTTGAATTCCAGGGAAAGATCCGTGGAAGCAACTGGCCGAATGATGTGGTTGGAGTAAGTTCTCACGGTTCTCTTAGACTTGTGAAGTTCAGTATTAACTGGGAGTCTTTGAAAATCCCTGAGTGTAAGTATACTGTATTGCACGTTGCCGCTGTATCAATACGGAAGGTGATGTTTGCAATGCCACTGACTCTGACAGTCTGGGACCATTTGTCATCTTCCAGAGTGCCGATGTCAATCTTGTATATTTGAAGAACCCCCAAACTGTCTTCAGGTAGTTGTTCCTTGTTTTCTCCAGCATCGACGAGGAATGTTTTGCCCAGTCAGTGTCACCTCGGGCAGACCAACATCCAATGGTTCGGGTGTTTGTAATAGGAACAGGCGGAGCCGACTGCAGGACATTTCCCTTGCTTCCACAAATGCTGCCATCCTTGCCACATCTTCCTCATGTTTTAAATGCTTGCAGCTGCGATGACGAGGCACAAGGCTTGGGACTTGATTTGCTCTGAGCCGTGATAGCTGAGTCACCAAGTTTGTCAGTATCTTCATTCCGCACTATGCGGATTTGCTTGCGAGACACCTCAAACTGTTGTCCAATCTCCAGAGCCTTTGCTCGTGACAGTCCTTCACCTTGATCCAGTAACCTTTCCTGCACCTTGGATTAAAAAATGCCATCAATGATCACATCTATGAGAATGTCCAAGGGATCGGCAAACTTGCAGTCCATGAGAATAATCCTCAGGTCCTGTACAAAGTTATCAAAGGTCTCTTCAATTTTGTTTCCGCTGCTTGAACCGGTGCCGGGTGATCCGCTTGTCCTTTCTCGGTCACACATGTGTTTCAAAATGATCGAGTACCTTGAAGGGATCATCTTTTCTCAGTCTCCTCGCATGTGAACGTTTTCTAAACCTCCAAATAAATCCACTGCATCCCAATCGATATCCGGGTAGTCAAAGTTCGGAAATGCCATACCCTACTTATGGATGGTCATTTGTTAAAAAAAATCAGCAGGTCCGGTTAACTTCTGACACCATGTCAGAAGATAACTGGCTTTATTCCAAACCGAATCAGCATTGCGGGTCTTGCGAGATCAATGCGGTCCACATGGAGCCGCAGGAACCCCTTTACATTACAGTACCGAAGAGTGGAGCGACTTTGAACAGTGGGGAAACTTTGATCGTTTTCCAGAAAATGGTCCCATTGATTATGTTTTTTTTAAATGTATTTGCTCTGAAAAGGTAATTTATAATTATAAGGATGTTTTATAGGTATTAATACTTATTTTTATGACAAATTATTTTTGTAAGCCAGCACCCCACGCAGCGGAAGCTGGGTTTTGCAATCACTTCTGTGTTTCTCTCTGGGCCTTAACTTTTTTTACCATTTGAGCTTTTGTTATCAAAATTTCAACAAACCTTTACTTAATCTGAGCAAATACCACCCCTTGCTTTGCTGACTGGAATGCTAAGAGAGGGGGAAGAAAAAGAGTGGGGTGAGAGAGGAGGGAGGGAAGAGAGAGAGAGGATCAAGGAGGGGTGGGGGGAAGGCAAGGAAGCGTGAGGTGGAGAGGAATGGAAGGCAGACGTGCGGTGGAGCGTTAATTACGATTCGTGCTGTCTCATCAAAGTGATGACGCATAGAAAAACAGTGAAGAGAGAAACAAAGTAATGTCTGAAATCCATTTTCCTCCAGTCATGATATAAATACTGCCAAAAGACAAACACCACCCAGACACGTCCGGAGACAAACTCCCGTCCGGACATTAACACTGCCCAGACACATTCAGAGACAAACACCATCCATCCACAAGGACGGTGCTCTGTACAAAACGTCAGTGCCGCTAAAGGAGTCTCCTGGGCTATTGGGCACAATCCTAAATGGGTCGTCACTCCGACCCAGGATACTGAAATGGCTCAATCATCCCAGAAAGCTGGTACTCATTTTGCCGATCTAGGAAGGATGATAGGCTGAGTCAACCCCACCTGGTATCAAGTCAATGGCAGTGGGATTTGAACACGTGATCCGAAGATTTTGAACTCATGACCCCACACACACACACACACACACACACACACACACACACACACACACACACACACACACACACACACACACACACACACACACACACACACACACACACACACACACACACACACACACACGCTTGGCCGATGCCAGAAAAAGTTCGGGAATTGGCAGGTTGCAGTCAGTGTGAATACCAGCTGCAGTACTTACTGTATACAACCCAGAAATCTTGAGCAGCTTTCACCGAAAAACAAATTTGCATTTATATAGACGTTTCAGAGATTGGTTCACAAACATTATTCTTTATAAACAGATGCGTGTGATGGGTGGAAAAAATTGGCTCGTAATTTAGAAAACACGTTAATACGGCAAACGGCTTGGAAATCGGGTGATATTTCACAACTCGCTCAGGGTGACAGAGGAGGAACCACTTGCTCAGGGTGATGGAGCACAAACCACTCGCTCAGGCCGATGGAGCACGAACCACTCACTCTGGGTGATGGGGCATGAACCACTCACTCAGGGTGACAGAGCACGAACCACTCGCTCAGGGTGACGGAGCATGAACCACTCGCTCAGGGTGATGGAGCAGGAACCACTCGCTCAGGGTGATGGAGGCTGGAGCACAAACTACTTGCTCAGGGTGACAGAGCACAAACCACTCACTCTGAATGAAGTGGCACGGCAAAAAGGTCCGCAGAAAGTGAACAATTCAATCAGAAAGATGTAGTGCGGTACCGCTGCCGACAATGGGCAATCGGCAAGTGGCATAAGCACTCATGCAAGCACTCCAATTAATTGGTTTATAAGAAATGGTTGGCCAGGCTGTCACTGCATACCATAAAGGATCCCTTTAACTTTAAAACCGTCTTCATCGCACATGCAACAGTTAATGAAATAAAATTAATTAACGAAATAAAATGACTTCATCCACAAAAGAGTTGCAGCTCATTGCAGAACAATCCAGGAGACATCGCAAAGTTCAATTGCCCGTGAAATAAACATTGCAGAAAATCCACCATTTTGCCTGCTCGTCTGTGCACGTGTCACATGGTACATCGGTTCGGAGTCTGCGCAAATGATATAACTATATTTTAAAACTTCCGTTTTTTACCAGATTTGCTTTGTTTCCCAGTCAAGCACCTCAATAAACCTCCAGAAATAGAGACACACATCTGGCAGACGCTATGGATAGGCAGTCCCTCTGAAGGACAGTCCACAAGGTCTTGCAGTGAAAGCATTAAATCATGCAGCTCATTCAAGCTAGTTAATTTTGTTACATTCTTAAAAAAATATGTTCACTCAATATAATTCTCCAAACAGGACAATAAGATAAATTTAATGCTTTGGAAATTTCAAATTTCTTGTGTTTGTATGGAGGAGGGAACATAGCCTTCCTTGCTAAAAGTAAATAGGTACGTCGACTTAGTTATGACTCATTATTTCTTTAAATTATCATATTTCACGAAAGGTTTCGACAATTATTTAATCAGGACGAGATCCCATCCTCAAAAACGAAATAATATTTCGATAATATACTTTTATCATCCTGTGAGAGTAGATCGTGGAAAATCGTATCATATAATGCATTAAATTGCTCCAAGCACCTAATTTGAAAATTATAGTACTTACAAAAGCTAGGTACACAACGATTTGCAGCTATGATGAACGGGCATTCGATAAGAATGAGGAAAGTGAAAAAAAAACCTTTATCGTGAAGAAATCGTTGCGGCCTGTTCCAAGTCAAGGCATGGTTGAGCAGGCCAAAAAACATGGCGGCTTCAGATCCCAGCGAGGTTCCCCAGGAAACGCCTTAAGACCACAGAGAGTGAGGTTACTGAAGATCGCCTGATGAAGGATATAATTAAATAAGGCCGTTGATTATCTTCAAAAGGGGGTATTTTAATTAACCCAAACACACAATTTTCACTTTTGCACTTCCATCAAGTTTTCTTCGTATGCATGCAAAGTTTCAGACTGCGAGGCTTTATGGTTTTCGAGTTATGGAGAAGACACACTGACATTGTCTTTTAGTTGTGTGATATAGATATATATATATATATATATATATATATATATATATATATATATATATATATATATATATATATATATATATATATATATATATATATATATCAAAACATGAGGATTGTGATGAGCACTTCGTTGATCCCCAATGGACACAGTCCACACCAAAGCATTGTCTCCAACACAGAGGCTTCGGCCCAGTGACTCTGGCAACGAGACAAAGATTATATGGTCATCATCAGTTAAACATCAAACGGAAAAACCGATCCACGTTTTGGTCTTATTTGCCCTGATCAAGATGGTATATCGATAAATATCTAACCAATGATGACTACTTTCTTTGTTTAGACATCAAACACACCTCCTGACTGTAATTGTGAGCATTGCGGGGATTAAGTCTCACACGGTAAAACCGAAGAATCTGCAAAGAAAAACCATCCATCTGCCACCCAGACAATTGTTCTTGTTAATGCAAACCATTCAACCAGAAGGCACTTGATGTGACCAGCGGGAAAATCGAAACATGAGGAGTGTGACCTGCACTTCGCTGATTCCCATTGGACGCATTCCACACAAACCTGTGGTATCTCCATCTCAGTTCCATTAAGTTTCCATCTCAGATCCCTGGTCAGTGTCCAAGTCGCACATCGGTTGAGCAAGAATGGAAGCACCAAGGACCTGAAGGTTCAGACTTTCGTACTCCTGCACAGATACCGACAGTGCCACACCCAATGATCCAGTGAATTATATGACTCCCAATGCCCGAACCAGATGTTTATTGACCTCTGGCTCACAGCCCATAGAGACATGAATATCACTGCCAAGGAAAGTGAATCTCTCCGTGACCTCATCATCCTCGCTACAAATCGGAAGAGACAAGATAGCAGCATCCAAGATGTCATTGAAAGCCTGGATCTTAGTTTTGACCCAGGAAAACTGTAATCCTAGTGGCTCTGGCTCCTCTTTCAGCACCTCGAGGGCCCCCAAAAGGATAGATAGAGTCGCCGCAAAGATGATTGCATCATCGACGAAATCAAGGTCAGAGATCTTGACATTCCCAAACGATGCACTGCAGCTTAATCTCTCTGACATCCTCCCCAGAAAGCAGTCCACACAAGTGCTGAAAAGTGTGGGGGCCAGTGCACACCCCTGAAAAACTCCAGCAACAACTGGAAAAAAGTCGGAGCTGCTCTCACCACATCTCACAGCACTCTCAATACCAGATTATAGCTGAGACATCAGATTGATCAATTTTGGTGCCACCCCACAAAGATGAAGAATCCTCCAGATGGCATCCAGATTCATGGAGTTAAAAACTTTGCAGAGATCAACATCGGCTGCAATCTTTCAGTGCCGAAACTCTCATCTGCTTTCAGTGAGTGCCCAAATGGCAAGGATACGGTCAATCATTGACCTCTTTGGTGTAAAGTCTGACTGCTCTGGGCGCCGGTGCTCAAGCAGATGGTGCGAACCCCATAAAGAATTATCGGAGCAAAAACCTTGCCCGGCACTGAGAGCAGCGTCACCCCTCAGTAGTTCGTGCAGTCCTGTCAATCACACTTCCCTTTCCAGAGAGGAACAACAAGGCCCCTCTTCCAATCAGTTGGGATGATGCCTGTGTTGCAGGCGGAGCACAGTACTGCATGCAATGACATGAGTAGAGCATTTCCACCAGCCTTGAGAAGTTCACCATGGATGCCACAGATCCCAACAGCTTTACCCCATTTCATCTGGTTCACCATAACCTGTGTTTCCACAAATGAAGGTGGATCGCAGTTGATTGGAGGGTCGGAAATAGGGATAGTAACACCCATGATATCCAACTCATCAGCTGGTGGGTCTGCATGGTACAGCCGCTCAAAGTAACTGGCCCAGCAGGCCTTCACTTTGGACACTACCCTCCACTCGAGCTGCAGCACACTAAGGGATGGGCTTGGCTTAACGCAATGTGCAAGTTCCCCTGTAGGCAGCATGAAAATCACTTGACCACAAGTGATGCTCTACCCCCTCACAGATCCCTCGTACAGAGGCCTCTTTGTGCACCCTCAGCACAAGTACAGTTTTACTCCTCAACTCCCTGAACAGCTCAGCTCTGCCATTCAGCCTGGCCCTGCGACTCTGGTCCATGGTATCCAGTGTCCCTTAAGAGTCAAAATAATTCTTCGCCCTAGGGGGAGTTCCACGACATCCACCAGCAACATCAAGGATGGTGGTTTTGAAGGCACTCCACAACTCTTTAGAATTATCCAAAGCACCCAGACCCACCAAATCCACACTCAGCCTATTTGTAAACTCCTCAGCTACCCTGTCATCCTTGAACTTGCTTACATTCAGCCTCGGCTGGGATGGCACCATTCTTCCGGATTGAATCTGCAACTTCAGAGTTGCTACAACAAGCCTCTGATCGGTATTGAGGAACTGAGCACTCCCGTATACCCTGCAGTTCTGGATCATCCTCCAGTGACCATGAACAAGCAGATGGTCAACTTTCTTTACCACACCACCAGCATTGGAATACCTTGTCCAGCGATGAGGTTGTGGGCACTGAAACCATGAACCAGCCACACTAAGTCCATGACTTCTTGCAAAGTCAAGGAACTTAGTGCTATTCTAGTTCACAGTTCCAGACCCATGTGGACCAACATATTTCTCATATCCATCCCTGGGGCACTGATCAACCACGGACTCGGGAGTGGCATGGAATGCGTCCTTCATGGTGAGATCACTCGCCTCAGTCTGAGCGTATTCAGAGACCAGGAAAACGACACCAAAAGAGTGACGAATCCTTCATCTCATAATACACTCATTGACAGGTATCATTGGAGTCAACTTATTGGACACAGCTGCAGCAACTCCTTGGGCATGGTAACCATCAGAGTGACCAGACCAATAGTAAGTGTCACTACCTGCAATGATCTCGCCACTATCCGGTCTCCATCACTCAGAGAGTGCTGCAATACCGATGTTCAAACACTTGAACTCAGATGGTAACAGAAACAGGTGATCATCCTCTCTTCGGGATAGGACATTCTAGGCAACCACCCGAAGGGACCGCCTCAGGTTAATCAAAGGTGACCGCCATCTGGTGCACGACACCTCAGCACCCCTCCGACACACACCAACACAATCTCACCCAGGAAGTTTACCCTGTGCTTTTCCTTCTGCCTTCAAGGAAGGGGATCCCTGAAGGCTTTGTCCCAATCCCATCATCTGGTGAGCTGCCCTGCGAAGGGCAACAGCAGAGGAGATTCTCACACGGAGTGGGTTTTCAGTTTTCTTTGCATTTGTGGCTTTTGCGGAACGAAGTGTTTTGCGGTGCCTGGAGTATAATTCCTGCCACCAACCTCCTAAGTAACCCAACTGCAGGAGGACGTCCGCAGACACAGTTGGGCACTAAATATGCATGCCTGTTGGCTCACAAGGAGCTCCTCTGCCCTTTGTTGTACATAAATGCTTACAAGTACATAATATATAAATTTCATGTTGCTTGTATTTAAATGGATGATTTGAGAGTTATTTGAAGTGTGCTCAAAGGCTATACAATCAAACAAACTGAATGAATAGATGACTATATTTTTCTTCCATCCTAGGATAACGCATGAAGGCGGTGCCAAAGTTTGAGGGCCGTGATTATAAACATTTCAGTTTTTTGTCTTTGGAGTTGAGTTGAGTTGGAGTTTTGGAGTTAGAGACCCAGTGTTGGAGTTGGGGTAAGAGTGGGAAAACAGGAAGAGATGTTGAGCTATGGGCACAGCAGCATATACGTGTCTCTGCTTTGTCGCAGGACCAGTGGATGACCTTGGAGACATGGACCATCTTGCAGCCATCCCTCACCTTCACCTCATTGCTCCTGCCATCCTACTCACCCCGAGCCTGCACATCACAATCGTGCTAGCTTTGTGCAAGCCGCAAGTCCTTGCCTGCCCCATTGTTTCATGTGAATACATTACTTATTAGCTTCACCATTGTGGGGTTCGGCTTGACTGTTTTATTTCCTTTCATTGTGCACAAGTACATGTGCTTGTTGTCTTTTAAGTGCCTGGTCTGTTTTTTTTTCGTTTTCCTGTTTTCCTGCACAGAAACTGCCAGTTTCAGCTGCATTGGGTGAACCTTGGGGAATCCTAGTAACTTTGAGCATAGTGTAACCACCGTTGCAGAATCTGTATATGTATTTATAAGACCTCCAGCTCAGAGCGACCGTGTTGATGACGCCTCTGACATTACAATACTTTATTTCTGCTCACACAGTATTCGAGAAATCTGAACAACTCACAATCTGCAAGGGCTTTTGCCTGTAGCTCAATGAAATACTGTTCTCCCTTTTTGGGCTGGCACCCCAGCATCACATTTGTCTCTCGTTTTGATTCTGTGGAATATAAAGCTCTCAACATTATTGACATCTCCCACGATGAGGCCAAACCAAAAGGCCTATTACTCTCAAATTGACAGTGCGGTGGTCTCTGTTTTTTTTTTTTTAACGACCTCTCCTCTCGTCTTTGTCCTTCTGCTCTCTCAGCCCTCTGACATGCCTCGGTTAATGTCCAAAAATTCGGGTTTTCTACCAGCATCCACTATTTTGTTCCTCTCGTCACGTTTTTGGAATGACCATCTGGAGGCTGCTCAATCACACCCCTCACTCCAGGGCTTCAAGCAGACAATGCACTATCATCTCATCTCATTCCCCAAACCTACTTACAATATCTTCTACTCCCATTAACCCTACCTAACCCAATTCCTTCTTATATGCACATTCCTTTTTCTTCTGGTCTTCGTTTCCTGTTTGTTAACTCCATTTCTTTTACCAACTGCTCCACTATCAATTTGATGCCATTTTACCATCACCTCACTCTTCCATGGTCCTCAGTCATGTATATAATTCAAAATAAGAGCAGGGTTTTTTGATAAAACAAATCTTTGCCTTACATATTGGCAGCCATACTTGTTTCTGAGGATCTCTTGATTTTTGGAGATTATTCAACAATCTGCTTGTTCTGTCTTGTGCAGTACCGTTTACTTACTAGTTGATTTAATGCCCTGAGGACAACTTGAAATGGAAACCTATAGATGGGCAATAATATGCTTCCTACCTATCAAAACGTACAGGCTTGGAAATATCCAGCCCCTCCACCTCTCTGAACCAATTTTTTTTTAATGCTGGCTCAGTAAAAGTTGGACATCCAAGTCACAGCAATGTCTGTTGTTACGTGGATTGCCCGAAGTCCTTCATCAAATCTCCATTGGTGACACTCATTCACAATGTGATGAATAGTCTGATCTGGGTGACCACAGTCACATGTTTGGCTATCTTTGAAATTCCATTTGTGGAGGCGGTGTGATGTCCTTGCATGAAGAATACATATCCTGTTGTGCGCAGACCACCATTTCCGGGGAAGGTCGAAACCTGGAGGCTCTTCTTTAGGATCACTCACCACTTCTTTGTTAGCAATATCATTGTCCGTCCAGAGATTATGCCACTTGCCCATTGTTAAACCCCATACCACTCAAAGCATTTCCAGAGCACCAGAAAGGTTTGCGTGACTTTAGTCGCATATTTGATAGATTCCACAGGATATCAAGAGGGTGCAGGAAATCGAAAATAAGTTTTCGATTTCCTGCAACTTCTTGAAGGGCTTTTCAAAAGGTGTAGGGTGCAGGAAATAAATAACAATGTGATGAATAGTCTGATATGAGTTTCGATTTCCAGCACCCTCAAAATAAGTTATCCTTTTAATGGTGCTCAACTTCCTCATCTCTGCAAGTCTGTGGTTAGCACTGCAGTGGTCAAGGCAGAGCATTTTAAAGAGCAAGAACTCCCGAGACAGATAAGAAGGGAGAAAGACTGAAACAAAATAAAGTACTCTTTGTGGTGAATGGAAGGTCGTGACGTGTGACCACGTGATGCCCGGCTCGAGCACAGAAGAGATAAAGCTGAGGGTCGGCTCGGCCGCGGGGTTTTGTCCCTGGGGCATTGCCGTTGTATGTCGCCGGCTCACTTGGTGCTCATTGAATGGTGAGAACACTGATTGATATATAATACTGATTTATTTTGCAGTGATTAGTTGCGCGTGTGTACCTCACTGCTTGTACTCCATGCTGCGTTTGTATTTCCTGGTGTGCCCGTAGAAGCGGCTCCAATCAAATGGAATAAAGCCTAAACTCTGAAGGTTCTTCTCTCGCTTTCATTTAAATTTATTCCATTTGGTTTTCTCGGCTCTCTCAACCAACGATGGACAAGATCTACAAACCAGAGAGGTTCGACGCAGACCCAAACGCGACTGACGCAGAAATGAAATGGTCGCATTGGTTCTGTTCCTTCTCACACTATCTGACCATCATTGAGGAGGGAGCTGACAAATTTACCGCTCTCATGAATCATGTCTCGCCCAGCGTGTACAGGCTCTTCTCGGAGTGCGACACTTACGAAGCAGCGATCGACGTGCTGCAGGCGCTCTACGTGAAGCGCAAGAACGAGGTGTACATACGACATCTTCTCAACACACGCAAGCAAGCAGCCGGGGAGACAATCGATCAGTTCCTGCAAGCTCTGAATCAGCTGGGAAAAGACTGCAGCTTCCGGGCCGTAAGCGCCGAGGAACACCGAAAGGAAGCGACACGGGAGGCATTCATCCAAGGACTCAGATCAGCCCACATACGGCAACGCTTACTAGAGAAAGCGCAACCCACTCTTGACAAGGTAGTCGATCAGGCACGAGCGATGGATACGGCTCAGCAGCAATCTGAGTCATTTGGGACACCGATGCTGCTAATGAACGCTGCTACGATGGGAACCCAAGGAACCCCACTGGCACAGACACAGCCAGACACAGGGGATGGAGAAACACCCGAGGAGCCGGATACCCAGGCCACGACAAACTCCTCAGCAACTGCTCCGGTTGGTAAATGCTTCTTTTGTGGGTACAAAAGGCACCCCCGTCAAAAATGTCCCGCCAGAGATGCCACATGCATGAATTGCGACAAGAAAGGGCATTATGCCAGGGTATGTAAATCTACTCTAAGGAGAAATAAACCCACTTCTGCGGCTCTCTACTCGCAAAATAAATTAACTGCAGCCTCCCCGGGGAATCTATCCAAGGCTATCATCAACGTACGAATTAACGGGCATATGGCTGAGGCACTGATTGATACCGGTAGCTCTGAAAATTTCGTCAACAGCTCGCTAGTGAAGGGCAGGAAATGGAAAATCCACCCGACAGACAATACGGTATGCATGGCCGCCACCTTACTACAATCCCGCGTACGAGGGTACTGCAATGTTGAATTGGACGTAAAAGGGTACACGCATCGGGATGTAAGGGTACTGGTGCTTCGTGATTTGTGCGCAAACGTAATTCTGGGTCATAATGTCCTCAAGCAGCACACGAGCGTCGAAATACCCTTTGGAGGAAGCAAACCTCGTCTAATTTTAAATGCGTTGACCACCGCGGAGGTGACGTCCCCCCAGCTGTTCGCTAACCTGTCGCCGGTCTGCAAACCGATAGCGATCAAATCGCGGCGATATACCACTGCTGACATGAATTTCATCACTTCAGAAACCAAGCGATTACTGGAAGAAGGAATTATAGAACCGAGCGAATCGCCATGGCGCGCACAGGTGTTAGTAACCAGCAGTCAGAACCATAAGAAACGAATGGTTGTCGATTATTCCCAAACGGTCAATCGCTTTACCCAACTCGACGCCTACCCCCTGCCGCGCATAGACGAGATGGTCGAACGCGTGGCCAATTATAAGGTATTCAGCACCATCGACTTGCGGAGCGCCTATCACCAGATTCCCATCCGAGAGGAAGACAAACCTTACACCGCATTCCAGGCAGGGAGGCGCCTCTACCAGTTCAGAAGGATACCATTCGGTGTCACGAATGGAGTAGCTTGCTTCCAACGAGTTATGGACGACATCATTTCAGATGAAAACCTCAAAGACACTTTTGTTTACGTGGACAATGTCACAGTGTGCGGTAGGGATCAGGGGGAACATGACATGAATCTGGACAGATTCTTGAGCATTGCTAGAAAATATAATCTGACTCTCAACTATGAGAAATTCGTATTCTCGGCAAAGTCAATTGACCTTCTCGGCTACACGATAGCCGACGGCACAATTAAGCCTGATCCTGAACGATTGCGCCCGCTCCGTGAGCTACCACCACCTCAAGACCTGCAGACGATGCGCCGGGTGATCGGCATGTTCGCTTACTATGCGAGATGGATTTCGCAATACTCCGAGAAAATACATCCCCAAGTGCATTGCAAAAACTTTCCACCAGATGCCGCTGTTGTAAAAGCTTTCCACAACCTCAAAGATGATATCAGTAATTCCGTGGTTTTATCGATCGATAGCTCGGTGCCCTTTGTGGTGGAGACCGACGCTTCAGATCACGCCATAGCTGCTACGCTTAATCAGTCTGGGAGACCCGTCGCGTTCTTCTCGAGAACTCTCTCTGGAAGCGAGCAGAGACACTCAGCGATAGAGAAGGAAGCGTATGCCATCGTCGAAGCGCTGCGCAAATGGAGACATTATTTGCTGGGAAACCACTTCACGCTCGTTACGGACCAACGATCCGTGGCATTCATGTTTGATGGGAAAAATAACGGGAAAATTAAGAATGAAAAAATTATGAGATGGCGGATAGACCTAGCTTGCTATAGTTACGACATTGTTTACCGGCCCAGGAGGGAAAACCCTGCTGCAGACACCTTCTCTCGGGTCTACTGCTCGGCGACAATCAGTCGGGCTTTGCAAGACCTCCATGTGTCTCTTTGCCACCCGGGGGTAACCAGGATGGCACATTTCGTACGCAGACAAAACCTTCCCTATTCTATCGAAGATATTAAACAAATGAATGCTTCATGCCCTGTTTGTGCTGAACTAAAACCCAGATTCTATGGCGCGGCTTCAGGCAGATTGATCAAGGCCACTTCTCCCTTCGAGAGACTAAACATTGACTTCAAAGGGCCCCTGCCGACCGAGACAGACAACAGATACATATTCACTGTTGTTGATGAGTATTCAAGGTTCCCTTTCGCGTTTCCGTGCTCGGATATGACCTCGGGCACTGTCGTGAAATGTCTGTCTGACCTCTTCGCTATGTTTGGGAAACCTTCGTACATACATTCAGACAGAGGGCCGTGTTTCATGTCGGCCGGGCTAAAACAATTCCTATTAGAGCACGGCATCGCAACTAGTCGAACGACGGGTTACAACCCACAGGGAAACGGGCAGGTGGAACGGTATAATGGAGTTATTTGGAAAGCCGTAACTCTGGCGTTGAAATCAAGAGGACTGAGCCCCGAGCGGTGGGAGGTTACCCTTCTCGACGCTCTGAATTCCATACGCTCTCTGCTCTGCACGTCCACCAATGCGACTCCTCACGACCGAATGTTTACTCACCAACGACGTTATGTTGACGGCCAATCGGTGCCCAACTGGCTAACCCATCCCGGAACAGTGTTCATGAAACGCCCGGTACGACAAAGCAAGTATGAACCCCTGGTGGAAGGGGTCGAGCTCATCGATACTAATCCAGAATACGCTCATGTCAGGCTCCCGGATGGCAGGGAGACCACCGTGTCGGTTCGTCATTTGGCTCCCTCAGGTACTCCCCCCGCCGGTACACCACCATCTGGCACACCTCCCTCTGACATTCCCTCCCCAGGTGTTTCTCGCCCAGGGACTCCACCCGAGAAGGGAGACGGCGGAGCTACCGCATTCCACCCGGGGGCGATCGGGGAGTCATCTCCGGCACGAGTCGAGGCTCACCAAGAGGATCGGAAGCCTTCCTCAAGTGAAACCGCCATCTACTCCCGGAGAGGTCGACGAATAATACCCCCTCGCCGACTCAATCTGTAAAGGAGATTATCGGCATCCTCGATGCTCATGCTCCTATATGCTCGTTACATAATATATCGATGCTCATTACCATGCTCCTACAACTCACAATAATCCTCACTGCTTGGCATGTATGCTTCTGTAGTTTAGATAGTTCGCGTTGCTTGAAATGTATACTCCTGTAGCGCTGAAGTAATCATGGTGCGTTCGTTGGGCCTCTAGTTACATTTTAAAGGCGGGGAGAATGTGGTGAATGGAAGGTCGTGACGTGTGACCACGTGATGCCCGGCTCGAGCACAGAAGAGATAAAGCTGAGGGTCGGCTCGGCCGCGGGGTTTTGTCCCTGGGGCATTGCCATTGGATGTCGCCGGCTCACTTGGTGCTCATTGAATGGTGAGAACACTGATTGATATATAATACTGATTTATTTTGCGGTGATTAGTTGCGCGTGTATACCTTACTGCTTGTACTCCATGCTGCGTTTGTATTTCCTGGTGTGCCCGTAGAAGCGGCTCCAATCAAATGGAATAAAGCCTAAACTCTGAAGGTTCTTCTCTCGCTTTTATTTCACTCTTCTTCTTCTTCTTCTTCTTCCTCTTTCGGCTTGCTCCCGTTAGGGGTTGCCACAGCGGACCAACTGTCTCCATTTTGCTCTATCGCCCAGCAGTAGCACAATTTCCACTGGTACCCTGCTGACCACCGGTACCGGTGGCAGTCGTTGGTAACCCGGGCCTCGACCGATCCGGTATGGAAATTCGTTTTGTTGTCCGCATAATGATTTGGCATAGGTTTTTACGCCGGATGCCCTTCCTGACGCAACCCTGGTCGCCTCTTACGACACACAGGGATATGGTACACCTATTCTAACCGGGGCATACACCGGGCCCAGTACAACTGGTGCTCATTTCGCCGACCTCGGAAGGATGGCAGGCTGAGTCAACCCCCTGGTGTTTTCGACTTGGTTTATATATATATATATATATATATATATATATATATATATATATATATATATATATATATATATATATATATATATATGTATATATATATATATATATATATATATTTATATATATATATGTATATATTTATATATATATGTATATATTTATGTATATATGTATATATATATGTATATATTTATATATATGTATATATTTATATATATATGTATATATTTATATATATATATATATATATATATATATATATATATATATATACACATACATATATTAATTCAGTGTCCCAACGGGGCTTGAACTCAGGACCTCTTGGGTCCCAAGCCACTGCCCTTACCACTGCGCCAACACCAGGCATTAAATGGGAAACAAAATAAAGTACACAGGTACAAAAATAAAAGTAATAGTTAGATAAGTAAAAGCAAGGAACCTTGTGGGGAGATACTGCATAGCTCATCATTTGTGGTCCCAATATCTTATAACCATTCAATAGTTTGGGAATCTTGTGCCACCGTAAATTCTGAAATAATACGTGAATCTAATAAAGTTCTCAGGCAGGCATGCAACCTTTGTCGCAGCACATCACTTTCATTCTTTGCCGTTCTGGTTTTATGTATTGCAAGTTTTGCAGAGGCTAAAATAATATGAACAAGGAGATCCATTAATTTATTCTCCTTCTTCAGATGATGACCAAAAATAAAAAAAGTGTTGGGGAAAAGTGAAGCCAGAAGCATAACAGCAAGTCTTTCACCAGCAAAAAAAAAATGGTTAAAGACGGGCGCTGTAAGTACATGTGAAAGACTGTTTCCATTTCAACACAGAAGCAACATCCACCAGGAAAGTTTGTGAAATGTTGCAATAGAGCACCAGAGTTCAGTACCCCATGAAACAGTCTCTATCTTGGGTCTCCTACCATCCTTGGTGTTGGGTAAAGATAAAAAGCATTCCCAACTTGGTTGAACAGACAAAAGAGGTCGAAGAATCTCGCGCCAGGGAGTGTCCAGCCGATTTACAAGCACAACAAAGTGGAGTGAGTGGATCACTGGCGTATATATTTCCTTCATTGATGGGTCACAGATGGACACACCAGCTGTACCAGGGACTTTGTTAATATTATGTGCAGATGGTGGTTGGGAAAGATCGCATAATCTCCCACTGTGGCTTCAGACAAGAGTTTTCGCCAAATTGTAAAGGCAGTTAGCATTGGGGCCTGTAGAAGTGGGATAAGAGAAAGCGGCTCTTCTAGCAGGTGTTTCCCTGGGTGAAGACCATTTGCTCTTTTCATATCAACTGTATACCAGGCCTTCAGCATTTCCTCATGAAAGGAAGGCAATGGGTCACTGGCATGGTTTTGGGAGATGACAATGAATATTTGCCTTTTTCTATGCTAGACTGAATATTTTACTGAAAAAGTATGACACCATAGTGGTGTTGGGTTTGCATAAAGGTAACACTGAATGGTCGGTAGTTTCAAGGTGTACAAGTGGTTACAGAGGCAGGGAAAACTCTATCCACCTTCAGCAAGGGGCACGCTGAGGATGCCGAGGGATACCCAATGCTTACCATTCTAAAAGCAGTCCAACAACTTTCTATGCATGCAGGTTGAAAATTAGCCAGAAACTTATCTGGAATACTTACGCAACAAAGCTTGCACAACAGTTTTGGAATGACATATTGCTTCATGAAAAGAGTTCTCCAGTGTAGAGACAGAATCCTTTGTAGTCCAAACCAGTCTCTCAGCCTCACCAGTATTTATCCCCTAAAGTGCTACAGTTGTGAATTGATGGGCATTTACAAAAGATGGACAAATAGACCCCAAGATATAAAAGTTAATGGTGACTCCACATCAATCACTGAAACAATGAGTCCAAGCAGGAGTCCAGAGCTCTTTTGCCAATTTATTTTTAGTTGATAACACTGTCGAATAGATTTGATGACAGTCATAAACTGTTTGCATGTTTGCTCGACACCAAGACTATGGCGTTTGGCCTGTATCATGGTTCCTGGGCTACATTTAGGTAGTGGAGTCCAATCAAATCCCATACTTTATTATAGAACTTGCAAGATAGGCCATCAACTCCAGGAGTCTGATCCAGCGATAGACTATGCAGAGCAGTTGTCAATTCATCCAGAGACAAAGGAGCTTTTCGTCATTTTCAATCCTCTGGGGTAGCCAGGAGACTATTCCACAAAGTGCCACAAGCTTCAGCATCCACACTCTTCCCTAATGCAGCATAAAAGGCTCAAATTTGTTCATGAACACTTCTTTGAGCAAAGAGCAATCCTCTGCCAGAACACTGGATATCGTTTCCAATCTACCTTTGCACATTTTCAAAGCTTTAAGATAGCTCAGGACATATTTATCTTCAAAATCTAACTGTGAACGAGAGCGCACATATGCGCATTGGGTCTTCACACTGCTGCGCACTTTCTGGGTATTCTTCTTTTCGTCATAAGTATGCATTTCAGTCGGGGTAAGGTGTCGCTTGAGATGCAACGGCTCCTCTTCAAGCCTCCTGATCTCTATCTCAAGTGTTTTAGTTGTTCCATATGGATATTCCTGGCACAACAATTTCAGCCATACCTTCCCAGCATCCCATCAGAGCCAAAGAAAGCAGAAATCTCCTTCACTGTTCCTCCAAGCTTGCCAACATTTATGAAAAAGTCAAAGAAAAGCTTCATCCTGAACTCAAGTATTGTTGAAGTGCCAAAAACCAAGACCGAGAAAGCAGATAAAGCTTTATCCAGGCCAAGTTATGATCTGTAAAATGTGCAAATTTGCTACCGCAGTAACTGACATTTCTGCACCAATGGGGAGACAAATAGATTCTGTGTTGCAGGATTGTGAGACATGGCGACCCTTGATGCGAGTATATAATATGTAAATGATGTGTCTGTGGAGTGCTGTGTGCACAAAATGTCTCTTAAGTTTAACAGCATTATTGCTTTTTGTAACATTTTAGCACTAGAACTGTGTGGCTCTTGACCCGCTCGATCAAGGGAGGGATTTAGAGTGAAGTTAAAGTCCCCTCAAATAATTACACATCCTTCGCCAGGCAAGGTGAGCATAAATCTCCGCATGTGGTCACAGAACCACATTCTGGCAGCAATAACACTTGGATGCCTCTCTAATACATTGATTCTCAAGCAGAGCCTGTGTCTGCTCTCGAGTCTCAGCTGACCTGGAGGCTGCTTGTCTTGCACGTTTGGTGGGTTTGTCCAACAGAGTGGGGGGGTTTCGAGTGGTGTGAGGGTATGGGGGTGGGGTGGGGTGGGTTTGATCCTCATTCTCTTTTCATCTGATTTGTTTCTGCCCATCAGGGGTCTTTTTTGGTGGCATGTGGCAGTATTTGTAATGCAAGTAAGGTGGGTTAAGATATTTCTAAACAGAAATGTTCCCATGGGAGTTCCAGAAGTGCTGCGGTTGGCATCTTACCATGCCAATCTTCATGACGTGGTAGATTAAAGTTAAAAAGCAACAGATGGGCCGTATAGAGATGGGGAGGATTGGGGCCTAGAGGTAGGGGAGAAACGTACCAATGGAATATACACAGTTTACGTAGCTTGCATACATGATATGACCTCAATATATGATCTTCACAATACATATTAGTGATAGTACTCGCTCGAGGCGTTATAATAAACCCATGTTAAAGAATTTTTTTTTAAATAACAGGCGCAAGTGAAACATAATTGAATTTGTGTTGTTGACATCAAATCACAATATACAACCTCAACATACGATCTCACAAAACATGTTACTCGATCGCTCCTGGGGGAGGGGGGGGGTGCAGGCAGTGAATTAGCACAAGACCAGATTGATGCATGAAAGCCAATTATCTGATTTTAATTTTTTTTGTAATTTTTCAAATTTTTTTTAAATCCAAACATAGCCCTTGATCTTCCTCTGGATGAAAGAAGAGACCATGCAAAGTTTGGTTGCACTAGTTCCTGCAGGGTGTGAATGCATAATGAACAAATGCACAAACAAACTTTCTTCTTTATATCCTCGATTACCAACTCCACCTTAGATGCATGGAGATAATGTTTTCACCCCTGTTTGTCTGTCTGTCTGTCTGTTTGTGAGCAGGATATATCAAAAAGTTACAGACGGATTCGGACGAACTTTGGTGGACAGGTTCGGTGTGTGACCAGAACAAATTGATTATAATTTGGTGAAGATCCAGATCCGCAATCCAGAATTTAAAAAATGATTCTTCACCATTGAGAGAAAGCCCAGTGTTGGCTTAACATCTTACAGTCTTGAGTTGGAGCCCCTGTCGCTCCGTTGAAATAACACCAGGTGGGTTGACTCAGCCTGTCATGCTTCTGAGGTCGGCAAAATGAGTACCGGCTTACTGTTGACAGGGGCACTGCATCAGCAGAGTAGCCATGCTTCCAGATAAAATTATTCAACCAGCAGCCACAGTCTGCATATAAAACAACAACAACCATTGAGTGTTTGAGCCAAAAATCGATACATATCACGATATCTCAAATGGTTTCGGAAACATTTGGAAGAAACTTAGTGGACAGGTTGTGAGAAGGACAAATGGAGTTGATTTCGGTGAAGCTATGGATGCAGATCTGGCCTATCAGTAGGCGACAAAATGTAAACTCTTCAGTCTGGCGGAGGTGTGCACTCTACCAAGTGCCATTCCAGTTGATCTCTGTGATGCACTGGAAAACTACCCATTCCTCTTTGATGATTCTACAATATTCCATACATAACCACATCCTACTTGACAGTGTGGAAGCACAAGCTTCCCTTTTCTGCTGGCCTAGTAAGGTCTGACACTTTGTCCATACTTTATCATTAAATCCAGGAATAATTCACATTCTCTTGTGTCTCAGGAAAGTTAATCAAAATCACCGACCTTTAGATTTTCATGACCAACCAATGGAAGATCTTCGGTTTATTTTCTTTTTATTTAGTTTTCAGCCTCACCATATATAATCCGAAGCCTCTGCTGAGTTGACCATATAAATAATCAAAGCTGGCTTCCAAAGCCAGCTGCACATAGGCAAGAGTACTTCTCTTCCCTATCGGCGGATCCCCCCACTTTACTGTTCTCTCTCTTTCCTGGATGTGGTGGAGTCCTAAACTGTCAGCATAATTCACATCCTCAACTCCACTCTTTTGGTCTCCTTTTCTCAAGCTCCTGTAACCATTTCCAGAGTTAATTCAATCCTAGTATTCCCTCCCAAGTTTTAATGTGATGGTATATACCACCTCTTCAAGTCACCTTCCATCTCCACCCATGACATTTGCTCACCACTTGGCTTTCCTCTCTCCAAATCTACACCTCTTACAAGCAGGACACCGTTTCCTTCCCCAACGTCTTCTTTTCCTGTAAATCCTTTCCCTTGCTTTTTGTGCGCACCCGATGCCTTACCGCCCCACTGAATGCATTGCCCTTCTACCCTCCATTACCTCACTCTCCAGTGACTAGATTCCAATCAAAAATATAAATAACATATAAAACAAATCAAGTGACATGAGAGAGACAATGAAAAGTGCATACAAGCCAAGAATACTTACATTTTATTGATCTTAAAAGTGCAACAAGACAGAAACGCTTCGTTGAAAGATATAAATTTAAATACAAGATATTTTGAATCATGTTAAACTTAACTGTAGTAGAAGCTAAAAGCCTAAATGCAGCAGCAGCTCCTAAAAAAATCAAAACAGGGTGGTTAAAAGGTAGATGCCTGCCATGCACCCATCCTATTTAGGCATCCATTATGAACACAACCTGAATGCAGCAGCAACAGGTCCTTAAAACCAAAACCATGGTTAGCCAGAGGTTAGATCTTGCATCAGAAAACCCCCATATATTCAATTTCTTAGCCAAATGGAACAAGTCCAGGAATTATAACAAAGCAACAGTAACTTGTAAACCTCTTGAATGTTTGTTTTCCTCATCGACATCTTGTCTAATTACCCTGTCGATAATATCCTATGTGCCTTATTGGCTTTGCACAACTATGACCTCAAATACAAAACACCATGGTTGTATTGTTTATATATGGCAGAATGCTAGATGGAAAATGAAAAATTGTAAAAAAAACGGAAGTCATTGAAAGAAAGTCGTAAAAGTGGGGGGTTCGACATCAAGGAAGAAGACATGCGTGTATTTAAAAAAAGGGGATAAGATGCAAGAGAATGCGAATAAGGAAAAATATAGTCATGTTTTTTTTTTTTACAAATGCAATGAAATATTGTTTAACTCTTCTTACATAAAACGTCACAGCAGTAGCTGGAAATTTGAGAGATAATAGACTAAAAATGTGTTCAAACAGCAGTGAGAGAGAAATATAAAGACATGGTTAAAAAAAAAGGATATAAAATGCAGGACAGTTTTAGTAAGGAGGTTGGCAAGATTGAGTCATGCAGTTAGAAATTGTCAATCAAAGTGCTGTTATTAAAAAAAAAATAAAAAAAATGAATGGATCAACAGAACATTGATCAAAGTATGCTAACCCTCATGGGACACAAGAAGAAGCTGACATTTCAGGTGATGTCTGACAAAGGGATAACGCCAGAAACTTCAACTTATAACTCGCATGCTTCCTACGGTGGTTAGCATGCTTTGATCAACCTGCTGGTGATTTCATCAATTGTTCTCCTGTCCACCAACGCATAAAGACACTATAGCCTTCACGATTATGCCTGGTTTTCCAAAACGAGTTGTGAACAAATTGATCCAGATGTCACTGCCTTGATAATACTAGCATGGCTTACTTCATCTGTATTTTTATCATTAAATATCAGTCCTCTGCACTGCAAAAACAGCAACAACATTGTAATGAGGACAGTGTGTTATTTTGATATATTTTGGTGTGATTTTTGCTTGGACGGTGATAGGAAACATCACTAATTGTGCTCATTATCGAGTCTGATGTAGCAATATAATCTAGACACTGATTTTAAGAACTTGTGCTGATTTAATAGATTATACAATCCAAATGTCATAGTATGATTGACTGCAGTCTCAAAAAATGCATTATGCTTTGGTGACCTTCACGTGCATAGTTCATGTCCTTGAACTTTCAAAATCCAATCACCACCACCTGCCAGGTCTTGTGTATCAGATCATTTGGCAGATTCACATTCTTTCAAGGCTTAAGAAGTGACTGAATGCACGCTGAATTGTGGACATCGAACAGTCAGTGAGAGTGTGTTTACTCATGCCATCATGGCTGTGTGTGCTTTCTTCGTCTCTTGTTCCTTAGGTCAGCTAACTTCAATGGCCGCATCTTCATCTCAACAAAGGAGATCGAGTGAGAATGTCCTTTCCAAGAGTACCAGTTTACCCCCTGCACACAGAAACAGCACGCAATTGTGTTTTTTTTATAGATATCTTGGAAGTGCATGATATGCAGATTTCTGTTCATTAGGCCATATTTTCGATATCACTCCACACTAAACACTTATCACATGACTCCATTTACCAAATAAGCACCAATATTTTATTTAGCAATGATAAAAACATCAATACTTGCCAGGGTAATTTGTATATCTCTTTTGATAAGATTTTCAGATACATTATCAGACATTTGCATTATTGTTGCAATAATTAGTTGAAAAATAAATAAATATATAGGGTTACGGGAAGGTAAATGTTATTTTTTGTCTTTCGGCTGCTCCAGTTAGGGGTGGCCACAGCGGATCATCCGTTATGATCCTCATACTGATTTGGCACAGGCTTTACGCCGGATGCCCTTCCTGACGCAACCCTGGTCGCCTCTTATGACACAGGGATAAGGATTGGGTTTCGCCATGATTCCGGGCTGCCCTACACCCTCTCATAGCGCAGCCCAGCGCAGAGCACCCGTCCTCAAGCGATCCTCCAGCCAAAGCCTCCGAGTAGCCGGATTACAGGCGCACGCCACTATGCCTGATATGGTTATGGAAGGTAAATCACAACTCAATATTTGATTTCCAAAAGTTTATCACTATCACAAGCACTTTGGAGCAAACGTTCATGATAAACAGCAGATATAATATTGTGCCCTCTCTCCTTTGGAGAAAATACCAATAAAGTGGAGATTGTGCTCTGTTAGCTGTCCATCAGGCAGTATTCCAAGAAGTCTCAGCTTGCTATGCTTGCATTTAAATCAGGGATTTTCACTGGTCAATGCAGATTACAATGTGATTTTATCCTCAAACCAAATCAATTAAGTTGTGATACGGTAAAATGTGTTTTCATGCTGATACAACAAATATCTGAGCAAGTCAATGGGCTACAAATGAAAAGTCTGCTCTATACTGTGTGCAAACTTGGTTGAACTGAACTCACTACAAATTTTTGGCTGGCTGTGTGCTTTTCCTTCTTCCATGAATAATGGAATATCCCAATCCCTAACCACACAAAATCTTTCTCACAGCAAAGGAACAGCCGACAGAACCAGCTGTCTTTCTTTCACTGGATTGATGACCATGAACCTTGTGTAAAATCAGAACTAAACACAGCTTACCAGGCCTTTGTTTGTAGCTCAATGGAGCACTGCTCTCTATTATGGGCTGACACCCCAACATCACACATGTCTCTCCTAGATTCTGTGAAATCTAAAGTTCTCAACATTATTGGCATCTCCCACGATGAAGCTGAACCACAAGGTCTGTTGCTTTCAGAAAGCAGATAGGTCAGTGGTCTTTGTGTGATTTTTCTTTTACCTCTCCTTCAGTCAAGCTCCCTCTAGTTTCTCAGCCCTCTGATGCTCACCTGCTCTTCTATGATGCATACATTATTCCACTCACACCATCCTTGTTAAACTCCCAAAATACAGGTTTACCATCCACCTCCACTCTTGGTCATCTTTGCCAATTTGTGGAACTGCCCTCAAGGAGGTGGTTCAATCACACTCCTTCCACCAGGGCTTCAAACAGGTGGCTACAAGTTTCAAACATCTCTGTCATCCCTGATCCGCACTGAAATATTTTCAACCACCCATTAGTTACACCGAAGCCGACCCGCTTTTTTGCAGTTCAGGTTTTTTTTCTGTCTCTATGACTCTGTGTCTCTGTCTCTCTCTCATTTTTTTCCCTTGCCTTTTTTTTTCAATCCAACTGCAGCTATACTGCCCCACTTTCATTACATTGCCTTCTTACTCTCTGTTACCTCACTCATCCATCAGTATAGATCTTGTATTACCAAAACTTTTTTGTTGAGATTTCTTTTTTGATGGAGCCAGTGAAAAACAAAATAAATCGTTGTCTTTCTGAAGAAGTCAGTTCTCATTTTTAAAAATATTGTTAACCACCCAAATTAATAAATATATCCTAATATATGGTTGACAATGTGAGAAAAATGATTAGGCTATCTTGTGAAAATATATTGGTTACCCTGCTATGACTGGTGTCTCCATAGCGCCCATTGAGATTTGACTGATGGCAGTTGTGGTACCACCATCCTCCACGGTAAGACTCTGCGCAGTTGGTAAGAGAACCATCATTGTCCTTATCAGGGGTGCTGAACACCCGTCCATGGTGGTACATCAGAGAGTCACCTGAGGAGATGAGAGTGAAAACAAGAGGTGAGAGGAAAAACGTTCAAGGTAAGTTGGTGTTTCATGCTCACTGGAGAAATATATAAATATATATAAATACATACACAAATAAACATATATATAAATATTTATATTTTTATAAACATATATATATATAGATATATATATATATATATATATATATATATATATATATATATATATATATATATATATATATGTATATATATATATATATATAAACAGATATATACATAAATAAATAAATATACCTGAATAAATATATAAATATATCTATACATATATATATATATATATATATATATATATATATATATATATATATATATATATATATATATATATATATATATATTTATATATATATATATATATATATATATATATATATATATATATATATATATATATATATATATATATATATATATATATAAATGTATACTGTGTGTATATATATATATATATATATATATATATATATATATATATATATATATATATACACACAGTATACATTTATATATATATATATATATATATATATATATATATATATATATATATATATATATATATATATATATATATATATATATATATATATATATATATATATATATATATAAAAATATATATTTATATGTATAAATATATTTATCTATAAATATGTATATGTCGATTTTTAGACATATATATATATATATATATATATACACCCCCTGCACACATGGATGGTATATATATATAGAAGCCTGGTGTTGGCGCAGTGGTTAGGGCAGCGGCTTGGGATCCAAGAGGTCCTGGGTTCAAGCCCCGTTGAGCCACTGAATTAATACACCAGGGGGTTGACTCAGCCTGTCATCCTTCCGAGGTCGGCGAAATGAGTACCAGTAGTACTGGGCCGGTGTATACCCCGGTTAAAAAATAGGTGTACCATATCCCTGTGTCGTAAGAGGCGACCAGGGTTGCGTCAGGAAGGGCATCCGGAGTAAAACATGTGCCAAATCACGATGCGGATCATACGGATGATCCGCTGTGGCGACCCCTAACGGGAGCAGCCGAAAGAAGACGAAGAAGATATATATATATATATATATATATATATATATATATATATATATATATATATATATATATATATATATATATATATATATATATATATATATATATATATATATATATATATATATATATATATATATATATATATATACCGATGGTGCGCTTATATTTTTGTTCAGTAAATATATATATATATATATATATATATATATATATATATATATATATATATATACCGATGTATGTATATATGTATGTATGTATGTATATATATATATATATATATATATATATATATATATATATATATATATATATATATATATATATATATATATATATATATATATATATATATATATATATATATATATATATATATATATATATATATATATATATATACATATATATGGTTGTCTTTCTGAAGACATATATACATATATTGGAGGTGAGGATATATATATATATATATATATATATATATATATATATATATATATATATATATATATATATATATATATATATATATATATATATATATATATATATATATATATATATATATATATATATATATATATATATATATATATATATATATATATATATATTCTGAAGACATATATTGGAGGTGAGGAGGGTGTCTGACCGAGTGATGAGTGTGAAGTTGGAAATTGAAGGGGTGATGATGAATGTCATCAGTGCATATGCCCCACATATGGGGTGTGAGATGGAATATAAAGAAGATTTCTGGAGTGAGTTCGATGAAGTGGTGGAGAGTGTATCCAAGGATGAAAGAGTGGTGATTGGAGCAGATTTCAATGGGCATGTTGGGGAAGGGAATAAAGAGGATGAGGAGGTGATGGGGAGGTACGGTCTCAACAAGAGAAATGTGGAAGGGCAAATGGTGGTAGAGTTTGCAAAAAGAATGGAAATGGCAGTGGTAAACACGTATTTCAAGAAGAAGGAGGAACACAGGGTGACATACAAGAGTGGAGGAAAGTTCACACAGGTGGATTACATCTTAAGTAGGAGATGCAACCTGAAAGAGATTAGTGACTGTAAGGTTGTGGCAGGGGAGAGTGTAGCTCGACAGCATCGATTGGTGGTCTGTAGGATGACTTTAGAGGTGAGGTTGAGGAAGAGAGTGAGGGCTGAACCAAGGACCAGATGGTGGAAGCTGAAGGAGGAAGACTGTTGCGTGAAATTTAGGGAGGAGGTGAGACAAGCGTTGGATGGTGGTAAAGATGGGTGGGATGATTGGGCAACGACAGCAGAAGTTGTGAGTGAGATTGCTCGGAAGGTACTTGGTGTGACATCTGGACAGAGGAAGGAAGATAAGGAGACTTGGTGGTGGAATGAGGAAGTACAGGAAAGTATAAGGAAGAAGGGGTTGGCGAAAAAGAAGTGGGATAGTCAGAGAGATGAAGAAAGTCGGCAGGAGTATAAGGAGTGGCGTCGAAAAGCAAAAAGAGAGGTGGCTAAGGCCAAGGAAAAGGCATATGACGAGCTGTATGAGAAGTTGGATACAAAAGAAGGGGAAAAGGATTTATACCGATTGGCAAGACAGAGGGACCGAGCTGGGAAGGATGTGCTGCAGGTTAGGGTGATAAAGGACGCAAATGGGAATGTGCTGACGAGCGAGGAGAGTGTGTTGAGAAGGTGGATGGAGTACTTTGAGGAGCTGATGAATGAAGAAAATGAGAGAGAGAGAAGGTTGGAAGAGGTGGAGATAGTGAATCTGGAAGTGGGGTGGATCAGTAAGGATGAAGTGAGGACTGCTATGAAGAAGATGAAAAGTGGAAAGGCGGTTGGCCCAGATGGTATACCAGTGGAGGCATGGAAGTGCTTAGGAGAGATGGCAGTGGGGTTGTTAACCAGATTGTTTAATAAAGTCTTGGAAAGTGAGAGGATGCCGGAGGAGTGGAGATTAAGTGTACTGGTCCCGATTTTCAAGAATAAGGGTGATGTGCAGAGCTGTGGAAATTACAGAGGGATAAAGTTGTTAAGCCACACCATGAAGTTGTGGGAAAGAGTAGTGGAAGCTCGGTTGAGAGGAGAGGTGATGATCTGTGAGCAGCAATATGGGTTTATGCCAGGAAAGAGCACCACTGATGCGATGTTTGCTTTGAGAATGTTGATGGAGAAGTATAGGGAAGGCCAGAAAGAGTTACATTGTGTGTTTGTGGATTTAGAGAAAGCTTATGATAGGGTGCCAAGAGAGGAGTTGTGGTATTGTATGAGGAAGTCGGGAGTGTTGGAGAAGTATGTGAGGATCGTGCAGGATATGTATGAGGACAGTGTGACAGCGTTGAGGTGTGCGGGAGGAATGACAGACCGGTTTAAGGTTAAAGTGGGATTGCACCAAGGATCGACTCTGAGCCCTTTCCTGTTTGCAATGGTGATGGACAGGTTGACGGACGAGATCAGACTGGAGTCTCCATGGACCATGATGTTCGCGGATGACATCATGATCTGTAGGGAGAGGAGGGAGCAGGCTGAATCGAGCCTTGAGAGGTGGAGGTACGCACTGGAGAGAAGGGGAATGTTAGTCAGTAGGAGTAAGACGGAGTACATGTGCGTAAATGAGAGGGAGGGTGGTGGTATGGTGCAGTTGCAAGGAGTTGAGGTGGGGAAGGTGGATTGGTTTAAATACTTGGGATCAACTGTCCAAAGTAACAGAGAGTGTGGGAGAGAAGTGAAAAAGAGAGTGCAGGCAGGATGGAGTGGGTGGAGAAGAGTTGCAGGAGTGATTTGTGACAGAAGGGTAGCTGCAAGAGTGAAGGGGAAAGTATACAAGACGGTAGTGAGACCAGCTATGTTGTATGGTTTGGAGGCGGTGGCGCTAACAAAAAGACAGGAAGCAGAGCTGGAGGTGGCAGAGTTAAAGATGCTGCGATTCTCGTTGGGAGTTACGAGGATGGATAGGATAAGAAATGAGTGTATTAGAGGGACAGCGCTGGTAGGACGGTTTGGAGACAAAGTGAGAGAGGCGAGATTGAGATGGTTTGGACATGTGCTCAGGAGGGAAACAGAGTATATCGGGAGAAGGATGTTGAAGATGGAGCCGCCAGGCAGGAGGAGAAGAGGAAGGCCAAAGAAGAGGTTCATGGATGCGGTGAGGGCGGACATGCGGGTGGTTGGAGTGTCAATGGAAGATGTGGAGGATAGAGCGAAATGGAGACAGTTGGTCCGCTGTGGCGACCCCTAACGGGAGCAAGCCGAAAGAGGAAGAAGAAGAAGATATATATATATATATATATATATATATATATATATATATATATATATATATATATATATATATATATATATATATATATATATATATATATATATATATATATACTGAACAAAAATATAAACGCACCAAGCGCAAAAATATAAACGCACCAAGCGATTGTTACTATTTTACCTCGAACTCAATACTAAATCTTCACAACAATTTGGTTATAGAATCCATGACAATTGAGCATTAAATTTCAAAGAGTTCCTTGAGAATTCTGGCGACAGTCTTTGCGCTACAACAGCCGACACAACCGAGGTGTCACTGTCAGAGTTCACAGTCAGTAGCGGGTGTGTCCACCGTTGGCATCGCGCAGAGCGGTGCATCTCCGGCGCATGGACATCACCAGATTATCGATGGTGGCCTGAGGGATGTTTTCCCATTCCTCCTGGAGAGCCACACGGAGCTGGCGGACGTTCTCTGGGACTGCGTAACGTTGTCGTACGCGTCGATCAAGAACGTCCCAAAGGTGCTCGATGGGCGACATGTCGGGAGAATATGGAGGCCAGTCGAGGACATCAATGTCCTCCTCACCGAGGAAGTCCATGCAGATCCTGGCAACATGGGGGCGAGCATTGTCGTGCTGAAACGTCACATGGTGAAGGCGCACAAACGGCACGACGATGGGTCTGAGTATCTCGTCCCTGTACCGCTGCCCGTTCAAGTTGCCTTCAATGAAATGAAGCCGAGTGCGCTCTCCATGGCATATGCCTGCCCACACCATAACACTGGCACCACCGTGTGACACCCGACGAAGGACATTGGCATCAGTGTAGCGCTCCCCAGCCTGACGCCAGACGCGGAGTCTGCCATCAGCCCGATACAGCTGGAACCGCGACTCATCGGTGAACAGCACTCTCCTCCATTGTGCGAGGGTCCAGCGCAAGTGAACATTGGCCCAGTTCAGTCGGGTCTGACGCCGGACTGCAGTGAGGTCGAGTCCCCGGTGTGGTCGGCGGGCTCGGAGGTTGGCCTCCCTCAAGCGGTTACGCACTGTCTGGGCTGAAATGCGCCTGTTATGCAGCCCGACAGTCTCATCGGCAGTCCTCGTGGCCGGTCGGAGTCGATCCCGGAGATGTTGCAGCCTCATGTGACGATCCTGACCGGCGGTGGTCACACGTGGTCGCCGGGCATGTGGGCGGTTCACGGTGCTTCCAGTCTCTCTGAGGCGCGTTCTCAGGCGGCTAATGGTGGAGTGGTGGACATTGAAGTGTGCTGCAACGGCCCGTACTGACGTCACAGCATTCAGCATGCCAATGGCGCGCTCCCTCAAGATTTGTGACATCTGTGGCATGTTGACATTTGGCGCCAGTCCACATTTTGGGGAGGCCTTTTATAGGGCAAGCTATAGGGAGTGTTTGTGTCCTGGTCACGCTCACTGACCATCACTCTGTCAAGCCCCATGGTGCTCATGGGAAGGATTACTCAACGTGTGAGTCCACACACTCAGAGTGGTCAATTTCAATGGGAACATCTGTCTTGAGCAAAACAAAGGAACCATTGCTCAAACAAATCATCGGTTTGACCATTTTCCCATAATGGCAATCTTGACTTAGATATTTAGGTTGGTGCGTTTATATTTTTGTTCAGTATATATATATACAACCGCTGGTCCGATCTAATTGAAACTTGCCAGATATATTGCTGGGGACCTGAGGATGTGCCTTTTCAAGGTTTGATATTAATCGGAGAAGTGCTTCCCAAGTTATGGCCATTTATTTACCAAACCAATGACAAGACACGTTGTTGTGTGGGCGTGGCCGATGGGGAAGGGAAGCTTAGCCGCGTTCCCCATTACGGGTTACAACGTACGGACTTGCGGAGAGTGATGACTTCGTGTATTCTAATAATTTCTCAATTTCTTCTGCGCATTTATAGAGAAACACAATGCCGCAAGTAATGATCGTTTTCATATTAGACGGTGCATAAATTTCGGTAACATCAGAGTGCTGGTATGCTCCAAACCAGGAAGTATTTTTTTTTTCTCTCTTCTCTTCTCTTTTTGTTTTTCCTTGCGAGGACATTGCAAAAAGGCAAAATACCTTGGCGCAAATTGAATAATCGGCCATTAAAACCTAAATTGCGAGTCATTGTAACTGTGATATGCGAACTTCCGCGCCACCCACGTACAGGCATGCGAGAGCGAAGAAATGGCCTGTGTGGTTGTTGTTTGTTGCTCGCGGTTTGAATATTTATTTATTATTTTTTTTTTAATTTTTTTATGGGCAGCCGCGTTCCCCATTACGGGTTACAACGTACGGGCTTCCGGATAATGATGACTTCGTGTATACTCTGTGTGTGTAAATATCACAGCAGTTGTTACTTCAATGCTAGCGATAATTTCTGGATTGCATGTGAACATTCCATTTGGGCACGCACTACTTCCGCATGGTGATGTCTTACTGTATTCTAATAATTTCTTGATTTCTTATGCGCATTTATAGATAAACACAATGCCCCAATCCAGTCGCCATTTACGAGAGCGAAGGAACGGCCTATGTGGTTGTTGTTTCTGACACGCGGTTTGAAAGTTTTTTTTTTGCATGTACGGCCACGCACGTCCGGGCACGTGAGAGCGAAGGAACGGCCTGTGTAGTTGTTTCTGGCATGCGGTTTGAAAGTTTTTTGTTTTGTTTTGTTTGCACCTATGGGCATGCACTAGTATATATATATATATATATATATATATATATATATATATATATATATATATATATATATATATATATACAAATATAAATATGTATCTACATAATATATATGTATTCACCAAAGTAGTGCGAGATTGAAGCTTCTCTCAGTAAATTTATGCTTGTTTGTAGTTTCCTTTATACTACATGTCCTCTGAAATCCAAAATAGAATTTATATTTTGTTCTTAAAACCACCAATCAAATAATTAAAGAATGTACAGTCAATTGGACCCCTATGCCCTGATTTTATTCCTACTAGTGCGGGCCCGTAGGTGCGGGCCCCTCTCTCTCTCGCCCCACCTCTCCCCCCCTCTCTCCCCCCCTCTCACGCCCTCCTCTCTCGTCTCTCATCTCTCCCCCTCCTCTCTCGCCTTTCTGTAAATGTATTCACAAATGTCTACCAAGCACAATAATTAATTCAAACCTTGATGAAGAAAAAGAAGAAGAATGATATCAAACTTTGAAAAGGCACATACTCAGGTCCCAGAGTCAATTGTGACATCATATTAAAAAAAGAGGAAGCATTGCGACGTCATTCGTGACGTCATAGCACCGTATCCTGTCATTGGTTGACAGACGTTATTGGTCATTATTGGTTGACAGACAATATATAGGTCATTATTGGTTGACAGACATTGGTCATTGTGTCACGTTACTCTTTTTATTACTGCCAATTATTGTGCTATTATTATTAATATGCTGTTATCATTATTCTGAGATATCTTTGGGAAAAAATGGCATGATAAGGTGATAAGGTGGAACGACACTTCAGCTGCGATATATACACCTTTCCAACACTGAAAAAAGCAATAAAATGGCCGCAACTAGTGAACCGCTCGTCCAATTAATATAAAACCTTGAAAAGGCACATCCGCTGGTCCCCGGCAATATTCCTGGCAAGTTTCAATCAGATCGGAACGGCGGTTGTCGAGAAACGGCGGTCGCAGACAGACAGACACACACACACAGATTGCTGGAATTATACATAGATGTGGATGCTGTGGTCTTGTCTATTGTTGAACATTTATGGGATTTCTTAGACTGTTGTACAGAATGTACCTGTGTCACTTTCAAAGTGTATCCCATGAAGGCTAATTTTTTCCAATACATGTACAGAATTCCGTTTGCCGGTGAGAAAATTTTCCCAGTTTTCCCATTTTATAAACTGCACAATTGATAAACTGCCTTGATGGGTAATTTTATCAGCTTTGGCACCACCTTAAACAAACTAGAAAATTCAATACCGTTTTGCAAAATGCATTGCTATTATTTTAAAGAGATAATTGTTTTATGCCTCCAATCTATACATTATTTTCCTGCAATATCCCCACTGAAATGTCTCAAATTTTATCCCAATTACTCATATGTCACAAAAAGATGGCTTTCAAATATATTTCATGACCATGAAACATCGCTCAAGAAATGGTAACTATTTAGTGCAATTATTATAAAAAAAATTCATTTGATTTTACTTTATGTGCAAGAGCAACTTTAATATATACCTGTTTGGAATTTACAAGATAATTAGACAAATACTTGCTCTGGTTGTGTGAAAACAATTAATTTTCATTACAATCTCACCAGCATTGCCAAGAAAGGGTCCCAGACGCAGAAGATAGTTGGTGGTGTTACTGCCCACGTGGAAACGAGCGTAATAACCATAAGCAGTAGACCCCCCATCACGGAGGTCCACACGCAACTCGTAACGAGCCTGCGAACTGAGAGCATGCAAAGGTGCCAGGCCTGTGGTTTCGGAAAGGGAAGAGAGAACAAGGGGAAATTATCTCAAACCACAAATTGTTTGCAAATTGTGATAATACATTATCAGGCTTGCAATCTCGCTCTTAATGTATAAGGCAAATAGAATGGTTTCAGATGCATTCTGAAATAAGATACTCAACAAACAATTTAATATGCCCATTCAGTCCAGGCCTGTTCTTCAGTGAATCAACTCCACTAACTCACCTTCTCCATTACCTGCTAACCTTTGTTAGAACCTGTGGAGCAAATATTGTGATCTGGCGTTTCATCTTCAATAGAAAAAGTAGGCCAATGATGCCGACCTCAACCTTCCCCCACCATAATGGTGTTTCTGCACTTCTACTTCCTTTGTCATTCCATTACTCCATTGTTTGTCATCATAATAGTTCGACTACTTTTCCGCAAGGCTATTTGCCACTGAATAAACAAGAAAAGGTCTGTCAGTCGTAACTCTGGGACAGAAAAGTATACCACATTTCCTCCACCTGTTACCATCCTTGGAGTGTCAGTGATTTGGCATAATAACTGTGGCGTGGGTTAAACTCATGACCATTGGAAATCTGGCATGAAACCCTCGTTAGGAGGTTGGAAAATTGCGTTTACATTCCCCAGGTTTGCTCAGACCAAGTCCTAATTAACGGGGAAATTACTGTAGGCAAGAGACCTCTTTAGAGTTTCTGTATGCCAGAAATCGAAGAAAAGATTGGTTTGGTTGTCCCGGCGGACGATTTCCATAGACAATCTTTTGTTAAATTGCTGATCATCTGGATGGAGGATTTGATCTCAAGTCCACGCCGCTGTCCACCAATACATTGTCATCAGGATTGGAATAGGGATACTGAGGCCTGTGAGCAGAACACAGGTGATGCAAATTCTCACAATGTGTACTGAGTAGCACCACCTGGTGGTGGTGTGTTAGGGTATTTATACATCATTTGTGGAGATGACTTGCAATTTTGCACTGTACACGTGGCTTAGTGCAAATACTTTACTCTCAGGTGAAAATAGCATTCCTTTCTTTGTGGTAATTCTCTGGAGGTGACTGGAGTTGGACCTGTTAGCAACTATAGTATATGAGAGTACAACTGTCATACTGTAGTTAAAACTGCAGCATTTTTGACTGGGTTCCTCTGCAAGGAGGTGGGGGTGGGGTATTATGCTCTCTTAGGGAGTGGGTGTTTCTCCTGTTATATCTCAAAAGAGGTAATGTTAACACTGTACAGTAATTTAGTGATGCCTCATCTAGAATATATCGTGTTCAATTTAAGTCACCACCTCTGAGGAAGGACATAGCTACCATAGAGGTGGTACAGTGTAGCACTGTTAGATTGATTCTGAGGTTAGCTATACTCAGCTCTGTGTAGCAGCTGAAGGAGACAGGACTTTACACATTAGAAAGGAGGTGATTATGAGGGGCTCTGTTGGACATAAAATAAGTGCAGAAGAGTTTTTCAGAAGAATGGACAGAGACAGGACCAGGGGACACAGCTTTCGAGTAAAGAAGATGAGAGCTAGGATGGGAGTGAGGCAAGTCATTCACTGTATTTAGGCACGGTCTTTCACTCAGAGTAGTAAATCCATGGATAGTCTCCCGTGAAATTTACTAGCAGCAGAAACTGCAGTTACACTTAAATTTGAGTAAGTTAGGAACCTCAAAGCAATGGGGACAAAGGGGTACATTGATATTGACAAGAATGGTTGGTAGTTGAGGAATGGATTGGTGATAGGGATACCTGTGTTGTGATTGTGATGGATGTGCGATGGTCTCATTTATCGTTGAATATTTGCTCATTCCTTACCCCACAAGTCTTCATCCTACAACCTGACCCTTCCCTCAAAAAAGACACAAAAAATTAATCATAAAAATGTTGATTTTACAAAAGCATTTTGCATATTATTGGCTATGTGAATGTACATATCACCCTGGTGATGTCTGTGCCTGCTCCAACATTCTTAGCCACTCCTCCATCCCACCCCCTCGTGAATTTAGGTTGATAAACTGTTGGAGTAAATTAATGTGATGTTGATGTAGTACAGACTTATTCTTTCTACATAGACAAGGCTCGTGGAGGAGCTAGAATACAGAATGGATCACGATGCAACAGAGCAAAACTCACAACAGCAGGGTTGAGGGACAAAATGGAGAGAGGCTTTGAAGATTAGGGATATGAAAACTAGGAGAGGACACAAGGTGTGGACAAGATGTGGACATTTGTGTGAAACCCTCAGGTAGGAAGACAGGAAAGTTGGAAAGAGCAGGGTTTAGGGAGAGTTAACAGGGGTAGAAAAGATCATGCTTTTGGATCAGGGATGGTGGTGAACAGCTCTCTTGAAAACCTGGAGGGAAGAATGAGATTGAAGAGACCGTGGAAGTTTATTCCACAGGTGGAAAAAAAGCAGAACAAACGAGGCCAAATGGACTAATGAGGCTTGATCAGCCAAATTGAATGAATGAGGAGAAACTACTTGGACTTAATCGGCTAAATAATCTCCTCCTTTCTTCAAATTTCCGTGTGTATCCTTGGTTCTTCTTTTACACACGTTATCAATTGAAGTAAAGGTTCATGGAAGATCTCAACAAAACAGAGGATAAAAATGCACTCTGCTGAAAAAGCAGCACCGATAAACAGGTGAATGCCATGCAAAAGGATTGGTTAAAAAAAACAAAAACAAGAAAAAGAGCAATCAGAGATTGCAGACCCTCACCAGGACTTCGTTGGTGTGGTGTTTGTGTGGTGTATTTTGTGTGGCGTTTTTGTACGTGTGCGGTCCGTAATTAATAACACATAACTATGCCACTTTATAACTGCTGTCAGTGATGACCGGATTCCAAGATGGACCGCTTTGATGCAACCCCGCTTTGATCGGACACCAGACCCTGACACAATAACTTTTTTTATTATTATTCAACTGAATTTAGAAAGGGATTAAAATAAATTCAATTCAAATCAAATGGAAGACCAAATAGGTACAGTCCTGCATTGGAGGAATCAGAAGGAACACAAACAAGCAAAAATCAAAGATGAAGTCATCAGGAGAAACCTGGATAGGATTTACATTTCAGCTACTACTCCTCTACCCTCAAACTGATACAGGCACAGCCAAATGAGCCTTATTTACAAAAAGAAAAAGAAAAAGAACCCAGACAAAAAAAATTCATCATTCTGGCTGCAAGATCATGCATCCAATCAAGTTAAAATCTAAAACATGTATTCCCCATCACTACCAGATCATAATTGTGAAGTTTCACGTCAATCGATTTGGTGGTTCCGCAGAAAACATTTAATGCTTTTCTTCAATCCAATATGGCTGCCAAACCATGTGACCTCTCAATTTTTCCGGAACAAATGTACACCCATGGCTTGGGAAACATTTGTGTGAAGTTTCCCCTCAATCTGACTGGCTGTTCTGGAGAAGAAGATTTATTTATGGGTTTTAGGGTAAATCCAATATGGCTGCTAAACCATGTGACCGATGACATCATGTGTGTGAACTTTTTGTTCTTCATGGATAGGCGGTCATACGTGTAAAGTTTCACCTTGATCTTTTCAGTCATTTCAGAGAATATTTTTGAAGATTTTTTAAAATTATCATTAAAATAAAACATCAATTTTTTTTTTCTGTGGACCATTGTATCCCGAGATGACCCTCAAAAAATTTCATACTGATCAGGTAGTATTCTACATATGCAATGATGACGTCATAACGAAGGCACCTATGACGTCATAAAAAAATCACACTTATTCCGCTTGAGGAGTAGTTGCCATGTGCCAAGTTTCAATTTATAACTTGGTGCAGTTTCAGAGATACACAGGTCCAAATTTTTTCTGTTACTCCAACATGGCTGCCACACTACATGACATTTGACATCTTAATTATCATAAGAACATTATACACGAGGATTTGCTCCGATGATGAAAATTTTGTCTCAATCTGACAAGCAGTTGTGGAGAAAAGCACAAAAGTTCTGTGTGGACAAACAAACAAACAAACAAACAGACAAACTGACCCAAATGCAATACCCTCTCCTTCGGCGAGGGTATTGATGAGTTGTATTCACAGAAAATATAAGAACGGCAGAGTTGTCAAATAAAACAAAATGGTAACAAATAAACCACAATTTTCTGCAGATTTCCCTCAGTCGAACCATATAGTACTTTCAGCAATTGGTAACGAATGAAATAATCCTGAAATCAATTGATTACCACTCATATTTCTGAAAGTAATCACAAATATGTTTTGGACTTGGAATAATTGAAGAGTTCTGATTGAAACTATGAAAAGTAAGCATCTCTCTCGAAGGAGAGTAGGCCGACTTAGCTATGGCAGGAAGGTTTTAAGTGATCCTGCAGTTCTTGCCATTCGATTGAACCACTTTCTCGGCATTCCTCAATAATGCAACAGAAAGTAATGTTGCAGATCAGGAAACAGGAACTTACTCCTCAAATTTGGCCAGGATACTCAATGTTTTATTTTTCAATCTTTTAAAAAGGACAAATGAAAATAATTAAATGCAGCTTGAAAGAAAACGCAAAATAGAGAAGACTAAATTTTAATGAGGGGGAAAAACAAAACAAAAATCGCCATTCTTACCAATCCAGAATTCATCGGCAGGGTCCCCAAAGCCAACTTCATAGTCTGCCCAAGGCCTGAAGAAATTTGTACCTCCATTTTGTCTCCGTTGGAAGACCTAGATAAACACAGCAATAAGAATTACAATGACTTCATGATATCCCCAACCTCATGGTGTTTGGGTGAGGGTGACGAATGGGGAAAAAAAGGAGGGGGAGGGGAATTAGGTTTATCCTAACTTATCAGCCCCCAACAACAGTTGTATCGCAAAAACTTTCCTTCTTCGTGCCAAAAACCTGTGCAATAATCGATTGTTTACTTCAATCATAATTATCAATTATGACGTCAACCTATATAAAACACAATGTATATGTGTGTTTGTTTGTTTGCCCACCTTCAGGAGGACGATTTGAGTAGCTTTTTAAAGGCCAATCTTTTAACCGACTGTGGTTAAATTCATTGCGGTCTATTTTTCAGGATTAAAAAAAAACTCGAAAAACATTTTTCATAAAAGAGTAATTACATCTCTTCGATTGGAATTGTCGGCGATGACTTGCAAACTGAGCCTCAAGCACTGTGTACAGAAGCGTTAAAAAAATTAAAAAAAATACAAGGTGCAGGGAATTGAAATTTGCTCCACATGTGTAACAGGTGCAGAGTAAAATGAGTGTTCATTTATGTCCATAGGATGTCTCATATATAAAGAAGATATAAGTATAGTGGGGCAGATAACAGCAATTTTTGAGAGGAATAGTGCAAATGATGATCCAAGCATCAAATTTGGCACATTTGTTCTCCAGGGGATTCTAATCAAATCTGCCTGATTGGCCATTTGAAAATCCAAATTTTGAAAAATTTGAAAAAAAAAAAACTTCAAAAAAGTCAACATCACGAATCAATGTTGGTGAGATTGGTGAATGTTTCAGAAACATCATCAAAGACGTTCCAAGTCTGCCATGCAGTTTTCTTCCCTTTACCGCGGAAGGCAGACACGACGTCACATCCAGTGAACGTATGGAAGTATGGGATCCCTCGAGCTTTCTCAGGCCCGATTGCAGAAACTACCTCATGGACTGGAATCCATCGCGCCTTGGCTCCTTGGCCAAAGGCAATCCACATGTTCTCAAGACCAAGTTCCTGTAAGGATTGCAGTACAGATATTGCTATGACGAGTACGTCCGTGTCATTAGCCTTAATGATAATGGACTTGCTACCATCCGTCGTTGCATCCCTGGTGTGTACAAATATTTGAGTGTCAGCTTCTTCATGACAACATGGAGACACAGCATCCAGTGACTTCCTTGTGTTGCTAATGGCATCTTCTCCTTTTGTGACAATGACTGTGCTTGTCGTCTGTGCTTCACACATCTTTTCCGCAAGGAAGTGAAACAGCTCAGTCTTGTTGCTGTCATCTCGAAGAAAGCTTCTCCAGTTACTTGGGGTCTTACTGGTTCCTGTCACTCTTCTTCTGATTCCTTGCCCCCTTTTCGACCTTGCCTCGGACTTCAGACTTGACTTCTTGTACACATCAAACACTACGTCCACCCTCTCATACCTGGCACCATAGGATTCCACCTTTGGGATGATGTCTTCTGGGATGATGATAGCATGATGGGATGATGATAGCATGGTCATCAAATATCTTTGAAGTGTGTGGGGGTAGGGCATTGATAAGTGCTGAGCCATCAATGATGACTGCATCTCCTCTTGGTTCTCTGTCTGGGATGTTCACTTGCTCTTCAAGAATTTCAGCCAGCTGTGACTTCAAATTTTTTAGAAGATTTTTTCGTTGAAATTTTTCAAAATTTGGATTTTCAAATGGCCAATCCAGCAGATTTGATCAGAAAGCCCTGCAGAACAGAAATGCCAAATTTGTTGCTTGTATCATAATTTGCACGATTTTTCTACTATCTACTACACTCTTACACCTGATGCTAGGCTGAGGCTTCAGAATTTGGCATGCTCACGAAGCTGTACTGTCAAAATGAAACGTCCCAGAAGATAAAGAAAATAGGGTCACATTTGTACATGTGGGGTTTTAAAATAACGCTTCTTACTACGAAACATCACATCTTCCAGTCTCCTTAAAACATTTCAAACAAAATAACTCCAACCGATTACTTTTGACAGGTTTTTATACAAGTAGATATAATAAGTATCAGTTATGACAGATACCGGTGACCATATGTGTCATACCAGCCAGCCTCCTCCATCCGTATCCATATCACAGGACACCTTCAGTGGTGCCACCTTGTTTCCATTTATGTATATGGTGTAAACGCCACTTGCTTTCACTCCATTTAGCATTATCTGCCCACAGTCCCGGGGATATTGGAACCGGGTTTTTTCTGCAAAGGGAGGAAAACAAAACGTTTCTGTTAGAGGCCTGATCGGTCAAATTTTAATGTTGCATTCATTAGAAAAACCCTGGAAAGATTACGTGATACAGAAACTCTCACTCGACGATGAAGAATCAGACCATTTGCTGTAATTCCACAACATATTTCGAATTTCTCTCCACATGTGTTTGTATCCAATGTACAGTGATCAGTGTCCCTGGAATTTTCTTTTCATAACCGCATTCAATTGGTGCTTAATATGCATCATTTTTCTCATTTTGGGAATTATTTTCTCATTTTTGGTGACATTTGGTTTCTCATACATCCTTACAAATCTCAACCTTATTCATTATCAACCTCTTTCACTCCATTTCCATGTATCCCCCTCTTATTTTCGATATTTTATCGATCACTCTTTACTAATTCTTTTCTTGCTTTATCTTTTTAGCCCCCAAACTGGCATCAGCCCAGCTGGGGCTTATAATTGGAGTCCTGTTAGTCGATCCTAACATCCGTCCATCATTCCATCTGTCCATCCATCTGGAGCTTCTATTAAAAAAGGTCTGGATTGATTTCTTTCAGATTCAGCACATGCATGCAATAACATCTGGGCATGAGGCACATAAAATTATTTTGGGATCAGAACCAAACGTGGGACACTGCACACATTCTGAATTTTGGCAATGTAAAAAAATAGGTATGGGAGTTAATAGTCGGCCTCCAGTATTGTATACGTTTTCAAAAACCATTGTTGATTTATGTGCACTTCCGCATGTCCTCAATGAACACACCACTTTTAATTATTTATTTATATACAATTCACCTTCTCCATGACCTCCACATTTATTAATTTAAATGTAAGATCTACATGTCACACCTTTGAGGTTTGGATGAGGGCTGTGTCCTCGGTTTGTTTGTGTTTTTTGGACCGTCTCATGAAAGGAATCACACTTGATAAAAATGGAATTTGTCATCAATATTATCCAACCAATTTCAGGTATATTCACTGAAAAGTAAAGCACTTAAAATGAAGTTGATATTTTGTAGTACATACTGGTGTTAAGGGTCATGAAGGACAGGACAGCTGCTCGACTCAACCCTTGAGATCCTGCAGTGCGTAGGCTCAATGTATAATTGGTGTTGGGTTGTAGGCCACTCAGCACAACCCGCTGTTCTGTCGCTGGTAGAGACCTCTCCTGCATGAGCACCAGTTAGATGAATATGATTTTAAAAAGTGGAAAACACACCCTCATCTGCAGGCAGTCATGAGGTTTACGCTGGAGAAACTTTATTCTGATGATGGTGATAATTTGGCACTGAAAAGGCACTGATGGTGATAATTTGGGGCTTTTATGGCCTACTCTGTCAGATGTGTCGGAGTGTTTAACATATGATGTTCACAATGTCCTGTGGTATATGGGGGCACATGTACACACCAAAACTATACCTGCAGAACATCTGACTCTGCTTGGTAATTGATTACAAAAGCGGAGATGGCAGCTCGTGGTATTTCCCAACGCAGCACAGCACGACGTGGCCCCAGGGACACAATGACAAGTCTACGTGGTGTCGGCAAATCTACGCAGCGCACACATGTACAATGTCATATAACTTATCAATAAAGTGTCATCTATTTATTATGTCCACAAATATGGCAGAATTTTGACTGCCCCTCCCTCTCTTATATGCATGCCACTTCCCTTCCCCAACTCCTACCTCCTCATAAAATTCCTTCCTTTATCGACCAATTCCTCCCATTCTCCCCGACCCAACTTTCTCTCACGTATCCTCTTTCGTTCACTTCATATACTCATTTTGCCACTCCCATGCATATGTAATAAAAAAAAACAGCCATAAAGTAAACATTAAAATGAGAGCTCATCATTTTTGTGGCATTTATCAGCGCTATCACCAGGGCCAAAGCTAGAAGTCCAGACAAAAGGCCTTTTCCTCCATGTCTGATGTGCTCCCTTCCTTGTCACTTTACGATCAGTTTGACTAACCCCTTGTCATTTTTGGTTTTCACAAGTGTCAATAAATGCATTAAAATAAGTGTTAAGCGAAATAATGAGCACAAACAAATCATAATTTGGATCAGCTAATTGGACATCTACCCATTTAAGCCAGAGTTGGAATAAAGGAAATTGCTAAAGTGCTCTAAGATCAAACAGAAAATGTTCTTGATCAGCATTTCATTGGTGGGGTTTCAAAGGAGTTTCTCAGATCATGATTATTTGATAACTTGAGCTAAAAAGACCGAATGTAATGTGAGTGACTTGTGCTAACTTCAGGCCTCAAACTTCAGGTCAAAAGAGCACTAAAACTGATGTCACACGAAAAAATGATTACATCATCATTATATCGTTGGACTCAAGAAGAATTCTGGTAGGTTCTCATCCAGTGCTAACTTAATACATTATCCTGCTGGAAAAAAATTGCGAAACTGGCTGCAGCAGAATGATGTTGTGCTCTCCACAGTGTATAACAATGAATGTAGACCATAACCATGGAGTTTTGTGTGATCTTATGTGACTTGTATTGTGCCAAAAAGCATCCAGTTCTTCTGAATGACATCATCCTCCTCCATTGGAATGGACAATGCCTCACGCATGGAAAACAATTTCCATGACGTACTAGAATCCTGTAGATAATGGAAAGTTTTGCCTAACCCACAACATTCAATGTTTTTGGGTTTTTTTTTAAGTCTGTGTGATTTCCACTTGTTCTACAACATGAAAAAATGTTGTCAGTGGTACTTTTTATGTTTGTGGGGTGGCAGAACCTTGGGATGACCCTCATACATCGTAACCTCACCTTTTGTTGACCTGAAGGAAATTGTGAGAAAATGGAACACCTTGTGGAAGAAATCAAAAAGGATATTTGTGTTTCCTACACTCTAAAAATTCATTAAAATGCTCCAACTCTCGTCTTCTAAATCCAAAAATCACTTAAGAACTTCTGCAACAACCCAAGAATGCACGCAACATGTTGGAGCTGATCCTTGAAAACCCACAAATTCTAAGAACACTTTAATTGCTAAAACCTCAGTAAGAATAAAGGAGTGCAAATTAATTGGAACACCTACAGTTGCTCAGAACAGTTGGCTTGGAGCAGCCATGCTTAACATATTGTTATGCTATAATGTCATCTTAACACAGAGCCTGCACTTTCAAAACGATGTACAGTAAATAAGCCCATAAAACAGAATAGTTCGAATAGTTTTCACACCATTTCTTACGAGGGCCATGATGAATAACAAAACACAAAAACAAAGTGACAGAACACATTGAACGAACTTGTTGTGCAATATCTCCAGCATGGAACACCATAGTGGTATAAATTGCTTTCAGATTATTGTTTTCTCCCCTCCACTCTCCCTCTCTCTCCTCTTTTTCTGTTCATTTATTCCCTTGCCAACTGCGTCCACCTCTGGCCCCACTACCCCACTTTACTTATGTACATTGCCTCCTTTTAAACCATGGTCACCTTACACTTCTATGAGCCCATATTGTGCATAAAAAGATGATAAAAATTTGTCCCTGGATGCCCCTTACCCACCCTCCAAGTTAACACATACAAAAAGCATTATGGGCTATTCATCTTGCCATTAGGTTAGACAGGATGGCCGAGAGGTATGCACACTCGCCTCAAAACTGTCTAGCCTGGGTTTGAATCTTGGCCCAGCTATAAATTGGCATCCCGGTGTTTCACAGGCTGGGTGATTCATCAATGTGTGCACCGTGCCTTGGATGGATGTTAAACTGGCATGCCCTCAGCCAAAGATGCCACCACACAGCCTTGTGCTGCATATGAAAGAAGAAAATCTTGCTATTCCCATGATAGAATGCAGATTATATAAGGTTGAATAAATGAAGACTGTACTATTTATGCAACGGTGTTTGTAATTTTCTACCACTATGGCTCTCAAGCCAAGTGAGAATTAGATGTACATTGAAGAGCTGTGCCTGCTTTGTTTCTCACAATAGCTTCACTAGCATGGTAGTCAAACAAGATGGTGTAGATATAGTAAGTTCCCTTGCCTTTGACCTGGTCTCGTCTGGGTTTGATTAACAAACAGACGATAAACTATCAGTTGTGCTTCATGGGTAAGGGCAAGGGCAAGTTGTTGTATCGTTAAGTGCATCATCCTTCAGATGGACATTAAGTTGGGGATTAATTTGCTTGCCTCAAATGCTGGTAACCATTGAATATTCCACATGCAAAATGCCTTTCAACGAAGAGTAGATGTGGTATTGGCAGTTTAACCTGGCCAAATTCAAAATTCCGGCCCTGACTTACAGGTGCATGAGCATCAGCAACATAGCTGCACAAAAATGATACAACTTGGATCCATGTACCACATATGCTTGGAATGGAACTGCGATGGTAGTCTTGCATATTCTTTTGCAGCAAGAGCCAATGGAAATTTAGCATTCCACAAGCATCCGTCATCTGGTGATACATTATAACAAGATGGCACTGATCTTTGGGGAGGGGGAGTGAGAAAGGTTCAGGAACACAGTTGGTGAAGGTTCTAAAGTAAAAATGTGAAATGAATTTTCACTTCAGATTACTATACCCGTGGTAATGATGACTGAGGAGATGGTGCTTTTGATTTCTCCACGGACAGTCACAGCACTGATGTTGTAGGTTTCGGCAGGACGCAGGCCCTGCAAGGTGTGTTTCGTGACTCCCTCCGCAAGCAGCACACCACTCTCTTCTTCGTCCAATTGCACCTCTTTCCCTATTTCACACACATTTAGGACACGAATAATGCATATTACATTGTATGTATATGCTTTTGATGGCACAATGTAAACAGCAGCAGGCAATTCAATAACCGGTCACGATGAATCTGCGCACGAGAAATCATGAATGTTGTTTAATTCCAAACAGATGGCAAGTCGGCAGCCGACATTGCCATACTATCCTGTTATTGAGCCTTCACCACCCCTTGTTTTGATCTCATTTGCACTTTCAAATTTCTCCCGAGTAATTATTGTGATGATAATTCTAACAATTATAAATGTCTCTCTTGGGTCGGAATTTTGAAGAACAATCAGGAGATTCAATTCCCAAGGTACCACAATGTTTTCAGCACCAAATGTCAATATGACACATTGTATAAACTGCTCAGATATATCTGAAAATAACCAGAGGAAACTTACAAGAAAACAAAAAAGGTAAAATCAAGCTGTAATTGTTCGAAAGGACTTTTTCTGCATTCAAATAATCAAATAATACCAAATGTTCTGGTAAATTACAGCAGAATGCAGGAAGACACAATAATTGCTCAGTCACTTACAAAAACACACCACTCAAATAAATTTGATTTGTTTGCTGTCCCAATTCCAATACCTATTTTAAAAAGTGTTGTAATTTCAATTTGAATTATATGCAGAACAAGGACATTCTAATTCTCATGATTCTTATGTGCCATGCTCTGTTGCAGAGCATCGGTGCTGCTGAAGCAGTTTCTTGGCAAGAGTTTTACTTGGTGGTTTGCTACGGCCTTCCCACGCAAGGGGCATTACGAGATATTAATGTACTTTTGCATGAATTACAAAGACGTCAGTTAGCAATGGGCAAATACACAGAGTAAATGGGACTTAAACCTGGTATCTCAACATCATAAAGGGACTGTCCCAAAATTATCAACATTTTCACAGTAGAACAAAGAGTAGCACTTTTCAAGATCTTCCCACCCCAACTCACCCCCAAAATAAGTACTTTTCAACTTTTTTCAAAAAAAAAAAAAACTTTCAAAACAATTTTTTTAAAGTAATAACAAAAAAGCATGTAGACTTTTTATTTTTAAGCAAAATTGGATTTTATACTGTACCATAACTTTTTTGCAGTCATGCATGATAATTTAAATATTCCCCAATGGACTATTACACTTAAATGTTTTCAAATTTCAAACCTTTATCATCTGTCAAGTCAAAGCCTGTCAAGAAAGTGTGCGCACTCAATGAAGACTATACTCGAATCATTTTGCACACACACACACACACACACACACACACACACACACACACACACACACACACACACACACACACACCAACACAGTGTCCCACTAGCACTTGCCGACCATGAAATAGCAGTGGGGCCGGCTGCAAAGCGAGGCATGCCATGTCGGCATAACGCATGTGGTGATTTCCATCAAGCTACAGGCTGTGTGCTAGTCCAGGGGCATGTTCTGTTAGCAAGTGGATTCCTTTCCGTTCGCCAAATGGTTTGCTTGATTCAAAGTGCTCAAACAAGCACTGCAACTGAATGGAGTGTTCAGCACTTTCTTACAGCATGGTCGTCTCCATCATAAACAATGCTGTCATGGCATTCGAGCAGTCTGGGCGGTCGTTCTTGGTTTTACTCAATCCTCTTGTGACAACAATTACCCAAACCTAACACTGTGTTCGCATTGGCTAGAGTACTAGTAAGAGGAAAATAAATAAATAAAAATGGGAAGTCAGAAGCGGAACCCCCCCCCCCAACAAGCTTATCTATACACCTGCCATGCTGCATTTTGGGGACTGCTCTGCTGTTCTTTCACATCCTCTCTTTGCCCTTTACACCCTATCATTTACGTGAGGTCATCTTCCATCTGCTTGGAAATTAGCCAACAACACAGCATTACATAAAAAGATGCAAAAAATGATCCCCTTCACTGCAGACCTATCAGCTTATTTCCAATCATCAGCAAGGTCATGGGATCCATCATCGCAGTTGATATGAAATCCTTCTTTTTCTCCAACAAGCTCATCTCAGAACACCAATTTAGCTTCAAACTCGGCCATTCCACCTTGGACATGCTGGCTTCTACTCACCGAATAATGGATGGAGGCACTCAATGCCAGCCATGAGATCAGGGCTGTCTCTCTGGGCATATCTCGTGCTTTCATACAATCTGGCATCCTGCATTGCTCTCCAAACTATCTGCCTATGGCATCCAAGGCCAACTCCACACATGTCTTTCTGACTTACTCTATCATCGTAGCAAATGTGTCACTCTCAACAGAATCCTTTCATCTTCTCTACCTGTCAAGGCTGGTGTGTCCAAAGGCAGTGTTCTGGGCCTGGTCATATTCCTGATGTTCATAAATGATCTCTCTGACTCTGGAAAATCCCCTTTTTATATTTGCTGATAACTCCACCCTCTGCTGTGACATCTCTCATCCTTCAGACAGGCAAGCTGCAGTCTCTTCTCTATCTTCAGACCTTAACAAAAATCACAAGCTGGTCAAACACTTGGAATATACACTCAGTGCACAAAACATGAGGAACATCTTCCTAATATTGAGTTGCACCCCCTTTTGCCCTCAGTACAGCCTCAATTCATCATGACATGGACTCTCCAAGATGTCGAAAGCATTCCACAGGGATGTTGGCCCATGTTGACTCCAATGCTTTCCACAGTTGTGTCAAGTTCGCTGGTAGTGGAAGCTGAATTCTCTGTCATATTTGTGGAACCATTCCTGGACAATCCTAGCCTTGTAGCATGGGGCATTATCCTGCTGAAGAAATCCATTGGCAGGTGGATACACTGCTGCCATGAAGGGATGCAGCTGATTGGCAATGATGTTCAGATATCCTGTGGCATTCAAACATTCCTCCACTTTGATCAAGGGTCCAATGTGTGTCATGAAAACACACCTCAGACCACCACATTACCACCAGCAGCCTGCAATGTTGACACACGGCATGATGGATGCATGTCCACATGTCGTTTTCTCTATACCCTCGTACTCCTTCGCATGAAACAGCAGGGACCAGGATTCATCAGACCAGGCAATGTTTTTCCAATCCTCCAGTGTTAGCGTTTTTGTTCCTTAGCCCTCTGCAACCGCAGTTTCTTGTTTTTTGATGAAAGAAGTGGAACTCTGTATGGTCGTCGGCTGCCAAACGGTATTCATGTCAAGGTACGACAAGTTCAGCATTATTTTATGGGTCTTCTGGCAACAATATTGTTCTGGACTGTCAGTTAACTAACTGTTGCCCATCTCTTTCTCTGCACAATTCATGTCAGCCTGCTTTGGCCTCTTTCATCAATGAGCCATTTTCGACCATTGGCTGGACCTTCTTTGGGTGGTGGACCATTCTTGATACACATGGGAAAATGTTGAGCGTGAAAAACTCAGCAGCGTTGTGGTTCTTGACACTCAAATTGGTGCACCTGGCACCCACTACCATACCCCATTCAACGGCACTTAAATATTTTGGCTTGCCATTCACTCTCTGAATGGCACACATACAAAATCAATGTCTCAAGGCCTAATAATCCTTCCTTAACCTGTCTCCTCCCCTTCATCTACACTGATTGATGTGGATTTAACAGGTTCAATATTGTTACGGCTGTGGAAATTCGCAAACCACCATTCAGGTCCCGTAGGTGAGATAACTCTAAGTACATGTGTAGCTAGCCCCAAACCCGTTGTTTAGAGGGAATTTATGTGATTCATTCAGGCTGCGACGCTTTGAGATAGCCGTTTTTCTGTTCTATCTTTATTTTGAACCAACCACGTCTTAACCGCCGTAACCATCAAACCACCACCAAAAACCCTCCACCACCCTCATCTCTCTCCTTCTACGGCCATTCCCGCATCACCTATGAACACTGAGCGTTGCACTGTCTTGGGCTCGTTCAAGCGATACGCACCGAGCCGCGAGTGCAAATAGCGGCCTTTCCGAGGGAGAATTCGGATCAAGAATGCTACACGCCCACTTCTGATCCGTCCAATCAGCAAGCGCGGAGCGGCTTGGCCCCGCCTCCAGGCACGTAAGTGTGAAATCGAAATATGCAAATTCTAGGATCAGGGGAGGTTCACGCCCACTATTCCTCCGTCCAATGGGCGAGCGTGGCTCCGCCCCTGAGCTCATCCTGATCCGGAAATTTGCATATTATTTCTCCTGCCAGCCTATAAAATGCCGAGCGCAAGGCAAATCGTGGCAGAGAGTTTTGGGAGAAAGTCAGTTTTGGTAAGAGAGTCATCGAGCAGAGTGTGGCAGCAGCAGATTGTGGCAGCAGCAGAGAGTGGAGTCGGGGGCGAAGGCACCGAGTTGAGTTCTGCAGTCGGCTGAGGAGAGTTGGGGGAAGAGGCCAAGGAGCTCGGGTCCGAGGTGAGAAGGACGGCGGTCGGCGACGAGGTCGCGGTGGGAGATCGCTCGTCGCGGGACCTAAGCCAGCCAGCCATTCTCCCTCACCCAGAGCATCAACAATTCCCCCTTTTCCCCCGCGCTGAGATAGTGAAACAAAGGGGGCCCCGTTCCCACCCCACTCCAAACGTCGTGTCAACGAAACCCGTGAAGGAGCACAGAGTCGGGGCACAGCCACGCGACCACGTCTGCGGCTCATCCGCCAACGCGTCACGAGGACGAGGGTAGGACCCACCCGGTCTCGCGGACCTGGCCGCTCATTCAGGTCCTGCACACATATTGGCCTACAGGCCCGTCTGCCCCCTTGTCTATGAGGGTGGCTTCTTTCCTTTGCTTTTGAGTAAATGTGTGTTGGCACCGTGTCTTGTAAAGTAGAACTGTATAAGTGTTGCCGTGTGTACGCATATTCGGGAGTAACTCTGCGTCATTTTCTTTTGTTTGACTGATATAGGTGCATTTTGACTGTTTGGCTGTATATGTGTGCTTTCCATGTGTCACGTAATAAATGTGCATTGTATGAACTGTTTTCCCGTTTCGCTTCGTCTTTTCTTTATTGACCCTCCATCCTGCTTCACGTAAAAGGGTTCGTAGTGGGCTTAAAACACCCGATAATTAATCGGAACTGTCGAGGCCGACGATAATACCGCTCGGTTATCCCGATAGCACGGAACGGACCGCTTAAGTGGTTCGTGTCTGGAGTCGGCCTGCGGCGAGATACGATCGCCCGGTCGACCATCCGCGCAGGTACTTAGGTAGATCGAATTTGGCGAGCAACCCTATCCTGCGTGGGTGGGCAATTGGCACGGTCGTGGTGGGGTTAAACCCCCACCCGTGACTAGCTCCCGGCGTTGTTCCGAGAGGGTCACGACAGAATTGTCCGTTCCGATGGGCGAGGCGGCCGCCATTCGAGTCGAGTGGCTGATCGCACACCGGCGGGCGCGAAATCGCAACAATATATCAGGGATCATAACTTTCACCTGGATTCACCTGATCAGTCTATTTCATGGAAAAAGCTGGTGTTCCTCATGCTTTGTACACGGAATGTGTCTTTCAATCATGACAAATCTCACACTTTCACTATCTCTCTCCAAAAGATTCGTCTGGCAAACCTCCTCCCCCCTACCCCACTCCCATCAATTTTCTTGACAATCTTCTTGAGGAAGTTCAGTCATTCAAACTCCAGTGTCTCACTATCAGCCATTATATTTCTTGGGCAAACTACATTTTAAAGTTGGCCTCCAAAGCCAGCCGCCGATTCGGTATCATCCACCATACAAAGTCCTTCCTTGGCACACCTGAACTCCTACCAACCTACAAGGCATTCAACTGCAGCTTGATGGAGTACAGCGTTCCCCTCTGGGCTGCATCCCTGCTTCACATCTTCTCAGCTTGATGCCATGGAAAACAAGCCTTCAAGATTATTGGAATCAACCACAACGAAGCTGAGTCAGGTCAGGCCAGATCAAATCTAAGACTTGGTACACATACCATGTAAACCTGAACTAACCTGTTTCATGCTCGGGTTGTCGGCGACTAAACCGTCTCCCCCACTAAATATCCTGGTGAGTAAGGTATAATGATATGGACACCGAGCAGGATTAAAAGCACAACCTGTGAAAGGGTGGAGGAGCTACTTGTGAGCCAAAGGCCATCCATATCTGGTGCCAAAGTGTGTCTGCGGATGTCCTCCTGGAGATGAATACCTGTTTCAAGGAAGTTGGTGGCAAGATTTGCATTCCAGCCATTGTAGAACACTTCATTCCGCAACATACACAAAAAACACAAGTAAAATTAAGAAAAACTGACTCTGTGGGAGTACTTCCTGTGCAGTTGACCTTCGCAGGGCACCTCACCTGATAACAAGATTGGGGCAAAGCCTTCTGGACCCCTATTCTTTGAGGATTGGAGGAAAACCACATGGTAACAATCCTGGGTCAGATTGTGGTGGTGTGTGGTGGGGTAGTACTGAGGTGTCGTCCAACAGACAACAGTCTCCTCAGGTTAAACTGAATCGGTCCTTTCGGGTGGGTGCTTGGAATGTCCTCACTCGAAGAGAGGATGATCACATGACTCTGCTATCAACTGAGCTCCAGAATTTGAACATCAGTATTGCAGCACTCTGAGGTTTGGAGACCGGATATTGGTGAGATCATGGTGGTTGGTAACACCTATTACTGGCCTGGTCGCTCTGATGATTAACATGCCCAAGGAGCAGCTGTCCGTGTGTCCAATTAGCTGACTCCCATGATAATTGAGGTAACACCAATAAATGAGCATATTCTGAGACTGAGGATTCGTCACTCTCTGAGTGTCATTTCCCTGGTCTATACATATGCTTCAACTGAGGAGAGTAAACTCACTGTGAACGGCGCATTCTATGCCACACTTGAGTCTGTGGTTGATCAGTGCCCCAGGCAAGATACTCTTCCAGGCTTGGGGGATTCCAATGCATCAACTGGAACTGATAGGGATGGTTATGGGGCATGTGTTGGGCCCCATGGATGTGGAAATGTGAACCAGAATAGGACTAAGTGCTTTGAGTTTTCAAGATGTTGTGGAATTAGGGTGGCTGGATCATGGTTTCAGCACCCACAGCCTCATCGTTGGACATGATATTTCAAGACTGGGGTGGCAAACGAGATAAGCCATGTACTCATTGATGGGTACTGGAGGATGCTCCAGGACTGCAGGGTCTACAGGAATGCTCAATTCCTCAATACTAATCACAGGCTTGTTGGAGTAACTCTGAAGTTGTACCTCAAATCCAGGAGAATGGTACCATACAGGCATTGGCTGGATTTTGGCAAGCTCAAGGATGACAGAGTACCTGAGGAGTTTGCGAACAATTCAGTGGGGATCTGGGGGTATTGGGCATTTTGGGGGATCCTGAAGAGTTGTGTAATGCCATCAAGACTACGATCCTTGATGTTGCCCATGGTCGTCATGGAACCCACAATCATGTGGAGGAACTTTGTCTCCCAAGGGACACTGGATGCCATTGAACAGAGTCACAGGGCCAGGTTTAGTGGCAGAAATGAGCTGTTCAGGGAGCTGAGGCGTAAAACTGTACATTTGCTGAGAGGACCAAAGAGGCGTATGTGCGAAGAATCTGTGAAGGGGTAGAGCATCAGTGGTCAAGGGATTCTCATCCTGCTTACAGAGGAATCTATGCATTGCATCCCTCCAAGCCTGTCCCTCGGTGTATTACAATTAGAGTGGAAGGTGGTGAGCTCTTGACAGAGGAGTCTGAAGCAAAGGCCCACTGGGCTGGTTACTTTGAGTGACTGCAGCGGGCTTACCCACCAGCTGTTGAGTTGGATGTCAGGGATGTTACTATCCCTATTGCTGATCCTCCAATCAATTGTAAACTGCCTTCATTTGTGGAAACAGGCTGCGGTGAAACAGTTGAAAGGGGGGTAGAGCTCTTGGGATCTGTAGCATCCATGCTGAATTTCTCAAGGCTGGTGGATATGCTGTACTCCTGTCATTGCTTGTAAGTTTGTGCTTTGTTTGGAGCATATGCATCATCCCAAGTGACTGGAAGAGGCCTTGTTGTTCCTCTATGGAAAGGGAAGGGTGATCGCTAGGACTGCAATAACTCCTCAATACTGACCACAGCCATGTTGTTCTCCGCAAAGTGGTGATGCTGCTCTCAGTGCCAGGCAAGGTCTGTGCATGGATAATTATTGATAGGGTTCGCCACCATCTGCTAGAGCATCACCATCCATCATAAGTAGTCTGGCTTTACACCAAATAGGCCAATGATTGCCCGTATCCTTGCTTGTGGAGTCCTCACTGAACACAGGCAAGAGTTTCAGCAAGGGATGTGTGCAGCTTATGTTGATCTCTACAAAGTGATTCAGTGAATGGGAATACCCTCTTGAAGATTCTCAGTCTTAAGAGGGTGCCACCAAAATGGATCAATCTGATTTCTGAACTACACTCTGGGACTGAGAGTGCTGTGAGATGTGGCAGTTCCATCTCTGACTTATTTCCAGTTGTTACAGGAGTTTGTCAGGGATGTGTACTGCCCCAAAACTTTTCACTATTTGGATGTGGATTCTGGGGTGGATGTCAGAGAGATCAAGCTACGGTGCGTCGTTTGGGAATGTCACGATCTCTGACCTTGATTTTGCAGATGATGCAGTCATCTTTGCCGAGACTCTGGATATCCTGATGGGGCTCCTCAGGTGCTGAATGAGTTGGTGCCTTTGGCATTATGGGTCTCCTTGGTCAAAACTAAGATCCAGGCTTCAATGACATCTTGGATGCTGCTATCTTTTCTGTAGCTGTTTGGGGTGAGGATGTTGAGGTCACAGAGAGATTCACTTACCTTGGCAGTGATATTCAGGTCTCCGCATATTGTGCTCCAGAGGATGATAGACGTCAGGGTCGTGCCTAGGGAGTCATGGTTTCACTGGGTCGTAGGGTGTGGCACTGTTGTTATCTATGCAGGAGGACGAAAGTCTGAGCCTTTAAATCATTGGTGGTTCCAGTCTTGCTCTATGGATGTGAGACGTGGATTCTGACCAAGGAACTGAGACAAAGACTTACAGTAACTCCTTCGGTATCAGTTGTCTTTGGAGAATCCTTGGCTGTTGCTTGTCAGACTTTGTGTCCAATGAGCATTTACTGAGAGAGACTGTGAGGAGATTTATTTCCTGTATAGTCCAAGGGCATCAGCTACGGCTGTATGGACATGTGGATCATTTTCTTGATGCTGATCCTGCTCACCAGAATCGCTCAGCAAGGTTGCCTTGTGAGTGGAGGAAGCCATTGTGCCAACCACGTGCCTCGTGGTTGGAGCAGCTTGATCGGTATCTTAAGGAGATGGGGATAGTCCAGGTACCTGCCTGGGGGATGGCCAGATGGAAGCCTTTGGAGTACCGGCAGAAAGTCGACGTGGCAACGTGCTGCTCCAGCACATGCTCCTGTACCTGACCTGACCTCAAGCTGAGTCCATGGGCCTATTACTTCACCATCACAGACAGGTCGGTGGTCTGTCTGTGTTTTACTGCCTCCTTTCTGGTTTTGTACCGTCTGTGCTTTCCATGCTTTGCCCCCCTGAGGTTTCTGCAAGGCACAAACAGTCCGCCATCACAGTGTCCTGGTGAATCTACCTAAATCCAGGATCACCGCTCATCTGTTCCTCTTTTTTTCACACATGTGGAACCAACTTCCTCATTCTTTTCAATCTCATTCTTCTATCCAGGTCTTCAAGACTGCTGTTCACTACCATCTCAGGTCGTCCCCAATCCAAGACCATGATCTTTTCGATGCTCAATAACTCCTCTCCCCCTCCCCCCCCACCTCCCCTCACTCCACCCTAAGCCATCCTACTTACAAATTTCCAGTTTACCTCCTCTCCACCATATGCATCCTCTCCTGCCACCCTTTCCTCTTCACATGCATTGTTTGTCCCAAGTCTACTTCCATCTCGACCTTCAACTCTGCTGTTGGTGTTTCCCCCTTCTCTCTAATATTCATTTTGCATCCTGTTACGTCATGATCTGTTCAGTGCATTAGTTCTTCCACGAGCCTCGATTATGTGTCATATGCAAAAAAAAAACAAAACAGGTCAGACAAGAGTAGCGAGTCATACCTCATCGCTTCCTACTCTTTGTATGACCATAGAATTGTTGGCAATTTTGGACAGCCCCCAACTATGTGTACAGATGGGAACAGCAAGTGGGCCAAACAGTGTAAAGTGTCTTGAAATTATTCGATATATAATGTAATACAACATGTAATATGTGAATCATACTGGCAGGAAAGTGCCACAACTTCACAGCTCCTGCTGTCTGCTCCCAATGCACTGTCACGTTGTTTTCACCTACATCTCCCACAATGAAGTTCTGAGGTGGCAGCAGGCCTGGGAGGTGTGACATAAGGAACAAATTAATCATGAGAAATGAGGAAATAGTCTATGAAAGTGAAAGCAACAGTCCAACAGGTAACTACAGCAGTATATTTTTGATTACTGCAGATTTTTACACCAGAGCCGCATCAGGTAACTACAGTAGCTTTCACACAACAGCACCATCTCTTTGAAGTTCGACTTGATTCATTTACAACAGACGTGCCTCGAGGGATCATGCATTTATGGCACAAACTGCCTCAAAAGGAAAGGGAATTGATAAAGTAGTTATTATATGTAAATAAACAAATATATACATTTTTATATGTCTATAATATTATAAATATATGATACGAGCAAATACAACCCGTTGCTTCGCTGAGGGGGGTGTGAAGGGGAGGGGGATGGAGAAAGACAGAGAGGTAGGGAGAAAGGGGAGGCAGAGAGGACTGAGGGAAGTGAGGAGTGGATGAAGAAGGGGAAGCTGGGAAGGGGAAAAGATAGAGGTGAGGGGTGGAGGTGGCATTAGCAAAGAGCTTTTGGATATGTTATGCTTAATGACCGAACACAAATACAAAAAAAAATCTCATGTCAGAATACCTGTACACACAACGACACAACAGAGTTTGGAATGTTAACCACTGGCTGAAAACATGAAAGTATCGTTCATGTACGACCTAATGATACCATCAAGCGTGAACATCGAAAACAAAGTGTTGTGACCAGATATCACACTTCGGTACAAAAAAAAAAGAGAGAAGAAGGCATTGCTTAGTGAGTTGTTATTGCCAGTGATTTTGGACTAAACGATGCAGAAATCCAGAAAATGACCAAATACCAAGACCTCAAGAATGAAGTGAAAAGATTTGTTAGGGTTAGGGTTAGGGTTAGGGTTAGGGTTTGTTTGTAACCCTAACCCTAACAGCTGAAGAATGCCAAAGCTGTACCAGTGATAGTTGGAGCTATGGGAATGATGACAAAGAACCTCACAGAGACATTAAAAAAACATCGCTGAGAATATTATTACAAATTAATTACAGTTGGAAGCTATCTCGGGCTCAGTGACGGTCCTGAAGAGAGCCCTCGGCACAACACATTTAAAACAGAAAATTTCACAACTTTGTCCATGAATCGTGACCCCCTGACTGAAATGAAGGAAGATGCTTTGAGCCCACCCTGAGAGGACTCCATTCCACATTCTGAAACCCACATATGTAGATACCAATCAACGACACAGACACACACAAACACACACACACACACACACACACACACACACACACACACACACACACACACACACACACACACACACCTAGACTCAATTTTCCACTATAAGAGTGGGTATACAAAGAGTGGCATGATGAGTTCTATATGTAGAAATATAAGTGCATTCAACTTGTTCAAGATAAGAATCTCAGTGCAAGCTGGATTTGCACACAGGGTGTCCATAAAGTCCTTGTGCAACTTTGAACTTTTCTAACTTTGATGTACATATGACAGAAACAAATTATGAATGGCACATAAAAAGATAATTCATCAAATTTGGTTAATGATGTTGAGTGTATATGGAACATTTTCACAAAAGCGGGGCAGATAACGGTAAAGAACAAACTCAAAAATCAACTTTCTTTGACATTCTCGAAATAGTGCTTGAACCCCTTATAAGGCCTAGAAAAATGTTCAAATGATGTCAGCAACGCAGGATCACCATAATACCTCTGCACTAACTGGACAATATATGCTTGATAAAAATTCTCGGACAGTCTTTACCGTAACCTGATCCGGTTTTGTGAAAATGTTCCATATAATATATGTCAGTGTGTGTGTGTGTGTGTGTGTATCTGTTCGTCTGTCTCCTTCATAACTCCAAAACCTTGTGCCCCCAAACTTTGCATGCATACTGAGGAAACTCCAAAGTGGTGCATGAATGAAAATTAGGTGTTTGAGTTCATTAAAACACCCCTTTTGAAGGTAATTAACAGCCTTATTTATATCCTTTATCAGGCAAATCCTTGGACACCTTGCTCTCAATTGGGTTTTAAAGTTCATCCTCGGCCCCTCTATGGGGTCTCACTCCACCATTTTGTTCGGCCTGCTCAACAATGCCTTGAGTTGGAACAGGCCGCAACAGTTTATTTATGATAAAGCACTCAAAATGGGGTTTTTTACACTTTCCTCACTGACATCATCGAATTCCTGATCTTCATACTTAAGAATCGCTGCATACATCATTCTTGTCAGTGCTATAGTTTTCAAACCAGGAGCTTGGAGTGGTTTCATGCATTCTTGATGCAATTTTCCACGATCGACTCTCACGGTCGAATTAAAGGATATCATCGAAATATGATTTCAGCTTCGAGGATTGGATATCGAGGACTCGCTCCCACCTCTCTCCTCGTACCCCCTGCTCCCGGAGTGTTTTATGACATGTGGTGAGGCGTCGCTCCCCCCCTTCCTTGCTCTCCCACCCTCCTCGTTCCCGCATCACTTTTTCCCACCCCTATCTTCACTCCCTCACCCATCCTCACTCCTCTCCCTCCCCCTCTCTCTGCCACCTGTCTATCTCCTCCCCCTCTTTCTCTCTCTCCCTCCTCGTTCCCCCTTCCTCTCTCGCTCTCTCTCTCACCCCCCCCTTTCCCTCTCCCTTAGTATTTCTGTCTATACTAATAAGTGTGTGTGTGTGTTTGTTCATGTCTCCTCCATAACTCCAATACCATGAAACCTAGCAGACAAACTTTGAGAGCTCCCTGGTCTCAGTGTGTGTGTGTGTGTGTGTGTGTGTGTGTGTGTGTGTGTGTGTGTGTGTGTGTGTGTGTGTGTGTGTGTGTGTGTGTGTGTGTGCGCGTGTGTGTGTGTGTGTGTGTGTGTGTGTGTGTGTGTGTGTGTGTATGTGTGTGTGCGCGTGTGTGTGTGTGTGTGTGTGTGTGTGTGTGTGTGTGTGTGTGTGTGTGTGTGTGTGTGTGTGTGTGTGTGTGTGTGTGTGTGTGTGTGTGTGTGTGTGTGTGTGTTGTACCTGTACTCAGAATGAGATTATGGGTACGGGCTGCCTTTCCATGTCGCATCCCCGTCAATGAGATTTCATACTCTGTTGCCTCTAGAAGACCAGACAGTGTCACACTGTTCTCTGAACCAGGAATTTCCACCACACCTGTACCACCCTCAGCATCCTTAATCTGATCATCTTTCCCTTGATTCTCTGGGGCATAATGGATCAAGAAGGAGTCAAACATCTCCCAAGCACCAAACCAGCTGAGCACAAAGCTGGATGCTGTGATGTCAGAGGCAGCGAGGCCAATAAGAAATGTCGCATCTAATTGGTTAGGAACTGCTTGGTCAGCCATAGATTGCGATGGTGCACGATATATTCCTGGCATGGTTGTAGTGGTAGCTGCAGTTGTTGTGCTTGTCAAATGCAAAACTTGACCCAGATTCTTTGATGACCATGCAAATCCAATAAGAGAAGCTGGATGGATAGAGTGAGAGAGAGAGGGAGAGGGTAAAAAAACATAAAAGATTAAAAATTGTTGAAATTGTGAAAAACTATTGAGTTATTCCAGCTTGAACATTTCAACATGAACAAAACAGCAACATATACTGTATTTAAATATTTTTATTGAGCTTGTCAAAAAAAATAATCTTTTACATCTTATTCTTCAAAATAACAAATTCATGCTTAAAGTAGAAGGGCACTCGGTAGAGCGCATATCTCCACCACATAATATCTGATCCACGAGAACACATCGGGCCCAATCGATACATTTTTGAAATATCAGGCTATGTGTCGTTTTTGCTCCAATCTCTCAATGGTGAAGAATCACTTTGAAAATTAAAACTTCTTGCATCCAGATCCAGATTCGGATCATCACCAAAATCGAATCAATTCTTCCAACCTGTCTATCCTGTCCACCAAGTTTCGGCCGAAACCGTCCACAACTTTTTGAGATTTCGTGCTACATATCAATTTGGCCTGATCTCTGAATAGTGAAGAATCATTTTTTAAAACATTATCAGATCCAGATCCGGATAAGGATCTTCACCAAAATTGAATAAATTCTTCCTTGTCACACACCGAACCTGTCCACAAAATTTCATCCAGATCCGTCCCCAACTTTTTGAGACATCCTGTATACAGACAAACAGACAAACAGACAGAAAGGGGTGAAAACATAACCTCCTTCACCTTCAGTGGCAAAGGTAATTCAAAAAATATGAGTTACCCAACAAGGAACTTCAATGCAGGAGGAGGCCATTAGGCCCATATACCCCGCACAATGGTTGCTACCGATGGTTGTTAGTCCAAGGTGTATCCTTTTTGAATTCCGAGTGTCAGTCTTTGGTATGACTCGACCAGGGTCTGCTCTGAACCACTGACCTCCCAGACTTGGAATGAATACTGTAACCATTACAGTACCGGGTGTGGTTAAATTCACACTTCACATGCATGGTGAGCCAAAGTCAGGTATTAACTACTCAAGACAATGAGAATCCACCAACTCATTGTTATGGTGGAGCAGCTGAGAGAGGAAGGTGTTCCTCTGAACTGAAAAGATAGACGTTAAAATAATTTGTTATGTTCCAGTGAGTGAGAACAGATCGTGATATATTTGTACAGGAATTTAGTTTCTTCTCTTTGAGGTGAACTTATGAAGGAATGGTTTTATTAAAATTTTCATTTTCAACAAATGGTTTGTAACAGTGATTGGTTAACAGGTAAAATTTAAAATGTTTCAAGTAATTTTATTGTAAGGTGGAGGGGACGGGGACAAGAAATGGAAAAAGTCAAATATTATAAACTTGAACAGTACTCGGTAGAACGCATACCTCCCCTGGGCTGAACAGTTTACGTTGTGTATCCCACTGATAGTCCGAATCTGCATATGGACCTTAACCAAAATCGAATTGGTTTGTTCATTTCACCTCCCCAACTACTCCTCCAACTTTTGTCATAATCCATCCACAATGTGTTGAAATATCGTGATATGCAGTAAATCCTTAAATATCGCAGGGGGTATGTGCAGTAAACCCTTAAACATCGCAGAAGTTACATTCCTGGAAAATCCCGTGATATTCAAAACTGCGATAGTTAAAACCAATTTCCTGTGGGACAAAGCGGGTTAGGATCCTGGGCTTTGAGAAAATATAGAGTTCGGTGGGTGAAGCCAAAAATAAATAAATAACATGTTACAGGCAACAACTCACACACACAAACACACACACAAACAAACAAACACACAAACAGAGGACGGAAGTCATCAATATACTTACGAAATCTAAAACAGACAAGGGTGAAAACATAACCTCCGTCCATCTTTGGTGGCGGAGGTAACAATAGCTGAATAATCATATTTGATTTATATGCATGAAGCAGGTGTTACAGTGTGAGGTGTGTCTTTATACATCTGTGGCAATGTCTTAGAAACCACAGTCAGCAAATAAGGAAAATCAAATTTACACTGCCATGTGAGCACTACCAATTAAGAGAGCTCAAGAACTGACGAATGACTTTCGAAGCCAAAAGTCAAAATATGGAAAACGTCACACTCAGCCATAGTTGTTTAATCAGCCAGCCTCTGTTAAGCTTGCAGAGCTATTTTCTTCATTTTTTGTTTTGCAAAAGTCAACATTTTGGGCTGAATGTTCTTAAGTCACCTTACCTCTCTCCTCATATACTCTCCATCAGTCTCTTTAGGGTGGACATTAATTGCATGTTTATATTTCTTTGTTTATAGTGTCCTTTCTTTGTGCGTTTTATGTACAGTATTTTAATTTGTCTTTGCTGTATTGTCATTGACTACTAAATGGTTCACATGATGAAGTCAATGGCCTGTTTACTCTGCTTGAGGTTACCCATATTTCTCCTCGACGAGGGAATGCAAAAGCCAACCTGGTCTCGATGATTTAATTCAAAGCTCGACCGCTGTGCCTGCTCTAGATACAAACAAAAATAGCTTCCCAAAGCCTGTTGGCCTTGTTTGGGTTGAAGAGAGGTCAAACAGATTCCTGCTTCTGCACATAGTCTCTGCTTGCCACTAACATGTGGCAGAGATGCCACATCGAAGGAACATGTCATACTCCTCATTTCCCTGGTTGTTGTTATTGGTAAATACATTACAAAAGGCTCAAGATTGGATATATAGTTTAACCTAAAGGAATTCCAAGATTCATACATATTATGGTGGCTTCAAATGTACAAAGCAGTCGTTTCCTTTATGGATGGTATAAAAAAAGTTTTGGTATCATGTTTATTGCACACTTGAGGAACATACCTCCTCATTAAAATACCGTGCACATGCATACGCACACACAGCCACATATGTCATTGTTTACAGCAAAATGAACAATCACAGCACCTTCAGATTTGCTGCCTTTATGCCATGTTGTTCACATTTGTTTTCCCCTCATTCCCCTAACCCTTCCTCTTCTGTGGTTTACTCAGTTGCTTGGCCTTAGCATGTTTATTCACGTGACTGTAATTTAATCAGCTGCCTTGGCGACTTCCTATCATAAACAAACACCACAGTAAGTTGTCGTATAATCAATCAAACTTTTTATATTTTTAAAAATTTAATGAATCTAAATTTGCACAATTGCAATTTCATTGCGGTCACTGCTTTGGAGTTTTTAGAGGCTTGTCACTATGCTAATTTCCCACTCGATTTTAAACACAACGTCGAAGCAATCAATTGGCCCAGTTTGAGGGAACCTGCAGAAGCATGCAAATAACCTCAAACAAGGGGTAGGCCATCCTAACATTGTAAGATGTGGGACACAGGAATGACAGTGGGAATTACACATTTTATTGTAATATTCACTGAAGCCATATTTCTCACACTCTATAATAAAAAAAAAAAATGACCGTTTTTACAGCCATTTTTCCCTGCTGTGCAGGAGTTTGGCTTTTTCTTGAGGCAATATTTTATGGCCGGATGCCCTTCCTGACGCCAACCCTGGTCACCTCTTACGACACACAGGGATATGGTACAGCTATTCTAACTGGGGCATACACCGGGACCAGTACACTGGCACTCATTTCGCCGACCTCGGAAGGATGACAGGCTGAGTCAACCCCCTGGTGTTAATTCAGCAGCCAACGGGGCTTGAACTCAGGACCCTGGGATCCCAAGCCACTACCCTAACCACTAAGCCAACACCAGGCTTATTTCTCACACTCTGATAAAAAAATTTTAACTCAAAGATGCGAAGCAAAAGTTATTTTGTCGGGATTTTAAGACAACCACAATATTTTTTGTTTTACATACTTGATTTTTTACATATTTTACATATGTAAAATATTTTACATATTTTACATATTTTACATCCATATTTTAATATGTAAAATATGTAAAATATTACATATTTTACATATTTTACAAACTTGATTTACATATTTTACATATGTAGAACTCTTACCATTTGCATGGCATTAAACTTGGAGAAAAACAACACAAAATCAATCGAAAACAAGCTCAAATGAGCTAAGATTCCCGTCCTCTTAGTGCTGACATCATTAGTTTTCAGTTATGTATCAGGTGTGCGGTGAATTATCTCTAATGCCCTATTCGATTCCATCTGAAGTATTCAAAAAGCTTGCATTGTTTTGGAGATAATTGTTTATGCGATTTCCATTGCGATATTATGATGTCATAACTTTTTTCTTGGACGAATTTCCTCAATCTGAGATGGTTACTGTCTGCATGTGAGCTTTCTGCATGAACATGTCAAGATTCAAGATGTTCTGATGAAAACTCTTGGTTGTGAAACAAAAAAATTCAGAAAATAGTGATGACGTCATAAAACGAATATGACGTCATTGTGATGTATCAGATTTGCGTCAAATCATCTGTGCAAATGCCCTGTTTGATTCCCGCAAACAGAATTCAAAAAGCTTCCCTAGTTTCGTAGATAATGGTATAGGCGATTTCCATCAGCAGTGATATTATGACGCCATAACTTTTTTTTCTTGGAGGAATTTTCTAAATCGGAGATGGTTACTGCCTGCGCATGGACGTTATGCATATACATGCTACTTTTCACGAAGATCCGATGAAAACTCTGGACTATGAAACAAAAAATGTAAAAAAATAGGAATGACGTCATAAAACCGGATATGAAGTCATAATGATGTATTATTTGTGCGTTAAATTCTCTCTGCTAATGCCCCGCTCCATTCCCGCAAACAGAATTCAAAAAGCTTTCCTAGTTTTAGAGATAATTTTTTTGGGCGATTTCAATTAGAGGAGACATTATGACATCATAACTTTTTTTCTAGGATGAATTTTCACAATTGGAGATGGTTACTGTCTGTGCAGGGTATTTTTACATATATATGCCAAGTTTCAGGAAGTTTCGATGGAAACTGTCGGCTGTGAAACAAAAAAGTCCACAACAAGAAGAACAAGAACAACAACGTGAGTAAGACTGAGAGATCCTCCACGAGGATCTAAAAAACAATCAAAAATCACTTGAAAATGGGCCACTATTTTGCAATGGATATTGTATTATATTATTTTTGTGGTTGGACTTTCATCTGAATCCATGTTTGAATTGGATTTACATCTTTATTGGTGGTTGATACATTTCTAAATCGAACAAAACTGGTTTAATATAATCATCAAACGCTGAGAACCATAGAGTGGAGATAACCACAACCCGTTTTCCGTTTTATGCCAAAAATAATGATAATAATAAAGCCTCAGAAAGTGCAAAATTTCAGCCACGGCATGGCCTATGTCATGGATTAACACAAATCACATGCACTCAGATCTTATTACCTCTGAAATGGGTGAACGAACACATTGCTGTAATCGACCCTAGCACCCAATGTCATCATCACGGTTCTTTTATGTCACTTGTTTGCTTCATGCCGAATTCATAAACGTTTTCATGTCGATTGTTTGTTCTCCCCACAAAAAGTTTGAGCATAGATGTTAATTCACATGGTCACAAATGATGTCATCACCCATGCACACAAACTTTAGTGGATCATTGCTCAGTAGCAAGCGGTTGGACTTACATCCGTATCCATGTTTGTATTGGATTTGGATCCTTATCCAAGACTGTATCCAATCTCAACAGACATACTAATGAAGTCACAGGATGCTCGGCCCATGAAACACAAGTGCCATATTAAAATCTGCTGCTCGGTGCACAGACAAGGCAAGTTGCAGCAGAACTTCAAAATAAGCAGCAAATTGCTTAATGCAATCCTGCTGCACATTAAGGAAACCATGTCTGGGAAGACATCCAGCAATGCTGGCAGACACCACACAGCTGTTGTTTTCCTGAGTGTAGCCTTGAAAGTCACACAATGAAATGAGCATTTCCCCGAGATCGGTTGCTGCTACAGCAATACGCAATGCAATCAAATATCAAGAACAGAGTGAGTGAGACAGAAACAGTGCGTCGGTGCTAAGTAAACATTACTATTAAGTGATGCTGGAAAATAAGTACGCATGGTAAAAATGAGGTATTTCAAAAGGCTTGGAGAATAATAAGCATGTGTTTAGCCAGGGGAAGCAGTGACATAATAGGATTAGCAAATGAATGGAAAGAGTTCAGAGATAACAAATGCCAGATGTAGGCCAATCTACATTCAGATGGTTGCAGGAATGCCAGCATAAGAAGGGAATTTGATATTTTATAAGAACAATGTGGTGTCCTCACAACACGTGCAAGCCACGTACTAACCTACAACGTCCTTCCATCTATTGTACATACAGTCGAAAGGAAAAGTTCAGATTCCGCAGTTGGTTTCGGAGCATGGAATAGCCTGAACTATTGAAAGATTATTAAAATAAAACTCTGACAATAATATTTGCAATACTGGATAATTATTTATCTTTCAGGAAGAGCTCTTCCAGGAGAATAAGATCATTCAATAATTGAAAAATCATTCAAGAAGAGCTCTACCTCTTCCATGAGCCTCAACTATGGATACAAAAAAGAAAAAAAAGAGTGGTGTCCTGAGGAAAGGAACAACTTTACGTGGTGAACATTGTCATGATAATTATGTAGAGACATATACAATCAGACACATTTAAATGTATCTCAGTTTTCAACCTTATAGTTGATCTGAGAATATTGATGAATATACTTAATTAGGGGAGCTATCTTTGGATCATAGGGTCCTGAGTTCAAGCCCCTGTTTTCCATTTAATTAACAACGGGTGTGGTTCACTCAACCTGTCATCCTTCTGGGGTTGGTGAAATGAGTACCATTGTACTGGTAATAGGGGCAATGCATCAGCAGCACAGCGGTGCCCTGAGCCAATGATGCTACTTGCAGCTATGTGCTGCATACAAAGAAAGTACAGTTGGCAAATATTTCATTTGATCAAAAAAAATACTTCACTATGTAACTATGTAATAATTTTA
>NC_140961.1:126066582-126159082 GCF_056783735.1 Eptatretus burgeri
ATGATCATGAGAAAGGTGAGGGATGAGCCCAGAACTACACGGCAGGACCAGGTCAATAACCTGAAGAGAGCTGGGACCACAGTATCAAAGAAAACCATAACTAACACACTACGCAGTCATGGATTAAAATCTTACAGCGCACGCAAGGTCCCTCTGCTCAAGCCAGCGCATGTCCAGGCCCGTCTGAAGTTTGCCAATGACCATCTGGATGATCCAGAGGAGGAATGGGAGAAGGTCATGTGGTCTGATGAGACCAAAATAGAGTTTTTTGGTTTGAACTCCACTCGCCGTGTTTGGAGGAAGAAGAAGGATGAGTACAACCCCAAGAACACCATCCCAACCGTGAAGCATGGAGGTGGAAACATCATTATTTGGGGATGCTTTTCTGCAAATGGGACAGGACGACTGCACCGTATTGAGGGGAGGATGGATGGGGAAATGTATCACGAGATCTTGGCCAACAACCTCCTTCCCTCAACAAGAGCATTGAAGATGGGGCATGGCTGGGTCTTCCAGCATGACAACGACCCGAAACACATGGCCAGGGCAACTAAGAAGCGGCTCCGTAAGAAGCATCTCAAGGTCCTGGAGTGGCCTTGCCAGTCTCCAGACCTGAATACAATAGTAAATCTTTGGAGGGAGCTGAAAGTCTGTGTTGCCCAGCGACAGCCCTGAAACCTGAAGGATCTGGAGTAGATCTGTATGGAGGAGTGTGCCAAAATCCCTGCTGCAGTCTGTGTAAACCTGGTTAAGAACTACAGGAAAGGTCTGATCTCTGTAATTGCAAACAAAGGTTTCTGTACAAAATATTAAATTCAGTTTTTCTGATGTATCAAATACTTATTTCATGCAATAAAATGCAAATTAATTATTGAAAAATCATACAATGTGATTTTCAAGATTTTTATTTTAGATTCCGTCTTTCACAGTTGAAGTGTACCTTTGATAAAAATTACAGACCTCTACGTGCTTTGTAAGTGGGAAAACCTGCAAAATGGGCAGTGTATCAAATACTTGTTCTCCCCACTGTATATATATATATATATATATATATATATATATATATATATATATATATATATATATATATATATATATATATATATATATATATATATATATATAAAACATTTCCAGGGTGGGGCATTTATATCTGACCGTTTTATTATCCTTATAACCATTTTGTTTCTAAACCAAATTAAATAAAATTTCTATACAACATAGGCACATACTTGATGTTTTAAAAATCAATTTTGATTCTTCATTTATTAAAAATTACATCAGACAAATGGGCCCCTTTCGATTTCGTGCATTCACGACAGCTGATCATTATATTGTTCATTACCACAAGCAATGTCTCTTGATCAATTGAGCGGATGGTTGCAGTGATGTTTGCCTTCAATGCATCGATCGATGTTGGATGTTCCTTATAAACTTTGTCCTTCAGAAATCCCCAAAGGAAGAAATCTGGTGGAGTTACTTCTGCCAAATCAGAGTGTGCCTCATCTGTCATGATGACCTTGTTTGTGAAATTGGCATGCTCATTGCATTAAAAAAAAAAATGCTCATTGCATTTGATGTGCTCCATCATTAAAAATGTTCAAGTATTATCTATAAAACAAAGAAAACAATTAGTTATGCCAAGACTGCTTCCAGCTAGGAAGATTACAAATGTGTCAGATATAAATACCACACCCTGCATATATGCACATTTATGTGTGTGTATGTATGTGTGTATATATATATATATATATATATATATATATATATATATATATATATATATATATATATATATATATATATATATATATATATATATATATATATATATATCCTCTTCTTCTTCTTCTTTCGGCTGCTCCCGTTAGGGGTCGCCACAGCTGATCATCTGTATGATCTGCATAGTGATTTGGCGCATGTTTTACGCCGGATGTCTTTCCTGACGCAACCCTGGTCGCCTCTTATGACACAGCGATCTGGTACACCTATTTTAACCGGGGTATACACCGGCCCAGTACACTGGTACTCATTTTGCCGACCTCAGAAGGATGACAGGCTGAGTCAACCCCCTGGTGTATTAATTCAGTGGCCCATTGGGGCTTGAACTCAGGACCTTTTGGATCCCAAGCCGCTGCCCTAACCACTGCGCCAACACCAGGCTCATATGTATGTATGTATATGTATATATGTATATATGTATACATATATATATATATATATATATATATATATATATATATATATATATATATATATATATATATATATATATATATATATATACAAACATACATAAAGTATATGTTGAGTCATAAGTCATATCCAATGGAAATTTTTTATCTCTTGTTTATGTAGTTTATGTTTCGGATAACTGCTTGAAGTGGCTCTTCCCTTGAGGTATAAACTATCAGAAGAAGTGGAACATTTGTGGGGATATTTCAAGGTATGTGTACATAAAGGATGCCCAAAAACTTAGGAAGAGCGCAAAACCAAGCGATAACACATGACAAAAAAAAATCATGCACCCAACAGAACCAAACTCCTCTCTCTTATCCAAATACAAGCACACCATAAAAACAAACAATCCAGACATATCCTCCCTGACTCCATTTCACCAGAATGTATGATCCAGGAAGCAGCCCAGATGATCATACACAACTTACTTATAATACACGACAGAAATCTAACTAAATAAGATAATTAAGTGTCGAGCATTAAGACTCAATGAGATTAAATTCTTCATTATTTGCAAACAAAATGACAATCCAAACAGGCAACAAACTCCACCACACTTTGCACTCCACTATCGATATATAATTAGCTGACTAAACATCATCAATGATAAATTAACGAAAGGTAAAACATTGAGCTGACGAAACACCAACAACAAAAAATACTAACAAAATGCTTCTTCTTTTACTGTGGATAGCACAAGGTGTGGCACGATTTTTCTGTGTATAGCATCATTAGCTAAGGGAGCGATTGTGCCGCTAATGCGGTGTCCTCTTTCAGTTAGGGCAGGAATTTGTCATTTCTTCATGGTGCCAGCAATATCTCGCCTAATGTTTGTGTAGGACACCATAGGATCTTTAACGTTCACCAACTTATGCCGGCAGACGGGACGTCCAGATTTACATCCATCTGAGGGATGCGCAGCTCCGGCGCATGCTGCCATACCTGACCTGACCTGAGCGATGGCACACACATTGATGATTCACCTTCACTGCAAAACAACAAAGTGAGAGTTTATAGCTGGGCTGAGATTCAAATCCAGGATACACAAGACAGCTTTAGAAAATGCTGGAAACGGTGCAATCAGATTAACATCCTCTGCAAAGGATGATGCAGTCATTGATGAAACACCCGGCCTACAAAGCACCAGGATGAAAGTTTCTCATCAGACTGGGAATTTAATCCAAATTTGAAATCGCTGAAGTGAGCATTCCTTTTCTGAGATATCATTCATGTCAACCCAAAAAAATTAATTTAAATAAAACAGCAAATGAGTGATGGACTAAGTGCTGCCTACAAGTTGTTTAATCTTCATTAATAACTGACATCTTAACTACCATTCATATTTTCAGCGTTTTTTTTTTTTCTCTGACAATTTATCTTTGTGAATGGTATAACATTTCAGGGTATCTTTGAAACCTATTCAAGATGGGTGATTCTGAAACAAGAAGGTACAAGGAACTCCATCACAGGAGGATATTTGGCCTATTACAACTGTGCTTTATGAACAACATAACACTTAAATCTTGCAGTTTATTTACACTATTTTATTAGTTGGGGGTGATGGAGGCGATAAGAAGGAGTGGTGAGAACAGTGAGAAGGCAAGCACAGATATATCGCAAGGGCTTTTTGGGGGGGGTGGGGGGGGGGTTGAGGGATGAAGGGGTCTTTATGGTGAGGAATAAACAATAATAGCACATTAACCATTTGTGCAGACCCTCTCACAGACATCACAATTACTACACAAGTATAAAATCACCCACCCATCCATTCATAAGCCACCAAGAAAATACAAGGAACAAATAATACAAGTCCTTATTTTAATACCTTTCTTCCTCTTTAATACCTTCCTCTTCCAATTTCTGTCAGTTTTGATGTTATAAAATGAATAGGAAACTATTACTGATGTAATGGAATCGCAAGACAAGACGTACCGTGTCTTCGTGTCATTTTTACTTACGCACTTTTGAGATACAACTATGCATGCCCCAAGCAGCAAGGGTGTGTCACATCATAACAGTGTGCATCTCCAGGTAAACAAGTCAGCTTAACCAAGCTGTTAGGTGGAGTGTAACGTCGTGGTTTGGCAAAAATTACAAACAAGTCCATACATTTAGAATCCATTGATGTGCAAAGTTACTTGATGAGATAATAAGGAGAGGCAGGTTTGAGCAAACTCCTGATTTTGAGCGAAAACAAATTGTGGTCAATTACATCTTTGGGGCATTGTTGGTCCATGTAAATAAAAACTTGGCAATGATTTGAGGGAAACAGCAATACTCATAAACTCATAATATTTTACATTACAACTTAATTCCCATTGTGGTAAGAGATGTATAAACAATGTTGAAATGTGAAATTGATAAATGTCAGTGAAGCCACATTATGTATTAAATGTTACACTGTTGTCATATTATTTGTTTTATTATTTATTTAGTCTTTTTCATCCACCGTTTATCACCTGTCGTGACAGCAGCTTTCATGGCACCGCTTTGCTTTCCTTGACCCTTGACAGCCACCAGGTAGCGCGTCCCTGAGGCAAGTCCCTCCACCTTTGCTTCTCGCTTCACACCCGGGACAAGCAAACGGCCAACCTCACCACCCTCCGTCGCCTGCCAGGTCACCTGCACACCACAAACCTTTTACAACCACCTCTTTAAACAACAATATGACTTTCATCTGTGCATGTCTATAGAAATGCAGTTATCCTAAGTAATGGCAAGATAGATCGGATGTTAAAATATGCCACTGCATATGCTGCATACAGAGTATGTCATTGAGACAACATGAAGTCAAAAATTAACTTTAGCCTGAAATAGTGTGCAGGTATGACTTACTGCTGTCAGGATAGACTTTTATATACAATATTGAGGTTCATAGAAGTTCAAAGTGATGTAGAACAAGCTGAATACCATGAATGCTCCTGACGCTGAATGAAAGCTGATTACCAAATGATGTTGATACTTGGGCAGCCGATTACCAGACAATATAAAAAATAAGAATGAATACCATGAATGATCGGGTGTCAAATAAAAGCCGATTACGAAATGATGTTGATAATACTTACATAGCCGATTACCAAACATAACAAGGTGGTGACTAAGCGCGACCCCCACCCCTTGTATGTCATGACGTCAATTTCTTCCATAAAATAAACGTAAATACAAATTCCTATCGGCTTGACTACACAATGTAAGATGACATTGCAGTTAAAGATGACAGAAACAGAAATCTATCCGTATCTTAATGAAGACACGTCCAAACAAAGACGCGTCCTTTGTGTGTGACTGTTTCAATAAACGGTGAAGACGGACTGACCACGTGCCTGGTCATGGCCTAAATCTATGATTGACAGGAGCTCTGAAGCGCTCGAGCTGTGATTGCCTAATGTTCTCGTAGACGGTCTGATGACGCTTCTGCAGACCTCGGTACAACGCTGTCTGTCGGTCCTTTGAAGTTAATTGCTACAATCAGAGCAGTCCAATCACAGCGAAGACGTTCATGTGAGGAGGATGAGGAGAAAATAATTTGAAAACCCCTCCTATCGACAGAGTCAAACGTCGGGGTCACATGGGCTGAGGAAACCAATCACAGCAATGACGTAAATGTGATGAGGATGAGGAGGAGGAGAAAAAACAATTTGAAAAGCCCTCCTATTGACAGAGTCAAACGTCAGGGTACAAAGCCAAGGCTTGGACAGTGCTCAATAAGATGAATATTATATGGAAATTAAATCTTGAGAGAAAACTTCAGGTGAAATTCTTCTGTGTAACGGGAGAGAGTACGGTTCTATATGGTGCAGAGAGTTGGACACAAACAAGGGAAGGGGAGGGAGGGAAAATTGTGATTGAACAGTCTCTGGAAGGCAGTTCCACATACAGGAGAAAAGAGGAAAAGCAAGAGTGGTCAGCGGAAAGCCTGCATTTTTGAAGTTTAACAGGGAGAGTTTTTCTGGAGGAACACATGTGTTGCTTGAGGGGCCGGGGGAGTTGCGGGGGACTGAGAGATCAGAGGGAGTTATACCGGAAGAAAAACAGTAAAAACAGAGAGGTCACTGACCTGTCTGCAATGTGAGAGTAACAGGTCTAAACAGGCAACAGGCCTGACAAAAATTCAACAACAACAACAAAGGCACATTTGGCAAACATCAAAAAAGCAACTGGTCTGCAATGGGAGAGACTTTGCAGGTTTGTTGTTGTCATGGTTAAAGGAATTTCAAATACCAATACCCTTTATACACCGACCCATACATTTTGAATTATTTTGGAGAATAAAAAGTATTTAGGTACTGTATCTTTGCCAAATTCCAAATTCTTGCTCCTAATTTGTATTCTTGGCTTGGAATATGATAAAATCAGCTTTCCCATTGAGGATGCCATCATTAAACCACTTTGCTAATGATCCCCATTAGTTGATCACAACATCCCCAATTCATCAATATTATTTAAAAATGAAAAAAACACACTGTGCCATTGATTTTAGGTTTCAATTCAGATTTGCCATTGCCCTGCCAGAAATACGAAGAGGAATGTCAAACAACTTCTGGCAGAGCAGGCAGTCAATAGATGCATCCAAGCTCAATACACGCATCCAAGTTGAATTTTACGCATTAAACTCTGGTGGCATTTCCGACCAATTTCTGTTTCACGTGCTTCTCATCTTTCAAAATCTCACCATTAAGCAGGCAATAAAGCTGCATGTCCCACGATGCCCCCACATGCAATCCACTTCTTCAGTGTGACTTTTTAGCAAAAACGAAGATGGTTTTTTTTAAATGGTAATTAATTGTAGACTCACCCCATTTTGACCTACTGTGGTTGTCAAGGTAACCACAAGTCGGTGGCACATGCCAACACAATAATGCTTTACTGCTTAAAAGCCCTGAATACTAAAATCGACCACAGGTCACTCCTCGGTAAATAAAAACACAATATGAAATTCTGAGCGAATATGAAGCACCTCTTCGATTCAAGTCTTCATCACACCAGCATGCCAATTTCATCCATTCAGTTGTTCACAGATTCATGAATCAAAGGATGAATGTATGCATCCAATAGTAATTGAATGTTTGAAATAATGAATGTTGGATGATGGATAAATGTAATGGAAAAATTAAAATAAAACATGAATAATTAGCTCAAGATGACATGCAATTAACTTGAAAAAGAAATATTAAGTTATTAACTCAAAATAAATAAAATTAAGAACTCAAGAAACTTGTGATCATCGTTAAATTCATAACCTCTTGAGAAAACTACAACAACACTAAGTAAAAGTGACTCAAGAAAATAGACTAAATTGCAACACAATTGATTTGAGAAACAAACATATTTCGTCTTTACTGCTTTATCTGTTTCACTACGACATCAAGTAATGGTCATAACAAAAGACACAAAATATATGGTCCCAAAATACACTTCTAGCTTCACCGACTGAGTTCTAAATTACTTAACAACATTAAAATAATGGAAGCAAAATTTCTGAGAGTAACAATAACATCCCTCGACCTTCAAAATTAAACTCCAAATTCAGTTGTGTTTTTTCTTTTCTTTTCTTTCTTTCCTCTGTTCCTATCCCACAGGAATTGGTCAGCTTGACTTTCCTCTCCAGTGGTTAAGAGACTTGCTCGCAGACACAACAATTGATGTTCAAAGTTAATTCACAATTTGGTGAGAGCACGGGTCCAAAAATGAAATTGAGAAATGTAATCTGGATTTGCTGAAACCCTGCATTAAAACACTTGGTTATTACATTCCTAATGACTTGCATGCCAGAAGAAAGAGAGAGAGGTTCAAAGAAAGAACTTGGCTGATCAACTTTATCCCATATTGGTATCTGGCCTTAAAGGTCTGCTTCAGGGGATCATGCAAGTGTTTAATAAGGCACAAAATTACTACAAATTACACTTCTTACCTTGTGGAAGAAGGTAAGATCATGCAAAACACTAGAATGTGGAAATAACTAAATGAGATCTTGTCATGTCATCGAAGGCAGACAGCGTCAAATATCGAAATTAGCCAAAGTTGGCAAAATGGCACAAAGAGAAGTCTTGGTAATCAGAAATGCAAAGTAATTATAAACAACAACAAAACCAAAGGTGTATTGGAGAACAACTGCCTAAGTAGGAATAGTGGAGGGGAAAATACATGAATAATTCCACACAAGAAGCCACAGACTGCTTGTGTGTGAAGAAAAAAAAAAAAAAAACGTTGAGGCAAATCTGAAGATGACCTTGAATATTCCTCACAAAAAAATTGTGCAAGCAGCACTATGGGCCAATGTTTATCAACAATACAGAATACATCTGAACACTGACCTTAACTGCTCCTTGAGAAAGAAGAAGCTTATCAGTTATCACCAATTGTCATAACATATTCAATTTTTTGGCTAATCACTGCACTAGTACTACGTACTGGCTGCGTTTAATACAACCAAAGATGGAACATATTTTATGAAAGCGCTGCATACTTTCAGGAAAAAATGCAGAGGGGTAAGTCAACAAGGGAGCATTCAGGGACATCAGCATAAGCACTTTTCATAAGCAGAGCTCTCGACTTTTTGGACAAAGAAAAAAATGGAAAAGGTAGATCACGATGAAGAGACATAAACGGTCTTTCACACTCTTACAAAGAGACATGTATTTCAAAGTCATAGGAGAAGCGATTAGAGTTCCTTTTTATCGAGAAGTAATGTCGGATATGTGAAAATCTACAACCATCACAACTTCTTTTCACAACATTACAGTTTTTTACTTATCAGTATTTGAAGATATAACCCAAATTGTACCTTTTTTCTCATTTACTGAGCAATGTTACACCTGCTTGAACCTACCTCAAAATGTTTTGGGATGTCAAAGTCACGTCCAGGTGTCCAAGCAAGTTCAAAACCATTCTTCCAAACATCCAGAACATACAAACGGCCCCTTGCCGCCTTTGCAGATGAAGGTCGAGCATCAGCCTGTGGTCCATGACGACCGACCTTAGTTTCTCCACTCGAAATGTGATCCTTGCATAACTCAGTACGCACAGTGATGTTCGTTAAAGTTATGCGCTCTTCATGTTGACTTTTAAGAGTTTTGGGGGATTCCGCTACAGAAAGGAAAAACAAGAGAAACAAATAAATATAAATATAAATAAATAAATATATATACATATATATATATATATATATATATATATATATATATATATATATATATATATATATATATATATATATATATATATATATATGTAATGGGTTTTTACAGCTAAAAAGGCAATGCCTGGTTCAGGTGCAGTCTGCAGTGAGCAGAATCTGTATCAATTCGTGGTGGGTTAACCAGACAACCTTTTTAGCAATGCCATCCCATCACTTGAGAATCAATCCATGGATGTGTTTCTTGCTCACTGGTATTATGAGACATCCATTTCAAAGAAAAAAGGTTTTAAAAAATCAAGTGTTGTAACAAAACTGAAGACGTGCACCTCGGTGCCATGGCCAAAGTGAACAGTTCACAAAGCTTGTCAAGCTGGTGTGAACATGCAGTGATGTAATTCAGCTCAAAGGCTGAGTACATGGTCAAACAAACACATCACCCTAGCCTACAGCTGGCCAGAATGTATGGTCAAACAAGCACGTCGATCCCAGCCCACAGGGCCAGAATGCATGATCATACAATAACTTTGGAAACCACTGCCATCCATCAGACAGAGAGGATTCTCCTCGGGAATTGAGCTGACAAACTATACCATAAGGCATAAGTAGCAAATAGTGCCTCTTTAATGTATGGTTACCATGAAACGTTGTCTCATGCCAGCAATGTTGCAAGGGTTCTGACCAATAAGGGGTACCTGCCATGCATCCACCCTATGCATTACACAGGATGCATCACACAGTCTACATGTTGACTGATATTGACATTACATGTGCGACATGTTTTGAACCTCAGTTTTGTACATTTCTGTCCACATTGTCGCTGATGATTCTCCAATCAGTGAGGGAACTGATCCGGTGTCTGAGGGGGTGTGCAGCATTGGGATTCTGATGTATCTACTACTTGTAAATATTTTGCAGCTGCAGAGGAACTTGGGTAGACTTTTAAACAGCAAAGGGCTTACCTTGGCTAGCCTTTCATGGTTGCTTGAGGCAGCTTTCTTTGGCAAGAAGAGCAAGGTAGGAATTAATTTATAGATAATACTAGCCACCCGTGGTAATCGATGAGGAGAGAGTTGAATTGTTATTCCCTACATTCACAGGTGAGAAATGTGGGGGGGGGGGGGCGGTCTTTGTTAAATCATATATATATATATATATATATATATATATATATATATATATATATATATATATATATATATATATATATATATATATATATATATATATATCGAGTTGCAGTTCTGGAAAGCCAGCACTCCTCGAAGGCAATAGCACCCAACATGTCGCAATCCTATGACAGATATCTCATTAGTATTCGTTTAATTAGCCCTTTCCATATATCTAATGGATAAATGGGACAAGATGCATTGCATAGGGCTTTTAGTTCCATCTTCAGTCCCTTATTCTTTCATTTATTTTACTTCCTTTTATTTCACACAAAATCACGCAAGCGTGCACGTAAGACCAGTAACGCAATATGCGGAGCATCAAGAAGGTGCAGAAATCCAGCTCATTTGCTACGCTCACCATTTCCTGTTCAAACGACGTGCCATAAACCAACTGATGCCTCACCTCAGACCCTCAGTATGCTCACCACAACGCTACAATGCTCACCACGATCACTGTAAATGCCTTGTAAAAATCCCCACAACAACCTATGCCCAAACTCTTCATCACAAACTCCATAAAAATGGCCAACCACTTCAACCACTCCCAACATTTCAACACCTAGACCACAAATACCACGGCGCTTCATCTATCTCAAAATAGCCACTACGCACCACCCCAACCACAGTTAGCTCTTTGGATGCTCACCAGTCTCTGACGATGCCAGGCGAATGAATGACATTGTGAGCCGGGGTGTTTCGGCATGCAACGTAACTTGAGACGCAAACGTGTGCTGTGGTTTGTTCATTGACATCCAGGTAGCTCCGGTGTTCCACGAAATAACAACGCTCAAACGAAGTTCAGCATGCGTTCATGGCCGGAGAGCACTCACAAAAACCCTTGGTCGATGATAATTGTGGAGCTGTGTCGCATGGCCAGGCTCGGGGGCAACAAGCCCTTTTTTGCTCAGGAGTCTGGTGGGGTGGTGCGGGGTGATGGCTTTGCGCCAATGGGGGAGCTTGGAAATGCCTACAGGGTCTTGTGATCTGCTTTCTGACTCCCTCCTTCAGCCCGGGCTCTATAAGAGAGAGCAAATCAGACTCAATCTCTCTCTTTCATCCAGCCTCCAGGCAGAATCTCTTCAAAGCCTTTACTGAGCCGAGCGTCACCTGAGCTGAGGCGGCAGCGCTAGCAGTGACTGAGCGTGCTGGGGTCATTTCTGGGTCAGCCCCACTCGGCTTCGGCTGCGTTCCATAGCCAATATTCATTACTACTCTCAGACTTCCTCACACGTCGCCGTTAAGCTTTATCTCGGCATATATTCTCCATCTGTGCCTCGTCCACGAAGAGCATGACCAATATGCACTTTACACATCTTCCTCTTGCATCACGCTGCACCACATTTTTGCACATCCCATTCATGCACTATAGACACCCCAGTTTTCTTCCCTCTTCCCCCCTTCCTAAGCAATTGGGTTGTGTAGGTCCATCGACCGCACCAGTTACAATGAGGTTGCCTACACCTCAACTGCTTCTCCTCTTTCTAAGTGTGTGTGTGTGTGTGTGTGTGTGTGTGTGTGTGTGTGTGTGTGTGTGTGTGTGTGTGTGTGTGTGTGTGTGTGTGTGTGTGTGTGTGTGTGTGTGTGTGTGAGAGAGAGTTGTTGCCTGTAACATGTGTAACATAAGTAAGATTGTAGAAGTTAATATCGGGGTAACTCTGCACTGTCTCTCTTTCATGAATAATTGCATTTTATTTTTCTGTACCCACAAATTGCGTGCTTTCCCCTGGTGTGCATTTTATGAATAAACCCATTACTGTGCCACATCAGTTTCCTCGCCTTGCTGTAATTATTAGCCGTTACATACTTGGCACCTCCACTCGGCTGCATCTCACACGTTAAGTTTAATGCAAGAATGCATCGAGGGCATGTGTCCCGAATTGACCAGCCGTCCACAGATAAGGTATCACGGGAAGTAGTGGAACCCTGCCTGGATTGGCTGTGCCAATTGGTATTCGCACTTGCCTTGCAACCTGCCGATGCATGGAGTTGGCTGTGCCCAGCGGCCTCACGACCGGTCATTTGAGAGACACCCGAGCACTTCCACTTGTGGCGAGCCTTGAACCCTAAGTCCGCAACAATATATATGGACTCTCTTTAAATTAGAGTGACTTCTGCTACTTGGCAGGTAACACATCCACCCTCCCCCCTTTGAACAACTGGTTGCGTTCCTGGTAACAGTCAATTGTTAAAATTCCCTTTGCAAAAAAAAAACAATTCTCCACGAGGTCCTCCAACACCACAATTCAATGACCTGCATCCAGCAATGTACCGGATTTATGTCCACAATGCCCCGTGTGTCACAGCTCAATCTTAAATTGTTATTCATGATCCTTGTTACCAGTATCTTTGGCATCTTAATGAATCATGACAAAAAGGTAACACTCCTTAAATGAACGTTTAATTTCGGTTCAGCTTTGTGTGGAGTGATGCCTTCATTTGTTCCATTTCAACGTACTCCTCGGTAATTTATTTGTTCTCAGGGAGTTAATTTTATTTCTCCTTCTCATGTTTGCTTGAACGACTATTTATACATGAATAACTATAATACCATGCTTCCACTCCTTGTTAACTTCCTCTTCACCATGATTTTCGGAACCAGCCATTGAGACCAAAAGAAAGGCAAATTTCAAGAGAATGTCAATACAAGAGTGAACACAGTTTAAGAAAATGACAGTATGGCCAGTTTTAAGCATACTTAGCTGTGTCCATCCCAGTTGTGATTGTGTGGATGATGATAAAAGGAAGAACAATACAGAGATTGAGCAGTAATCAAGGAAAAGCATGTTCGCAGAAACAGAATAAGTCAATCCCTTTTTTCAGAAACATGTCTCAAAATAATAAACTGATTAGCAGTCACATTTATCTTGTGACAAATGTTCAACTTCCACACGACTGAACTTTTATTCTACTGCTGGACTAGTTTATTGAGATCGAAACACTTCACCAGTGTGATGAGTGAATTATATGTAACAGTAGCATTTTCGAAGGCTATTTGATGCAGTTATTCATTTGCAAAGCACACTACTAGGTAGATTTTCTGCTCTCGTGTTTTGCACAAATAAATAAATGAGCATTTTTTTTTTTTTGCTGTTCTGCATCCCCAAAGCCTGATGGTCATTTTCCGAGACTATTTAATTTTCTCACTTGTCCAATTTTGCATCTGAACTAACTTCTTACCCGTCCTGATGCTCGTAACAGCTGGGTCACTGTGGCTGCCTCCAGGTCCGATAGTCTGCAAACTGAAGCTGTAGTCAGTGCTGGGTCTTAGGTGGGAAATTCCCACTGTGACCGCATCAATTGGCAGCTCAAGCTTCCGAAGATCTCCATGCAGACCCATAATTTCGAGAAGCAGCTTATTACCATTGTTTTTATCATCACCATGGACTCCAGGCCAACCGACCACAGAAGCATTATGTCTCTGCCACGTAAGGCCCACAAAAGTGTCGCTGACATCAACAACACGTAGTTTTATTGGTGGATTCAGCACTGCAAAGATATGAGAATAAGTAAACAAGAGTGGGCATTGTTGTCACTGGAAATAAGCAAAGAAATCAACTTCCCATTTAAAGGTTGTACAAATACCAACTACAATTTGTTTTAGGGTGCACACCACAAAAAAAAACATATCTTTGAATGAAGACTCATTGTTTTTCAAAACTCTACCTTTTAACTTTTGCATTACGTATGTGATTACATTACGTATGTCAAAAGTACCTTGAAAGCTAAGGTTCTTGATGCAAAGTAATGGTATAGCTCCACCATAAAATAACTAATAGTTGACTTTTTACGAACATTGTCTTTCAGGTGAGCAGACAACATGCTTGTCTGAGATGGGAAGTGAGAGATTGAGTCACTTTAATGAACGGTTGAAACTTTATTTCTAAAATTTCTTTCCAAAACATTTGCCTCCTCCTCTTTCCTTGGTAGGCTGCAAAAGGCTGTGGGTAGCATCACTGGCTGAGGACACAGCTGTTCCGCTGATGCAATGCCCCTATTACGAGTACAGTGGTACTCATTTCGCTGACCGTGGAAGGATGAGAGATTGAGTCAACCCCACCTGGTGTTAATTTGATGATCATCAGGGGCTCAAACTCAGGATTCTAAGATTCCAAGCCAGCCACCCTAACCACTAAGCCAACACCAGGTTAAAAACTTTGCCATTAATCTGTGAAAGGAATTGAGGCAGTTTCCATTCAAAAGACTTTTGAACACACACACACACACACACACACACACACACACACACACACACACACACACACACACACACGCACACACACACACACACACACACACACACACACACACACACACACACACACACACATATACATGTGTGTGTGCGTGTTTGTTTTTTTAAAACGAAAGGAACACACTGACCCTAGATGTGACGTGACATTGAAGTCATGCACATAAATTAAGCCGACACCACCTCCAAACGAGAATGGCGTCCATGTGGCACTCAGGTCTTTGCAGACTGAGGTTTGTGCCTTTATGGTCACAAATAAATGAAAGCAGAGCTGCTGATCCAGATCTCTTCCTCATTATGGGCTCGTCAGGACAACATACTGAAATCCATTATTTGTGACCATAATATGCTTATTAATAAATACAAATCGAACACCCTAACTTGACGAGGCAACAGGACACAGATTGAGTCCCCTCACAGCACTTGCTGCATGAACTGTGAGCAACAAGTGTCGTCTGCCACACACACACACACACACACACACACACACACACACACACACACACACACACACACACACACACACACACACACACACACACACACACACACACACACACACACACACACACACACACACACACACACACACACACACACACACACACACACACACACACACACACACACACACACACACACACACACGAGCCTGGTGTTGGCTCAGTGGTTAGGGTGGTGGCTTGGGATCCTAGGGTCCTGAGTTCAAGCCCCGTTGGTCGCTGAATGAATACACCAGAGGGTTGACTCAGCCTGTCATCCTTCTGAGGTCAGCAAAATGAGTACCAGTTCCAATGTGTGTACTGGTAGAGGGGCACTGCATCAGCGACACAGTCGCGCTTCAAGAAATGATAGCTACCCTGGCAGCTAAGCTGCCATATGACCACCACCACTAGTGCGTGCTTGGCCAATTTCGACCATTTTTTGGTGAATCAGCAGATTGGAGTCAGTGTGATTACTGACTACAGTACATTCTGTGTACAACCCAAAAACCTGGGGTAGCTTTCCCTGAAAAACAACTTTTCATTGATCTCGATGTTTCAAGGAAACGTGCACAAACATTAATCTTTACAAACAGCTGCGTGTGATGGGTGGAAAAAAAATTGGCACAGTAATTTATAAAACACATTAATCGGCAAACGGCTGGGAAATGAGTTGTCATCAAATATATTTTGCATTGAAACTCACAAAGAGAAACATATAACTTTTGTAAAGCAAACCCGATAACCAAAGACTTCACAAACAGTCGCGAAGACAAAGGAGAACTTGATAAAACCTCCATAAGATACGGGATGAAACTTTGCCACCACGGCACCTGTAATAGGCATGGCATACCCAGACACCCAGAGAGTCTCTACAGATCCAAATCTGCCCATATGTACCACATCCATGTGTGCTGTACAGTTTACACGTATCTCTACCTTATATAGTATCTGCCGACTGTACATCCCGATCAGGAAATGAACTGTACCGCTATCAACTGTAGGGAACTCGGCAAGTGGCTCACTCACTCAAGCAAGCACTCCAATAAAACGCAAGCAATTCCCGATTGCCGTCGATAAACCCATGAACCCAGAAACGTCCAAGCAATGTCCAAATTGGACAAATGAACACTTTTTTGGCAGTCAAAACTGCTGCTACGTTCAGTTCTGGTGCTTAAATTTTGTAATCTGGCTTAGTTTAAGAGATCCTCAAGGTTGTGGCATGTGTTGTAATGAAAATAAATCCATGAATGCTGGCATCCATGAGCATTGCAATGTATCCAGTGATTCATAGGTATCAATAATAATATGAGGGAGGAGAGCAAAAAAACCTAAAACTGACGTTATTAAATCATTGCAGCCTGTTGCAAGCCAAGGCATGGTTGAGCAGGCCAAAAAACATGGCGGATTCAGATCCAAAGAATCGCCTAAAGACTCCATTGAGAGCGAGCTGGCCGAGGATACGCCCGGTAAAGGATATAATTCAATAAAGTCATTAATTATATTCCAAAGGGATGCTTCAATTCAGCCAAACACCCCATTTTCACTTATACACTCCCTTGGAGTTCCATGAGTATGCATTTGAAGTTTTTAGGCTGCAAGCTTTCATGGTTTTGGAGTTATGGAGGAGACACACTTATTAGTGTAAATGTATGTATGTATATATATGTATATATATATATATATATATATATATATATATATATATATATATATATATATATATATATATATATATATATATATATATATATATATATATATATATATATATATATATATATATATATATATATATATATATATATATATATATACCATATATATATATATACCATATATATATATACCATATATATATATATATATATATATATATATATATATATATATATATATATATATATATATATATATATATATATATATATATATATATATATATATATATATATATATATATATATATATATATATATATATATATATATATATATATATATATATATATATATATATATATATATATATATATATATATATATATATATATATATATATATATATATATATATATATATATATATATATATATATATATATATATATATATATATATATATATATATATATATACCATATATATATATATATATATATATATATATATATATATATATATATATATATATATATATATATATATATATATATATATATATATATATATATATATATATATATATATATATATATATATATATATATATATATATATATATATATATATATATATACCATATATATATATATATATATATATATATATATATATATATATATATATATATATATATATATATATATATATACCATATATATATATATATATATATATATATATATATATATATATATATATATATATATATATATATATATATATATATATATATATATATATATATATATATATATATATATATATATATATATATATACCATATATATATATATATATATATATATATATATATATATATATATATATATATATATATATATATATATATATATATATATATATATATATATATATATATATATATATATATATATATATATATATATATATATATATATATATATATATATATATATATATATATATATATATATATATATATATATATATATATATATATATATATATATATATACCATATATATATATATATATATATATATATATATATATATATATATATATATATATATATATATATATATATATATATATATATATATATATATATATATATATATATATATATATATATATATATATATATATATATATATATATATATATATACATATATATATATATATATATATATATATATATATATATATATATATATATATATATATATATATATATACATATATATATATATATATATATATATATATATATATATATATATATATATATATATATATATATATATATACATATATATATATATATATATACATATATATATATATATATATATATATATATATATATATATATATATATATATATATATATATATATATATATGTATATATATATATATGAATATATATATATATATACATATACATATATATATATATATATATATATATATATACATATATATATATATATACATATACATATATATATATATATATATACATATACATATATATATATATATATATATATATATATATATATATATATATATATATATATATATATATGGTATATATATATATATATATATATATATATATATATATATATATATATATATATATATATATATATATATATATATATATATATATATATATATATATATATATATATATATATATATATATATATATATGGTATATATATATATATATATATATATATATATATATATATATATATATATATATATATATATATATATATATATATATATATATATATATATATATATATATATACTTACATGTAAGGAAAATATTCCCTTCTCATGATATATCCTGATAAAATTAAAACAAAATAGATATGCATTTATTGCATGAGTGTGAGTTTCTCATTTCAGGAGCTATTTGAATGTCCTTCATATATTATAAACTTACTTTACTCAAAGAAGAAAATCAGCAGATACTTTTTAATCCACATGCCATGCATGTTATCACAGCGAACTACTTTGTAGTTGTCATTTTACACCTCAGGAGGTGTGTGTTTTGTTGGCTTTTGAATGTGAGGAAGGCTATTCACATGAAGCATGTGAACCACCTGCTCATTTTGTTTATAACATAGAAGCTGCTGTCCAGAGAGCAACCACACCCTTAGATAGGAAGCAGTGTAACACACATACGCGCGCGCGCACGCACGCACGCACGCACGCACACACACACACACACACACACACACACACACACACACACACACACACACACACACACACACACACACATTTTAAGGCCATTCTTCCCTGCTGTCCCATGACCCATTTTACTGTCCCATTTTAAGGTCCCATGATAGTCTTCAATCATGGTTCTCTTTTTGAGGCAATGTTTTTTCTTTATGGCCGGATGCCCTTCCTGCCACCAATCCTTTAGTCGCCTCTTACGACACGCAGGGATATGGTGTGCAGATTCTGAATCGGGGCACACACCGGGAATAGCAAGCAGTGTAACCGAGTGTGAATTTGTAATTCAGCAAGGGTGCCAACAATAACTTGCCCAACTCTCCTTGAAAGACATCATGGGATCTTTCACAACCCCTTGAAGGACACCACGAACCAACTAATGCTAGCAGAAGGGACACCCATTTTAATGTCTTCACAAAACACCACAAACACAATGATGCATCGCTGTACCTGCGATACACCAGGATGACAGTTTAAAGCAAGGTAGAGATTCCAACCCAGGCTAGAGAGCTTAGAGGTGAAATCTAAGGGAGGAGACAATCTGCGATCAAACATGGTCGCAAATGACATGGAGAACAGAAAAAAAAAATAGAGTATTTTGCACTGTAAAGCTTGTTTGGGTTTCTGTGAATATATCAACAAAATTGCCTCAAAGATTTTGACTTTTTTTTTTCCTTTTCATCTATACAATAAGGGAGCCGTTTGTGTGTCTGTGTCACCAGTTATCTCAGAGATGGCTGAACAGATGTTTGTCAAACTTTCAGAGGTTCATGTTTGAGCACCAAGGAGTGGTTTCGAAAAAAAATAAAAATTAGAAAATTTTGAAAAAAATAAATAAAGTTCGTTTTTTTGGTGTTTTTTTTTTAATTACTCTATAGTATCTAAGCCTTTATAGGTATGTGAAAGGTAATATTAAATTACCCCCAACCCCATTCCTTCGTGGGTGTAGGGAAGTATTTTAGGCCCCCACAAAAAATAGACTGGGCAATGCCGGGTACACCTCCAAGTACACGATGTAGGGTTCAATTTGGAGCTTATAAATATATTTCTTGCAGGAACAAAACGTGTCAGAAGATATCAATGTATTTTTATATGTACTTAAGCAATAAATGAACAAATCAAGAGAAAATGTCATTTTCACCTGGGGTCCCAGCATCATGAGAAAAGTACATAGATGAGCATAAGAAATGATTACTGCTACCATCTATTTAATGGGCCAAATTCGTGCCAATTTGTGGGGTCTGCAACGAAAAGTTTATGGCCTAAATCTTTCACATATGGGCTGGCCAGGCCTGACATTCCAGTGAAGATGACTTGGGCAGGAATCTGTCATTTGTTCAGGGTGCCAGTTAACTCTTTGCAAAAGACACCATTTATAGCTTTAACATCCATCAACTTACACCATCAGCCAGGACATCCACCATAATCTGTTCACAGACAGACGGTGGAATGGAACAGCAAAACAGAGTCATTCAAACTTCACGTAAATACTGCTAGCAGGGAGTGTGGACATTACTGACAAAGTCTTTGGAATTAACTCCAAATGTTCTTCATGATAATGCTCTTCGGTTACGCAAAATACAGTCAATGTCCTAGAAATAGGCTCCCGCTTTTGAATCATTGAAACTCAGAAAGCAATAAACATACCAACAATTTCTTCAAGAATATATATATATATATATATATATATATATATATATATATATATATATACACGTGTGTGTGTGTGTGTGTGTGTGTGTGTGTGTGTGTGTGTGTGTGTGTGTGTGTGTGTGTGTGTGTGTGTGTGTGTGTGTGTGTGTGTGTGTGTGTGTGTGTTAGAATGTAAAAGTTAATGCACATGAAAAAAATTAATATATAGTTAGATATGGTGCTTCATTAAATCAATAGGACTTTTGTAACGTCTTGGTGTGGGTCAACGTACCAGCAAGAGGTAACATACAAGGTGCACCATCTCGGCAAACACAGGTGTTTTCTTCACAGCGGTAATGTGGACCACAACCACCACGGCAACCCAGTTCACTTACTTGGTAATTACAGTTTGGCCAAGAGAAGCCAGCTTCACAGATACATTTTCCTTTCACACATGTTCCATGAATGCCACACCGTCCCAGACATCCTTGGTTCTTCTCTGCTACTATGGCACAGCCAGGGCCACTATAACCCACATCACACACACAGATGCCTTCAACACACTTCCCATTCAGTCCACAGCCCCCAGGGCATGCTTGATCTTCCTGCTTGCAGTCCTCTCCGGCAAAACCAGCATTGCATGTGCACTTTCCTGCAAAGCACTTTCTGTTTCCTTTACATCCACCAGGGCAGCTTGTTTGCTCGTCCATAATTGTTTTGCATTCTGATCCTGCGTACAAGGTTGGGAATGAAAAATGGAATTGAAATAAGTACAGTCGCTCTCCCTTCACAACATTATAAATTAATGATTTTGGAAATGTTAATAATAAACGTGTTAATAATGCAAATATTAAAAAAAAAAACCCCAAAAAAACAATCACAACCAAGTCCAGAAGGAGATGAGACGTATGAATTCATTTTATAAAGCATTCAAATATCACAAGGATAGTTATACATTTAAACAACTATACACCTTACCTTATCAAAATATTCATCTCAAATGAGTGGTATTTACATAACTCCTTTTGCACAACTTATCACTACCCACATGGGACAATCAAAGTTGGGTGTTATTGCCAAACTATAAAACACTGGAATGACAAATAACAATGTGACATAAATGCACCACCTTCTGTCATTTTACAATGGAATTTCATTTTATCATTTCTTTGTTGCTGGCTCAAAATGATTGCTGAAGGTTTGAAGTTTCACAAGCTTTGGAAAGGAAACAAACTTTTTGCAGTGTAGCGGCACACGCTGTAATGTGAGAAGTGAGAACAGCCACCTGTATTGAGTAGAATGAGGGGGTTTTTTTGAAGTGGGAACAGCCACCTCTATTGAGTAGAATGAGGGTTTTTTTTAAAAAAAAAGTGATTTAAGGCTCTTGGTGGAGCTTGTGCATAAATCATGCGCACGCAGGGAAAGGACATTAGTTGATCTCATTCTCTGCATCATGAGCCGGGGATTCAGAGGGGAACACTAACCGAGCAATGCGTTCCTCTCCTTGAAAGTTTTCTCCTTTTTTAACACAAGAATGATTGTTGTTTTTTTTTTTTGTTTTTTTTTCTTTTAGCAAAATCAAGTGTTAAAACTTGTTCAGAAAAGCAAAGTAACAGATATAATCTCAGTGATGAAATACTTTCAGAATTTCATTCTATCAGTGTTCCCACTTTTAACCTTAATGAAAGAAGGATGTTACACAGTTACACAGTTTATTAAGCACAGAAAAGGCCATTCAGCCCATCTCACCTGGTCAAATCTGCTTCTACGAAACTACTGATACTCCAGCAGTGCTTTCTAACACAAGTATGCTGTGTGATTGTGGCAGAGATTGGAGTGGAGGGGTGTGGGGAGGGAGGGTGGAAAGAAGGAAGGATAGGGTGAGGTAGGAAGAATTGGGTAGCATTGGAAAAAAGGAAAGAAAAACGAAAATGGAAAGAAAAACGTGGGGTTATTGGGGTGAGAGAGGAAGGGAAAAGTGGTGCAAAGCACAGCCCTTCATGATATTGGGAATATGTTTCTTTCAGTTTATGTGTGTTTATTTCTTGTTTGGGGGGTTTGGGGGTAGGGATAAGTGCACTTGAACAATAATTTATTGAACACAGATGACATGCTCACACTTGATCAGACCTACACGAGCAAGAATCGGAGCATCAAATATATGTGTACAAGAACAGTGGTTTCATTAAAACCCTAGAAAAAAATTAATCGTGGACTAACAGAGCATGACGCAAACAGTAGGTAGAAAAGAATGGTGTTAACTCGTAATGACAATGTTTGTGTCACACTAAAAGTAAGACATATGCAAGTCCAAGATGTGGGTTGTGTGGGTATTGTTGTCCTGCAATTGTTCAAACGACATGCTTTAAATAAGACTATACATTCAAAAGCTATTGAACAAAATCAAATGTGGACCAAACCAAAGCAGCAATGTCTCTACAGCTGTCCTCAAGACACGATTTGGGAATTTCAATCAAATTTCCTCAATCTAACGCATCAATATTTCATTATGACCACACTTATTGATGTCCAACATCCCAGGCAAAAACAGCATTCCTTTCCTGTTGTAATTCTCTGCAGACTACTGTTGTAGGACCTGTTACCAACTATAGTATATGAGAGTACAACTCTCATACACTATAGTTCCAACTGCAGCATTTTTGCCTGGGAAGGCATAACAAGTACACACAAAATTGTGCATCTCCACACACACAAAACCACACAGCACATGTGGAGTGTTCAAATAATCCCAAAACGAGGTTCCTACAATAGTCTAAACATGTCAAAAAAGTATATCAAGGTGTACATATAAATTAAAATTAATTAAGCATTTAAATAAATAAATAAATAAATTTAGGCATTTCCTTACTAATTATATCTACTTATTTATTGAAAGAAAATGTTGGCATGTGCTGCAAGATCGAATGCGATTGGGAACAGTTATCAGACAATTATCACACTCTCGCCATTAGGCACACGAGGCTGCGAGGCAATTCCATTGGCTATGGGGGTTACAATCCTTGATGGGTTGCTACTCTGATGAAATGTACTCGTCTGAGAGTGCATGGATTTGAAATTTGGGCAGGATACTGTCAAGAACTCACCCATTCTTTGCGAAGAATACTGTGGGATTTTTTTAACACCCACTAACTAATGCTAGAAGATGGGACAACCAGTTTATAGTCCTTCCAAGGGATGGCACACACATTGATGTCTAGCCCTGCCTGCCAAATATCAGGTGACTGTTTATAGCTGGGTCAAGATTCTAACCCAGGCTAGACAGTACAGAGGTGAGTACACATACCTCAAAATTATCCTACAAGCCATTCAGCAAACAAATGACGGGCAACTCAAATTACATATCTGCAGTAAGTGTTAATAAATATCAAAAATTCAGAAATAAATAATGCATGATTAAACTATATAAATCCACCAAAAAAACAATGTTCAAAAATTTAAGCAACACCTCTCAGCACATCTGTCCATCAAAGCAAGGCTCAGGTCTGACTTTTCAACCACTGAATGGTTTTCATCTGAATATTGCAGTAACCTGACTCTCCATTTGGAGGGTACTTAAGTGGTGTGAGATGCCTGCATAGTCCCAGATGAAGACCACATAGTGGTCGAAACATATTAGACTCGATGCTTGCCTTGCTGGACACCTGTGATAGTTGATAGTGCTAAGTATTTTCGAATATGGAACTTCTTGAGAACAACCACATTGTTTTTGTGAAAAGATTATGTTCAATGATGCAAAAAATTTGTTCATTTTCTTCCTGTGCTTTTGATTCAAATCAAGTCAACAAGTATAACTGCAGCTTTGTGGAAATTCATTTCACTGAAAAAGTACTATTTAACCCACACCTCTCTAAATTACAAGAAAAGAAAACATTTTAAGAAAAATGGAAAAACACAGAGGGATGAAATCTCAAAAAAAAACAACCAAACAAGGAAGGAATGACACAACATTTCAATGCCCTGCTTTCCTTCCTATAAGTCCCTGTCGTATAAGGACCTGAAAGTCCCTGTAGTGTCCATCTTGTTTACATCGTGTACCCCGCCCCATCCTTCTCCCTTGCACAGATCTTCTCATGTCTCTGTTCTCCAGTGGTTTTTTTTCCTTTCCTGCTCCCCTTGTTGTACGTTCTGTGCGTTAGCTCTCATAGCCTTGACAGTGGATAGAAAAAATAAATCTTCGAAGTCCAGAAAATGCTCAGAATAAAAGATATGGCTTTTAAATGCTTGTGACTTCACTCTACAGTCGTTTAACTGTCTATCATTGGATACACATTTGAATTGGCATCCACTGTTTTCCCCGTATCATCCCTCGATATGGAGCACCACTGTACTCCATGATATTTCCTATTGTGAGTGATTAAAAACTTCAGTGTCTTGTCGATGTTTTTACATATCCCAAGTTTACAAGGCAATACTGGTATGAATTTGTAATGACCAACCCCATAATATGGGAAAATGGTAATTAAATGAGTAGTAGTAGTAGTAGTAGTAGGTCAGGTTTTTGTCAGGTTCGATCTTTGTCAGGTCAGGTTCGATCTGTGACCTGCTACAGGTACCATGTAAACCTGTACTAACCTGTTCCATGGTGGGGTTGGCGGCGACTAAACCGTCTCCCCCATCAGGTTTTCTGGTGAGGAGGGTGTTTGGATATGGACACCCAGCAGGATTAAAAACAAAACCTGTCAAAGGGCGGAGGAGCTCCTTGTGAGCCAACGGCCATCCATATCTAGTGCCCAACTGTGTCTGCGGACGTCCTCCTGCAGTTGGGTCACTTCTTATTAGGAGGTTGGTGGCAGGATTTGCACTCCGGCCACCGTAAAACCCTTCATTCCGCAAAACGCAAAAACGCAAAAAAATCTGAAAACCCACTCCGTGGGAGTACCTCCTGTGCAGCTTCCCTTCGCAGGGCAGCTCACCGGATGACGGGATTGGGGCAAAGCCTTCGGGACCCCCAATCTTTGATAGGAGGAAAACCACGGGGTAACATCCCTGGGTCAGATTGCGGGAGAGTGTGTCGGAGTGGTGCTGAGGTGTCGTCCACCAGACGGCGGTCTCCTTGGGTTAACCTGAGGCGGTCCCTTCGGGTGGGTGCCTGGAATGTCCTATCCCTAAGAGAGGATGATCACCTGTCTCTGTTATCATCTGAGCTCAAGCGTTTGGACATCGGGATTGCAGCTCTCTCTGAGGTTCGGAGACCGGATTGCGGCGAGATAATGGTGGGTGGTTACACCTACTATTGGTCTGGTCGCTCTGATGGTTACCATACCCAAGGAGTTGCTGTAGCTGTGTCCAATAAGCTGACCCCAATGATAATTGAGGTAACACCGGTCAACGAGCGTATTATGAGATTAAGGATTCGTCACTCCTTCGGTGTCATTTCCCTGGTCTCTGTTTATGCTCCGACTGAGGCGAGTGATCTCACCGTGAAGGATGCATTCTACGCCACACTCGAGTCTGTGGTTGATCAGTGCCCCAGACGAGATACACTTCTAGTCTTGGGGGATTTCAATGCATCGACTGGAACTGATAGGGACGGTTATGAGGTGTGTGTTGGTCCCCATGGGTCAGGAACTATGAACCAGAATAGCACTAAGTTCCTTGACTTTGCAAGAAGTCATGGACTTAGGGTGGCTGGTTCATGGTTTCAGCACCCACAAGCTCATCGCTGGACTTGGTATTCCAACGCTGGCGGTGTGGCAAAGGAGATTGACCATGTCCTCATTGACGGTCGTTGGAGGATGATCCAGAACTGCAGGGTCTACCGGAGTGCTCAGTTCCTCAATACTGACCACACGCTTGTTGTAGCAACTCTAAAGCTGCACCTTAAATCCTGGAGAATGGTACCATCCCATCCGAGGCTGGATGTTGCCAAGCTCAGGGATGAGAGAGTAGCTGAGGAGTTTGCGAACAGGCTGAGTGGACACTTGGGGGGTCTGGGTGCTTTGGAGGGTCCTGAGGAGTTGTGGAGCGCCTTCAAGACCACCGTCCTTGATGTTGCCGGTGGATGCCTTGGAGCTCACCGCAGGGCAAAGAAGAATTTTGTCTCTCAAGGGACACTGGATACCATTGACCAGAGTCGCAGGGCCAGGCTGAATGGCAGAGCTGAGCTGTTCAGGGAGCTGAGGCATAAAACTGTACGTGCACTGAGGGTGGACAAGGAGGCCTATGTGCGAGGAATCTGTGAGGGGGTAGAGCATCACCTGTGGACAGGTGATTCTCGTCCCGCTTACAGGGGAATTCGCGCATTACGTTCATCCAAGCCCATCCCTCGGAGCACTACAGTTCGAGCAGAGAGTGGTAGGCTCTTGACAGAGGAGTCTGAAGTGAAGGCCCGCTGGGCCGGTTACTTTGAGCGGTTGTACCAGGCTGATCCCCCAACTGTCGAGTTGGATGTCAAGGGTGTTACAATCCCTGTTGCTGACCCTCGAATCAACTGTGGTCCACCTTCGCTTGTGGAAACACGGGCTGCGGTGAACCAGTTGAAACGGGGCAAAGCTCCAGGGATCTGTGGCATCCATGCCGAACTTCTCAAGGCTGGTGGAAATGCTGCACTCGTGTCGTTGCATGCAGTTTTGTGCTCTGCCTGGAACACAGGCATCATCCCAACTGACTGGAAGAGGGGCCTTGTTGTCCCTCTCTGGAAAGGGAAGGGTGATCGCCAAGACTGCAACAACTACCGAGGGGTGACACTGCTCTCAGTGCCGGGCAAGGTCTTTGCTCGGATAATTCTCGATAGGGTTCGCCACCATCTGCTTGAGCACCAGCGTCCAGAACAGTCAGGCTTTACACCAAAGAGGTCAACGATTGACCGTATCCTTGCACTTCGTGTCCTCACCGAACGCAGACGAGAGTTTCGGCAGGGGCTGCTTGCAGCCTATGTTGATCTCTGTAAAGCGTTCGATTCAGTGAATCGGGATGTCCTCTGGAGGATTCTTGGTCTTTGTGGGGTGCCACCAAAACTGATCGATCTGATGTCTGAACTCTACTCTGGTACTGAGAGTGCTGTGAAGTGTGGTGGTACCATCTCTGACTTATTTCCAGTTGTTACTGGAGTTCGTCAGGGATGTGTACTTGCCCCCACACTTTTCAGCACTTGTATGGACTGGATTCTAGGGAGGATGGCGGAGAGATCAAGTTGCGGTGCGTCATTTGGGAATGTCAAGATCTCGGACCTTGACTTTGCAGATGATGCAGTCATCTTTGCGGAGACTTTAGACATCCTCTTGGGGGCCCTCGAGGTGCTGAATGAGGAGTCGGAGCCGTTGGGATTACGGGTTTCTTGGGTCAAAACTAAGATCCTGGCTTTCGGTGACATCTTGGATGCTGCTGTCCTGTCTGTGTCTGTTTGTGGTGAGGATGTTGAGGTCGTGGAGAGATTCACTTACCTTGGCAGTGATATTCATGTCTCTGCTGGCTGCGAGTCAGAGGTCAATAGACGTCTGGGTCGGGCCTGGGGAGTCATGGATTCACTGGATCATGGGGTGTGGCGCTGCCGGTACCTGTGCGGGAGGACGAAAGTCCGAGTCTTCAGGTCCTTTGTACTTCCAGTCTTGCTCTATGGGTGCAAGACTTGGACTCTGACCAAGGATCTGAGACGGAGACTTAATTCCTTTGGTACCGGGTCTCTTCGGAGAATCCTTGGCTATCGCTGGTCGGATTTTGTGTCCAACGAGCGGTTGCTGAGAGAGACTCGGATGAGATTTGTTACCTGCATAGTCCGTGAGCGTCAGTTGCGGCTGTATGGACATGTGGCTCGTTTTCCTGACTCTGATCCTGCTCACCAGATTCTCTCAGCGAGGGAGTCTCATGAGTGGAGGAGGCCAGTGGGTCGACCACGTACCTCATGGTTGCAACAGGTTGACCATCATCTCAAGGAGATGGGGATGGGCCTGGCATCTGCCTGGGGGATGGCCAGACGGAGGCCCCTGGAGTACCGGCGGAAAGTGGACGCAGCGACGTGCTGTTCTGGCACATGCTCCCATACCTGACCTGACCTGTAGTAGTAGTAGTAGTAGTTTTATACATTGCAATTTAACCCTCTGCAAATGTCTTTCTTTTGGTTTGTTCACAATAATGCCTTTGTCTGCTGTTTCCTACACCTCCTGTATAGGAACATCCAAATTACATTCTCCTGTGCCTTTATCCTGAGTGCAAAATCTGAATAAGAGTGACATTTTGAATATGATTATTTAACCTACTTAAATAAGCTCAAGTTTACCTGGCATAACTATGATGTCTGACAAAGATTCATTCATGAAACATGAAAATTTGTCTTCCTTACAGCATCAATAAACTTACCTTGGCAACACGGGGGTGAAGTGGAACAGCTTCTTCGGAGCTCGATGACCTCTTCCTCTAATGCTTTAAGGCGCGTAAAGAGTGCCTAAGAAGAAACCAGTGGGGGAAGAAAACAATGAAAGCAGGTTAGAGTAAGACCAAGGTGTGGGTTATCATTAGGGTTTCATTAACATAAGCATTCTGGTCATGTTCAGGGCAGAGATAGAGCAAAGGCCAAGATTTGTAGAAAGTGAGTACGATATCATAAATGATAAAATATCATAAATGCTGTGAATTCTGCGATGTGTGGGCATCAAAGATGTGGGCACCACGTATCCATCCACAGAAAGTATGGGGTGGGACTTGGAGCACTTTCACCTCTCCGCTTTATTCACTTACTCGGCAACCATGTAAAATGTTCTCAATCATCTTTTTTTCTTTTCTTTTTTTCGATTTCAAAGTCAGTGTATTTCTAGAATATCTTACCAAAATAGTCAAATTTTGAATACTTAGACATGCTTTTCTCATCCACCTCTTATCTTGAAACGTAACACCTAACCAGTGAACACATACAGGGCATTGAGACAGGACATAGCTCTTCAAATGGTGGAGAAGTCTGCAGGCTCTAACACTATAACCACCACATACTTCCATTGACAAACTCACCCACAATGTCAAACAACTTATTTCAATTTGAATTAACCTTTTTTTCAAAGTGTATATTTAATCAGTCGCAGTAAAAAAAAAAAAACATTCATGCTACTTTCCCAGTTAAGTGATTTGTTTGGAAAAACCCAAGTGACATCACTAATGGTAATGGAAATAAGGAGCTCTAGGTCTCCAGGTCTAGACTTTAGGTTCCACACCATTTGGGTGGTGTGAGGAATAGATCTGTGTTATACGAAAGATAAATCTTGAACGGTTTTTGAAATATCGCGTACAGAAGCCAAGATACTGAGATGGTTGCCGGGGCAACAAACTTCAGCAAATCACAGCCTTGATATAATCAGGTTGAGATAATGTAATAAGGAATTTGCAATATGAAAGCAAAATGTTCAACAGTTTTTGAAATAAAAAAAAAAATGACCGTTTTTACAGCCATTTTTCCCTGCTGTGCAGGGGTTTGGCTTTTTCTTGAGGCAATGTTTTATGGCCGGATGCCCTTCCTGACGCCAACCCTGGTCGCCTCTTACGACACACAGGGATATGGTACACCTATTCTAACCGGGGCATACACCGGGACCAGTACACTGGCACTCATTTCGCCGACCTCGGAAGGATGACAGGCTGAGTCAACCCCCTGGTGTTAATTCAGCAGCCAACGGGGCTTGAACTCAGGATCCTGGGATCCCAAGCCGCCACCCTAACCACTAAGCCAACACCAGGCTAGTTTTTGAAATAGCACACACATAAAAAGTACAGGACAGATGATTGGTTGGATGGAGCTCAATTTAATGTCCCCATCTCCAACCTTGTTGGAGGGGCAGCAGCACAGAGGGAAGGGAGAGGGGATAGAGATTGAACAGACAAAATGTTTATTGTTAGGATTAGTATTCAAGTCAACATTTGGATAAGCACCAGTATGAGTGTTATGTTATGGAATTTGTCTGTCTCCTGAGCTGCCTATTTTCAGTCATATATATATATATATATATATATATATATATATATATATATATATATATATATATATATATATATATATATATATATATATATATATATATATGTCGGAATATATTATTATTCCTGACTGCAAACCTCCTTACTGGTGAGCAGCAGGGCAGAGACTGTGTCAGACGACACTTGCTACGAACAGGTCGTGGAGCAAGTGCTGTGTTGGGACTCAATCTGTACCATGCTGCCTCGTCAAGTTCGGGGGTTCGATAAGTGAGGTAAGGAATTCTGCTTGCATCCATTGGCAAAAGGAGCTATGTAAAATGCAATTATTTTTATGATCAAAGCACTGTTCATCAAACTGTTTGTTTTGCAATTAAATTCTGAGATTTTTGGCAGTCCACCTAAAGGTCCTTGTGGAGCTATTAATAGGAAAAAATGTTCAAAATTATTGGTAGTTTTAAACGTTTTTCAATTCACACAATGCAAAGTGATTTTTTGCATTCTTCCAGACTGGGGAGTGAGGTTGGTACGTTGCATATTTGGATCCCAATAATTTTTGAAGAGCACATTTTTGAACTTTTTCAATGTGGAAATGTGCTTTTGTAAGTGCTCTACTCCAGCCAGGTGCTGGATATTCACTAAAAGACCAAATATTTATTTTAAAAATTGTGAGCAAGTCTTGGAGTGGTAAACCATGATGTCCCAAGAAATATAACATGTGGAGTTCACCATTAGCATGTTTCTAACTATTTTCCACATGAGGTTCCAACTTTAAATCACTTTAACTCATTTTGAACCTGTAATAATTGGAGCAATGCGAATGATAAGAAGAAGAACTGCATAAAGATCGTACAAACCATCCCCGGGAATATTACCACAAACTAACTATATTGGAGGCTGTCCGGGGCTCAGTGACGATCCTGAAAATAACCCTCGGAGCGAAACTCTGGGAACAACACAACTTCACAACTTAGTCCAAAAATCGATTCACCAAAACAGAGGTGGATACTTCAAGCCCCGAGAGGACACAGTTTAACCTTCTGAAACCTGAACATTTACTCAACAACCAATAACACACACACACACACACACACACACACACACACACACACGCACGCACGCACGCACGCACACACACATACACACACACACGCACGCACGCACGCACACACACACACACACACACACACACACGCACGCACGCACGCACACACACACACACACAGTTTCATTGTGATGGAATAAGGAAGCATTATTGCATTTATTGTATTCATAATGAGCAAAGATCTCTCAGCAGAACACCAAGTTCCAAGTTCTGCTTCTTTCCCACCACAGGTATGTTTCTGGGTTATCCATTTTCTCTTGCCTCATTTCTGGCAACACTCCTTCCACCCTTTCATTCCTCCATCCTTCCCTTGCAGCCTTCTTGAGTCACATGTGTTCTCCCAAAATATCACACCTGTTTAACATTGTAAATAATAAGCTGAAGGGTCACCTCCATTTTTCTTCCCTCTATTCTCTCATCTGTGGAACTGACTTCCAGTATCTATTGTCCTGTGCCAAGTACTTCCCATTGTCATCTCATGTTTTTCTCCATACTGACCCATGGTCTCTTTTACTTTTGCCGACTTGTTCCCACCCTACCCCCTTTACTTTCTGATACTCATTCACTCATGCGCAATGTCCATCTCCCTATTCCCCTCTGATCCTGTCAGTTTGTAAATCTGCTACCCTCTACTGTTTAGCTTCCCCAGGAGCCAGTATTTCTTCAAATAAATAACTAAATAAATGTTTTGCAAAGAAATTACATTTAAAGAACGACCCTTTATTGCTTGGCGAGTTAGTGCTTGTCATTGTCATTTTAAATGTCATTTTAAAAAGTTACATACTTGTTCAGTCGTTGTTCCAGACAGGCAATAATCTCTTCCAATAAAGCTCATGCAAGCATGAACAACACTTCAATATTGACTTCTCCATGTGTTTCGTTATTTGATCCAAGTTGTTAATGATGTCAGTATTCCATTCCCATACAAACAGCACATTGGAAATGCTTGATCCAGCAAGTTTTAATGTGAGCCTTGCCTTTAATGTGATCTTCCTTAAATCAGCAATTACTTACACCATCAGTGATGTATCAAGCCCAATGTCTGTTTTTAATCAAACGGCATGACTATAATGTCATCATCCTGGTGATGTAATGGCAGCTATTTAAACACGATTAGCTTATTTAAAATGTTTGTTTTCTTTTATGCAACTGACAAGAACCCAATGCTGAACAAATAAGAAAAGTTGGAATGGAATGGGATGATATCTCTGGATTTCCTGTCTCATACACCCAAGTCCTTTCTCTAAAGCTGCCAGGGTGTGGCTCGGTTAAGCTATCTTTGGCTAACAGGAGAGAGTGAGAGAGATCTGGACTAGGAAATGAGAAGGCTGGTAAGTGGCACTCAAAATGGACTTGTTTACCCATATAATCTACCAAATCCCCTTCTCATGCCCCCATCCTGTCAGTTGCTGCACTTCTACTCCAATTTTAGATAATGGGACCTCCAAGTTTCATGATTGCAGAAATTACTAGCATTATATAAGCATAATTGGATAGCATGCACAATGGGAATATACAAAAGGAACTAGAAAGAGCAATCAGAGATTGCAGACCCTCACCAGAACTTTTTTTGTGTGGTGTTTGTGTTGATTTGTGTAATGTATTTTGTGTGGCGTTTATGTGCTGGTGTGTTATGTAATTAATGAGACATAATTAGAACTGCCACTTTATAACTGCTGGCAGTGATGACGGGTACAAAGTCGTCCCACTTTGATGCAACCCCACTTTGATTGGAGACCTGACCCTGACCCATGACGTTTTTATTATTATTCAATTGAATTTAGAATGTTATGACAATAAATTAAAATCAAATCAAATGGAAGACCAAATAGGTTGTCCTGCATTGGAGTCAACAGAAGGAACTCAAACAAGCAAAGAGCAAAGATGAAGTCATCAGGAGGAACCTGGATAGGATTTGCATTTCAGCTGTGACTCCTCTACCCTCAAACCCATCCAGGCATAGCCATATGAGCTCGTTTCAAACAAATTGATTTTTTTTTTTTTAAAAACCCAAAATAACCAAGATCAATAAAATCAAATAATTATGGCTGCCAGACCATGTGTCCAATCATGTTGAAATTTAAAGCATGTATTCCCCACCAATACCAGATCATAATTGTGAAGTTTCATGTCGATTAATTATGCAGTTCCAGAGAAAACATGATTAAATATTTTTCTTCAATCCAATATGGCTGCCAAACCATGTGACCTGTCAATTATTCCTGAACAAACTGGTACATCCAAAGCTTGGGGAACATTTGTGTGAAGCTTCCCCTCGATCTGTTCAGCCATTCTGGAGAAGATGTTTTATAGGTTTTCGGGTAAATCCAAAATGGCTGCCAAACCATGTGACCTACGACGTCATATGTAGGAACCTTTTTTTCTTCGTGGATAGGCAGTCATACGTGTAAAATTTTTACTCGATCTGTTAGGCCACTTCAGAAAAGAAGAATTTCGAAGTTTTTTTTTTTAACAATCCGGCTGCTGAATCACATGACCGATGATGTCATCAAATTTATTTTTGTGGACCATTTTATCCCTAGATGACCTTCCAAATTTTTCATTCTGATCAGATGTAACATTCTACATATGCAATTATGAGGTCATAAAAAAATCACACTTATTCCCCATGAGGAGTACTTGCTGTATGCCAAGTTTCAATTTTTTCCTTGGTGCAGTTTCAGAGATATAGAGGTCAAAAGTTTTTCCGTTTTTCCAACATGGCTGCCATACCACGTGACCTATGACATCATAATTTTGATTAAAACACCCTGCATTGGTGGACATGAAAGTTCTGTGTGGCCAAACAAACAAACGGACCCAAACAAAATACTCTCTCCCTCGGCGACGGTAAATATTCCAGTATCAAACGCTTTGGCACACAGTTGTTTCTCGCTGCAGATGTTCTGGTGATCCAAACAATCTCAGTTCTTGCATTATGCATTAAACTCTGTTCATTGTTCTCAGAACTCGGTTTTTCATCATCTTATACTACCAACCGCTATCTAATATCAGAACTAATATCAGCATTCTGCTCACCATTATTTCAGTAGCTAATAAAGAACTCCATCTCGTAGAAGCCTTGTAAATATAAATATATCAAGCAAAAATATAAAACATAAAAAGGAAAAATTGTATTTCCATGACGGGCTTCTCAAAAACCAGAGCGATCATGCTTTACGGCTAATATTTTCCTATACCGATGACATTACCTTTATCATTAACTCCATCAATGTATTTGAGTTTTTCTTCTTTTCATTAAGGGGGATTATGGAGGGTGGTGCTTTTTCAGTCACAATTTACTGGTCATCCTAAGTTGTCTTGAGGACCTCAAGTCAACTACAATTTGTCAACTGACACCAAATGTGGACAAGACCAGTTGGGGTATAAAAATTATCCTCTTCATGATGGTCATCAATGAACCAGCTGGGTTGTATTTACAATCTAATAGTGGTGTGGTAATTCTCTTGAGATGAGCTTGGATTTTTTTAAAAAAGGCTTAGAATACATATTTTGAATGGTGCTGCCTTAAGCTGAATTTGAACCTGCAACTGCTGGGGTGTGAGTTCGTTATCCAATCTTTGTACATGAGTATCTATTGCTGCAGTGGACTGATTGCTACTCCTACCCCAGATCCTATGACCAACAATAAATTCTGCGGATTTGACCATGACAAGGACGGACTAACAACAACAACAACAAAAGTAAACGGAGCAAAGGAAAAGAGCAATGAAATTACATCACTCTTGGCTGTATAAAGAGAGCAGTATATTGTAAATAAAAGGGTCTCGAAGGGCTGTCTGTAATTTGCCTATTTGTAAGCAGAGTCTCCATGGGTAGGTGTGAAAAGGTGCATTTACCTTTATTGTGATTAGTATTTAACCAAGGCTTTATTTTGTAACAGATCAAGCAGACGCTCCTGTATTCCATCTCCATGATGGAAAAGTGTAAGAGACGTTTGGCAAAATATCCAAGAGTGCGTTTCAATTCAGCCAATTGGCAGATACAATGACGAAAGGAGTTCTTCAATGCAGGCTTTATGTAAATGCAGAATTATATCATGTGGGGTACTATCAGGGGGTACCCAGCATTGCCAGGTGCTGTTATAATCCTGTTGGCATTTTGAAGAAATCAAATTTTTTTTTCGTGGGGGCCTGAAACACTTCCGCACACCCATTAATGAATGGGGTCATCCATCCATCCATTGGGAACATACTCTGTGCAGAGTGTTGGTGCTGCCAAAGCAGTCTTCTTGGCTATTGGACACAATCCTGGTCAGGTCACCATTCCAACACAGGATACCAGCAAGCTGGTACTCATATTGCCAACCTCAGAAGGATGACAGGCAGAGTTCACCCCACCTGGTATTAATGCAACAGCTGAGTGGGGTTTGAACTCAGGATCATAGGATCCCAAGCCCACCACCCTAACCATTAAGCAAACACCAGGCATAATGGGGTCAGGGATAATTTAATATTACCTTTCACATCGCTACAAAGGCTCAAGGACTGCAGAGCAATAAAATATAAAAAAATCCCCAAAAATAAACTATTTTCAAAATGTATTTTTGACGAAAACACTCCCCGTAGTGCGGTAATCTTCATCCTGATGAAGCAGCACATATATAGATGGAAGGAAGGAACTCACTGATGATGCTCTGAAAGATTAACGAAGATCGGCAGACAAACATCTCCCTTGTAGTATAGATTAGATCCTGCACTCTTGGCCAGATATACATAATGAAAGATACTACAATTTATTTGATTTTTGTATTTTTACTTAAAATCATTTATCAACCGAAGTTTTTTTTTATTCGATTTACTTTCAAAACATTTAAATAGCTTAAGATAACCTTCTGTCTAGTATAGAGTAGATCGCACTGGCCATTTTGGTAAATTGTGAGGTCGAAGTGTTGAATCGTCTAAACTAGCAACAAATAAGTATGATAATATTATTGACTCCATGGTGCAATGTGCTTCTGTCATATGCTTTAATTATACTTGCTACAGAGCCCAATCTTAGCCTCAGCCCACAATACTCTGAATAGCACCAGCTGCTGCTTGAAATCCAGGAAAAAGCAATTGTGTGCACGCAGCTTGTGTAGAACATTCTCCTGAGCACTAAAGCTCAATGTATACAACAACACATGTTTGTCTGTGTCTGCTGATGAGAACGATAATTGACTAAGTTAGGGCATGAGGGCATAATGTATCATTAGCAACCAATTCCCCCTCCTCTTACCTGCATGCCATCTCTACTCTGAGCACAACAACTATGGGGGGCGATTTTCACATGATGTGAAAACACCATGCTCTGGCCTCCAAGCTCACGAGCTTCAATATCCTCATGCTCCTCCATCACAGTGTTTCCACGCAGCTTGTGTCCTTCATGGCCTTGCAGTCCATCATCCTGCATTTCATGTATGTGCCGATCCTTCTCAGCAGAACATCGCCCGCATTCTTCCAATTTGATGTTATAGACATGGTTGTAGACGGCAGGACTTTTTGTCACGCTTTCAACGTGTCCTTCAGAGACCTGGCTCACCATGCACAGCAGCAATGCCAGGCATAGACAACCCCAGTATGCCATGACAACTTTCTTTCAAGAACCTGATTGTTTTATTCCAGTAGCTACAGATGCAGATGAGACATTAGCTGAGTTGAAAGAAACCAAGGAGGTTTGGGTTGATTTTCACTGTCTGTCACTCACTATCCAATTTTCTGTTTCTAACTCTTTCTTTCTTTATGAAATCTTCCTCACTTGAAACAATCCTTACTTGGTTTTTTTTCCTGCTGTTCAGATCGGCTGGAGCATGGTTGCTCTGTATGTTTTTTTCTTCACTCCTTTTTTTTTTTTTGCTCTGGTCTTGTCTATCTGGAACTTCACCTGTATGCCTTTCCAACTCTATCGAATTGTTTTTTTTTTCAGTTATCTCCTGTCTGTTTCAGCTTCAACTGCCTGAACTGAATTATTCACTTCACTTAATTTCTTCGAAAGTCAGCTCTGCCAACAGCTTTCTATATCTGACTGCACACTACTCCTGACTCTGCCGCTGTAACAGCTCCCACCAGAACCCTTGACGTGAAAGCCTCCTATCCCCACCCCTTGGTATGCCGGACAGGGCGTGGGGACAGACAGAAAGTCTATGACGTGGGTGAACAAGGGAGGTCAACTTACAGAAGGGCAGGGCTGGGATACAGAGGTTTGGAATCCGTAACTTAACATTCCTGTGGTCCGCAGTAAATGCACTATTCTCTCACTGTCTTTGACTGAAATTATATACATATATATACATTTTATTTATATTGAAATGTCACTTTATAACACAACAATGAATTGAGAATATAGGAATATATACAAATTATTATGGACACCAATCAGTTATGCTCATTTTTCATTTACATATGGTTTCCTTAACGATAGACAACACTACATTCCATTGATTCAGCCAATGTTTAACATTCACAATTTACTTACATATTCATTTGGTGTGATATATACGGAAATGGCTCGAACTCACGAACTTTCTATTTTGAAAATTGCTTGGATATTTTTTTAAAGTCAAAGTTCATGGAGGAGAAGAAAAAAAAGGGGAATGATTGATTGACACAGGAGAGCATCAATAGAGGGTTGGATGAAAAGTTTAGGCCTGATTTTGTGAGAACTTTTTCACATTCTTTTCTTGATCAAAAGGAATAAACATACATATATACAAATATGAAGCCTGGTGGGACTTAGTGGTTAGGGTTGCGGGCATGGGATCTTAGGGTTCTGAGTTTGAGTCCCATTTTTCACTGAATCAACACCAGGTGAGGTTGACTCAGCCTGTCATCCTTCTGAGGTCGGTGAAATGAGTATTAGAGAACTGGAAATAGGGGCATTACATCAGTGGTGCCTCCATACTTGGTAGCAGTGGTGATGCACTGTTGTTCATAGCCAGCTCAAAGCATGAGATCATGCCACCACAATAAGTGGAAGCATATAATTATATATATATATAGACATAAGTTTAAACTTGAAATAAAAAAATACTAATAAATGTCAATGTGTGTGTAGGTGTGTGTGTGTGTGTGTTTTCTTCCTTGATTGGTATCTACATATGTGAGTTTCAGAATTCGGAATGGAGTCCTCCCAGGGCAGGTTCAAAGTACCCACCTTCATTTAGGTCAGGGGGCCACGATTCATGGACCAAGCTGTGAAGTTTTCTGTTCTCAAAGATTTGTGCTGAGGGCTCTCTTCAGTATCGTTGCTGAGCCCCGGACAGCTTCCAACTGTAGTTAGTTTGTTATAATATTCCCAGGACTGGTTTTGAATATCTCTGTGAGGTTCTTCGTCATAATACACACACACACACACACACACACACACACACACACACACACACACACACACACACACACACACACACACACCTGTGCCAAGTGCCATTGTGGTAATACAACTTATATACATCCACACACACACACACACACACACACACACACACACACACACACACACACACACACACACACACACACACACACACACACACACACACACACACACACACACCTGTGCCAAGTGCCATTGTGGTAATACAACTTATATACATCCACACACACACACACACACACACACACACACACACACACACACACACACACACACACACACACACACACACACACACAAATGTAAACATGCATAAAGGACATAAAAAGGGCAAACACAGAGATGTACCTTTAAACAGAGTTCTTTGAGAGGAATTCAAGTGGGGAATTAGTGAAATTTAATTGAAAAATATATCGAGCCACAGAACACAAAATGCCTATCTATGCTCTATGCTTGGTTTTTCAAACCCGGGGGCGTGACCCCAAGTGGGGTCGCCGAGCAAATTTGGTGGGGTCGCGGGTGTCTGCTTGCAGCGAAAACAAATTGTCTATTTTCGATCGGTGTTCGCTTTTACGGGTGTAATGTAAACGGTTCGTTCAAAGTATGGGAACAGGCGCAACATGACGCTTGGAATGGGATCCAGCCGATGCGTGGGCTCGCTGAAGGGCGGTTTATTTTGGCGGGAAATTAGTGGTTTGATCCACGGCCTCTCAGACTCAGACTCTGCCTCTATCATTAACATCTATTCACGTCTCCACGTACGACTCGAGACCTTATTTGTGATGGCAGCACCGGCCACCAGCAAATCTCGAGAACGTTCTTACCAGGATAAATTTCTGGACCATGGATTTTACTACGTGGTGGATAAAAGTGGGGCAGAGAGGCCTCAGTGTGTGATTTGTTTCGAAGTGCTTTCTACGGAGTCTATGAAACAAAATAAGTTGCAGAGGTATTTGACTACAAAACATGCACCTTATCAGGATAAGGAGAGAGCGTTCTTTGAGGGGAAACTTCTTGCACTCAAGAATACGCGTCTTGACAGAGAGGGTACATGCCATCAGAACAATTCTCGGGAAATAGAGGCCTCGTATCGAGTGTCACTCCATGTTGCCAAGACTAAAAAGCCTCACTCCATTGCGGAAGAACTCGTGCTGCCATGTGCAAAGGACATGGCATCTCTGATGGTTGGGAAGGAAGCGGCGAAGAAACTGGCAGTTAAACCCCTCTCTGACAACACCATCCAACGCAGAATTGAAGATATGAGTCTGGACCTAACGGCTCAGGTCGTACATAAGATCAAGGAATCACCGTGGCATGCCATACAGTTGGACGAGTCTACTGATATCACATCGTACGCGCAACTCATCGTCTGGGTCTGCTTCATCAAGGCTGATAACTTTGTCGATGAGCCTCTGCTCATCAAACCATTGGAGGCCACCACCAAAGGCGAGGACATTTTGGGAAAGTAGAGCAGTTTTATCGTGACCATGATCTGGAGTTTGGAAAGTTGCTCGGTTCTACAACAGACGGCACGCCAGCAATGTAAGGAGTGTGTTCTGGATTCAAGGCTAAATTGCTTGAGGTGGCTCCTCAGACCTCCATGGTACACTGCATGATTCACCGAGAAGCGCTCGCCTCTCGTACTTTGCAAGAAACCTTGCAGAGCATGCTCTCAGAAGTCGTAAAAATGGTGAATCACATCAAATCGAGCGCCCTCAACACTGGGTTATTCAGGCTATTCTGCCAGGAGATGGATGCCGACCATAAGAATTTACTATTCTACACTCAAGTCAGATGGTTATCTCGAGGAAACCTTCTTCTGCGCGTTTACGAGCTCAAAGATGAACTGAAGGAGTTCCTACGCACACAAGGGAAAACGGCATGGGTAGCGTTGCTTGAGTCGGACTCTTGGCTGTCAGAACTGTGCTATCTCGTTGACATCTTTGAACGTCTCAATGTCCTCAACCGCTCCATCCAAGGCAAAGACTCCAACCTCATGATTTTTCACGACAAAATGAGCAGATTTCTCGTGACTCTAAAATTACTGGCAGACAAAGCAGCTGTTAAGTGCTTCAGCCTTTTCCCCTGTCTGGTGGAGCATCTCACGACCTGCCAGTACGATGATACTGAGCTCGACAGTCTTTCTGGGGAGATAGCACGTCACCTTCGGTCGCTCATTGAACAGTTCGAGCACTATTTCCCTGAGCTGGATGTGCAGTCCTTTTCTGTGGTTCGGGACCCTTTCACGGCTCCACTGGACTCGATTGCTGATGAAGATGATACAGCACAGGAAGAGCTTGTACAGCTCCAGCAGGATTCAGGAGCGCAGGCTCTTGCGCGGACGAATTCGTTGTCGACATTCTGGTGCAAAATGCTGCCATCGTACCCGACCCTGTCACGGCGCGCCATTAAGGTTCTCATGCCATATCCTTCATCATACTTTTGTGAGCAGTCGTTCTCCACCATGGTAGTGATTAAAACAAAGTACAGAAATCGCCTAGAAATGGAGCATGATATGATCCTGGCATTGTCATCTACTTCTCCACGAATAGAGAATTTGTTTTCTGAAAAAACAGGCTCATCCTTCTCACTGATATATCTAAATGTCATTTGGACTAAACTTATGAAACATTCAAACTGTACTATTTGGATACTGTCGGCTATTCTCTGTTTACTTGTCTATGAAAACATGACAATGGTGAATAACGTAAACAGTAAATGTTCTTGTGTCATATGAAATCTTATCTTATATATTATGAATTGGGTTTTGAATCTTTTGGGTCGCGCGATGTGGAGAGGTTCTGAAATTGGGTCGCCACTAAAAAAAAGTTTGAAAACCACTGCTCTATGCCTTCACAACCAGATCATGGCAAACACCTCAGCAGATGGACCTTATTGTTCTATTGATGTATCGACATCTAAGTGAGGGGTGGTTTATATTGAAAGGAGATCGCACAAAAAGGTAAAAGAAAACGATGTCCTTTAAAAATGAAATTACACATTTTCAGCGGATGAGACACCTCCTGAGTCACCCACCGCACGGCACTGCAGGGCCCAACACAGACGGAAACGTACGTCTAATCAATGTTCCATTGAAAGCACGTATACTTGCATCAAAATGAACAAGCAGGCAGCTTGGAGAGCACTCGCAAAGTGACTTAAGCACTTCAATGAGACGGTTGATAAGAAACAGCTTGTTTGGCACGCGATTAGCAATCACCGAACTGTCATATTAAACATACACATCCCAGAGATGCTCAAAATGTCAAATATGTCCGAATTGGACAAATGAACACTTTTCTCAGATTCAATCTGCTTTTAAGTTTGATTCTGGATCTTTAATTTTGTAATTCTGCTGGGTTTAATAAATTCTCACAGTGATCGCATATGGAGAAATAAAATAAAGCAACGAACGCTGACGTCTCCCGGTGTTTATAAGCATTGGAAAGTAACCAGCGATTTATAGCTTTGACGAACAGGCATTCAATAATATGAGTAGGAAAGGAAAAAATAACTTTATTGTGAATAAATCATTGTGGCTTGTTCCAAGTCAAGGCAAGGTTGAGCAAATGCCTGGATGCAGGCCAAAAAAAAACATGACGGCTTCAGACCGCAGCGAAGTTCCCGAGGTCAGGTCAGGTCAGGTCAGGTGGGAAAGTTGGACAGGAGGGCGGCACCCTATATGGTCCTATCATTGTTGAAACAGCAGCCTGTCTAAACTCCTTTTAAATGTATCAACAGAGAGTGATTGAAGAGATTCTTCCTCGAGTCCATTCCACATGTTAACCAGTCAACGAGTATGGAAAACTGTTCTCCTCCTGCAGCAGGCCGCAGACTTGGTCAGTTTCCAGGAATGATGACGAAGGTGGTCATCCCAATTGAAACAAGGCAGTTCTTCAAACGAGACTTGGCGTTCCCCATGTAGGATCCGGTAGAGAGTGATAAAATCTCCTCTAATTTGAAAATCTAGTGAGAAGAGGTGTCGGTTCAATAAACTGTCCTCATATGAGAACCGATTTCTTACCATCACCGTAGCGCATCGCTGAACCCGCTCGAGTATCTTTCCATCCCACTGAAGAAACGGCTTCCGCACCAGTCGGCCATAGTCAAGGTGCGACCTTACAAGTGCGGCATATAGGTGCTGGAATATTTCCGGCGTGATTTAAGCAAAAGCATGGTGAATGGCAAAAAGCACCCTTCACGCTCTGTTTGCGGCGCTGGTGCATTGCATCTTTAATGATTGTGATGCCTGGATGTAGAATCCCAAATCGATGATCTCTGTCACAATCAGCAATTGAACACCATTTAGCCGAGAGACAATGATAGAACTTTAGCGCCTGATGTGCATTACTTTGCATTTTTCAGGATTCAGCAGCATTTGTTACTTGACAGCCCAACTTTCAAGAAGGGAAAGATCTACCTGCAACAATAAGTGGTCATCATCCTTGAGAGCATCACCCCAAATTTTTACATTGTCTGCAAATAACAGGGCCTTAGATTGAAGACCGTATCCAAGATCATCAATATGGACAAGGAATAATACAGGTCCAAGCCCGGAACCCTGCGGTACTCCACTTGGTACCTCCTTCCATTGTGATAGGGTACCGTTTATGGAGACCAATTGTTTACGTCATGTTAGGAAATCACAAAGCCAGGAGAGAAGTGGTTTCCCAATACCCAGCCCTCAAGATTCAGTAGGAGTCGCTCATGCGGTACAGTGTCAAATGTTTTGCCGAAGTCAATGAAAACAACATCAACTGCTCGGCGTTGATTCATGGCTCGAGTCCAACTGTCCGTCTCCTCTTAATAAGGAACCGCTCAGCCGTCCCAGGGTGTTGGCGGTGTTCGCCGCCAGTCACCACAATTTGGGTCGGTGGGTTAACCTCGGCCGGCCACCCCCGCGACATTTGTTGTCAGGTCGTGGGATTCGAACCCTGATCGACATTTGGTGATCAGGAGTGTGTGATTTTAGAATCCATTGGGACCACGACATTTGGTCCTGGAGTGAGCAAAAGCTTAAAAATGAAAAAAAAAAGAATTAGGAGTTGTAATTGATACAAGTTGTTTTGTTAATTGATGTCGGAAGTAGTTAACTGATGGAAGTAGTCGGGGGTGATATGGGGAAGCAATACGCAATGGGTTCAGGGCCGGTGTACAAGCAATGTGGAGTGAGATAAGGGCTGAGGAAAAGGCCGGGATGTCAGAGGAGGTAAAAGTTCAGTTGAAGGCAAGCAACACACGGATAACCGCTGCACGTATGGACCCATGTGCTCTCAATGGAATTGGAGAACGGAATGAACAGAGTAAAATGAGGAAGATGGAGGAAGAAATGGCATTCGGAGGACAGATTGGTGGAATGGAGAGCAAAAATGATGAAAAAGTGAAAGAACAAGGGAAATAATGGAAGGGACAAATTAATGGAATGGAGAATGACATGAAGGGAATGAGTGAACGAGTGAACGAAATTGAGGAGGAAATAACACAAGAACTGGGGGCACAGATTGATGGAATATGGGAACGGAATGAACGAATGGAAGGCGAAATTGAGGAATGAAATGGAGACTGAGTTTGAGCTAGCACGGAAAGAAATGGCATTGAAAAACAGAAGAGGGTAAAACCCAGGTAAAACCCATTGTTCGAAAGGGGGAAAAGTTGGAAGAAGAAATTGGGTCAACAGATAAAAGAATTGATGAAGTGAATGAGGACCTGGAAGGCTATCACACCTGCGTGGATGCCATAATGCTCCAGCAGGTAGAGGAATTGGGATTTCTTCAGCATCAGGATGGCAGTTTGGAGCAAATTTTGGAAACTCGAGTAACAGAACAAGAGCTGGTATTAGCTGATAAAGGCTTATGTGAACCACAGTTGCAATGGAGCCGCAGTCATGCTTGCAAGTCCATGGGTTCGGGGCTCAATTCATGGCCTAAACCCCAAAGTCGTAGCTAGTTGGGGGCTTGGCCCTATACCTATGTATTAGATATATGGTGCCAATAATGATCTTCATGATGACAACATAAGGTAGATTGAATTGACAGCCCAGCCAAGCGAATCTGGACCTCTTAACAGAACAGGCAGTCCACCTACCAAAGGGAAAGCATGAATCAAGACAGGTTGTCTGCATCGGCCCTAATACACTTTTTTTCATATTTTTTTGTATACCTTGTCGAGGCTCGTATGAGAGCGAACACACAACGCACACCAAGGGGGGCATGAGACAGGAGGGGAGGGAGTGGGAAGGACAAAATAGTGGGGAACAGAGACATTAGGAGAACTGTGGAAGGGAGAGGGATGGGACGGGGAACATGGGGAATAGAAGATGGACATTACAGGGACTTTCAGGAAGGAAAGCAGGGAATTTGAAGGAGGTGGGCTTGGGTGCATTATCGGGGGTAGAAAAGATCGAGGATTTGGATGGGGGATGATAAGAGATGGTGGTGAACAGCTGCTTTGAAGGCCTGGAGGGAAGAATGGGAATGAATAGAGTGAGGGAGTTTATTCCAAAGGCGGGAAAAAAGAGGAATGAAAGAGTGAAGGTGAGCAGTGATTCGTGATTTTGGTAGTTTTACCAGAAGGGGGTTGTTGGCGGACCTTGAGCGCCCTGCGGAAATGTGGTGGGGACAAATCACAGAGAGAGCAGGGGGGGCGAGGCTGGAGAGGAGACGGTAGAAGACAGAAAGACCACCGACCAACCTGCGGTGATTGAGAGAGAGGCCCAAAGATTCAGCCTCATTGCAGGAGATGCCGATGATCCGAAATGCCCTGGTTACTACAGCGTGAAGCCGAGAAAGGTGGGAGGCAGGAGCACCAGCACAGAGGGGAGAGCAGTACTCCATCAGGCTGCGGACAAAAGCTTTGTAAGTGATCAGGAGCTCAGGTTGGCCGAGGAAGGACCTTGCACGATGGAGAATTCCCAGTCGGCGACTGGCTTTGGAGGTGAGGTTTGAAATGTGGCTTTCCCAGGAAATGTCATGGCAGATCGTGAGACCCAGAAGCTTGAAAGAAAGGACTTCTTCCAGAGGAATGTTGAGATAGTGGATGGATGCGGGGGGGGGGGTGTTCTAAACGGTCCTTTCGAAGAGACAGAGTGAGAGTGTGAGATTTGTCCGGATTGAAAGATGTTTCGCGTGTTGGACCAGTTTGTGATTTCATCCAGATCTGCAGTGAGCGAAGAAGCTGCTGCTTGCCAGTCTGAGGGATGACAGATGGTACGGCGGAGGGTGGAGTCATCAGCAAAGAGATATAGAGGATTTTCCAGAGAGTTGGAGAGATCATTGATGAAAACCAGAAAAAGAACAGGGCCCAGAATGCTACCTTGAGGAACTCCAGCCTGGACAGGACAGGGGGATGAAATAACTCCATTTTGGGCAGCGTTTCTCAACCGGGGGCCCATGGTCCCCCAAGGGGGCCATCAGCCTTCGACCGGGGAGCCATGAGCAGACGCCAAAAAACTGCGATTCAGAATGCAGAAGCTTGTAATGTACAATTAAGGTGACGAGTCTCCGGTCAAAGTAAAAAGGGTAGATGAGTTTAACCACGATTTTAAAAGAGAAGGCGGAGCCCACAGAGCATTCCTAGTAAACCAATGTTTACAAAAAAGTTAGAATTTTGTTTCTTCAATTTTTTCTCAGATGTCGAAGGTTCGAAAATGGAATGACAGCTATGTCAAGTTTGGATTCCCGAATGTCAGTCGAGATGGCGTGGACTGTGCGCAATGTCTGCACTGCTCGGTCGTGATGTCAAATGCGTCACTACGTCCTTCCAAACTTTCAAACCATCGCGACAAGATGCATCCCGGCAGGAAGGAAGATAATATCGACGCTCTGTCTGCGAAACGATCACGATATGACCGTGAAGCGACAATTCCCAAATTTGAATTCCGGCCAGAAGAAAAACCTGCTCTTCAATCCAGTTACGAAGGGGCATACCGAATTGCGAAGTGCAAGAAGCCACACACTATTGCTGAGGACCTTATCAAGCCATGTACAGAGAAAATGGTGGAATTGATGATCGGACCAGAGGCGAAAAAGAAGATCCAGCAAGTTTCGCTCTCTAATGACACGATCCGACAACGGATTGACGACATGGCCACTGATGTGTGCCGTCAAGTTTTCTCCGAAATCAAACAAAGCACGCTGCAGGCTAGCCTTCAATTAGGCGAGTCTACCAACACCGCCCTGGAGAGCCAGTTGATCGCCTTCGCTCGCTACGAGAGAAAGGGAAAGATGAAGGAAGCATTCTTGTTCTGCAATACCCTACCAACCACAATGACAGCGGCAGATATCAAAGCTATTGTGGACTCTTTTTTTGAAGCTAATGGACTCGGTTGGCAGAATTTCAAGCACATTTGTACTGATGGTGCCCCAGCGATGGTCGGCGTCAGAGGAGGGTTCGTCACGCTTGTGAAGAACGAATGGCCCCATGTGACGTCCTCCCACTGTTCGCTACACTGATATGCTCTTGCTTAAAAGACTCTTCCGCCTCGTTTGCTGGAAGTCATGGACGTCGCGGTCAAAGTGATCAACTTCATTCATGTGAAGGCCAAAAATCATCGGCTCTTCCAACTCCTGGCCAACGAAATGGGAGCGGAACATGTTGGACTACTGTTCCACACCAAAGTCCGTTGGCTATCGAGGGGGAAATGCCTCTCTCGGCTGTATGAACTCTGGGTTGAGGTGGAAATCTTCCTGCGAGATAACGAAAACAACCTCCATGTCCACTTCGACAATGAAGAGTTCGTCATGATGCTCGCCTACCTGGCCGATATATTCGGCTGACTCAACGAAAGGAACCAGTCCTTGCAAGGTCCACTGCCTCGTTTCCTTTCTTGGATGAGCACCTGCAGACACAGAGGATTGAGCTTCCCGTCGGCATCAAAGATTGCACGACTTGACATCTCGACAATCTCTCTGCTGAGTTCAAATCGTATTTCGACGATGCACCGTTGGATGTTCCGTGGCACAAAGACCCGTTTAACGCCAAAATTGAACCTACTGAAGATGAAGCAGAGGAGCTGGCAGAGTTGAAGGTTTCAAAAGCAATGAAGCTGGTCTTCAGTAACAAAGAAGACCACTCCACCTTCTGGTTGTCTGTTCAGGATGCGTATCCACTACTCAGCAAGAAGGTATCCGTAATGCTCATTCAATTCGCCACAACATATCTTTGCGAATCTGGATTTTCTGACCTTGCGACCATTAAAACGAAGTCCAGAAACCGTCTTGACGTTGGGAACGATATTCGCCTTGCTGTGTCCAAGACGGAGCCGGACATAAGAGGCCTCGTCAGACAAGCCCAACAGCAAGTGTCTCATTGATTGTATTGCTTAGAAAAATGTTTACTTTGATTTATCTTTTAAGACTGAGTAAATAAATTTCATAAAACGAAATCTGCATCTTTTATTGAAGGGCAGGGGACCACGAATGTTAAGCGACTCGGTAGGGGGGCCATGGGCCATCAAATGTTGAGAAACGCTGATTTAGGGCCAGACGTTGACTGTGACAGGAAGCTGCTGCTTGTCAGTCTGAGGGATAACCGATGGTAAGGCAGAGGGTGGAGTCATCAGCAAAGCGATATAGAGGATTTTCCAGAGAGTCGGAGAGATCATTGATGAAAACCAGAAAAAGAACAGGGCCCAGAACGCTACCTTGAGGAACTCCAGCCTGGACAGGAAGAGGGGATGAGAGAACTCCATTAAGGGCCACACATTGACTGCGACAGGAGAGGAAGTCTGCGAGCCATGAGTGGAGATGGCCTTGGATACCATAGGAAGAGTTTGGTGAGCAGGGCAGGGTGCCAGACTGTGTCAAAAGCACGTGATATATCCAGGGATATGGCTCGGATTTCCTTTCTGGCATTGAGGACCTCCATCTATTGTTGGGAGAGCAGAAGCAGCATATCCAGGGTAGAGTGACCTGGTCTGAAATCAAATTGATGATCGAAATCAGGCCATTGGAGAAGAGGAAGGATTTAATGTCTGAAGCGATGATGGATTCCATAATGTTGCTGATGTTTGGGAGAAGGCTGATTGGTCTGTAGTTGCAGGGATCTGTTTTTGCACCTTTTTGTGCAAGGCAATAATGTTTGCTGATTTCCAAGCAGATGGCAGATGACCTTGAGCAAATGAAAGGGTGAATATAACAGAGAGAGGGTGAGCAAGAGCAGAGGAGCAGGTTTTTAGGACACGTGGGATGATGCCGTCTGGACCGGTTACAGATTGTGAGTCGAGGTTTGACAGCAATCTCTCCACTTTGTCAGGAGAAAATGATACAGAGTCCAGGGACAGTTGGGAGCGACTGGGAAGGTGGGTACAGAAAGCGGTGGGTTTTCTGACACAAGATTTTGATGCAAACAACGAGTTTAGGCATTCAGCCTTTTCACGTGTAGTATCGGCAGTGCTGCCATTTGAGGTATGGGAGGGGATGGAGGAAGAACATACACCAGAAAAAAAATTGATGAGACGCCACCAGGATTTGGAGGAGGGAGAGTGGTTTGAGAGTTCATACTTGAGATGAGAAAGATGTTGTTTTCTAGCTCTCCTGAGGGTAGATACACACTTGTTCCAAGCTTTATGGAAGGAACTGAGATTACCCTCAGTTGGGTTTGCTTTCCATGTGGCAAAGGCAATTTGTTTCAGGCCAATTGCTTCACCCCAAGCTTCAATGAACCATGGGCGGGAGGAAGGGAAGGACAACTGAAGATGAGAGCGGACAAATCTGTGCATGGAGGAGAGCAAGTATCTTTGAAAGAATTCCCAGGATGAGTTGATGTTGGAGAAAGTAGTGATGGGAGACCAGTCGAGAAGTTTGATGGCTGCTTGGAGACCCTGCCAGTCGGCCTGAGTGAAATGCCAGACTTGATGGCACTGAGCTGGTTCTCTGATAACACCCAGAATAATGTCCACTTTGACAAGGACGTGGTCAGAAGAACCGATTGGAGCGGAGGAAGAACAGCAGATATTTTCAGGGAAATTTGTCAAAATCAGATCCAGAAGAGAAAGAGTACCATTGGTTGAGATCCAGGTCGGGAAAATGACCGATTGATTCAGTCCTAATAAGTCGCAAAAATATTTTGCTGAAGTGCCATGACAGGTGAGAGAGGTACCCACACCCAGCCAACTGGTATGATGACAATTGGAGTCACCACATATGAGGAAGAGAGAGTTCGGATGAGAAGACAGAAGTTGGTCCATGGTTTCGTTGGATTGAAGACTCCTGGAGAAATTTTTTAAAAAGTTCAATGTGAATAGTTGGAAATGAGTTTGGAGGTTTTGTCACCCAGTGGCTCGATGGAGAGGAGAAAAATATCGCGAATGACGATCTATTCTCATTGGAACGTATGTGAGGGTCAATTTTCATTCATAATACTTTATGGAGGCAAGAAATTTGATAGAAATAAGTTAAACAATGCATGATCGTAATTTTAACTGTGGACTCAATTAGATGATGCTTTGTAAGAATCAGAGTTTGTTTATAGTTTGTGGTGCTGTGTTTATCACATTACTTCCAGGAATTGCATGTCCCAATGCAAGAATAATGCATCAAAATATAAATTATACTACAAAATATAAGCATAGTTTTACTATAAAATAGAAATATAACTTGCACTACAAAATATAAATATGAACAAGTAGACGTACATTCAAAGTACACCGCCCCCCAGGCCAAATAAATAACTAACAAATCTTCCAACATGTGACATTTCCAGGGCGCCTTCGGTACCCGGCGCAGCACATGGAGACGGAATTGGGAGGGAGTGGTGTGCAATAATTGATTAATTAGTTGATCAATTGCAGAATTAAAATAAATAAGGAATAATAGTAAGAGAATTCATTTCTTATTCAATTGGCTAATAACATACAAAAAACCACCACTTTCATCCGAATCTGTAAATTTTTGAAAATTATATAATTCATCAAAAAAATGAATAATTAATCGATTAATCAATAATTCAAAAATACCCTTTATAGCCAAATCACCTGTTCACCATCGTGTCCAAATATCAGCTTCGAAGCTCAAAAGGTGCCTGAGATATTGCCCGGACAAACACAAAAGAAAATTATTAATCAATCAATTGATTCATCAATAAATCAAAAAAAATACCCTTTACAGCCGAATCACCTGTTCACTGGCATCTCCAAATATCAGCTTTCAAGCTCAAAAGATGCCTGAGATATTGCCCAGCTGAGAAAGAAAATAAATAAAGAATTAATAAATCGATAATAATTAAGGAATTAATCAATTATTTGATTAATCCAAAAAAAAATTTTAAGGATTTTTTTTTGCCAAACCAAATCTTCACTTTTATCCCCAAATTTCAACTTCCTAGATCAAAGGATGGCTGAGATAATCGCCCAAACAAAAAAGAAAGAAAGAAGTAAAAACTGAGCACAGGTATAACTCGATTTAAGTTGCCCCGATTTATGTTGATTCGAAGTTGCGTCGTCCATCAATATGTCCCCAGGATTTGAATTACGTCTCTTTACATCGAAGTTATGTCGTTCAAGCCACGTGCTTTGACTTTTTCCATCACCAATTTTCCTGAACCGCCTCGTCTTACTCCGATACATTGAGACCGTGAACGTTACGAAGCTCGCAGGCATGCACACAGCCACACATGGTTTGCCTTTTCAAGACAAGGTTTTGTACAGTGCTCCATCACATTTCAATGACGACACGGCAAACCGTGCTGCTGTGTATGGGCAGGAAGTCTTTGTCCAGTGTTGCCAGATCTGAAAAGTGGAAATATTGTGTTGAAAGCTCAAAATGATCATACATTGTCAAATCTTTACAAAATGAGACCATTTCACTCACCAATTTGATTTAACCTCCGTCACACCTCAATGAGAAGCCTGATGTTGGCTCAGTGGTTAGGGTGGCGGCTTAGGATCCAAGGGTCCTGAGTTCAAGCTTCGTTGCCCGCTGAATTACCTCACCAGGGGGTTCACTCAGCCTGTCATCCTTCCGAGGTTGGCAAAATGAGTACCAGTGTACTGGGGATGATCGAGTCATTTGAGTATCCTGCGTCGGAGTGGCGACCCATCCAGGATTGTGCCCAAGAGCCAAAGAAACTGCTTTGGCAGCACCAATGCTCTGTACAGAGTATGGTTCCAATGGATGGAATGGACACCTCAATGACGACATGTCGTCGATGAACCATGCACGGCTGTTCAAATTCAAATTCAAATTCAATTGACTGGGCGGCTCAAGAAAATTGGTGACACCAAAGCACGTGACTTCAATGAGGTATCTTCGGTGCAAAGTGCACTGCATGCATTTGTGCTGTTCAGACGTACTGTCCTTCCAAAATCTTCGTCATAAGTTGTAAGCGTACCAGTGGTGATAAGAGTGACCTTGTGGCTAAAAAAAGTGTGTAAAACTATAAATCTGGAGTTGAAATTTGATGTTATATGCAGAATGGTGAATGGTGATCGTGCTGTCGATGTTGGTCGTCACTTAGGTTTACCTCCAACAACCGTACGTACAATTTATAAAAATGCAGAATAGATTCGTAAAAGTGCTTCACGTGCTACGCCATTAACTTCCAAGTTATGGATTGGAAGGTGGCTCCATATGCTGGCCATGTGGATTGAGGACCTCAGTAGAACGAGGCCGCCTGTGAGTGAAGCCACCACACAGCAGAAAGCTAAAAGTCTGTATGATGACTTAAAAATAGGAGAGCGACAGTTCCGTTTCCGCTGTCTTGGCTAAAGAGACCTTCACTGCAAGCCGTGACTGTTTTGATAAGTTTATGTGTGTCCACGAGCAGTTTGGCCGAGAGGTACGCACCGTTCAGCCGGGTGTCCCATCTGCTAGCATTAGTTGATGGATGTTAAAGACCCTCACGGTGTCTTTCACGAGGATTTGGAAGGTCATCCCCAGCACCCTTAACAGATTACAAATCCCTGCCTGGACTTCGACTTGCAAGCCTTCCATCCTCCTTCATCTTATATATTATTTCCGAGTTTGTGGTTTCGTGTCGCGCTATCTTCGACTTTGTTCTGAGCTCGAGTAACGTGATATTCGGCTTACATTATCTCAAAGACCATATGAGGTGCGTGGTACAAAAAAGGTAAATAAAATGGTTCTGAAACAGTGAAATCGTATTCCACTTACTGCATTAAAGTAAAATTACTACTGATACTCTGCATCAGTTCCTTTCTCAAACACACCCACCCCAATATGTCGCGCAGAGCACGGGTTATGCTAGTGTGATCATAACTCACTGTTACTCTCACTCTTATTCTCACTCTCCCCCCCCCCCCCTTTCTCTAACACCACCACAGCATATTTTACTTTAATAAAATATTTCATTTCAATTTCTTACTGTCAAAATATGTGTTACATCGAGTGTTTAAATTATCTCTGTTTAAGCCAAAAAGGTAATATTGTAGGTGAAATTTACGATGTCCCCCTCCCCACCACCCACACAGCCTTACTTCATCACTGTATTTTTATGGAGAAAAAAATGATTCGATTTAAGTCACAGTTTTCAATAACATCTCCAACGTAAATCGAGGTATACCTGTACGCCCTTTGGCGCCTGGCGATGACGTCGTACATCACCTGGATATGGAATTAGGAAGGAGCGGTGTACAACAATACTACAAAATATAAGTATAAATCTTCTCTGGAGTCGTATTTTTGTATATTGAACCCTTAAAACGGAACTATATGTTGTGTTCAGGACCGACAGAGGACAGCACAGCTTACACGCAGCTAAAAAAAAAAATCCTGCTATTATGTATCCCCAAAAAATGTGGAATGGTTTTGATATGAAACAATACCCTCAGTTCCTGGCACAAGCTGTCTGGACGTTGATGAAAAACCTCCCGAGGCAAATACATTGGCAAATATGCAGAGATTTACCCAAACGTTGGACACAGGTTGCAAGCATGTTGTGGGCCCTGCCTGTGTCGCATGACTATTCACTGTACTACCTTGTGTCTGCAGTGCATTGCTATCATCCTGCCTCCATCATTAATCGGTAATTCACATGTAATAACATCTGTACTGTGCCAAAGAGAAGGTGAAGTCTTAGCCCTGATTAGTCATCATTTTCCAATAAACAGTGTTTCAGTAGTGTCTATCAGTCAAAACTGGAGAGTTAGACAGATGGATGAGAATTTTGTTGGCTGAGTTGGGAATTGTTCATTTCATCCAAAGGAATTCTTTGTTTCATGTGATAGTTGTTAAATACAGTGTTTTTTTTTTGTTGTTGTTTTGTTTTTTACAGATGTACCAGTTAACTGTGGATCTCACAGTCGTTGGTATGGCAAGTTCACAGATTCACAGAAGGTTGCCAGAGCTCCGAAAAGATGTGCTGCCTCCGACTCTTCCAGAATGGCTAAGCCAGGTCATTCCACAAGTGTGCAAAGACCACTGTGGTCACATGTGTGGGTCGTCCCTCCAACAAAGAGAGCAAAAATAGATGTGCTCCCAAGCATGCACATAATTTGCAAGAAGCTTCGGAAAACATAGATCTGCAAACGAAGAAGTGTTCCAGTATAGTGCCATCATTCTGGATGGAATGGCCATCATTCATTCCCATTCAACCACTCCGCCTGCGACATTCGGTGGTCTTGCAGACTGCATTCTAAAGATAGCAGTCTCGAGCCGATTGATCAAGTTACCAATGGATTGACTTCATTTTCGATACATACCCAGAACTGCCATGAAGTTTTTTGAGCATCAAAAGCGCAAACGTACCTTGAGCCAGGCAATTAAAGTGTTCAGTGGCATGCAGAAAATTCCTCAACAATAGGAAAAAATTTCCTCAACGGCAGCCAAAACAATGAACACTGCATTGAATATATTTTCAGACACTGGAGCACCAATGCCAGCAGACTGGGTGAATGATGCTGATTCGTAAGATCCGGTCAGGTATAGGAGCATGCACCGGAGCAGTGCGTCACTGCGTCCACATACTGCCAGGACTCCAAAGGCCTCCGTCTGGCCATTCCCCAGGCAGATGCCTGGACCATCCCCATCTCCTTGAGATGCTGATCAACCTGCTGCAACCATGAGGCACGTGGTTGGCCCATTGGCCTCCTCCACTCACGAGGCTCCCTCGCTGAGAGAATCTGGTGAACAAGATCAGCGTCAAGAAAATGAGTCACATTTCCATACAGCCGCAGCTGACGCTCATGGATAATGCAGGTAACAAATCTCATTTGAGTCTCTCTCAGCAACCGCCCATTGGACACAAACTCCGACCAGCAATCGCCAATGATTCTCAGAGGAGACTTGGTACCAAGGGAATTAAGTATCTGTCTCAGATCCCTAGTCAGAGTCTAAGTCTCATATCCATAGAGCAAGACTGGAAGAACCAAGGACCTGAAGACTCGGACTTTTGTCCACCCGCACAGGTACCGGCAGTGCCACACCCCATTATCCAGGGAATCCATGACTCCCCAGGCCCGACCCAGACATCTGTTGACCTCTGGCTCACAGCCAGCAGAGGCATGAATATCACTGCCAAGGTAAGTGAATCTCTCCGTGACCTCAACATCCTTGCCACAAACAGGTACAGACAGGACAGCATCATCCCAGATGCTATTGAAAGCCTGGATCTTGGTTTTGACCCAGGAAACCTGTAATCCCAGCAGCTCCGACCCCTCCTTCAGCACATGAGGGCCCACAAAAGGATATCTAGTCTCGGCAAAGATGACTCCATCATCTGCGAAATCAAGGTCAGAGATCTTGACATTCCCAAATGATGCACCGCAACTTGATCTCTCCAACATCCTCCCCAGAGTCCAGTCCATACAAGTGCTGAAAAGTGTGGAGGCCAGTACACACCCCTGATAAACTCCAGTAACAACTGGACATAAGTCAGAGATGGTACCACCACATCTCACAGCACTCTCAGTACCAGAGTCTAGTTCATACATCAGATGGATCAGTTTTGGTGGCACCCCACGAAGACCAGGAATCCTTCAGCGGGCATTCTGATTCACTGAATCAAATGCTTGGCAGCGATCAACATTGGCTGCAACCAGGCCCTGCCGAAACTGTTATCTGCATTCGGTGAGGACTCGAAGAGCAAGGATAGAGTCAATCGTTGACCTCTTTGATGTAAAGCAAGATGCACTGGCTGCTTGTGCTCAAACAGATGGTAGCGAACCCTATCAAGAATCATCTGAGCAAAGCTCTTGCCCGGCACTGAAAGCAGCGTCACCCCTCGGTAGTTGTTGCAGTCTTGGCGATCACCCTTCCCTTTCCATGAGGGACAACAAAGCCCCTCTTCTAGTCAGTTGGGGTTGATGCCTCTGTTCCAGACAGAGCACAGAACTGCATGCAACAACACGAGTGCAACAACAACAGCATACCCTTCCTTTGACACCCATAATTGATGTAACAAAAACACATCTTCAACCACACAGAAAACACCACCAGTAAGAATTTTAAAAAAGGTAACAGAAAATCCAGTGTCATGGAACGCCTGTGATTGCACGTCGTGGTGATGTTTTTCCTGCCCATTAACTATTTAATGGAGGAGATTAACTTTTCTGAAACTCTGCGAATACAGTACAGCAACGTGATTAACTTCTCAGAATGAGAGGGTTAACATGTACAGTGCATGGAGCTACCATCGTGGCCTAGATGTCTATGCAAATTAGTTTAATCTGACGTCAAAACAAAGAATGAATCATGACATTTCCGACAATGCATAATGCCCTGGCAACTGATGAAAGCTTGCCTCCAATTGGTGGAGAAAGCTGATGACAAACAAAGCATTTCTGGGATCGTGCTTCATATTGTCCGCTGCTATCGTGCTTTATATGTGGACTCTTGAGGAGAAATAAAAAAAAAACATGTCAACAGTCTACTTTCAGCAGCTACTTCAGACCATCAACATCTGCTTCATCCACCGAGGAACCCATGCCAAGCACATCATCAGCTCCACCTCCTCCTACCTCCTCCCATGAGCCACCACTTCCTGCCCTGTAATGTAATGCTGTGTTCCTGCTCTGTGTTTATGTTTGGTTCCGTGTACGATGATAGTGCTGAGTTAGTATTAATTATGAGGTAAGTAATAATATTATAATGTCACTTGCAACTTCAACCATTGTTTTCTCATCGTGCTGGTATTTCGACTCTCCCAATGGCATTGCCCCTACCGTCACCCGGGGCGGCCATCCTCCCCGCATCCCCCTTAGTAGGCCAGTACATCTGTCGAGTAAAAGAGTTGTTTGGTAATCACGAAGAGGCTGACACCAGACTCCTTCTGTACTTCCAACAATTAGCACAGGATTCACCCAAATCAGCCGTCCGAGTCAGAAGTATGGACGCAGATGTGGACATTTTGCTCCTCAGGCATGTGGACAAATTGGATATCAGCGTACATGTTCAAACCGCCAAAAATAAAAATAATCAATCCATCGACTTGAAAAAAAAAATGCACATTTCTCTTCGAGAAGATGTATGCCAAGCCCTCATTGACTTACGTGCCTTTTTGGGATGTGACACGACGAGTTATTTTCGGAGGGGCAAGATAAAAAAAATAACGACCATTTGAACTGATGTTGACCTCTCCAGCATATCTTGAAGTATTCCTAGGGCTTGGCCAAAGTTTCGCTCCACCAACTCATTTTTAGGGAGTCACTTGAATGCTTCATCTGCGAACTGTATGTTGAGAAGTGTCTGTCCGTCGACCTAGCTCGTTATTGCAAGTCCTGCATTGGGTTAAATGATGAGTTCAAACTACCCCTGACTTGTGATGCTTTGTGGCAGCACAGTTTTCGGTCTAATTATCAAGTGGCAGTGCACCTTGGGGCCTTACTACAGAGAATCGACGCACCCAGCCATCATAGCCATGGATGGAAGGTGGAAGGTACTACACTCAACCTGGTTTGGATCACAAAATATCCAATCCCCCAAACATTGATTCATGTTGTGCATTGTAAATGTGTGAAAACAGGGTGGAAAAAAAACAATGTTCATTTAATGGCAACGACATCCCATGCAATGACCTTTGTGACTGTAGAATGCAGTAACATGGACAAGTCTGTGCTTTTGTCAAATAAATTTCCTGACATTGACCGAAACTAGACAATCAGTCTTAATAGGGTACTTTTATTTCTCTGATTGCATTTGATGTTTTTCAGTTCTCCCTCTTCAGAAATGGAATGATTTCACATGCATTTCAATATTTATAAGAGCAAATACCACCCATCGCTTCGCTGACAGGGATACAAAATGGCGAGGAGATTTGGGAACGGGGGGGGGGGGGGGAGGGGGAGTTGGAGTGTGAGAAGGGGTGGGGGAAAGGAAGGCAGTGTGAGGTGAGAGGAAGGGAAGGCAGACATGCTGTGGAGCATTAATTACGATTCATACCGTCTCATCAAAGTGATTCTGCATAGAACAACAGTGAAGATGGAAACAAAATAATGTCTGAAATCCATTTTGTACCAGTCATACTATAAATACCGCCCGGAGACAAACACCATTCTGAGACATCCAGAGAGAGAGAGAGAGACAGAGACAAAGAGACAAAGAGACAAAGAGACAAAGAGACAAAGAGACAAAGAGACGAGAAAGAGAAAGAGAAAGAGAAAGAGAGAGAGAGAGTTGTGTGGGAGGATGCTGCACTCCATTAGGAGGGGGTGGAGCAAGGATGGGACAGAGAGAGAGGAGGTGGGGTGAGGCGAGTTAGCAGAGACGGAATGTTATGCTTTATGAACAACACACAAACACACACCAGTGCTTGGCCGATATCGGCAACTTTTCAGGAATCAGCAGATTGGAGTCAGTGTGCTTAACAACTACAGTGTGTACTGTATACAACCTTAAAATCTTGAGTAGCTTTCACCCTTGTTTTAGGGAAATTTCAAAAAAAACAAACAAACAAACAAAAAACAACCTTGCATTTATATAGACGTTTCAGGGAGATGTGCAAAAAGATTAATCATTATAAACAGCTGCATGTGATTGGTGGGAAAAGAATTGGCTCGGTAATTTAGAAAACATGTCAATACAGCAAATGGATCGGAAATCGGGTGTTATCAAATGTATTTTGCTTTGAAACAAAAAGAGAAATCATATAACCTGTCAAAAGCACACCGAGTCATATAAAATAACCAATTACTTGATAAACAGTCATGAGGACAAAGGAAAACATGATCGCTCATATACTGCTGAGGATAAAAGTTAAAACCTCCACATGATATGGGATGAAACTTTGACACCACGTCACCCCTAACCAAGCATGCACACACGTTCATGGAGAATCCCTTTGCAGATCCAAATCTACCCATATGTGGCACATCCGTGTGTGCTGGAAACGTACCTCTACCATGGAGAGCAACTGCCAACTGCACATCCCAATTGGGATGCGAACTTCACTGCAATCGACTGTAGAACACTCAGCAAGTGGCTTAAGCACTCAAGCAAGCATTCCAAATGAAATGGTTGATAAGGAACGGCTGGCTGGCTTGGCAAGCAACAGCAAGCTGATTGGTGATAGCACATACCCACAAAAAAAAAACATCGCCGATTTCTTAACATTTTCAGATTTCACCTCCGATTTCAAGTTATTTAGTCCACATGATCCAATCCTCCAAATTCAAATTATATTTTGATTATATACTTGAATTTGTCTATGAGAGTAGATCGTGGAAAATCGCATCACATATTAAATGCATTAAATCGCTCCAAGCTCAGAATTTGAAAATTATAACACTTACAAAAGCAATGTATACAGCAATTTGTAGGTATGTAGATGAGGCATTCCATGATATGAGTGAGGAAAGTGAAAAAAAACAAACATTTTGAGCACTTTATCATGAATAAACCGTTGTGGCCTGTTCCAACTCACGGCGTTGTTGAGCAGGCCAAACAAAAAATGGTAGCTTCAGACCCAGGCGAGGTAACCAAAGATGCGTCTTAAGACCCCGTTGAGAGCGAGGTGGTCGAGGATGCACCTGATGAAGGATAAAATTCAATAAGGCCGTTGATCATCTTCAAAGGTGGTGTTTTAATCAACCCAAACACCCAGTTTTCATTCATGCATTTCCTTGGAGATCCCTTAGTATGCATGAAACGTTTCAGACTGCTAGATTTCATGGTTTTGGAATTATGGAGGACACACGTGCACATATATATATATATATATATATATATATATATATATATATATATATATATATATATATATATATATATATATATATATATATATCCCTCGATTCAGTAATCCAAACGAGAATAGCTCTTTGCTTACTGATCGGATGTTTCTCAACGCAATTCTTTATCCGTTTGAGAGCTCTTTTACTCTTGAGGCTCATCATGTCCTTTAATACCTTCAACACATCCAGTGGAATACATACATCAAATTGCTAATTCACTGCTTAAATGCTTCTTTGCTAAGTCTTGTTACATTTCCCTGTCATGATGCAATGGGCTGTAAGATATTCTACTTGAGGGTGAGCTCTGAACAGAACTGTCAACTGATATTGGATTGATTACTGACATCAGAACTACCATAAAACTGTTGTTCTGGTACAGTTAGGTTGAAATTGCTGTTGTGTAGGAAGCACTGCATATTTGAGTGTGCTGTCCTTTGGGTGGGGATGGTAAACCTGCTATTCTATCAGCATTTAGGTTTTTGATGTTATACATGCCATGGCTTCTTCAAAAAATAGCAGGTACACACAAATGCAACATACTTTTGACTCATCTCATCCGAACAGATGTAATACACACCGGTCATTAACAATTTTGTCATCAACTCATGGAACTCTTAAGTTACATAAACATACAGAATTTAAATGCATTTGAAGGTTAATATGATGAAATGGTTGCTGTATTATGTGCCAAATGACCCTCTTAGGTCTAGGCTTGTGCCTGCGCATCAATCTCGCTCGCTTTTCAAATAAAGTGAAGGGCATGAACTGACAAGATTACAGTGGGAATGTCACATGGGACAGGAATGCTGGAAAAGTTCATGGAGTGTAATACAGTCATGAATGAGTACTCATGTGCACTGCTAGTGTGGACATGTGGCATTGAGAACATTTGGCCAAACTTGGAAAAGAGTTGCAAAATTATGGAAATGTTTTAGCAATTCGTCGGGATAAAGTCCAAAAAGAATGCTTTTCAAAAATACACACCATATTCATTCAAAATTTGTTATGTTTGACAAATGAAGTCTGAAATTCTCTTGCATATGCCTGGTGTTGGCTTAATGGTTATGGTGGTGGGCTTTGGATCCGAGGGTCCTGAGTTCAAATCCCGCTCAGCTGTTGAATTAATACCACTATACCAGGTGGAGTTAACTCGGCTGGTCATCCTTCCGAGGTCGGTAAAATGAGTGCCAGCATGCTGGTATACTGTGACGGAGTGGCGACCTGCCCAAGATTGTGCCCAATAGCCAAGGAGACTGCTTAGGCAGCACCAACACTCTGCACATAGTATGGACCCAATATCCTCCTCCTCCTCTCTTGCATCACTTATAGTGGTGACCATTGAATCATTTCGAGATCATTATCATGCTTGGGGAAAAAAGATATTTCCACATAGTCAAATTAATTTCGACCCAAGGAACAAGAATCCAAAGGTGACCCAAACAGCTAATCCCTCTAACTCGAAGGGTCAGGGGAGGTCAATCATGGGTCAACCCGTTGGACAACGGGGATCCAATTTCAAATTGCTAGTCATGTTTGGTGTCAAAATAAACAATGTGAGGAAAAAAACACTTTCGTCCCATTTTTGTTTTACTCCAGTCAGATCCAACTGGTTTTATTCAAATTTGACATAATTGTCAGCTCAGATATGGTAATAAGGTCAATTAATTATTTGACACCAGGAAACCTCGGCATGTTGGGTATCAAAATGAATGTTTTGATAAGATTAATTATTTAGACACATAACTAGATGTTTTATTACATTGCATAGCGAAATAAAGAGGTTTAAAAGAGAAATACATGATTGGAAAATCACAAGATTGTTTTTCTGGCACTAATACATGATTTGCAAATTAAAAGATTGTCGAAGTACAACATAGTTTACATCATTGGGCACACACCAGACATTTTTTATTGCATTTGTACAAAACTTTGCATTTTGTTTGATAGGCACACTTGATATTCAGCTGAAACACTTAAAGGACTGTGCCTTTGGATGTCCAAGTTGAGATAAAGCATCCATTTTCTTCAAGCCTTCGAAAGGAACAGGGGTCCTTGTCTGGAAGAGATGCCAGACGACTTGTTCCCCATATTGATGCCTTGTAAAGCACATTTTGAAAATGAATATCTGACATGTCCCATGTCGGAGGAATCTGTTCCACATCCTGACTATTGTGGCTGAACATGTTCTTATGCAGGATGTTAACTTTTGCAGTATCCGATGCTGGATCATAGAGGCAACACATGAAGTATTCAATCATCTCTAGTTCATCTTCTTCGAAACTAAAGACTGCAAAAGGGACATCAATAAACTTTTCCAAATACCTCTGTCACTGCAGGATATTTCTTCCATGTTGTCCACCAATGTAGTTTGCCTTTTTTCTTCAATTTGGTAGTTGTGTCACATCCTGACACAGCATAGAACATGATTAAGCCATTGTATCTCTCCAAACCCAGTTGATTAACAAGAGTGTGCACATGGAGGAATCAATTATTTATACCACTCCGAAATGCTTTCTCCTCTTCAATTCGCTCATCAGTTCCTCCTTCACTACATGAATTTGTGATGAAACCACTGACTTTGAAGTCACACTATTAGTGAAATGACAATGGTATGTCGTGTAGCAATCACAACGATATTGACACCCAGAGCAATGGCATCATCCTCTTCCAGGAGACAGATCAAGCGTGTATCTTTCAGGGTAAAGGTGATTTCTCTCATTCGCTTATCAATATTAGGCCATAATCTATCCCTTCCAAAGCATTCATCACACGCTACCCACTTGCAAACTAAAATATAATTTATGTGGAGCATTAAATTGGTCATTCTCAACTCAAAACACAACTTCCACACGAACAATTCCATCTCGAGGACTTTTCCACAAGCCTTATTTCTGCATCTGTTTGAATTTGGCGCATGTACTGAGCACGCACTACATTCAGAGTGGTGTGGTCAGCACGTCACATAATTGTCACGTCACACTGCGTAATGTTACTCTCAGCCATTCAGCATTACGGATCACCATCTGGGCGTGCAGTTATGGTTTTGCTTTCGATAGCATCGTTTGTCAATGCTTTACTGTGTTTCATCATAAAAAATGACTGAAAATTCGTGAAATGCGTTGTATTTTTCATGTGGAGGACCAGGGAGATGACAATCTAAAGGAATTTAGCCAAAAGAGTTGGGATAGAATGTGGAATTTTGTGGAAAAATGGAAGAAAATTGTTGACAAGGGCCAGCGAGAATTCGAAGTGACAGTCGCACCAGTGGCAAGCACTCTTGACAGAAGGTAGGTTGGCTTATCAATTAAATTACAAGATAGGTCACCAGTTCAGACATCAGATCGATCACTTTTGGTGGCACCTCACCAACTCACCTACAACTCCCATACATACATAAACACACATACAAATACAACTCACCACCACGTAACTATCAAATTACGAAAAAAAAAAAAAAAAACATCTCATTGCCACGTAACTGTCACATTTTTAAAAAGACCTCACCTCTATGTAATTCAAAACAACTTCTGCTGTACAATTCAAAACACCTCACCACATGTCGCTCTACAGCCAAGCTTGTTTTAACTGAGGATAAGTATGTGAGTTGCCATCTTGCCATGATTTTCATCAAGCAGATTTCAAACATTTATTTTGCAAATTAATTTGTAATATTCGTGAAGTTAAATTTTTATAAGAAATTGAAGTTGAAGATTGAAGTAAAAAAACAATCTCTTTTTTCAAAAAATTTCCAAAAAAGAGTATTTTTCAAAAAAAAATATACCCTTAGGCCATACACAAGCGATGGGTAGGTACATCTGAGAAGTTTGGTATGATTTCACAAAAGTTTGAAGGAGTAATTCAGTGACAACACAGCCACTGCACAGGTACGGTATATCTTATACTTATAAAATCAGTGTGTGTGTGTGTGTGTGTGTGTGTGTGTGTGTGTGTGTGTGTGTGTGTGTGTGTGTGTGTGTGTGTGTGTGTGTCTCCTCCATAACTCCAAAATCGTGAAATCTCACGGCCTGAAACTTTTTTACGCACACCAAGAGAACTCCAAGGTAGTGCATGAATGAAAATTGGGTGTTTGTGTTAATTTAAACACCCCTTTGGAAGATTATTAACGGCCTTATTTAATTATCCTTTCTCAATTCATTACCTTGGTCACCTCGCTCTCCCTTGCTGGGGTCTTAATTCACCATTTTTTTGGCCTGCTCAACAATGCCTTGGAAAATGCCACAACGGCTTCTTAAAACTCCAAATATTAAGTTTGATTTGAAAGCGTCATGAAATGAGCTCAGGTGGCATCAAAATGTGAAAAATTTGGAGGGGGTGAATAATTTTACAGGCCACTGTGTGTGCAGGATGAGTCATAATTCACATCCAATATGATTTTTCACATTTTTACAAATCTTACAATAAGTATTCAAATCGTGTTCCCTGAAGTTGAGAAAAAATGTTAATATGACAGACGAAGCTGTTCCTCAGATTCTGGATGATTTGCGGTGTGATTGCTGTGCATTGTGTATGCACATTGTGTTTGAACTCTTCCCAAGTTTTTGGCCATTCTTCGTATGCACGCGCCTTTAAGTATCCCCACAAAAGTTGTACTTTTTCCAATGGTTTACACATCATGGGGTCAGCCATCTCTAGGAGTTATCTGAAATATAAACATTAACATAAACAATATAATATAAAAATGACCGTTTTTACAGCCATTTTTCCCTGCTGTGCAGGGGTTTGGCTTTTTCTTGAGGCAATGTTTTATGGCTGGATGCCCGTCCTGACGCCAACCCTGGTCGCCTCTTACGACACACAGGGATATGGTACACCTATTCTAACCGGGGCATACACCGGGACCAGTACACTGGCACTCATTTCGCCGACCTCGGAAGGATGTCAGGCTGAGTCAACCCCCTGGTGTTAATTCAGCAGCCAACGGGGCTTGAACTCAGGACCCTGGGATCCCAAGCCACCACCCTAACCACTAAGCCAACACCAGGCTTAAACATTAACATAAACAACAGATAAAAAATTCCCATTCGAGATGACATGACTCACTCACTCTGTATATATCTCAACCTACTTTATACTTCCTCTGACCAATTATGTGTCTCACTAAAGGCCCGGTCACACCTTGACGTTTTAGCCAGCGATGGCAACGTGTTAAAATTTATGTAAAACGCTGGCTTACGTTGAACTTTTGATGTTTTTTTTTTAAAGATTCGGACGTATTCATAGCGACTTGGTCTTATGTATAACGCATTGGTAACTACACAGAACGTTTCGTTGTGTTATAGATAACTTATACCAACGAATGCTGACCTGTTGTCAGCCTACACAACCGATGCCCAACGATAGTCTAACTCAGGCATAGCGCGTTGCACGCATCGCCGACGATCACGTGGCGTAGGCTATTAAAAGGCTGACGCACAACGATTCAAATCATAACTACCGTAGAAATGGAAGGGTCAAAATCGCGGTCACACCTTGGCGATCTTGCCAGCGTATGCCGACGTAACAAAAAGTGTGTCTAAAACGTTGGGGCACGTCGAATACGGTATGGGTAAGTTTGGTATGCGCGAGTAGAATGCTAAATACGCTATCATAAGTCGTAGTAAGTAGAGTACGTCAAGAAATTTTGAACATGTTCAAAATTTTACGACGTACTCGGCGTATGACACACGTTCTGCATGCGATGGGGATAAGTTTTACACACGATATGCGGACGCTTACACACGTCCACAAAGGCTACTTATAAGCTACTCATAAGTCGAAACACGTCGCGGTAATGTCTTTTTTACGCAAAACTTATTTCTAACTTATGTTTGACGTGCTTTGAACCAATTCTTTACGTAGTCCCAACACACATCGACGTATGTAGACGTATTCCAATGACGTCTTCCGGTCGACAAAAAAATAAATGAACGTGTTTGTAGGTTACAACTGCCATATAAAGACGTGTTCCCAGCGGTTTTGGGAATTGGTATATAAAAATGCTGTTCATAAAAGGGGAACCCAACAGTGTTTTCGAGTCCTTTTTGAGTCGATGTCCATGTCAGCAGTAACAGTATCAGTATCAGTATAACTATTAGTATTAGTATTAGTAGTAGTTTGTTCATGTTGGCAGTAGTAGGTGGGTGTGAGGGGGAGGGTGTGGGTTATGATGGATCGTCCTTGCGTCCGCGTGTCCACGGGTAGGTTCATAGGCTGCCACTCAACGATTTAAATGGCTGCATCTCCACTATTGAAAGTAGACGCTTGCGCTCAACAATTGGATTTTTTTTACACTCAACGACTTTTAAACGGTACCACTCAGCTATTTTCATTGTTTACAATGAACGATTTAAATCACTCGCCTTTGTTTTTTTTTTTTGTTTTTTTTTGGACGCTGGGGTTTGGAAATTTGAAACGTTTCTTCTGAACGTGTTAAAACGCTCAAACTCGACTATTTTAAATAGACGCTGCCGATGGACAATTGGAATCATAGCCAAGCTAGACATCAAAGTGTGAACATCCTCGTCATGCCGAAGAAAAGTTTGAAGAATGCTGCAAATAAGTGTCCTGGCCGTGGCCGTGGACGCTGACGCAAGGACGATCCATTATACCGACTTCTTTCAGCCTATGAGTAACTTTAAAGTAACGTCTGTCGACGTGTGGCAACGATCGCGTAACGTGCCAACAACACGTTAATCATAGGTAGGAAATAAGTTTCGGGTACTCTAAACATTACCTCGGCATGTCTCAACTTATGATTAACTTACAAGTAGCATGTGTTGACGTCTGTCAACGATCGCAGACCGTGCCTACAACTTGTGGCCAGCGTAGCGGAACGTGTGAGTCATACGCCGGCATACGTCGTGAAATTTCAAGCATGAAAAAATTTGAGGACAACCGAAAAGTACAACGTTTAAAGCCAACGTACAACGACGTATGGCAACGTACTACGACGTATGCCAGCGTGCTATCAATGTTATCAAAACTTACCCATAACGTATTCAACGTGTGCCAGCGTTTTAGAAAAAAAATTCAAAAATCGGCATACGTTGGCTAAAACGTCAAGGTGTGACCGGGCCTTAAGCAGTGGCATCTGCAACAGTTGTGCCAAATGGCAGTTTTTCGTTTGATATAATAATGCAGCGAAAAAAATACATAACCAAACAGCACATATGTCTTCTCCAAATGCCATTGTGAAAACTATTGTTGTGTTTCATCGCTTAATTCGTCTAGAATATGACACTGTGTACAACACAGAAAAACTTGCACCTGAGCTTAATCGTAGGCCAAAGTGTTGACAAAAAGTGAGACAACATCTCAAAACAAATTGCAAAACTAAAAAGTGTGAAAGCCTTAATGACAGACATGGGGTGAAAACTTTATAAACGGGTTTTGTTTTTTTTGTTTTGTTGCAAGGAGCAAGATAAGGAGGTGCAGCGTTGACAGCATGCGTGCTGAATCCAGTTTGAAAACCTGCTATATTTCATGGGCTGCAACTAATGAAATGTATTTTGTGCACCATGGAAAAAGTGGGATCCATATTTGCTAGATTTTCAGACCGTCACATCATCATTCAACTTCAGACAAAACTGAAAAGAGTTGGGGATATGAAATTTGATTTTGGAGAGAATCAGTGAAAAAATAAATCAGATATTTAATACTTTATATAATGTGTACATAACATCGGCAAGTTGTCATTCACACAACATATAGAATTGTGGTCAAGGTAAAGTGTCCATCAATGTTAGAGGTGAGCAAGCCGAAACTTCTCTTTCACTTTTTCTACCACTTTGGTAGGGTAGTGAAGAGGGGGGGGGAGGAACACCACTGCTATTCCCATATCAACTGTTGTTGATCTCTTATGTCCAGCAAGCTGGTACTCATTTTGCCGACCTCGAAAAGATGACAAGCTGAATCAACCCGTCTGGTGTTATTTTGGCACTCCTGGGGTTTGAACTCGATCTTTCGATCTTCAGCCAACCACCTTAACAGCAAAGCCACCACCAGGCTCTGCATATCATGTTAATTTCGAGATTCCAGGCTTTTGGAAAACTCTTTCATTCAAAGCCATAATTACGGTTTATATGGATGAATGGAGGTGAAAAATCAGTTGCGATTACATTTCGAAAAATGTGATCAAATAATTACTTTGAAATTCATGTGTTACTCAGGCACTTGTGTCCTTTGGGGTTACCATGTGGAAGTTTTACTTCCTGAGGTAGCCAGAAGCTAGCAGGAAATTCTGTCCATACAATCATCTCTGAATTATGTTTCACGAAGTCTGTGGCTATCCTGAGGCCCACTGCAAATTGAAAGCAGCCAGGCGGAGAAAGGGGTGGATGACTATTTCAGTCGTCAGACTACCAGATGTGCTTGCTGACGTGCTGTTTACATGCTCTGGCATGCCATTGCCTCTCCAGAGGAAAACGTTGGGAAGAAATATGTGAGTGTGGAATATTCGACACGCGGTTAAGCGTCATTGCAATGTATTATATTGGCCAGAGCTTGAGCCATCGGCAAGGTGTGGTTCACACAATGAAAGGTGGAAAATTTCAGCCTCAACTTGCCCTACCCTACCCTCAAAGTGAAAGGTGAAATTTCAGTCAGCCATTGATTTACAGATTCCAGAATGTCTTGAACCATAACAGAGTGAATGCAACTTTTGAAGTTTCTCTTGTGTCATGGTCACTTTAATATCCTTTGGTGTCTGTGTCCCATATTTCCGACTCATACGACATTATTAGTGTTCATTCAAACATTCAGAATTACTCTTGGAAACAATGTTCAGTGACAACGCCACTTGTTCACCCGTCCACAGTGAAACAAATATTTCAATATGTGCCATTATTTTATGAAAAACAACGAAATGCAAAGTTAGTAGGCTATAAAGTTGATTTTCATTTACCCACCTCACCCCCTATCTTCATTGGTTGTGGCTTGAACTCCATGATTCTTCCTTTCTTCATCTTCCATAGGCAGAACATGGTTAAGGGTAGCGTCATTTGCTAAGGGGGGGAGGCTGCAGTTGTGTGGCTGAGGTAGTGCCCTGTGTAGGATAGAGCGAGAGCTCACCTACTCCTTATGAAGGCACCGTGGGATCTTTAACATCCACCACGAATGCTGGAAGATGGAACGCTCAGTTTAACGTACATTCGAAGGAGGGCACACACATTGATGAATCACCCTGCCTGTGAAACACCAAGGTAACAGTTTATAACAGGGCCGAGATTCAAACCGAGGAAAGACAGATCAGAGGCGAGTGTGCATAACTCTTAGTCATCCAGCCACAGCATGAACTGCATGATGAGTTTTCCTCTCTTGGGAGAAACTTGAGAGAATTTGAAAGCTGCTTCGTGGAGATGTCTCTTCTCATCTTCGACGCCCTCTCTCCTTTCTTTCCCTTCCACAATTACTCTCCACCCACTGAAATGTCTCTTCGAAAGGACCGTTTACAAAACCCTCCCATCCACTTTCTCAACAATCCTCTGGAAGAAGTCTTTTCTTTCAAGCTTCTAGGTCTCACTATCTGCCATGACCTTTCCTGGGAAAGTCACATTTCCAACCTCGCCTCAAAAGCCAGTCGCCGACTGGGAATCCTCCGTCGTGCTAAGTCCTTCCTCGGCCCTCTTGAGCTCCTGACCACTTACAAAGCTTTTGTCCGTAGCCTGATGGAGTACTGCGCTCCCTTCTGGGCTGGTGCTCCTGCCTCCCACCTTTCTCAGCTTCACGCTGTTGAAACCAGGGCATTTAAGATCATCGGCATCTCCTGCAATGAAGCTGAGTCTTTGGGCCTCTCACTCAATCACCGCAGGTTGGTCGGTGGTCTTTCTGTCTTCTACCGACTCCTCTCCAGCCTTGCCCCCCCTGCTCTCTCTGCGATTTGTCCCCCACCACATTTCCACAGGGCGCTCAAGGTCCGCCAACAACCCCCTTCTGGTAAAACTACCAAAATCACGAATCACTGCTCATCTTCACTCTTTCATTCCTCTTTTTTCCCGCCTTTGGAATAAACTTCCTCACTCTATTCTTTCTCATTCTTCCCTCCAGGCTTTCAAAACAGCTGTTCACCACCACCTCTTATCTTCCCCCATCCAAATCCTCGATCTTTTCTACCCCCAATAATCCACCCAAGCCCACTTCCTTCATTTCTCCTGCTTTCCTTATGAAAGTCCCTGAAATGTCGATCTTCTCTTCGCCATGTTCCCCGTCCCATCCCCATCCCTCTCCCTTCCACAGTTCACCTAATGTGTCTGTTCCCCACTGTTTTGTCCCTTCCACTCCCGCCCCTCTTGTCTCGTGCCTCCTTGCTGTGAGTTGTGTGTTAGCTCTCATATGAGCCTCGACCAAGGTATACAAAAAAAAAAATACATTGATTTCAAAGAGGGATGATAAAGGAACTAAATATTCCATCGATATTGAAGAATACATTGCATGTAAAACATAACATATATATATATATATTTTTTTTTTATGAATATATATCATATTATATAAAGCTCATTGTAACCACTGAATGACTGCCTCACTCACTGACTCACTGACTGATATTAAATATCAGTACCTTCCGAGTGACGTAAATAGTTGAATTTTTGCGTGCCGATGGACTTCAAAGACGGTAAACCAGAAAAATTCACAGAAACGTCGGACAACAAACATAAATGAAAACAAAAATTAATTTAAATAAAACAATGAATGAAAAAAAAATGCAGGTGAGTGACCCGAGACAATGGGAAAGCACGGTCATTATGTACGCCGACGGACATCGTCGTTGGAACTGATGAAATCACAGAACTGACGGAAAGCATCTGGAATATGAAAATAAATAAATGAAAAATCAAATACAGGTGAGCGACCTGAGCAATGGGGAAGCACAGTTCGTATGCTTCACAATGTGTAAGCATATCCCGCTAATATATATATATATATATATATATATATATATATATATATATATATATATATATATATATATATATATATATATATATATATATATAAACAGTATAGTGAACGTTTCTCTGAACATCTCTCAAGAGGCAACCTATTCTGAACAAAATTTTTCTATAAATGCTTGTTGAATTCTTTATTTGTTTGAGATTATTTTAATGGTCTCAGAGCCATTTGCCTCAGACAGTTATCTTACTATAAGTCACCCTCTGTCTGTCTGTCTGTCTGCCTGTTCCCAGGTACCGCAAAAACGGCTGAACCGATCGCAACCATTTTTTGGGTGTGTAATCCTGGGACCCCCTTGGAGTAAAATAGGAATAAATATAATAACATGACCCCCTTGACGGCTGCCGTAGGGAGCGGATGCTTCTAGTTTCCATAAATACATGTCCATGTTCAGAATAGACCTATCCCCTTAACAGCCAAGGAGACTGCTGAGGTAACACCAACGCTCTGCACAGAGTATGGTCCCAATCTCCTCCTCCTCTCCTTGACTATTAGGATACTAACTGATGTGTTGGAGAAGGGTAGAGAACAGGTTCCCTTTATTTCCTTGGAGATAACCTTTTCCTCCTTATGACACGTTCATGACATGATTTTACATCAGTTTAAATTTCCGCATGAGTGATATTTGGCTTCTTTTTTTGTATACCTTGTCGAGGCTCGTATGAGAGCGAACACACAACGCACAGCAAGGGGGGCATGTGAAAAAAGGGGTGGCAGTGGGAAGGACACAACCGTGGGGAACAGAGATATTAGATCTGTGGAAGGGAGAGGGATGGGGCAGGGAACACGGGGTATACAAGATGGACGTTCCAGGGACTTCCAGGGAGGAAAGCACGGAATTTGAAGGAGGCGAGTTTGGGGTGGATTAACGGGAGTAAAAAAGATCGAGGATTTGGATGGGGGATGATAAGAGGTGGTGGTGAACAGCTGTTTTGAAGGCCTGGAGGGAAGAATGTGATTGAACAGAGTGAGGGAGTTTATTCCAAAGGCGGGAAAAATGAGGAATGAAAGAGTGAAGGTGAGCAGTGATTTGTGATTTTGGAAGTTTTACCAGAAGGGGGGGTGGGGCAAGCCTGGTGTTGGATTACTGGTTAGGGTGGCGGCTTGAGATCCTAGGATCCTGAGTTCAAGCCACGTTGACCACTGAATTAAAACACACCAGGAGGTTAACTCAGCCTGTCATCCTTCCGAGGTTGGCAAAATGAGTACCAGTGCACTGGTAAAGGGGATACTGCATCAGCGGCATAGCGGCATCCCAACCAATGATGCAACCAGCAGCCACAGGCAGCACTCGATAGAGAGAGACCAGAAGGGGGTTGTTGGCGAACCTTGAGCACCCTGCGGAAATATGGTGGGGACAAATCGCAGACAGAGCAGGGGAGGGGGGGAGGCGAGACCAGAGAGGAGACGATAGAAGACAGAAAGACCACCGACCTGCCTGCAGTGAGAGAGTGAGAGGCCCAAAGACTCAGCCTCATCGCGGGAGATGCCAATTATCTGAAATGCCTTGGTTTCCACAGAGTGAAGCCGAGAAAGGTGGGAGGCAGGAGCACCAGCCTATAGGGGAGGGCAGTACTCCATCAAGCTGTGGACGAAAGCTTTGTATGTGGTCAGGCGCTCAGGTGGGCCGAGGAAGGACTGCACAACAGAGGATTCCCAGTCGGCGACTGGCTTTGCAGGCCAGGTTGGAAATGTGGCTTTCCCAGGAAAGAACATGGCAGATAGTGAGACCAAGAAGCTTGAAAGAAAGGACTTCTTTCAAAGGATTGTTGAGAAAGTGGATGGAGGGGGGGGGGGTTCCAAATGGTCCTTTTGGAGAGACAACGTGAGAGTGTGAGATTTGCAGGATTGAAAGACATGTTCCACGTGTTGGACCAGTTTGTGATTTTACCCAGATCTCCAGTGAGTGAAGAAGCTGATACTTACCGGTCTGAGGGATGACCAATGGTACAGCAGAGGGTGGAGTCATCTGCAAAGAGATAAACGGAATTTTCCAGAGAGTCAGAGAAATCATTGATGAAAACCAGAAAAAGAACAGGGCCCAGAATGCTGCCTTGAGGAACTCCAGCCTGGACAGGAAGAGGGGATGAAAGAACTCCATTTAGGGCAGTTTTTCCCAAACTTTTTTGAGCGCGACCCAAATCTGGGTGTGGTGAAAATCTCACGACCCAAGGTTCAATCAGCATCAATTTCCACGAAACATAATATCATAATAAATTCAGACAACCAACGCTAATACATACTATATTAGTGCAAGAGATGTAATTGCAGCTTCGTCTGCATGATGTCTTCGATGCGGGGCTCGATCTTGCTGAGAGCAATGCGCATGTCGAGGCCGGGGTCAAGGCGATTGCGCGCCATGGTTTTGATGACCATCAGCGCCGAAAACCCTTGCTCGCACAGATACGTGGTAGCAAACGGGAGCAGAACATCATGACTTTGGTTCCGATTATGGGCTTTTCTTTCTTGACCGCAGTCCAGAACTCTCCAAGTGATGCTTTGGTGTAGAGTTGTCGATGGAACTCATCGTGATGCAGCTCGATGAGCTCTTCCTGCAGTCCATGGACATCCTCAGACAGGTCGTCAACCTTAGCCTGGAACGGATTCCTGATCCAGTGCTGGGACGCCAGATCTTTGTCCGGGATGTAGCGATCGAACTCTGTGATCAGGTTCTCCAAATGGTTCACCAGGATGGGCTTGATCGCATCGAGCGCTCCAATCTCGTCGTCCTCCCACTCCTCCAAGTACTCGTTCAATGACGGAAACGCCGCTGTTCTTCCACGCTCCAGTTTCCCCTTCCAGAGCAGCAGCTTTTCCTTGAAGGCCGACAGTTTCTCGGAGAGCGTCATGATGTTTTGATCCCTGCCTTGCATGGATGTGTTCAGTTCATTCACTGAGGCAAACACGTCGTTGAGGTAGCAGACGTTGAGCATTCAGGGCTTCTCGTGGAACCGGATGGCATGGCAATGGTTCTTCTCGTTGAGGAATACCTGCAGCTCTGTTCGTAGCTCCACTACATGACGCAGGACCTTGCCGCGGGAGAGCCATCTCACACTGGAATAGAAGAGAAGATGTTGGAATTCAGATCCAAAGTCAACACATCTTCTCGAACAGGCGAGAGTTCACGGCGCTGGCTTTGACGAAGTTGACAACGGCGACAACCTCCTGCATCACTGCCGAAAGATATTGCGCAGCAAGGTTCTCGCGATGCAAAAGGCAGTGGAAAATTCCGACGTTCGGATTGACTTGCTTGACTCTCGCAGTGAATCCCTGTCGAACACCAAGCATCGCGGAAGCGCCGTCGGTGCACAGGCTGACACAGTTATTGCAGCTCAGTACTTCTTCTTGTGGGAAGTTGTCCACGACGTTGCAGATATCGGCGCCAGTTGTCATCGTTTTCATTGGCGTGCAGAATAGAAATTCTTCCTCGAGGTCCGTCTCACCCTTGTACGTCCCGAAAATCATGAGCTGGGCGTCGTTTCCGACATCCGCGACTCATCAGGTTGATAGCTCCATTTTCCCGCCTTCTTCATGCGGGCCACCACCTGGTCCTTTATATCAAGCGAAAGGTCGACGATGCGGCTGCGAATCGTGTTGGCGGATAGCGAGATGGACTGCATTTTCTTGGCCGCGTCGTTGCCGCAGACGAGTCTGGTCATGTCCATTGTCCATGGCTGCGGGCTTTACGAGCTGTTCGCCGATCGTGTGCGGCTTCATCTTCCTTGCGATGCGCTGCACGACGAGGTGGATGCCAGCGTCGCTTGCTTGGTGGCCAAAAGCGCTGGATTCGTCGCCGGCTCAAACCGGCTCCGCTTCAGAGCCGCTTCTCAGCGCTCCAAAAACTCACGATCCTTGTTGACGTGCTCCGCGTGCTTCGTTGCCAGATGCCTCCAGTTTGTTTTCCTTCAGCGATTCGTTGGACAGCACTTTGAAGCACAACACACATTGTGGCTTCACAGAACCACGACCACTGATAGAAGTGAAGCCCACGTCCAAAAATGTTTGCTTGTAGGAATGCTTTGCCATCCTGCAAAACGAAATAGGCGACTCGATCAGTCAGTGGAGTCAGTGTCAAGGCTAACTGATACAAAACACGCAACGCAATGTGGAGCAGAAAACTGCGCTGCGCAGTCCAGCCAGCAAGGCAGATCACACAAAACAGCGTCTCGACTCGTCGGTCAACCAATGTGAAGGGACCGGACTGAGTTCGTCACCTCACGAAATTACTTCGGTTGCAGAGAGAGAGCGAGTAATTGGAAAGGCGAGCTGACGAAATGATTGGCCTGCATTTAACCGTTTTGGGCGGGTACAAAGTACTGAACGGTACTGAACGGCAAGAGTAGGTAGAAACGGAAGTGTCGCTGCACCTCGGGCTGAATTATCGAGTGGAACGGTACCAAACGGCACTGTCCTACGATGTGGCGTTTGTGTGATTGCCTTTTACCCGCTTGATTTATACAAATAAAAAAAAAATTTGCCGGGGTCCTCACGACCCATTTTTGGACCCTTCACGACCCACGTTTGGGTCGCAACCCATAGTTTGGGAAACACTAATTTAGGGCCACACGTTGACTGTGACAGGAGAGGAAGTCTGTGAGCCATGAGTGGAGATGGCCTTGGATACCATAGAAGAGAGTTTGGTGAGTAGGGCAGGGTGCCAGACCATGTCAAAAACACGCGATATGTCCAGTGACATGGCTCTGTCACTATATATATATATATATATATATATATATATATATATATATATATATATATATATATATATACATATACATATACATATACATATATATATATATATATATATATATATATATATATATATATATATATATATATATATATATATATATATATATATATATATATATATATATATATATATATATATATATATATACATATACATATACATATATATACATATGCATATATATATATATATATATATATATATATATATATATATATATATATATATATATATATATATATATATGCATATATATATATATATATATACATATATATATATATATATATATATATATATATATATATATATATACATATACATATACATATATATATATATATATATATATATATATATATATATATATATATATATATACATATATATATATATATATATACATATATATATATATATATATATATATATATATATATATATATATACATATATATATATATATATATATATATATATATATACATACATATATATATATATATATATATATATATATATATATATATATATATATATATACATATATACATATATATATATATATATATATATATATATATATATATATATATATATATATATATATATATATATATATATATATATATATATATATATATATATATATATATATATATATATATATATATATATATATATATATATATATATATATATACATACATACATATATACTTTGAGGCATGGGCATAAATTTTTAAACTTTCAATATAATTTCCAGTTTATGTGTGAGAAGATCCACAACGTTTTAGTATTAAATTCTCTGACGTGCACAAAAGCTGTCCAGCTCAGCAAGGGAAGGGAATTTCATTGTCTGCTGCAATTTTCACACTTGCAAAAGAGTTCATCTATACCAGTTAATCCACTGTAAATACGCAATTATTTATGATTAGCAAATACCATCCGTCGCTTCGCTGATGGGAATGCTAAAGGGGGGGAGGGAGAAAAAGAGGGGGGAAGAGGGAGAGAGGGGGTCGGGGAGAGGAAGTGGGAAGAGATGAGAGAAGAGGGAGGGTGAGCGAGGAGTGGTAGGGGGAGGGAAGACAGTGTGATGTGAGAGGAAGGAAAGGCAGATGTGCAGTGGAGCATTATTTACCACCCGGACGCGGCCAGAGACAAACACCGTCTGGACGCATCCAGAGACAAACACCGCCCGGACGCTTCCAGAGACAAACACCGCCCGGACGCTTCCAGAGACAAACACTGCCCGGATGCATCTGGAGCTAAGCTGTCCAGACACAAACACTGCTTCGGATATATCTGAAGACAAACTCCCATCCGGCCATAAATAATGTCAGGATGCGTCTGGACATAAATACTGCCCAGATGCGGCCGGAGCAAAGCTGGCCAGAGACAAACACTGCCCAGATGCGGCTGGACACAAACAAAGCCTGGACATATCCGGAGACAAACCCCACCCAGACACGTCTGGAGACAAACATCGTCCAGACATAACCACCCTACGGATATGTTCAGAGACAGAGACAGACAGAGAGAGAGAGAGGAGAGTGAGACAGGTGTGGGAGGAGGGTGCTGCACTGTATTAAGATGGGGTAGAGCAAGGATGGGACAAAGAGAGAGGGGTGGGGGTCAGGGAGTTAGCAGAGAGAATATCTTATGCTTTCTGAACAAAGCACACACACACACACACACACACACACACACACACACACACACACACACACACACACACACACACACACACACACACACACACACACACTAGTGCTTTGTCGAAATTGGCCATGTTTTTGGAATCGGCAGGTTGGAGGCAGTATGATTAACAACAACAGTATGTATTGCATACAACCCAAAAATCTTGAGTAGTTTTCACCAAAAAAACAACATTGCATTTACATAGACATTTCAGGGATATGCTCACAAACATAAATCTTAATAAACAGTTGCGTGTGATGGGTGGACAACAAATTTGGCTCGGTAATTTTGAAAACACATTCATGCGGCAAGCGGCTCAGAAATTGTGTTATTTCACAACAACTCGCTCAGAAGGACGGAACATGAACCACTCGCTCAAGGTGACAGAGCACGAATCACTCAATCAGGGTGACAGAGCACAAAACACTCACTCAGGGTGGTGGAGCACGAACCACTCACTCAGGGTGACGGAGCATGAACCACTCACTCAGGGTTACGGAGCATGAACCACTCGCTCAGGGTGATGGAGCAGGAACCACTCACTCAGGGTGATGGAGCAGGAACCACTTACTCAGGGTGATGAGGCATAAACCAATTACTCAGGGTAACCAGCACGAACCACTCGCTCAGGGTGACGGAGCAAGAACCACTCACTCAGGGTGACGGAGCAAGAACCACAAGGTCAGGATGACGGAGCATGAACCACTCACTCAGGGTGACGGAGCACAAACCACTCGCTCTGAAAAACTTGGCGCAGCAAAAGCGTCCGCAGAGAGTGAATGATTCGCTCAGAATGACGTAGTGCAGTACTGCTGTTGACAATGGGTGCTTGGCAAGTGGCTTAAGCACTTATGTGAGCACTCCAATTGAATGGTTGCTAAGGAACAGTTGGGCAGGTTGTCGCTGCATACCATAAAGGATCCCTTTAACTTTAAAGCCCGTCTTCACTGCGCACGCAGCAGTTAATGAAATAAAATGAATTAATGAAAAGAAATGAATTAATGAAATAAAATGACGTCATTCACAAAAGAGTTGCAGATTAATGCAGAACAACCCTGGAGACACCGCAAAGTTCAATCGCCCAAGAAACAAACATTGCAGAAAATGCACCATTTTGCCTGCTCGTCTGTGCACGTGTCACATGGTGCATCGGTTTGAGGTCTGCGCAAACATTATAACTTTATTTTAAAACGTCCTTTATTTTACCAAATTTGCTTTGATTCCCCTCAGAGCAGATCACGAAACATCCAAAAGTATAGACACAGATCTGGCGGATGCTATGGATAGGTAGTCGCTCTGGGTGACAGGGAGTGAGGTCGAGCAGGGAATGCATTAAATCATACAGCTCAATGAAGCTGGTTCCCTGAAATAGACATTGCAGAAAATCGCCATTTTGCCTGCTCGTCTGTGCATGTTTAACGTGGTTCATCAGTTTGCAGTCCACGCAAACATCAGAGCTTATTTTTAAATGTCCGTTTTTTCCCAGATTTGCTTTGATTCCCTGTAGAGCACCTCGCAAAACTTCTGAAAATATAGACATCGATCTGGCAGACACTATGTACAGGTAGTCCTTCGGGGGGACAGGGTGCGAGGTCTAACAGTGAATGCATTAAATAATACAGCTCAATGAAGCTGGTGAATTTTGTTACATTCCTAAAGTTTTTTTTGTTCACTAAAAATAATTCTCCAAACAATAGAAGAAAAAAAAAGTTTAACGCTTTGGAAATTTTCATTTTCTTGTATATGCATGGAGGAGGAAATAGGTATATCGGCTTAGTTATAAGAATCGTTATTTCTTTAAATTATCAGATTTCACAACAGATTTCGACACTTATTTAGTCCGGACGATATCCCATCCTAAAAACCTGAATAATATTTCAATGACATACTTTAATTCGTCTGTGAGAGTAGATCGTGGAAAATCGTATCGTATAATGCATGAAATTGCTCCAAGCTCCTAATTTGAAAAATTATAGTACTTACAAAAGCGATGTATACAACGATTCGGAGCTGTGATGAACAGGCATTCGATATGAGTGAGGAAAGTGGAAAAAAAACTTAATCGTGAAGAAATCGTTGTGGCCTGTTGCAATTCAAGGCATGGTTGAGCAGGCCAAAAAACATGGTGGCTTCAGACCCCAGCGAGGTTACACAGGAAACACCTTAAGACCCAGAGAGCGATGTGGCCAAGGATTGCCTGATGAAGGATATAATTAAATAATGCCGTTAATTATCTTCCAAAGGTGTGTTTTAATTAACACAAAGACCCAATTTTCACTTCTGCACTTCCTTGGAGTTTTCTTCATGTGCATGCAAAGTTTGAAGCTGCTAGGTTTTATGGTTTTGGAAGGATGGAGGAGACACACACACAGATAAACTGACACACATTGCCTTTTATTAAGCCGCTGTCACACCTTGACGATTTAGCCAGCGTATGCCGATTTATGAAAAATTTGTCTAAAACGCTGGCACACATCGAATACGTTATGGGTATATATACGTTTTGTATATGTTAAGAGCATGCTGAAAAAAAACTGCCATGCGTCGTAGTACGCTGACTTTAAACGTTGTACTTTTGGGTTGTCCTCAAATTTTTGCATGCTTGAAATTTTACGATGTATGCCGGCGTATGACTCTCATGTTCCGCTACGCTGGCCATAAGTTGTAGGCACATTTTGCGATTGTTGACACATGTTACTTGTAAGTTACTCATAAGTCGAAACACGTCGAGGTAATGTTTAGCGTACCCGAAACTTATTTCTAACCTATGAGTAATGTTTTGTAAGCACGCTACACGAACGTTGTTCACACTTCGCAACACGATACTTGAAAGTTCCTCATATGTTGAAACACATCAAAGTAATGTTTTGGGTACCTGTGACTTATTTATAACCTATGAGTCACGTGCTTGGGATTTATTTGTAAAGCATGACCTACGCACAAATACGTATGTAGATGTGTTTGACGTCTTCAGGACGACCACAGAACTAACTGAACACGTTTCTAACTTACAGATACCATACAATGGTGTATTGGCGAGAGAGGCGAGATTGAGATGGTTTGGACATGTGCACAGGAGGGAAACGGAGTATATCGGGAGAAGGATGTTGAAGATGGAGCCGCCAGGCAGGAGGAGAAGAGGAAGGCCAAAGAAGAGGTTCATGGATGCGGTGAGGGCGGACATGCGGGTGGTTGGAGTGTCAATGGAAGATGTGGAGGATAGAGCGAAATGGAGACAGTTGGTCCACTGTGGCGACCCCTAACGGGAGCAAGCCGAAAGAGGAAGAAGAAGAAGAAGACAATGGTGTATTGGCAGCGATTAGGGGAATTGGTATATAAAAAGGGGCTTCGCAGGAGGAACCCGTCTTTTTTTTAGACTTCGTGGTGAGTTCATGTCCATGTCATTCCGAGAGATGGAAGATACGGAAAGACTGAGATGACAATACCTACCTGTCCTCGAACATCAACATGACCTCATCGAGTTGACACTGCACCAGGTGCGTGCCAATAGAGCCGGGAGAAGAAGACATGAACGGAGGAGAAGGAACTGGGTCAGACCATGGAATGGGAGGCGACGCCATTACGGCATATATGACCAGCTATGGTGGAACTCCAGAACGAGGACCATGCATCCTTCATCAACTTCCTGCAAATGCCCCCAGCGATGTTCGACGAGCTGATGCCTGAGTGGGTCCAAGGATAACCAAGCAGTTCACCTTCTACAGGGATCTGCTTGAGTCTGGCATGAGGCTGGCACTGAGCCTGCTGCTGTTGGTGCCGTGACTGCAGTGTTGTGGAAGCGATTTAACTCGTTCAATGAAAACGATTTCAATCGCCGAGCACCAACGTCCAAAAACAATAGGCGAGTGGCAGCCATTTATTACAAGTGATGTTGCAGCCTATGAGTAGAAAACCTCATGGAATCGTCGACGATACGCTGCCACGCTATGCATACGTTAGACTATCGTTGGGCATAGGTTGTGGACGCCTAAAACACGCTAATCTATCGTTGGTATAACTTATCTATAAGTTATCGAAGCGTTCTGTGTTCATTACTAATACATTATGCATTTGTCCAAGTCGTTTTGAATACTTTAAAAACTGAAACAAAAAAATAGTTCATTGTGTGAATGAGAAAAAAAAATTAGCCGAAAAGAACATCGAACAATGGTGCAAAGTAGTCTCCGATTCCTGGACGCAACGAGGATCCATCATCACCCACACCCTCCCCATCACGCTCACCTACTACTAATGACATGGACCTACTACTACTACTACTACTACTACTACTACTACTACTACTACTACTACTACTACTACTACTACTACTGACACGCTCACCTAATACTACTACTACTGATACTACTGACATTGACATCTACTCAACATGGAGTTTGGAACACTGACGGGTTCCTCTTGTGAATCCCATTTGTATATACAAATTCCCCTAAACGCTGCCAAATCGCCATTATACGGTAGCTGTAAGTTAGAAACACGTTCAGTAAGTTCTGTGGTCGTCCGGAAGACGTCAATCAAATCCGTCTACATACGATAATGTGCGTTTGAGATACGTTACACATAGGTTCAAAGCACGCTACTCATAGGTTCAAAGCACGTTACTCATAGGTTCAAAGCACGTTACTCGTAGGTTAAAAATTAAGTTTCGGGTATGCTAAACATTACCTCGACATGTTTCGACTTCTGAGTAACTTACAAGTAACGTGTGTCCGACGTGTGTCAAAGATCGCGGAGTGTGCCGAGAACTTATGCCGGCGTATGCGGAACTTGTGAGCCATACGTCGTGTACCTCATAAAATTTTCAGCATGCTTGAAATTTCACGACGTACGAGACGTACCACAGAATATGACAGCGTACTTCATTGTTTTTCAGCGTGCTCCTAACGTATACACAACTTACCCATCCCGTATTCGACGTGTGCCAGCGTTTTAGACACATTTTTCATAGGTCGGCATATGCTGGCTAAATCGTCAAGGTGTGACTGTGATGTTGACACTTCCAATTTTCAGGCGGTTATGATTTAAATCGGCGTGTGGCAGGTTTTTAACAGAGAACGCCACGAGTTCGTCGGCGATACGTGCAGCGCACTATGCCGAAGTTAAACTATCGTTGGGCATAGGTTGTGAACGCCGACAACAGGCTAAGCATTCGTTGGTATAAGTTATCGAGAAGACAACGAAATGTTCTGTGCCCGTTACTAATAGGTTATGCATACGACCAACACGTTATGAATACAACCAAAACTTAAAAAAAACTCAAAACTTCAGCGTACGCCAACGTTTTACATACATTTTTATACGTTGCCATTGCTGGCTAAAACGTCAAGGTGTGACAGCGCCTTGAATATCGATAAGCAGCCATTGACATTCTTTCGGGTTTCATCTGTCATGTTTTATTTATATCCGCCAATTCAACAGATTTCTTTTCACCACATTTATCTTTTCACAAAATGGATTGCATTGGTTGCTATACACCTTCAGACTTACAGTACCTATATAAAGTCTGCCTTTCAAAATTTTCACCTTTTGTTGCCTTATCGCTTGGAATTAAATTTCATTAAATCAGACTTTTCCCACCTTTATTTGCACATCGAAAGCCAAAACTTCCAAGTGAAAAACAAATTCGACCAATTTCAGAAAATTAATTAAAAATACAAACTTGACTATCTTGGTTGGAGACGTGTCCACCCCCCTTATAATAGCAATTGTAAATTAACTCAGGTGTAACCAGTCACCTTCAAAATCACACAAGTTAATTGGACTCCACCTGTGTTAAATTGGGGTGATTCTGATTTTTTTCCAAGTAAAATCAGCTCTTCCTGAAGGTTTCCTCTGCTGGGTGGTGCATTTCAGAGCAAAGACTCAACCATGAGTACCAAGGAGCTTTCAAAATACCTCCGGGACAAAGTTGTGGAAAGGCACAGATCAGGGAATGGGTATAAAAATATTTCAAAGGCCTTGAATATCCCTTGTAGCACAGTCAAGACAATCAATGGAAGTGGAAGGTGTATGGTACCACGAAGACACTGCCTAGATCAGGTCATCCCTCCAAACTAAATGATGAAGCAAGGAGGAGACTGATTATTTAGGTTACCTCGAGGCCAACGGCAACTTTGAAAGAACTACATGCCTTTATGGCAAAGCTGTTCACTCTGTGTATGTGCCAACAATATCCCAAGCACTCCACAAGTCTGGTCTGCAAAGCAAGGTGGCAAGAAGGAAGCCATTACTCAAAAAAGCCCACTTTGAGTTCCATTTGAGGTATGCAAAAAACACTCTGAAGATTCTGAAGCCATGTGAAGAAAGTTTAGTGGTCTGATGAAACCAAGATGGAATATTTTTGGCCTAAATGCAAAACGTTGCATTTGGCACATGCCCAACACAGCACATCACCCAAAGAACACCATCCATACTGTGAGGCATGGTGGTGGCAGCATCATGTTATGGGGATGTTTCTCATCAGCAGGGACTGGGGCACTTGTCAGGATAAAAGGTAAAATGGATGGAGCAAAATACAGAAAAATCCTACAGGAAAACCTGCTGTCCTCTGCAAGAAAGCTGAAATTTGGAAAGAAATTCACCTTTCAGAATAACAATGACCCGAAGCACACAACCAAAGCAACACTGGAGTGACTAAGGAACAAAAAGATAAATGTACTTGAGTGACCCAGTTCGAGTCCCGACCTAAATCCAATCGAAAATCTGTGGCATGACTTGAAGATTGCTGTCCATCAACGCTCCCCACGCAACCTGATTGAGCTGGAACAGTTTTGTGGAGAAGAATGGGAAAATATTGCCAAATCAATGTGTGCAAAGTTGGAAGAGATGTTTCCCAACAGCCTCACAGCTGTAATTGCTGTCAAAGATGCTTCCACCAAGTACTAACTCAGGGGGGTGGACACTAATCCAACCAAGATATTCTAGTTTTGTATTTTTAATTAATTTTCTGAAATTTGTAGAATTTGTTTTTCACTTGGAAGTTGTGGGTTACGATGTGTAAATAAAAGTGGGAAAAGTCTGATTTAATGAAATTAATTCCAGGCGAGAAGGCAACAAAAGTTGAAAATTTTGAAAGGGGGTGTAGACTTTCTATAGGCACTGTATGTCAGTCACATCCCAGGAGCAGAACCAGCACTCACATGGATGGACCTACATCAGGACATTGCACATTCCAAACTGCCTGCCCAAGCCTCCTATGTGCAACAATTCTCACTACCACGTACCAGGCATACCTGTGTGATGCCTTTTGTCTTTTTGTCTGTCTTCAACATTGCTCCAGTAAACATGACGAGGGCACACTAATGGAGAAACAGGTTAAAACATACACATTTGTAGCTTTACATGAAGTAATTAATATGGCATCAGGTTTAAGAAACATGACAAACAAAACTACAACAACGATGTTGACGTTCTGCTACGCAATGGAAATTAAAAAAACAAAATTAAACATTTACTTTCTGCATTGGATGCCAGGCAGTTTTTGCATCTTCCTACGGATTAAATGACCTGAACCGACTTATATTTGCAAAACATCACAGCTCATTGTGCATATTGCAAACACATGCTCATGCCTAACACCCTGCACAAAAGTCTTCTGCACCACCCAAACTCCATGAACCAAATAATCAATGAGATAACAGATGTACTTCTACGAAAAACTGCCAGCTATGGATAATAACAGAGAACCTCGAATGCCTTAAATGGGTAGTTTACCACTGCGTGCGTTTCGGGAATGGGTGCGGATTCAGCTCACAACACTTTTTAACATCCGTCTGGAGCAGTGAATACTTCGGCAAGGTTATCAGGGCCAAACATTCATACTACAGCTGTATATGTGCTCATGACACATTTCCTGCTGACTTCTGCTTCAACAAGCTCTTCTCTGTGGGTGTTTGCATAACTGCAGTACTGTTAAGAGCAGTCATTCACGTCTTGTATGTGGATCAGGTGGGTTCAGAATAATACAATACTTTTTCAAGCCTGGAAGATTAAGCCCATTAGTCCAGACATTATATCTTCATAGAACACAGTATGAACCAAAGGTATTTCTGCTTATGCTTGACTTGTTCCATTTCATAAATCTCTTCATTCACAGATAATTAAACCTCTCAATAACTAATCTGTAGGTATTTTAAAAACACAGCTTTAAATCTATTTAAATAAGGTTACATTAAAATTGTTTCAACACTGCTCAAACTAAATATTACACAGTTGTCTCTGGTGTCATAACAAATACCTGGGAGCACTGCACGCACACACACACACACACACAAACACACACACACACACACACACACACACACACACACACACACACACACACACACACACATACTGGAGTGAACTAGTCAAACCCCACAATATCAGACAGACACCATCATTGTATTAGGAACCAAGAAGAAAAGGCAATGCCAGCTATGGCTGCATGCATTTGGACCAAGAGGAAATGCTTTCCACACATTAACCTGTCTATGGTGCACAAAAACAGTTTTGTTGACAGCGAGGAACAACATTTCTGGGAGCAGCCGGAAAGGAGCTTCTACTCAGCACTGATGAGGGCTAACAAGCCAGAAACACGTATCCGTAGTTGCTCCCTCTCTGGGGTAAACTGGTTTATAAAGATTAGACTAAACTTCTCTTCCTGGTATTGGCTGCAGTCCATTCCTGCAAAGATGTAGGGGGCTGTAACTCTGCTTGGCTGATGCCAAATAGGTGGAGACAATGCAACTGTTTTTCCAGAAAGAGACCTTTTTGATTTACATTGTTACTTTCCATTAAAATTTTTTTTTAAGCTTTCATCTGATATTTATATCTATACCAATAAGCGTGTGTGTGTGTGTGTGTGTGTGTGTGTGTGTGTGTGTGTGTGTGTGTGTGTGTGTGTGTGTGTGTGTGTGTGTGTGTGTGTGTGTGTGTGTGTGTCCTCCATAACTCCAAATGCAGCCTGAAACTTTGCATGCATACTAAGAAAACGCCAAGGAAGTGCCTTCGTGAAAATTGTGTGTTTGGGTTGATTAAAACACCACTTTTGAATATAATTAATGGCCTTATTTAATTATATCCTTTATCAGGTGCTTCCTCGGCCACCTCGCTCTATATGGGGTCCTATGGTATTTCCTGGGTCAAGTTGCTGGAGTCTGAAGCTGCCATATTTTTTGTACCGCTCAACCACACCTTGACTTGGAACAGGCCGCAATGATTTCTTTACGATTAAGATTTTTTTTTCACTTTCCTCACTCATATTATCGAATGCCTGTTCATCATAGCTGTGAATCACTGGGTACATTGCAATGCTTAAAACACCCAGAGACACCAGCGTTCATGGCTTTATTGCATTTCCGCACGACATAACCTCGAGAATCTCTTAAATTCTCATATTAACGTTCACCATATTAATGTATTTTCTTAATTATAGAACAAATTTTTCCCACCCGTAACACGATGATGTGTGTGTGTGTGTGTGTGTGTGTGTGTGTGTGTGTGTGTGTGTGTGTGTGTGTGTGTGTGTGTGTGTGTGTGTGTGTGTGTTGTTCATAAAGTACAACATATTATCTGCATATATGTATATATATATATATATATATATATATATATATATATATATATATATATATATATATATATATATATATATATATATATATATATATATATATATATATATATATATATATATATCTATATATATATACAAAAATATATGTATATATATGGATGTATACATATGTATATTTATACATACATATATGTATATATATACATATTTATATGTATGTATTTGACACACTGATGTGCGACTGATTGCTGTTTCAGGTGAAAATCATTGTGTTGATTTGCTTAGACTTTTCTCCAAGCTTTGTCATAAAGCTCGGTGGGGGATACGAACACTAATATGCCATCCTGAACAGCCCGTACTCTCTTTCTGCAATGACCTTGCAGGATCTTTCATCTTTCGAGCGAATGTCTTTATTATTTTCTCACAAGTATACTAGATTCTGGGAATCTTCTCCAAAATTATTTCTGCACTCTGTTTCAATGTAAGTGTCATCAGTAAAGATGCGCTACTTGATGTTAACTTGCCACATTTTTTTTTTCCAACCTGTAAAAAACAAGATATTTGTGTTACAGGCAATCTAAGGAAATTGGAAATTTATTCAAAAGCGTATTACTTAGAATGTTGGCTTGATCAAATGTTGCATTATTTATGATTGATATATATATATATATATGTATATATATATATATATATATATATATATATATATATATATATATATATATGTATATATATATATATATATATATATATATATATATATATATATATATATATATATATATATATATATATATATATATATATATATATATGAAATATCCACACAAATGTTCCACTTCTTCTGATAGTTTATACCTCAAGGGAAGAGCCACTTCAAGCAGTTATCCGAAACATAAACTACATAAACAAGAGATAAAAATTTCCATTGGATATGACTTATGACTCAACATATACTTTATGTATGTTTGTGTATATGTATGTATGTATGTATGTATGTATGTATGTATGTATGGATGTATGTATGTATGTATATATATATATATATATATATATATATATATATATATATATATATATATATATATATATATATATATATATATATATATATAGATATATATATATATATATATATATATATATATATATATATATATATATATATATATATATATGAGCCTGGTGTTGGCGCAGTGGTTGGGGCAGCAGCTTAGGATCCAAGAGGTCCTGAGTTCAAGCCCCGTTGAGCCACTGAATTAATACACCAGGGGGTTCACTCAGCCTGTCATCCTTCCGAGGTCGGCGAAATGAGTACCAGTATAATGGGCCGGTGTATACCCCGTTTTAAAAATAGGTGTACCATATCCCTGTGTCATAAGAGGCGACCATGGTTGCGTCAGGAAGGGCATCCGGCGTAAAAAAAAAACATGTGCCAAATCACTATGCGGATCATACGGATGATCCGCTGTGGCGACCCCTAACGGGAGCAGCCGAAAGAAGATATATATATATATATATATATATATATATATATATATATATATATATATATATATATATATATATATATACACATATCATACACATCCATATATATTCTCTCTCTCCCTCTCCCACTCCTATTTCTGTGTGAATCCTCAAACTGTTATTGAATGAGTTTGCCATTGTTACATCGCTCTCAGATGAATTTGTGTTGCCTTGACTTCCATGCCAGACATCTGCTTGTGGTCCCAACTGAGCAAAGAAGATTAAAAAAAATGATCCCTTTGGCGTTACAATGCACCCTCAGGTTATTTGCGCAATTATATAATTTAGTTTACGTCTTAGCATCTGTGCATAAAATCTGTTGTACTTTCCTTGCTACCCCCAAAAGTTATGACGTATTTTGTGATCATATGGCCATTTAAGAATGAAAGGATAACCGCACCAAGTATATTGAGTTTTTTTTACTTTCCCTATTTGTAATCTCTCCCTTTCTGCGACCACCATATTTTCACTGGTTCCTCATTTCATGCAAGGAACAACCTCAATAAACCAATCACAATCCGTTTATGAAGTATTTAAATATCATCAAATACTATTATAAATAAGCTCACATTTCATCAATTTAATCCTTCTACATATAGCATCTGGAAAGCAATGGAAATATTATCCTGCTCCCCAACCCTTTCCACTCTTCTACTGTAAAACAGCAGAAATATGACCCTCCATGTGCGTGTTTTATATATTTCCTTTCCTTCCCATTGCCTTCATCCAATCTTTTCCTCACTTCATCTATCTCCCTACCTTTTCCCTTGAATCCTCCTTTCTCTTTTCAATTCCTTCTTGCTTTCTCCTTCGCCTTTTTGTTATTTTTTTTAATAACCCCCAACCCACCCACCCTCTCTCCCTTTGCCCCTGTGTGGGCTATTTCACTTTCAACAACTTACGGTTTAAAGCAATCAGTGGCCTAACTCACTGCATCTAAAGCACCAAATTTCATAGCACAATACTTGCACACAAAACTTAAAATTACATGCTCTTCACCTGTAAGTTGTGCCCTCAGCTAGTTACACAAAACCACAAACAGCCTTGTGCTGCATACAGACGAAGAAGAAAAACCTGTAAGTATAACAGCTAATTGAAAGTGTATTTGTCATGTTACCTCATTTCACCATCACTGGACTTTCTCTAATCGTGAAAGTTCAGCCATGAAGGCTTCTCGGATGAATTGAATGTCCCATTTCATCAATTTATTTATTGCCATCACGTTTAAATCACAAGAATAATCACATGTTATTCAATGTTCATTCCTCAGCTTAAATTGAAAACCTGTTTGAGTAAAGGAGTATCGAATGATCCGATTCACAGCAAGAGATGAACTTATATGTCGAGACACAGGTCCAGCTCTATGCCGCCTAAAATATGCTTCCCTAATGTTAATGATCATGTGTTCTAGTGGTCAGTCACCTGGCCAATTCCCAACTGCCATATTTAAATCAAGCATGGAGTCATATTGGATCATAAAGGCAACATTCATCAACAAACTCTTTTGCCGTTTGTGATTTGGCATAATGCTTAACGTTAAGCAAATGTTGTGCCACCACAACCTACTCCTGCCTCGTGACTGTTGTGCTCGGCTCCTGGCTGGGTACGTTTGTTCTGGCTGAAGATGTGCTGAATACTTTCCGTGTGACGATACACATTGGTTCAGCAACAGGAAGGGGGATAGTGAGGGAGTGTGGTGTGTATTTGTGTGTTTGTTACATTTCTTTGTTGCTGTGATATCAAGGCTGAGACTACAGGGGGCAATTACACATCACCACATTTCATTCCCAGATTGGAGTCATCTCCAAGCAACTGCTGGTATCATAGCTAGTGGAATCAATGAAAAGACAAATGCACTCACACTGCCTTGCTTTGCTCTTGCCAAGTCGAGCTGTTTATTTCATAGATGTGGCAAAGGTTCAGCTCCACTGTGCTGAGATCTATTCGATCATTTATAAAGAAAAAAGTACTGTATTATGAAAATAAAATACATCCCATGACTTTATTTACTTTCTTATTGTCTCAATTTTCATCAATACTTTTTCAGTTGTTTCCAATAATCTTGAAAATTATTTTTTTTTGTTTTAATGTACCTGTACATGTTATTCCATTAAAGAAAATGGCAGCGTGCACACAATGAGTTTTAAATGCTGACACACAAGAAATGCATTGCTCTGGAATGTTGGCTAATTCACTTATTGGAGCAAAAGAATCACAGTCCAAGTGATGAGTCTGCCAGTTAAAGCATGGAGTGGTCATTTCTGCTTAATATTCAACAGCAAATATAGAATGTTAGATAATTATGTTAAAGAAGAAAACATCTCACCAAAATATTTGATGTCCACCAAAAGCGAACAAACTTTCCAAGTTTTTCACTGTTGTAAAGAAAGCATGGTCACACGAATAGTGCTTAGACATTGGCTATGAATTAGATAGAGGATGTGTGACTGAAAAGCAGATTTCCAGAAACCTGTACAGGTACAAGGAATTAAGTACGGAATAGAAACCCGAATCAATGGTCAATATTTCCAGCGAATGGGATTTTTTCTTGCTTGCCAACTCTTTGTTTGTGAATCCCTTTTGTACTTCATTTAGGCATCCCTGAGGCTCTTCCACAACTTCTTCAGATCAATAATTCCCCCTCCCCCACCCTCAACAGATCACAACCAAAAAAAGAAAAACGTTAAAGTACTGTTGGACCCCGATATTCGCCAATTCGCTAATCGCGGACACTGTGTATTCAGTTTATAAAATGCAATCTGCTTCAACATTCGTGGTGCTGTGCTTCACGTATTTGCAGGGTTTTTTTGTTTTATTTAACCTTTTTTGTGGGCGAATCCACGGGTTTTTTTTTCACGTTTTTTTTTGTGTGCCTATTTGCAGTTTTTGCGGGCGTATTCAGTTTTTCATGGAGTTTTGACTTTCCCTCATGAATCACGAACTGTCGCGAAACTTTCTCCCCCTTTTTCCACTGAAACAATGCCCCGCTATTAGCAAATTCACGGAATTTTACAGGAACGTATCCCCCGTGAAAAGCAGGGTCCGACAGTACCGTAATAATTTAGGTTCCACGGTTTTTCTTCCGTGGTGAATGCTGTTGTATGAAAATGCGGCATCACTACATGGTTGTGACCAAAGTAAATAGTGATTGTCCAAATAAAATCGATTCTATTTTCAAAATTCGCTCTTTCAATTTGTTCCTTTCTGGTATGCAAACAAACGTCTATTTGATTCGATATTTATTTATATTTTATTCGCTCACAGAGGTTATGCAAATTTCATTCTGGTGTGCATGTGGCTGAGAAATGAAACCATTCAATTTCAAATACTCAGGTTTTGGAAAAGAAAACTACACAATAAGGAAAGCTAAATAAAATGACCGTTTTTACAGCCATTTTTCCCTGCTGTGCAGGGGTTTGGCTTTTTCTTGAGGCAATGTTTTATGGCCGGATGCCTTTCCTGACGCCAACCCTGGTCGCCTCTTACGACACACAGGGATATGGTATACCTATTCTCACCGGGGCATACACCGGGACCAGTACACTGGTACTCACTTCGCCAACCTCAGATGGATGACAGGCTGAGTCAACCCCCT
>NC_140961.1:126164082-126171582 GCF_056783735.1 Eptatretus burgeri
GTTTGGTAAATTTTATTTCTCGTTTTTGTTTGCGTGAAAGTACACCTTGCCCGAATTCCTGGAACAAGGGAACTAACTCATCCGAGCATATCACTACAAAGTAGCTGCCCTTTAATATACACATCTTGTACATGTATAACGATCACCGTAATATCTGTGTCAACTTACTAAAACATTTTATTTTTGTTTTTGTTACAGCAATTACCAGCTCACACCATATGTCTAGAATAAAGAACTCTAAGCCCCAGCATGGTTGTTAGACGTTACGTTCATTGGCGGATGGGGGTTAGTTGTATGCTATCCGGTCCAGACCGGAGAGGCAGAACAGTAATCGACTAGGCCAAGCACAGTCCAGGCAAGCGAGAAACGTCGGTCCGCCCGGCTCAGTGGAATCCAGTCCATAACCAAACACAGTTTCCGCAGTATCACTCGACGCCATCGTCCAGACAATCAACATGTCAGAGAAGACACCCAGAAGTAACCGATCAGTACGATCATCTCAGGCTGGTTCAAAAACTTCAGAACTGTCAAACATAAGTTCTATGTGAGCACAAAAACGTGCTAAGGCCGGTGCTGCTAAAGCTGGCCTGCAGTTCGAGAGACAAGCAGCTGAAGTACGCAAAAAGCAAGACTTGGCCGCCGCAGAATCAGCACGAATTCAAGCAACAATGGAGGCTGATTTAACCCTACTACAATCTGAAAAGCAAGTCGCCGAGACTGAGGCAGAGTTACAAGCCATTGAACAATGTATTAGCGAACTTGAGGGTGGAAATGGCCTGCCTGATATCAACCTACCTCAGGAGACATCAGCAAAGAGCACAGAACAGTATGTGGAAGATCACAGTTATCCGCCAGTGTTACCAACTGCTGACAATATGCAAAATTTGCAACCACCGGCTCTTACGCCCAATATTGCCAGTAATTTATACCAAGCAACAACCAGACACCCTGATCACCCCTTCTTTCCTGATTTAAATAACCGAGCTATTAATGCTACATTTGTTCCCATGAATAACAGACATTTAAATCACAGTTCCAACCCTCGTGTGACATTAGACCCGAATGTGCCTTCATTTGTGCCGGTATACACAGCAAATAATACAATGCCTATGAACACTGACTTTTCACAATATCTGCTGAAAAGAGATTTGCTGTTAACACGCTTGTGTACATTTAACGACACACCAGAAACATACGCAGTGTGGAAGGCAGACTTTTGCAGCGTTGTGAACGATATTGGTGCCGGTGTTAATGAAGAGATTGACCTCCTGATTAAGTGGTTAGGTCCACAATCAAAGAAACATGCTGTCAGCTTAAAAATGTCAAATGCCAGCAATCCATGTCTCGCGCTTCAACGAATATGGGAGCGCTTAGAGGAGCGATTTGGCAGTCTGGAAATGGTGGTAGCCTCAATAAAACATAAACTTGCTTCCTTTCCGCGGCTGTCAAACAAAGACAACAAGCAACTGTATGAACTGTCAGATACATTGTATGAAGTGCTCTCCCTCAAAGAAGATCAAAAGTACGCTACTCTTTTAAGCTATTTTGACTCTTCATCAGGAGGACTCCCCATACTCAATAAACTGCCTTACAACATACAGGAGAAATGGACAATGCATGCGTCCAGGTACAAAAAAGAAAATAATGTGGTGTTTCCTCCTTTCTATGTGTTTGCTGAGTTTATCAAGAACCTCAGTCAGGTACGCAATGATCCTAGTTTTGCGTACGAAAGCAATGCCGCACAGAGCAGCAGTCAGAGTGGATATAGACAGTCACAGGTAAACAAACTTCCTGCACATCGCACCCTCTTCTCCAAGAAGACAGACATTCAGCCAAATTGTCCTTTACACAATACTGCACATAACCTCAGCGACTGTCGTGCGTTCAAACTGAAGACACTTGTCGAAAAAAGGGACTTTCTGCGGGAAAATAAGATGTTTCCGGTGCTGTGATTCAACTGACCACATTGCAAAGACATGTAATGTAAATTTATCCTGTTCTGTGTGTAAAGGCAACAAGCATGTTACAGCAATGCATTACGACAAGCGGCAGTCCCTTAAAGAGCCCACGGTGACCCCAACAGAGCCCGCCACGCCAGCCAATAAGGCGTTCCCCCGATAACGGCGGGGAGCTACCTGTCAACGTTCCGAACTCGAAATGCACACAAATTTGTGGTGATGTGTCCCCGGGTAAATTATGCAGTAAAACAATTCTGACAAAAGTTTACCACAGTGACAATCCAAACAAGTATATCCATGCCTATGTAATCCTCGACGACCAGAGCAACGTCACGCTCGCCAGATCAAGATTTTTCAAATCGTTTGATGAATCGGGGGAAAATATTCCCGACAACCTTACGTCATGCTCTGGGTCAGCGCAAGTGGTTGGGAAACGTGCACATGGCTACACAATAGAGTCCATAGACAGTAACCACAAAATATAAGTTCCTACGTTAATCGAGTGCGATGAAATTCCAAATGCCCGTCACGAAACAGCCACGCCCGATGTCGCCATTCATCATACCCACCTGTCTGATATTGCTGCAGAAATCCCCGAGATTGACAGCGACGCTGAAATATTAATTTTGATCGGCCGTGACATTCCAGAAGCGCATCATTTTGGAACAACAGACGGGCCCGAGAGGATCTCCATTCGCCCAGAAAACAACTCTTGGCTGGGCGATAATTGGTGAAACTTGTATCGGCAAAGTTCATAAAACAAATGTTCCTGTGGTTAATAAAATTAACTTTTTGCCGGATGGTCGTCCGTAAATTTTCCCACCATGTGACAATAAGCTGTTTGTAGCAGAAATTGTTACCTGCAAAAACGACAATTTTTCAGACATTTTCCAAGTGAATAAAGATGACAACAAATCTGGCCTGTCCACTGAAGACAGACAATTCATTTCAGTAATGGAAGATGAGATGCATCGGTCACCTGAAGGTAATTGGGTGGCACCACTGCCATTTAAGGCAGACAGACAGCGGCTACCTAACAATAAACCGGAAGCCATCAAAAGAGCTAGTTCCTTGCACCACAGCCTCATTAAAAAACCCAAAAAAGAAACAACACATGGTCGAGTTTATGAAGCAGGTTATCGATAGAAACCACGCAGAAATCGCCCCACCCCTTCAAGAAGATAAGGAATGCCGGTATCTACCACTTTTCGGGGTTTACCATCCACATAAGCCCGACCAGATACGGGGCGTATTCGACTCCTCCTCCAAGTACAATGGCGTATCACTCAACGACGTGTTGCTAAAAGGGCCAGATTTGACCAATGACTTACTTGGTGTTTTGATAAGATTTCGCTCTGATGAAGTGGCAATTTCAGCTGACATTCAGTCCATGTTTTATGGTTTCCTGGTCAAACAAGAACACCGCAATTACCTCAGATTTTTGTGGTATAAAGATATATATATATATATATATATATATATATATATATATATATATATATATATATATATATATATATATATATATATATATATATATATATATATATATATATATATATAAACAAAATATATAAATATACATATACATATATATATATATACATATATATATATATATATATATATATATATATATATATATATATATATATATATATATATATATATATATATATATATACATATATGTCTCCAGGGTGTCCCAAAAGTAACCTCGGGATTTAGATATCAAATAACATTTCTCTTTTTTAATAATTTATAATTATTTTTATACTAAAAGAAAATGTACAAAATGGAGATAAATTTGCTGTATTTATGAAAAATGATGCAGTTTAGATGTCCTCCATTTTTTTCTTCACAGAGATGGGCTCTTTCGACAGCATTTTTCATAACAGCGGACAATAACTCTGCCTGCAGCCCTCGAATTTCTGCACAGATGTTGTCCTTGAGCTGCTGAATTGTATGGGGCTTATTCATGTATACACACTCTTTTAGGTAACCCCAAAAAAATATTCGGGAGGCATCAAATCAGGAGAACATGATGACAATAAATTTCTGAATTTTGCGAAATTATTCGGTGTTCAAAAATTTGCCTTTGAAGCTCCACTGTGGGTCATGCCTTGTGTGCAGTGGCTCCATCTTGTTGAAACCACAACTCAGGTTTATCCTTCACTGCAGGACGCACAAAATTCTCGAGCATGGCTCAATACTGCTCACTGGTGACCGTCGTTGCAATGCCCATTCTCATTTTCAAAAAAATAATGGCCGATAATCCTTTCTGACGTTACACCACACCAGACAGAGGATGCAACTCACGTTGATGAATCGACCAAGGATTCTTTAATCCCCCGAACCAACAGTTCTGCTTATTCACAAAACCGTTCAAATGGAAATGAGCTTCATCGCTCATAATCAGTTTATGAACAAATTCGTTTTCTTCATTGACAAACCTCTGAATTTGGACTGAGTAATTTCAGCGTTGTCGATGATCAGTCAGTTTCAACTTTTGCAGCAATTGTACTTTGTATGGGTAAAGGTACAAATCGTTTCTTAGTATGTGATACAGTGACATCCAAGACATCCCCAACTAGTCAGAACGTCTGCGGATCGATGTTCCTGGTTCTTCTTGAACACTGTCCAGTACACATTCACGATTAATCTGCGAACAGACTGACCATGGTCTTCCAGATCGTGGCAAGTCACTTACTGACCCATATTGCTGAAAACGTTGAATCAACTGACGAATCATGAAATCTGAAGGTGGTTTTCTGGCATTTAAGTGTCGGCATTATGCTCTTTGGGTGAGAATAATTGATCGATGAAATTTAAAATAAAATTCCACGATTTTGGTTCTTTGTTCAGTTGTTAATTTTTCAATGGGTAATTTTCAAATGTTAATCTAAATTCTGAAAAGAAGATAAAAGCAAATTATTAAAAAAAACATAAATGTTATATAATTTCTAAATCCCGAGGTGACTTTTGGGACAACCTACACACACATACCAGAGTATGACTCATCACTTCATTGACAGAAATACCAATCTTTGCTGTGATGAATAATCAATAGGGCAAGAAGAAAAAGCATTCCGAGTGCAGGGATCACCAGCATCACAAGTTGGCGTTTGCAGTTTCACAACCTGTACCCATAGAAAAAAAAAAAATTTCAAATAGTTCTTTGTCAGAAACCTTTCCAGGAGTTCCCTGAATCTGCCATAGTTTGATTTATTGAAATCCGTAAATGCGTTCTCCAGTAATAACATAACAGACCAATATATATATATATATATATATATATATATATATATATATATATATATATATATATATATATATATATATATATATATATATATATATATATATATATACACATACTGATGAGCCAAAACATTATGACCACCTGCCTAATATGCTGTTTGTCCTCCGTGTGCAACCAAAACAACCGAGGGATGGTCTCTGCAAGACCCCTGAAGGTGTCCTGTGGCATCTGGCACCAACACATTAGCAGCAGATCCTTCAAGTCCTGTAAATTACGAGTTGGAGCAGCCATGGATTGGACTTGTCGGTCCAGCACATCCCACAGATGCCCAATTAGATTGAGATCTGGAGAATTTTGAGGCCAGGGCAACACCGTGAACACTTCATCATGTTCCTCAAACCATTTCTGAACAATGTGTGCAGTGTGACTGGGCGCATTATCCTGCTGAAACAGGCCACTGCCATCAAGGAATACAATTGCCATGAAGAGGTGTACCTGGTCTGCAACGATGTTTAGGTAGGTGACACTTGTCAAATTGGCGTCCACGTGAATGGCCAGACCCAGGGTTTCCCAGCAGAACATTGCCCAGAACATCACACTCCCTCCACCAGCTTGTCGTCTTCTCACAGTGCATCCTGCTGCCATCACTTCCCCAGGTAAATGGCGCACACGTACATGGACATCCACGTGATCCAAAAGAAAACGGGACTCATCTGACCAGGTGACCTTCTTCCACTGCTCCAAGGTCCAGTTCTGACACTTGCGTGCCCATTGTAGGCGCTTTCGACGGTGGACAGCAGTCATCATGGGCACTCTGACCACTGTGCGTCTCCACAGCCCCATACACAGCAGGGTGCGATCCATTGTGGATTGTGACACATTCCTGCCGTGACCACCAATAACATTTTCTGTGACTTGTGCCACAGTAGACCTTCTGTCGGTGCAGACCAGACGGGATAGCCTTAGTTGCCCTCGTGCATCAATGAGCATTGAGCACCCAACACCCTGTTGCCAGTTTGTGGTTTGTCCCTCCTCAGACCGCTGTCGGTAGGTATTCGCCACTGCTGACCGGGAGCACCCCACAAGCCTTGCCGTTTCAGAGATGCTCTGACCCAGTCATCTAGCCATAACAATATGGCCCTTGTCAAAGTCGCTCAGGTCTTCACTCCTGCCCATTTCTCCTGCATCCAACACATCAGCTTCAAGAATTGACTGTTTACTTGCTCCCTAATATATCCCACCACTTGACAGGTGCCATTGTAACAAGATAATGTTATTCACTTCACCTGTCAGTGATCACAATGTTTTGGCTCATCAGTGTATATATATATATATATATATATATATATATATATATATATATATATATATATATATATATATATATATATATATATATATATATATATATATATATATATATATATATATATAGTCATGGCAGTTAAGGTTAATCCCCCCCGAACTAATTTGTGGTGACGGGCGGTTAACAGCACCAGCCCAGACAGCCGAGTGGTTTTGCTTCAGAGGTGGACACATTGATCTTCAGAGATTAAAACCCGAGCAGATGGTTACCAAGACCCGTGACGGTCCAAATTAAATTAAAGATTAAAGAAGACCAAGACCAGTGACGGTCCAAATACACAATTTACCGTTTCCCAATTTCCCAACACGCACTGTGCTAATCCAATGAAAGAAGCACAGAAACGAGCTGGTAAATTCAACAATAGGGGTATTTATTTACAATGGGGGGAAGGGAACACACAAAGAGCAGAGTTATCCGAATAAGAAATGTAAATAATGTACAACAAGCAAAATAATGCACTTACACAATTCTACTTGAAGACGGGGCCCAGGGACACACACGCACGCACACACAAATACCCAGAAAATGGACCTCAGTGGGTCTTCAATCAGTAGAGCCGGGCCGGGGTACATGTCCCACCTCGTGCGGTCACACCGACCCGAACCTCCACGATGGGACTCGAACCCACGACCTTGGCGTTGCCAGCCCCAAGACTGCAGACCGCTATCACCACGATCCACGATCCTCCAGAACGCACTCTTGTCAACAACCACTCACTGGCTTTGGATGCCAGGTTGGAAATGTCTGAATTGAAATGTCCTTTCCCACAAGAAATGTCTCACACACGATGACAGGCTACTTGGCAAAGCGCCACGATCTCCGTCTCTCAACGCTGGTCCCGACTACCACTCTCTCCTCTTCAGGAGGGAGGGGCCTCTTCTCCTGGCCACTTGCCTCCTGATTGGTCGGACCGA
>NC_140961.1:126176582-126191582 GCF_056783735.1 Eptatretus burgeri
TGTGGTTTCAGAGACGCGTTCCCCACCTGTATTGCCGATCTTCAAATATAAAACCATAGGGAAAAATCGCAAAGGGCAATCACATACTGGGGAACATTTTCTTACTCCCTAAGCTAATTACCAAAGCACCACCACTCGTGTGGTGACACATAACACTTGCGCTCACAGATTCCCTACTTACTACATCGAGATGCCTTCTACTCATCCACGGACCAAGCAACTCTCTACAATGCTATTCCCTCTGAGATTCTTCCATCTACCCCCAAAATCGTAACAATATGTATCGATCACGAAATGAGGGGTGGGTTATATTAAAAGGACCCAAAAGGTAAAACAAAACTATGTTCTGTAAAAATAAAATTGCACATTTTCAGTGGATGAGACACCTCCCGAGGAACTAACCGCATGGCACTGCAGGGCCCAACACAGGCGGAACTAGAGGGGGAGCACTCGGGAGAGTGCAAAACCTCTGCCGAGAATACTGCTGGGTCACTCAAGTGAATCTTATTCATTAAATATGATGTCAACAGTGCTGACAAACATTTTTTTTGGGGGGGGAGGGGGGGTTGGAAATCACTTAAAACATGTAGAAGTGCAAAAAAAAAGAAATCGAAATTTTGTTGAAAAAAAAGTTGCAAAAATTTTTTTTTTCTCTAACAATTTTTTTTGGGGGGAGGAGGTTGGAAATCACTTAAAATATGTAGAAATGCAAAAAAAAAATTTTTTTCTCTAAATTTTTGGGGGGGTTGGAAATCACATGTGAAAATGCAAAAAAAAAATTTTTATTTCTCTAATAATTTTTTTTGGGGGGGTAACAATTTTTTTGGGGAGGTTGGAAATCACTTAAAACATGTAGAAATGCAAAAACATTTTTTTTTTCTCTAACAATTTTTTTTTTTTGGGGGGGGGGGTTGGAAATCACTTAAAATGTAGAAATGCAAAAACAAAAAAAAAAATTTCTTTTTTTTTTGGGGGGGGTAACAATTCTTTTGGGGGGAGGGCATTGGAAATCACTTAAAACATGTAGAAATGCAAAAACAAAATTTCTCTAACAATTTTTTTTTGGGGGGGGGGGGGAGGGGAGACCAAGTCCAAAATTTAATGGCATGATCCTTGGACCATACCTAACCACCCCCCCCCCCACCAAGTTTCGTAGAAATCCGTCAAGGGGTTTTTCCGTAATACTGTTCACAAACAAACAAACAAACAAACAAACAAACAGAAAGAGGTGAAAACAGTAACCTCCATCCATCTTCGAAGATTGCGGAGGTTAAATATACGTCTAATCGATGTTTCATTGAAAGCACGGATACTTTTACGAAAACGAACAACCAAGCAGCTTGGAGAGTGCTCACCAAGTGGCTTTGTCACACATTAAACGCGATTAGCCACACATTAAACATACACCTCCCGGAGACGCCTGACTTTTTTCGGAAACGGCTGTTTTTTTTTTACTACATTTGCTTTGATTCCCTGTAGAGCACCTCACGAAAACTCTGGCTGGCCGATGCTATGGATCGGGAGTCCTTCGGGGGACAGGGCATTAGATCTGCCAGCGAATGCATGAAATCATGCAAATATCTCGTTAATATATCCAATCCTAAAAAGCGAAATAATATTTCAATGATACACTTTAATTAGTCTGTGAGAGTTGATCATGGAAAATCGACTCATAAAATGCATGAAATCGCTCCCAGCTCGTTATTTGAAAACTTACAATACTTACAAAAGCGATGTACACAATGATTCATTGCTAGGATGAACAGGCATTCAATATGGGTGAGGAAAGTGAAAAATATACTTTCTCGTTAAGAAATTGTTGCGGCCTGTTCCAAGTCAAGGTTATGTGGCGTTGAGCAGGCCAAAAAAAACATGGCGGCTTCAGACCCCAGCAAGGTTACCCAGGAAACGCCTTCAGACCCCAGACAGCAAGGTGGCCGAGGACCACCTGATGAAGGATATAATTAAATAAGGTCATTAATTATCTTCAAAAGGGCTGTTTTAATTAACCTAAACACCCAATTTTGACTGTTGCACTTCCATGGAGTTTTCTTAGTAAGCATGAAAAGTTTCAGGCTGCAAGGTTTTATGGTTTTGGAATTTTGCAGCACACACACACACACACGCACACGCACACGCACACGCACACGCACACGCACACGCACACGCACACGCACACGCACACGCACACGCACACGCACACGCACACGCACAACACTTCCTTTTATAAGTATAAATATATACGGGTAACGTTCTGATAACGCGTTTTTGCAACAGTGCGGAATTAATTTCGCAACAACAACCGCACTGTTGGACTTGGACTTCTGGTTCCGGGTTTGGAACGTCAACAGACCTCCTTCACGGCTCTCTGCTGACAATCTCAAAGTTAAGTTTTCAGTCGTTATCTGTCCCGTTTTAACTGTTTATTCTCTCACTGACATGTTACTGTGTGTTCGTAGTTCGGTTTTGTTTCAAAAATCGTGCTATTTTGTGAGATTTTGTCGACTTTGTCTTACCGGACGCTTGAGGCTTACCCTTGAGGCCTAAGGCCTACCGGTTCCCTTCGGTGTACGATCGTGTTTTGTTTTTTTTCCCAATTACCTTCAATTCCTATCTTCCCCACTTTCCTAATGTCCCCCATCCCTCCCAAGTAATCACTCTATTTCTTATCTTAAATCAAAAACAACAAAAAAACGCTACCTTTTTCCTTAGTCACTCATGAATCTCGATTATTCTTCTTCTTCTTCTTCTTCTTCTTCTTCTTTTTCTTTTTCTTTTTCTTTTTCTTTTTCTTTTTCTTTTTCTTTTTCTTTTTCTTTTTCTTTTTCTTTTTCTTTTTCTTTTTCTTCTTCTTCTTCATCTCCTCTTCTTCCTCTTCCACTCTGCTTCTTCTTCCTCGATTTTTTTAACAACACTTACATAACCAAATCTGTTGAAAACTCTCTCAAACATTAATAATAATAATAATAATAATAATAATAATAATAAAAACAATCTCTTATACTGCTTCATCTTCATCTTTCACACATGTGGTACTCTTTACTGTATCATAATGCACTACTCTGCTACTATTTAAACAGAATGCTCTCAATTCAACCTTTCCTTCATACCTTGCCGAAAAAATCCAACTGTTACAGCGTTTCTTCTCTCCATTCTCTGAATTCGCCTTTATTGCATCCCTCAAGAAACGTGTTAAATCGCATCTCTGACCTAAAAAATTTTAAAACCCCAGTTTTCAATGTTCTTTTTCACTGTTCACTTGAATGTTCACTTTCCATCAACCATTCTTTTTTTCTAACTTCAGTGCCAACTCACCCCTCTCATCCCTCACTCTCAAAGCAACCATCCCACTCTTCTCCCTCTAAGCCTCCTTCTCACCTCTCTCAAAAACTCCCCCCTCACCTTTCTCCCACCATTCATCCCCTCACTCATCCTTCTCAAAGTTGCCACCCCCCTCATCCACAAAGCTGCCTCCTTCCACTGCCCTCACACCTCCTTCTCTTCAGTCCACATCCTCAAATCCTCAACTGCCTTCTTCCCCCTCTCTTGTCCCCCCTCTCCCCCAGTACCACAGAGCTTTTTCTCCTCCTCATCCGGCACCCTCCACTAGCTATTCTGCAATCCCTCACACTCTTTCAACAACCCTCCTTATCTACCCCCCCCTCATCCCTTGTCCTACCGTCCCCCTCCCCACTCCCCCTGCACCCAAATCCTCCTCCCCTCCCTCTTCATTAAAAGTGTGGATCTCAAATATCCAGGGACTTCGCTGAAACCTTTCAGATCTTTCCATACAGGTTGCTACTGACAAACCAAACATAATCTGCCTAACAGAAACCCTCCTCCCCCAAGACGTGTCTGACTCCCAAGTATCTCTCCCCGGTTACTCCCTCCTCCGGTATGACAGACCTGAGCCTCATCCTGGTGGAGGAGTTGCTCTCTTCATCAAAGACTCTATTCCTCAATCTCCATGCACTGCCCTCACTCCCCCACACCCCCAGAAATACCTCTGGCTACAGCTTCCCCTCAACTCCCACCTCATGTTTAAATGTGTACTGTACCGTCCACCTAACAGTGATGACTCCATCTACACCTCACTATCCAAAAACATGGACCAACTTCTATCTTCTCATCCAAACTCTCTCTTCCTCATATGTGGTGACTTCAGTTGTCATCATGCCAGTTGGCTAGGTGTGGGTTCCTCTCTCACCTGTCATGGCACCTCAGCAAAAGCTTTCTGCGACTCATTGGGACTGACTGAATCGGTCAACTTCCCGACCCGGATCTCAACCAATGGTACTCCATCTCTTCTGGATCTGATTTTGACAAACTTCCCTGACAATATCTGCTGCTCTTCCATCGCTCCAATTGGTTCTTCTGACCACGTCCTTGTCAAAGTGGACATCTATCTGGCTATTATCAGAGAACCACCTCACCGCCGTCGAGTCTGGCATTTCACTCAAGCCGACTGGCAGGGTCTCCAAGCAGCCATCAAACTTATAGACTGGTCTCCTATCACTAGTTTCTCCAACATCAACTCATCCTGGGAATTCTTTCAAAGAAACTTGCTCTCCCTCATGCACAGATTTATCCCCTCTCATCTTCAGTTGTCCTACCCTTCCTCCCACCCTTGGTTCACTGAAGCTTGTGGCGAGGCAGTTGTCCTAAAACAACTTGCCTTTGCCTCATGGAAAGCAAACCCAACTGAGGGCAATCTCAGTTCCTTCCATAAAGCTTGGAACAAGTGTGTATCTACCCTCAGGAGAGCCAGAAAACAACATCTTTCTCATCTCAAGTCTGAACTCTCAAACCTCTCTCCCTCCTCAAAATCCTGGTTGCGTCTAATCAAATCTGTTTCTGGTGTATGTTCCCCCTCCATCCCCTCCCTTACCTCAAATGGCCGCACTGCTGATACCGCACATGACAAAGCTGAATGCCGAAACTCGGTGTTTGCAGCTAAATCGTGTGTCCAAAACCCATCACTTTCTCTACCCACCTTACCCAGTCACACCCAACTGTCCCTGGACTCTGTGTCCTTTTCTCCTGACAAGGTGGAGAGCTTGCTGTCAAACCTCAACTCAGATTCTGCAACCGGTCCAGACAGCATAAGCCCACGTGTCCTCAAAGCCTGCTCTTCTGCTCTTGCTCACCCTCTATCTGTTCTATTCGCCCTCTCATTTGCCCAAGGTCATCTACCATCCTCTTGGAAATCTGCTAACATCACTGCCCTGCGCAAAAAAGGTGCAAAAACAGATCCCTGCAATTACAGACCAATCAGCCTTCTCCCAATCATCAGCAAGGTTATGGAATCCATCATCGCTTCAGACATCAAATCCTTCCTCTTCTCCAATGGCTTGATTTCTGATCATCAATTTGGTTTCAGACCAGGTCACTCTACCCTGGATATGCTGCTTCTGCTCTCCCAACAATGAATGGAGGTCCTCAATGCCAGACAGGAAATCCGAGCCGTATCCCTGGACATATCACGTGCTTTTGACACAGTCTGGCACCCTGCACTACTCACCAAACTCTCTTCCTATGGTATCCAAGACCATCTCCACTCATGGCTCGCAGACTTCCTCTCCTGTCGCAGCCAACGTGTGGGCCTAAATGGAGTTCTCTCATCCCCTGTTCTTGTCCAGGCTGGAGTTCCTCAAGGCAGTGTTCTGGGCCCTGTTCTTTTTCTGGTTTTCATCAATGATCTCTCCAACTCTCTGGAAAATCCTCTATATCGCTTTGCTGATGACTCCACCCTCTGCCTTACCATCGGTTATCCCTCAGACTGGCAAGCAGCAGCTTCCTCGCTCACTGCAGAACTGGATAAAATCACAAACTGGTCCAACACGTGGAACATGTCTTTCAATCCGGACAAATCTCACACTCTCACTATATCTCTTCGAAAGGACCATTTAGAACCCCCCCCCCATCCACCCTCTGGAATAAGTCCTTTCCTTCAAGCTTCTGGGTCTCACTATCTGCCATGATCTTTCCTGGGAAAGCCACATTTCAAACCTTGCCTCCAAAGCCAGTCGCCGACTGGGAATCCTCCGTCGTGCAAAGTCCTTCCTGGGCCCACCTGAGCTCCTGACCACATGCAAAGCTTTCATCCTCAGCCTGATGGAGTACTGCTCTCCTCTCTGGGCTGGTGCTCCCGCCTCTCACTTTTCTTGGCTTCACGCTGTAGAAACCAAGGCATTCGGATCATTGGCATCTCCCGCAATGAGGCTGAGTCTTTGGGCCTCTCACTTAATCAACACAGGTTGGTCGCTGGTCTTTCTGTCTTCTACCGACTCCTCTCCAGCCTTGCCCTGCTCTCTCTGCGATTTGTCCCCACCATATTTCTGCAGGGCGCTCAAGGTCCGCCAACAACCCCCTTCTGGTAAAACTACCAAAATCACGAATCACTGCTCACCTTCACTCTTTCATTCCACTTTTTTCCCGACTTTGGAATAAACTACCTCACTCTGTTCATTCCCATTCTTCCCTCCAGGCCTTCAAAACAGCTGTTCACCACCACCTGTTATCATCCCCCATCCAAATCCTCGATCTTTTCTACCCCCGATAATCCACCCAAGCCCACTTCCTTCAAATTCCCTGCTTTCCTTCCTGAAAGTCCCTGTAATGTCCATCTTCTATTCCCCAGGTTCCCTCTCCCTTCCACAGATCTCCTCATGTCCCTGTTCCCAACTGTTTTGTCCTTCCCACTCCCTCCCCTCTTGTCTCATGCCCCCCCCTCGATGTGTGTTGTGTGTTTGCTCTCACACGAGCCTCGACAAGGTATACAAAACAAACAAAAAGAAAAATAAACTGTCATTCTGAGTGAGGTGTTCACTCACTGCGGATGCTTTTGCTATGCCACGTCATTCTCAGTGAGTCGTTCGTACTCCAATATTCTGAGTGAGTCATTGATTCACAGCGGCCAAAACTATGGCTGCAAAGTGTGCAACAAGTGGCATTGGAGATAATGATCAAGTGAAGAAGAAGTCAAGAAAATCGCATTCATTGGAGGTGAAATTAAAACTTTTAGATTGGTTTGATAGAGCTGAGCACAGCATTGATTTTCAAAGAGAGATGTGACTTGTTGAGAATGTAGTTGTGACTCTACAGTGAGAACCATTCGTATCAATCATGATGAAATCTGTAAGAGCGCTCAGATAACAACGAATCTTAATGTTACCAAAACTGCAAGATCTCGGTCTGGTGCTACAAAGAAAATGGAGAGGATGCTGACCATGTTGAAAGAGCATCAGAACCAACAGAACATGCCCTTTTCTGGAATGGTCATTCAAGAGAAGGCGAGGAGTTTGTCTGGCGATCTCACTAAAGATACCAATGATCCAGTGCCTTTTTCTGCCACTCATGGGTGGTTCGTGTGCTTCAAGAGTCACCATGCATTCCACTATCTCAAATTGACTGGGGAATCTGCTGTTGCAGACCATGCTGCTGCCGAAAAATTTCCAGCTGTCTTCAAATCAGTGATTGCGTTTAGAGATTCCACACCAAGCCAGGGGTTTAACCTCGATGAAATTGGACTTTATTGGAAATGCATGCTCAGCCACCCTTTCATCTCCATCATCTTCATCTCCATCAACTCTGGCCTGAGACAGCGATTGAGTTCAGAGGTTTCACAGAGGCTGAACTCAGCGAAGAAAGGCAGCAACAGAAGCAAGGCATCATTCATACTTCCGGTTCCGGTTTTTTGAGTGATGGTTGGTTCTCTCTCAGGGTCTCTGCTGACTTTCTCGAAGATAAGTTTTCCATCTTATTTGTCACGTTTTGACTGTTCTTTTGGTGCCGCCATGTTTACTGTATGTTAGTCTTGTCAAAACGGGTTTCCCTGAGGCCTACCCGTCTTCCCGTCTATGTGCACGATCGTGTTTATTTGCATTTTCTCATTATTACCATCAGCTTTTAGTTTCTCCACTTTTCCCTCCACCCTCCTTGTATCCCTCCCAACTATACCCTCTGTTTCATGTCATAAAATATCAAAAAAATTACAACAATTTCTTTTTTTCCCCTTCTCACCTTATGCCCCACATAACGACATGACTTCCAGTACCGACTCTGCTTCTTCTTCCTTTTCTTTCCTCTTCCCTGCCAATCCCACTGATGCATCAAGCCAGATTATGGTCGGGTTCACCACCATTTGCTTAAGCACCAGCATCCAGAACAGTCAGGATTTACACCAAAGAGGTCAACGATTGACCGCATCCTTGCTCTTCGGGTCCTCACCGAACACAGACGAGGGTTTTGGCAGGGGCTGCTTACAGCCTATGTTGATCTCTGGAAAGCGTTTGATCCAGTGAATCGGGACACCCTCTGGAAGATTCTTGGTCTTCATGAGGTGCCACCAAAACTGATCAATCTGATGTCTCAACTATACTCTGGAATTGAGAGTGCTGTGAGATGTGGTGATACCATCTCCGACTTATTTCCAGTTGTTACTTGAGTTCGTCAAGGGTGTGTACTGGCCCCCACACTTTTCATCACTTTTATGGACTGGATTCTGGGGAGGATGTCAGAGAGGGCAAGTTGTGATGCATCGTCTGGGAAGGTCAAGATCTCTGACCTTGATTTTCCATCTGATGCAGTCATCTTGCGGAGAATCTGGATATCCTTTTGGGGGCCCTCGAGGTGCTGAATGAGGAGTCGGAGCCCCTGGAATTATGGGTTTCCTGGGTCAAAACGAAAATCCAGGCTTTCATTGGCATCTTCGATGCTGCTATCTTGTCGGTACCTGTTTGTGGAGAGGATGTTGAAGTCAAGGGGAGATTCACTTACCTTGGCAGTGATATTCACGTCTCTGCTGGCTGTGAGCCAGAAGTCAATAGATGTCTGGGTCAGGCTTGGGGAATCATGGATTCACTGGATCATGGGGTGTGGCGCTGTCATAACCTGTGCAGCAGGACAAAAGTCTGAGTCTTCAGGTCCTTGGTGCTTCCAGTCTTGCTCTGCAGATATGAGACTTGGACTCTGACCAGGGATCTGAAATGGCGACATAATTCCTTTGGGACCAGGTTTCTTTGGAGAATCCTTGGCTATCGCTGGCCAGACTTTGTGTCCACGAGCGGTTGCTCAGAGAGATTCAAATGAGATTTGTTTCCTGCATGGTCCGTGAGTATCAGCTGCGGCTGTATGGACATGTGGATTGTTTTCCTGATGCTGATCCTGCTCACCAGATTCTCTCAGCGAGGGAGCCTCGTGAGTGGAGGAGGCCAGTGGGCTGACCAAGTGCCTCGTGGTTGCAGCAGGTTGATCGGCATCTCAAGGAGATGGGGATGGGTCAAGCATCTGCCAGGGTGATGGCCAGATGGAGGCCCCTGGAGTACTGGCGGAAAGTGGACGCAGCGAGGCGCTGCTCTGACGCATGCTCCCATACCTGATCTGACCTGATCACTCATCGTGAACGTATTCATCACACACCTTCACAACCTTTTCTTCAGACTTTTCCTTTACACTTCCTCCATCGTTCCTCATCTTCAAAATTAATAAATCAATAAAAAGGTCTCTTGCAATGCTGCAACTTCCCCCTCTCCAGCGGTTCTTCTTTTTCAAAATAGGCTGTTCAATTCGACCTTTCTTTCATCCTGTGTCTATAAATTCCATCTGTTACAACGCTTCCTTTCTCCACTCTTTCGATTATTCTGCACTCCATCCATCTTCCAATGTATGTAAATGAATCGCTGACCTACACATTGTTTAAAATCCCATTTTGCAATGCTTGTTCATCTTCAATTATTCATCATTCTTTTTATCCAACTCAGTGCAAATTCATCCCACCTTCTCAAATATACCTCCTCCTAACTCTTTCCCTGTTATATCCCCCTCTTTACTCCTCCCATCCTCACATCTTTCCACTGTCCTCTGCCTTACTAACAGTTCCCCCTCTGGTACTCAGAGGTTGGTAGAAGAGAACACCAGAAGGCTTTTTCCCTCCTGAGAGTTTCCTTCTGTATCCATCTTGGCACCCCATACCTCATCTCCCACTCCTCATTCCTCCCTACATCATTGTTTGTCCAAGTCTGCCTCGATCTTCGCCTTCAATTCTGCTGTTGGTGTTTCCCCCCTCTCTCAACTTTTATTTTTGTCCTGTTGTGTCCTGGTCCATTCATTGTAGTAATACGAGCTCTTCCACGAGCCTCAACTATGTACACTAAAAAAAAAAGTCTATAGGTCTGAATACTATCTAAAGGGTCGAAGGAGGTCTACAAGTCTTGAAAGGGTCTCATAGCTATGGAGGAGTCTTAAAACTGTCTGAATGGATATGAAGGGGTCCAATAGGTATAAACAGGGGTCCTAAAAGTTTTTCATCTTCCGTACCCCTTGAGGTCTTTCAGCAATGGTCAGGTGCCCCTCCCTGGCCAGAGCTTGAATTTAAATTTTACGTCAAGGAAAATAAAGATAAGTGTGTAACTTGGAGGAGAAAATTTTATTGGAGAAAAAATATCACCCAACACTAACAATGCGTATACTAAAACTTAGTGCTAAGGATAGGCCTGCTTTTTCACCACCAACAAATCAATTCTTGGGACAATCTTTTAATGGGACACTCATGTCATGTTGCACTGAGAGTCGGGCACGGTACCTGCTTTTAGTGTTGCACAATATGGTAAATGTCTGCTCACAGAGGTTGGTAGAAGAGAACACCAGAAGGCTTTTCATGCATTCCTTTGCCAGAGATGGGTGCGACATAGCCATTGTTGGCCAAAAGCTTGTCAACGACAAACTATGAAAAGCATCCCTGGCAGTGGAGTCGTTGACCACGTCGACAAATTTGTTCTGTAATTAATTTGGAAGGGATCTAGGATCCATCTTGAGTGGATTTCAAATAAGTTTGCAATTGAAGACACTGAGGTCTGGAAATTAGGAATGCAACTCCTGACCGAGGGAAAGTACGAGGTTCTGGAAGAGGACACCGATCTCTACCACTTGCTCTTTATGGAGGGCTGACAAGCTGTCGGTCACATTCTCAAAGACATCGAAGCAGCACGCCTTGATTTTTTTTCTTGCCATAGCTGCAGCTTCATCAGAAAAGCTCGACGTTTGTCGATGGACAGCAGTCGAGGACCCCTGCCTGCAGTGATTTGTTGAGAATATTGAAGCGAGAAAATATAATCGTTTCGGTAAGCCAGCTTTGTGACTCTCTCTCAAAAGAGTGTATGGGGTCATTAAGGTCTAAAAAGGATCTAAAGGTCTAAAAAGTACGTTCCAATAGGATAGTATGTAATTACCAACGCCTCTGAAGGTGGATGGAGGTTATGTTTTTGCCTGTCTGTCTGTCTGTTTGTATGTATGTCAAACGTCTACAGGTCACAATTTCAAACCGATCTTCACGAAACTTCACGACATGGTAGAGTTAGTCATAAGCAAGAAGCCTATTGTTTTTTGAGGTCAAAAGGTAAACATAGGTCAAAGGTCAACAACTTTGTCGAATTTATAAAATCCTCAATTTTCATCCGATTGACTAGAAATTTGAACAGGATTTGCATTTCAGGTCATTGAATTCAACCACCAATTGTTTTTGACGTCAACGTAGACCAAAAGGTCAACATAGGCCAAAGGTCAACAATGAAATGGAAGACCAATAAAGAACCTGAAGAAGTAAAGAGCAAAGATGGAGTCATCAGGAAGAACTTGGATAGGATTCAGGTGTCAGCTGCTACTCCAAAACCCTCAAACCCATCCAGGTTCAGCCACGTGAGCCTTACAGAAAAAAATTCTGCAAGAATTAACTTCCCCTTGGAGAGATAGAAAATGAAAGAGAGAAATATAAAGTAAAAGAGATGAAAGAGAAGAAAAAGCAAGAATTATAATGAATAAAAAGAATTGTGAAAAAGATGAGAAAGAAGTATGAAAGGAGAAAAGAACACAAATGTTGGGAAGAACCCGATTCGATCGACTCTAGCAGTTACTCCCCAGGCTCAAACGCAGCAAGATGTTCAAGTTACCAACTTAGGTAATATCTCGAATTCCTCAATTTTCATCCCATTGACTTGAAATTTGAAGAGGATTTAGATTTCAGGTCACTAAAATCAACCAGCCAATTATTTTTGAGATCAACTTGGATCAAAAGTTAAACATAGGCCCAAGGTCAACAACTAAGGTGGTATTTCTAAAATCCTCAATGTTCATCCGATTGACTTGAAATTTGAAGAGGATTTGCATACATTTGGTCGGTGTGTACCCCAGTCCCCGGTGTGTACCCCGGTCAGAATAGGTACACCGTATCCCTGCGTGTCGTAAAAGGCGACTAAAAGGGTTGGCATCAGGAAGGGCATCCGGCCATAAAAACATCGCCTCAAAAGGAAACCATGATGAGTACAACTGATGGGCAGGGTACAGCCCGAAGTACCCCGTGGGGGTCCTCACCCCCTCTCGTTAAAACTCAAGGTGGGGAACCCGATCGAAGCAAGGGAGGAAATTTTTCCATTTATGATGACCAATCGTCTGATGCCCCACGTGGAGATCGGTTTCTGAGGTTTGGTACATGGAATGTAGGGACAATGACAGGGAGATCTGGAGAAGTGGTTGAAACATTGGTCAGAAGAAGAGTGGACATATGTTGTGTGCAGGAGACACGGTGGAAGGGAAGTGGTGTGAGAATGGTGAAGGGAAGGCAGGGACAGAAGTACAAGTTTATGTGGCAAGGGTGCCCGGAAGGCGTGCATGGTGTTGGTGTAATGTTTTCTGAGGAGTTTGTAGACAGTGTAGTGAGTGTGACTAGAGTGAGTGAAAGGTTGATGATGGTGAGAATTGTGATCGGAAATCTCTTGGTGAACGTCATCTTGGGATATGCCCCGCAGGTCGGTCGAAGCGATGAAGAGAAGAACATGTTCTGGTGTGCGATGGAGAAGTTGATGGAAAATGTGAAAGATGAGGAAGTTGTTGTGGTTGGAGGAGACTTGAATGGACATGTGGGAAGGAGTCCAGACGGTTTTGAGGGAGTCCATGGGGGTTATGGATATGGTGTGAGAAATGGAGAAGGTGAAAGGATCTTGGAGTTTGCTGATGGAGCTGATTTGTTGATCTGTAATACTCAATTCCAGAAAGCGAATAATAAGCTTATTACATACACGTCAGGTGGGTCGACGACAACCATTGACTACCTGATGGTGCGTCAGCGAGATAGGGGAAACCTCCGGGACACAAAGGTGATCCCAGGGGAGGAGACTGTTTCGCAGCACCACCTGGTTGTCTGCGATATAAGGGTGAAAGGTGCGCGGAGAATTCGGCGGGTGAAGTACCAACCGAGGATGAAGGTGTGGAGGTTGAAAGAGGCGACAGTGAAGGAAGCATTAAGAGAGAGGCTGAGTATGGTTGAAGATGATGTGGTTGAGCTTGAAAGTGGTTGGATGTCAATGAAAGATAGTCTATTGGGAGCCGTTGGTGAGGTATGTGGATGGACAAAAGGACCACCGAGGCACTCGGAAACATGGTGGTGGGATGATGAAGTTGGAAAGACGATTGAAGAGAAAAGGAAGAAGTTCAAGGAATGGCAAAAGGCAAAGGATACGGTGGAAGAAGAGGCTGCACATGAAAGCTATAAGGAAGCCAAGAAGGCTGCAAAGAAAGAGGTTGCAAAGACGCGGGAGGCCCATAGGAAAATGTTTGGAGAACGCTTGGATTCGGAGGAGGGTAAGAGAGCGGTATTCAGGATTGCAAAGCAGATAGCGAGAGAGAGATTTGATGTGACGGGGGTGAGTTTCTTGAAGGATGAAGTGGGACAAATTGTTGTGGATTCAGATGGAATTAAAGGAAGATGGAAGAGATATATGGAAAGGCTGTTGAATGTAGAAAATGAATGGGATAGAAACATCGAGAGTAACCCAGTTTTAGGACCAGCAGAGAAGATAACTGAGAATGAAGTTGAGGAAGCTATAAGAGCAATGAAGAGTAGAAAAGCAGGAGGGCCGACGGGAGTTGTGGGAGATATGTTGAAGGCAGCGGGAAGTTGGGGTGTGAAGAGAATGACAGAGATCTGTAACCTGATGGTGAGAGAAGGCCGCATTCCAGTGGATTGGGAACCGAGTACCCTCGTCTCTCTGTACAAGGGGAAAGGTGACCCTCTGGACTTGGAGCATGGAATGAAGGTATTGGAAAGGGTGTTGGAGAAGAGGATAAGGAAGAAAGTAAAGATTGACGAAATGCAGTTTGGATTTATGCCAGGAAGAGGACCGACAGATGCAATTTTTATTGTAAGGCAGTTGCAGGAGAAGTACATGGAGAAGGGGAAGAAGTTGTTTTTTTGGTTTGTTGATCTGGAGAAAGCATTTGATAGGGTCCCACGCGAAGTAATGGCATGGGCATTGAGGGAGTTAGGAGTGGAGGAATGGTTGATCAGAGTAGTGATGGCCATGTACGAGAGAGCACGCACAGCTGTAAGGACGAAGGATGGGAACAGTGGTGAGTTTGAGGTGAGGGTAGGAGTGCACTAGGGGTCGGTACTAAGTCCACTTCTATTTGTAGTTGTGATGGAGGTGCTGGCTCGGAGGGTAAAGGAGGGTTTACCGTGGGAGCTGCTGTATGCAGATGATCTGGTGTTGATTGCAGAGAGTATGGATGGACTGAAGGAGAAGATGAACAAGTGGAAGGAATGTATGGAGGCAAAAGGTTTGAAGGTGAATATCGGAAAGACGAAGGTGATGGCAAGTGGTAAAGCATGTGGTGAGGTGGAAAGGACTGGGAAATGGCCGTGTGCTGTGTGCAGGAAGGGTGTCGGAGTGAACTCCATTCAGTGTACAATGTGTGCTGAATGGGTTCATCGAAAATGTAGTGGGGTGAGAGGGTCATTAACCAGTGTGGCAGCTACATTCAAGTGTAAGGTGTGCATCGAGGGAGCAGCAGATGAAGGAATTGTTGAGTTGGATCTTGGAGATGGTGTGAAGCTGGAAGGGGTGAAAACATTTTGCTATCTCGGAGACATGCTGAATGGAGAAGGTGGATCAGACTCTTCGACGGTTGCTGGAGTGAGATGTGCATGGAAGAAGTTTCGGGAACTGAGTG
>NC_140961.1:126199082-126226582 GCF_056783735.1 Eptatretus burgeri
ACCAAATTCGCAAACCACCATTCAGGTCCCTTAGGTGAGATATCTCTGTAAGTACATGTGTAGTTAGGCCCAAACCCGTTGTCTAGAGGGAATAAATGTCATTCATGCGAGCTGCGACTCTTCAGGATAGCCGTTTTTCTTTTACTATCTTTATTTTGGACCAGCCGCCATTATTACCACCACCAACCACGTCTCAACAGCCATCACAACAACAACCACCAACCACAACGCCACTTCACAATAACAACCACCAACCACAACGCCGCTTCACAACAACAACCACCAACCACAACGCCGCTTCACCACAACCGCCACGACCTTTACCGTCACAACTCGCCACCATCGCATCACCGTCATCTCGCGCCACTCGTGGGCACCGATGCTGGACTCGTGCGGGGCGCGCACCGAGCAGCGTGTTCAAAAACATCACGGACTTTCCGCAGAAAAACGGATCAAAAACGACTCACGCCCACTTTTGTTCCGTCCAATCGGTGAGCGAGGGGCGATTTGGCCCCGCCTCCAGGGTTGGAGGGCGGTCGCTATATGCAAATTCATGGATCAAAAAGCATTCACGCCCACTTTTCCTCGGGCCAATGGGGAGCCAGGTGAAGGGTCGGAGGCAAAGGGTCAAGGGTGAAAGAGCGAAGCCACGGGGCTTATAAAAACGACTGCGTTCGTCAGTCGAGTAGGAGTTCAGTTGGAAGTTGAGTAGGAGTTCAGTTGGAAGTTGAGGAGGAGTTCAGTTGGAAGTTGAGTAAGAGTTCAGTTGGAAGTTGAGTGGAGTGTGCGGAATTCAAGAGAGTCGTCGGTGGAGCTGGAAAGAAGTGGTACTAGTCGGAGTGAAGAGGACGGAGCTGTGGAGAGGTGACGGCGGCGAAGGCAGACGAGGGGGTGCTCGCGTCGGTGCCGGGAGCGGCACAGGGAGAGGCCAGCAACGCGACCGAGGTGGAGGAGGAGACGCTCGCCGCGGGACCCGAGACAGGGTTATATCCTCCTTTCCCCGAGCATCAGCAACCCCCTCCTGTTTCCCCCCGCGCTGAGATAGTGCGACCAAGGGGGCCCCCTTCCCACCCCCTACCAGACACTGTCCGCGAGGCCCGCGGAGTTGAGGCACCACCGCCGCTCCGCGTCTCATCATCAGACGGGTAGGCCCGACACGGTCTCGGCCCCAGGCCCGCCTACCCCCCTCATCCTGGAGGGTGGTTCTCTTTTCTTTTGCTTTGGGAATATGTGTTGTCGGCGCCGTCTGTGAAGTAAAATTGTATAAGTGTTGCCGTGTGTCCGGTAGTCGGATAGATCTGCATTGTTGCATTTGCTTTTTGTGTAATATTGCATTGTCTTCTTTTTACATGTGCTTTTGGTGGAATTGAATATGTGTGCTTTCCGTTCATCGCGAAATAAATGTGCTTATTGTTGAACTGTTTTAGCTCTCATACGAGCCTCGACCAAGGTATACAAAAAAATAAAAAAAATAAAAAAAAAACTGTTTTCCCGCTTCGCTTCGTCATTTCTTTCATTGAATCCCCATCTTGCTTCATGTAAAGGGTTGGTCGTGGGCTAAGACGCCCGATAATTAATCGAACCGTCGAGGCCGACGAATAACACCGCTCGGTTATCCCGATAGTACGGAACGGGTCGCTTAAGTGGCCCGTGTCCGAAGTCGACCTGCGGCGAGGTGCGATCGCCCGGTCTACCCTCCGTGTGGGTACTTAGGTAGGTCGAATTTGGCGAGCAACCCTATCCCACGCGGGGGCCGATTGGCACGATCGCGGTGAGACCGAAAGGTCCACCCGTGACTGGTTCCCGGCGTTAGTCCGAGAGGGTCACGACTGGATTGTCCGTCCGGTGGGCGACGTGCCGCGATTCGAGTTACGTGGCCGTCAGCACACCGGCGGGCGCGAATCCGCAACAATATTATACAAATGTCCTGGACACATTCAGGATTTACAATATATGCATGTTCCGAGCATCAACAGTTTACTCAAAACCTCCACAACTGTTTTCTACTATTATAACAAAACTGACTGATATCAATACAGCTTAGTTTGGAAGAGAAGAGACCAAACTTGTCATTTAGCAATCTTTCATTCATATTGATCATATTTTTCAAAACTTGTGTTCACAACAACTCAAAGTAACCTATACATGCTAATATGAAGTGTTGTAGTAGCTAAGCAATCACATTTACCAATCAAATCTAATTAATGACCCACTGTCAGGTATTCCTCGTCATTAACGTCAGGTGTTCTCGACACATCCATAAAGTTAAAAGGCCATTTTTCATCCTGCAAAATAGAGATCTATCAGGATTACCTGTTAGCTTAAAACAAAATGGCAAAAATTTCAGGAGAAAATCGCCATAGAATTGCGTTTCTGCACAAAGAAGAAAAACATAAAGTGAAATAGTTCACTTAACTCGATTTTCAAGGTGTGTTATCCAAAACACAATCAACAAGTACAGAGAACAATCATCTGAAATTGACAAACCCAGGACTGGAATACCCAAAAAGCTGTCTAACAAGGATGCACAATATTTGAAGATAATATCCTTCATGAATAGAAAGAAGACAAGTGTTGAATTGACAACAGAACTGTCAGAAGGCCCAGGTGTCATTGTCAATCCATCAACAGTTCAAAGGTCACTTTCAAAATCAGGACTCAAATGATATGTTACAGTTGGAAAACTTCTATTAAGAAAGGAGAATAAGACTAAAAGGCTAACATATGCATATGAACACAAAATTCAACTTTGGATCAATTAAGCATGGAGGAGGTTCAATTCAAGTTTGGGGGTGCACATACTTAAGCAGTTTTGGAAAATTGCTGAAAATTTATGGTATATTGACTGCAGTAAAGTACAAACAAATTGTAATCTACCATGCTATCCCCAGTGGTACAATACTTATTTATCCAAATTTCATCTTACAGCAAGATAATGATCCAAAACACTCAGCTGGAATAATTAAAACTTATTTACAAAATAAAGAGGCAGCTGAAGTCCTGCAGTGCATTTCATGGCCCTCTCATATCGTCCAGATCTCAATATCCTTGAAGATACTCTACCGGTCAAAAGTTTTAGAACACCCCCATTTTTCAGTTTTTACTGAAATTTAAGCAGTTCAAGTCCAGTGAATAACCTGAAATGGTACAAAGCTAAGCGGTAAACTGCTGGAGGTAAAAAAAAAAAAAGAAAAAAAAGTTTAGGTTCCCAAAAACTGAAAAATAATGTAAATTTCAGAGTTGTTAAAAAGGCCCTTTCAGGGAACAAGTAATGGGTTAGCAACTGCAGCTGTTCTGCAGCAATGGAAGTAAATTAATCCTTGAAATTTGATGCAAACAATTCCTGCAGGTGTCCCAATTTTTGTTGATTTGTTACAAACCCTCTGTAAAAAAGTGTTGGAACAGACTGTGTTGCTACACCCTCTGAAGCATTATTTGGACAATATTGCACTGCAGGAAGTAGTATATTGCTATCATAATGGTGAGAAAAAGACAATTAACAAAGGAAGACAAACAGACCATTATAACCCTTAAAATTGTAGGTCTTTCCTTTAGAGAAATTGCAAAGAAGCCAAGGTGTCAGTGAGTACAGTTTCCTACACCATCAAAAGGAACTTGGAAACTGGAGGAAACTCTGACAGGAAGATGTCTGGTTTAAACTGCTGTTTAATGTCTGGAAGAACATTAAACTGCTGAAATTTCAGTAAAAACTGGAAAAACGGGGGTGTTCTAAAACTTGTGACCGGTAGAGTATATGGGACGATTTGGACAAAGAAAGAGTAAAAAAGAATCCCAACAACTTATATGATCTTTGGAAGGTCTTGGAGAAAGCATGGAACACCATTCCATAAGAGTGTATAACAAAATTATTTGAGTGTCCAGAGAGGAATTACAATGGTTTTTAAGAAGAAAAGGTGGACATCCTCGGTATTAGTTTATATCAAGGTATATTGTGTTTAAATTTGGAAATTTATATTAAATTTTATTTTTCATGAAGGTGTGTTTGTATTGAACACAAAGTTTTCATTTCGGTGCATCAGAGTAAAAAATGCAAAATGTCTCAGACTGCAGTGTCTTATATTGAAAAAAAAAGATGGCATGTGTCTTGGACAATTGCAAGTATCTCATTCATTCAACTTTTTGAATGCCCCAAGTAAATCGGTTATCATTTCAAAATTGTTACAAAGGAACCCCCAACTACCCTACCCAAAAAGGCTACCTCTGGTGTCCGTGGCCAGCACGACCTACCACCGTGGAATCGCCCAAGAAAATGTAAAATTCTGTGTTTCATCTTGAATCGGTCTGGCAGGCAATTTCCATTTAACGATATAATAGAGGTTAACAAGTTAGCCAACAATTTTGCTTAATTTTTCCAAAATGGCAAAACATATTTTCATTGATTAAAAAAAGTCAATGTATTTTTACCGCTCAGTATTATAAGGGGTGTTCGAAAGGTTTTATAAACTGATTATTTGTTGGCACCCGAGAGCCATGTGTTTGTTTAATTTTTGTTCATTTGAAACTTGCAATTACGCTTGTTATATGCCATTAGTTTCATTAACATGATATTGTTATCTCAGCTTGTAATCCAGAGGTTTGCTCCATCATATAATCATGGACTAAAACTGAAGATTGAAATATGATCAAACTTTTATGCAGAGTTGCCAGGTCCCAAAGAAATCCAAAATCACGTCGTGGCCATACATGGCAAAGGCGTACTCTCATATTCTGCAGTAGTTAAATGGGCTGACATGGACTGAAGTCAATTTTGAAGATGAATCATGGTCAGGCCAACCACAAATGTGACCGACCAAAAAACTGTTGTCGAAGTCTAGGCATTATTCATGCAGGATTGTGGTGTTTCAGTAACCAAAACATCCAAATAACTTATATTAGAATTCCTCAAGGCCATCATTCACAAACACCCGACTACGTGAAAGGTCTCTTCATGTGGTGAGCTTCTCAAACTGTTCATTGCTGATCCAGCCAAGTTTATCATTCGTCTGGTAACTCTTGGTAAAACGAAGCTTCACCACTGGGAATCCAAAAACAATTTGGGAGCCATGCAATGGAAGCAACAAGGGATCACCAACACCCAATAAATTTCACAACGAACCCTCAGCCAGCAAGATTTTCTTGATTTCCTGGGATGCCAAGGGAACACAACTGCCTGTCTCCATGCTTCACGAAACAAGTCACAAAGGAAAATTTCAGCCTCAGGCAAAATTTGCTGCTGCAGGTCAAGGATAAACGACAAAGGATTTTCATCAAATGTGTGCTCCTCTTTTATAACAAACATGTTCAGACCACCATTTGTTATTGTGGCTACGAGCAGCTGCATCGCCCTCATGCAGCTTGTACTTTGCCCCCAGTGACACTGTTTCGTCATTTGAAGTCGCACATGTGTGGCCACCAATTCAACAAGATTTAGGAAATGACTGAAGGAACTGAGATGTGGCTGAAGGATAAATCTGAAAACCTCAATTTTCCTGACAAAGATTGTTTGAGAGACAAATGACGCAAGTGCATTGAAGTCAAGGGACACTTTATTGAAAAATAAAAATAAATGATGTATTTTGGACTGTTGTAAATAGCTCATTCCTCAAACAGTTTGGACACCCCTCATATCAGGCTGAGGTATGTTCATTAAAATTGGATTGTTCATCAAAAGTGCGATTCATTACAATGGAAAGCATATAGCAAGCATTCCTTTGAATGGGATTCTATTTTTATTTACTTTGATTTTGGCAACTAAATGCTTTCTTGGTCCTCAAAGGATGATGGGAAGTAGAAAGGCTCAGGTGGAAAAGGTGGGGGTGAGAGAGGAGCAGAGGGAAGAGAGAGAAAAAGAGATGAAGTTTTACCTACAATGCAATGAGACAAGTGAAAAAAAACTCATGGCTGTTTGAATTTCAAAGGGCTAAGAAGAGGATGAGAAGAACCACCATAATAACAAGTAGCACGCCAATGGCACACCACTGTCGTCGGTCTGAGAGGAGGGAAGAGAGATATTGGGGGAGGGAGGTCACTTCATTCTTGGCAAAGTACATTTCAATGCAATATCAATTTAATTTGTGGATCAAAAATTTAAGAACTAATTACAAGGTAAAATGCATTACAATGTGATTAATGCAGAGCAGGAAGAGGTAATTGGGTATAAAATGCCTCGATCATACCCTCATTCCAACAACAGCATCATAAACCCCACTCTCCCCTCCCCAAACTCCAGCTTGTGCTAACTACACAGCTAACCCATGGAGAGAATTTGGCCAAGGTACTAAAGCATAATTATCTTTTATTTTAAAAAAAAAAAAACACTATGGGATATTTAACTTCAAGAAACCAAATACAGATTGGACAGCCAGCTTTACATTCCCTTGAAGGAGACAAAAGGTGGCATGTTGTGAGATGCTAGATCCCCCATGGAAATGTACTTGAATGACAATTTCAGTGACATTCAACTCCAATGAGATTATAGTCCAAACGAGATTGCCCAATGAGAAACATGTCCTCAAATTGCTAGGTAAAGGAAAGTAAGCATTTGTAAAAGGTAGATTGTGCACAAATTCCATATTTATAAATCATGAGGATAAGACCAGAGTCAAGCACAAGGTAGAATTGAAAAAGAATAATAAATTATTAGTATGTTCAAAAAAGTATGTAACCAATGAGTGGGGTGACTAATGTACCATTAGTCATGTGAGAAAGTTTGGCCATCTTGCGTAACGTTGTATCCAGACGAGACTGTGTGCTCTCCATTTCATGAGAAAACTCATCCAGCATTCTGTGCACACGAGACAAAGTACAAAACAAAGTTAGGTGCCTCCGTGTCTCAAATTCCAAAGAGAAACAAGAACGGCACTTGGTAGAGCGCATACCTCCACCGGGCTTAACAGTTTACGTTTTGTTTCCCACTGATAGGCCGGATCTGCATCAGGACCTCAACCAAAATCTAATCCGCTTGTTCTTGCCACCGACCCAACTCATCCACCAATTTTGTCATAACTTGTCCACAACTTTTTGAGATATCGTGCGAAATATCATTTTGGTCCCGTCTCTCAATTGTGAAGAATCACTTGTAAAAGTTGCGTATCCGGATCACGTCCTTGTCACACAACCAACCTGTCCATCAAGTTTCGGCCGAATTAAAGCAAAACGTTTTGAAACATCATGCTATATATAGTTTTGACCCGATCTCTTAGTGGTGAAGAATCACTGAAGATATTTTAAAAGTTTAATATCTGGATCTGGATCCAGATCTTCACCAAAATCAAATCATTTTGTCCCCGTCACACACCCAACCTATCCACCAAATTTCGTCCGAATACGTCCATAAACTTTTTGAGATATCCTGCTCTCAGACAGACAGACAGACAGACAGACAGACAAACAGATAAACCGGTTGTGAAAACATAACACCTGTCCACCTTTGGTAGCATTGGTAAAAAATAGATCACTTTTCACTATAACAGGGTTCTAAATAACTATACTGTACAAGGTATTCGACCAGGATTTGAGCCAAAGGTTGGAAAACTGCCCCATTCACTTCCTCCATTACTCACTCACACTGCTTGTTCATCTAGTTCTTCCCCGATCTGTGTGGACATGTGCTTGAGAACGCCAATAGAACCAGACACCATCTCCAAAGTGTTGTCTTGTTGATCGATGATAAGCTGGAAGTGGAAACCACAGAGAGCCAATAATAAAATAAAAATGAAGATAAACAAATGAAAAGTAGAACAACGCAGATTTCTCTTTTAAAGCTTTGTGCATGAAGATATCTAGCTTAAAGATGCTACTTAATAATGGCATCTCAAAGGTAGCAATCCATAAAAAGTAACAACTCAGATGGTTTTTTTTGTTTTTTTTTGTAAACCATGTTGAGGCTTGTGTTAGAGCGAAAACACAGAAACATATAACAAGGCAAGAGACAAGAGAGGCAGGAGAGGGAAGCACAAAATAGTGAGGAACAGAGACAATAGATCTGCTAAAGGGAGAGGGATGGGGCAGGATAGATGGGGTAAACAAGATAAATAAGGATGCTTTTCAGTCTTAATTTATTTATTACCCGTGGAGTCTTCCACCCCGTGGGGTCTAAGCGCCGCTCGCGTTCTCTCTTTTCTTGTGTACAGTTCATTCGAATGTCTATTTCTCTATTATTCGTGAACAGAATTCGATAACAATTGACAGACATATACGAGACTCATATGCGCAGGGCCGACAAACGGCCCTCTCAGCCCATTTTTTAAAAATGCCCCCTCGGCCCAAAAGAATTCTCGGTTGTTCGTAAACGGAACCGAACCAAACTTGATAGGTATATTCTAGAGACCATTCCCCCAGGCAATAACTGAGCCCAAAGTGCGATTCCGGCCCTTTGGGCTGAAAAATGGCCCTTTCGGTCCATTTTCTTAAAATTGCTATTTCTCAGTTATTTGTGAAAGAAACCGGACCAAATTTGACAGGAAAATCCTTGAGGTCACTCTGCAGGCATTAACTGAGCCCAAAGTGAAATTATGGTCCTTTGGGTCAACAAACGGCCCTCTCGGCCCATTTTTTGAAAAATTGCTATTTCTCGGTTGTTCGTAAACAGAACCGAACATAACTTGACAGGTATATTCTTGAGACCATTCTCCAGGCATTACCTGCGCCCAAAGTGCGGTTCCAGACCTTTGGGGCGAGAAACGGCCATTTTGGCCCATTTACTTAAAATCGTTATAAAAAAAAATGAATTAAATGTGCTGGGCGATGCCCAATGCAAAATGAAGTCGCAAATGATGATATGAAACTAGCCTCACTCATGTGAGGTGTTCTGGTTTCTTTTTCTGATGCGATGAAAATCTTACCAAATTTCAAAATGATCTGTCGTCCGTGCTATCGCTCACCTGGGAGTTGTACGAATGAACTCCCACGGGGTATGTTCGCAATTCGAACCTGTTACTTTAAATGTTGTATCTAGAATCGTGAAAGACTGGAATGATGGGAAGAAGTGGGAGCAGGGTGAGAAGAAAGTGGGGGTGGGGGTGGTCAGAAAAGAGTGGTTGAGATCAAGGGCATTTGAAACAAAGGAGGGACCTGAGCACACTGCTTCGTCTCGTGCTGTATCACTTGAGATATAGTTATTTGTGATGAGGACAGAGAGAACAGGAACACCAAACCGGAGACTTTATTTTTCCAACAGTGAACGACAGCTCACACAGAAGCTTATACAGTACGTACATTAGAATCAGGACAAGAACATTAGAAAACAATGAACAAATAAGCATGCAATAACAAATTAAAATCTGGGATGAGAATATCATGCGCTGAATGCTCTCATATGAGAAAGCCAAACTGATCAACCAAGACTTAATCCATCCATCCATTGGGACCATACTATGTGCAGAGTGTTGGTGCTGCCTAAGCAGTCTCCTTGGCTATTGGGCACAATCCTGGACAGGTCACCACTCCAACATAGGATACTAGCAAGCTGGCTCTCATTTTGCCAACCTCAGAAGGATGACTGGCAGAATCAACCCCACCTGGTATTAATTCAACAGCGAAATGGGATTTGAACTCAGGATCCAAGGATCCCAAGCCCACCACCTTAACCATTAAGCCGACACCAGGCATAAGACTTAATAACTAACTATAAGATTGGTGAAGAGAGCAGGTCAGAATGTTTGTATCTCAAGTGAGAATTATGTGAAACCTTAGGGCACTGACACACCTTGACGTTTTAGCCAGCGTATGGCAATGTATAAAAATGTATGTAAAACGCTGGCGTACGCTGAACTATTGATGGTTTTTTCAGTTTTGGGCGTATTCATAACGAGTTGGACGTATGCATAATGTATTAGTAACGTACACAGAATGTTTCAATCACATATAGATAACTTATACCAACGAATGCTTAGCGTGTTGTTGGCGTTCACAACCTATGCCCAATGATAGTCTAACTTATGCATAGCGCAGCAGAGTGTCGCCGACGATCACGTGGCGTAGCCTATTAAAAGGCTGCCGCTCAAAGATTTAAATCATAACCGCACTAGAAATCGAAGTATCAACATCACCGTCATGCCGAAGAAGAAAAAAAAAAACCATGGAGTCTGAAACACTGACAGGTTCCTCCTGTGAACCCCATTTTATATACCAATTCCCCTAAATGCTGCCAATACGCCATTATACGGTAGCTGTAAGTTAGAAACACGTTCAGTAAGTACTGTGGTCATCCGGAAGACGTCAAATACGTCTACATACGTCAATATGCGTTGGAGATACGTTACACATAGGTTCAAAGCACGTTACTCATAGGTTAGAAATAAGTTTCGGGTACGCTAAACATTACCTCGACGTGTTTCGACTTATGAGTAACTTAAAAGTAACGTGTGTCGACGTGTGTCAACGATCGCATAACGTGCCTACAACTTAGGGCCAGCGTATTCGGAACGCGAGTCATACACTGGCATACGTCGAAAAGTTTTGAGCATGCTTAAAATTTGTCGACGAGCTCGGCGTACTACGACATATGCCAGCGTGCTTCAGCGTGCTCTTAACGTATACAAAACTTACCCATAACGTATTCGACGTGAGCCAGCGTACTCGCAAATTTTTTAATACGTCGGCATACGCTGGCTAAAACGTCAAGGTGACAGCGCCTTTAGGTTGTCTTGTGCATCCTCTTATTGAGTCATGTGGAAATTTATGAGATAACTAGTAGTAGAGTTTATTCTTCTCGTGAAAACGATACATTGTTGGGTAGCAATTGCATTCAAACATGCTTTTGCACACTATAGTCTGAAGGAAACGCAAGAAAGGCCCGAGTGGATTGGATGAATCGGTGCAATGAAGAGAAGTTGAAGTTCTGCAAGCAGGTTTTCATGAAAGGAATCTCATGAAGTGTTGCTTTCAAGTGTTGCAAATGCACTTTACCAGCCTTTGCAAGTGAAAACATAGCAAAGACGAGAGCAGACCACACAGCTTGATACGAGTTTAAAACCATTTTAGCACAAAGGCAGCTCCACAAAGAGAGAGTAAAATTTATTCATTCATTACAATGTGATTGCAAGAGTCCAAAACTTTTGAAGATAAGAAGCAGGAGGGGTTGGAGGGAGAGTTATATATGACCAGGTTCAACAAACGAAAGCAATCCATTTACAAAAGCATTCTTTTTCTCCAAAGGAAGTTGATTTCAAGCAAGCTTTTGAGGATTTGAATTTGCATCCATGCCTGTAGAAGAAACAGTGAAGCTGAAATACAGTACTGTACTGTACAGTACAGAATGTACTACACATGCAATTTAATACATTATGCAAAGCTTGGCAAAAAAACAAAAATAAATCCATCGTAATGAAAGGTCAGTATTACAACTGCAACAATGAGGCAGATGGCATATTAAATCAGCATAAAAAAATACCTCCAGCCTTCAGTTCAGCGTAGTTAAACAGAAGTGACTACACCTTTGACATAAATAACAGGATTTGGGTGGATGGAGAAAAGACAGAGTGATCATAGAGACTGCAAAATAAAAGGGAAGACATTACAAAAACACTAATAGATCGAAGGTCACTCGGTAGAGCGCGTACCTCCACCACGCAATGCCTGATCCAGTAAAACATATCGGGCCCAATAATTTTGTGAAATATCATGCTGCATATCGTTTTTAGCCCCATCTCTCAATGGCGAAGAATCACTTTAAAATTTTTAAAATTCTCGTATCCAGAATCAGATAGTCACCAAAATCGAATCAATTTGTCCTTGTCATACACCAAACCTGTCCACCTAGTTTAATCTAAATCCATCCACAACTTTTTGAGATATCATGCTGTATACAGATATCCCAAGTCAATCAGATGAAAATTGACAATTTTAGAAATTCGGCCCATGCTGACATTTTGGCTGATGTTGACCTCAAAAATAATTTATGGTTGAATGTAGTGACCTGAAATATAAATCCTCTTCAAATTTCAAGTCGATTGGATGAAAATTGAGGATTTTATAAATCTCACCAAAGTTGACCTTTGGCATATGTTGACCTTTTGGCCAATATTGACCATAAAAGCAATTGGCGGTTGAATTCAATGATCAAATATGCAACTCCTCTTCAAATTTCAAGTCAATCAGATGAAAAGTGAGTATTTTAGAAATTAGACAAATTGGTTGACTTTTGCCCATGTTGACCTTTTGACCTCAAAAACAATAAGCTTCTTACTTATGATGAACTCTAGCATGTGATGAAGTTTCGTGAACATCGGTTTAAAATTGTGACCTCAAAATGATAAACATAAAAACAAACAAACAGCCAAACAGAATAACACATGCAACCAACCAATATAATTTTAAAAAACCTTCGCTTTTCGCAAGTAACAAACAAAGGGTGAAAACATAAACCTCCTTCCACATTCGGTGGCGGGGGTAATTAGAGAGTTCATAGATCACGACACCACGTGCAGCGTTACTTCAATTTTAATAAAATAATGATTTTAACGATCGTTAAAAAACTGGAGGTTCTTGGAAATATTATGACAGATGATTTGTGTGCTTCAGTCTTGAAGTATAAAATTAAATTTAAATAAAATAAAGATTGCAAAAGTAGAAAAAACAAATTCTGTCCAAGTACTGAGGTGTGTTCAGTTGCCAAGCAACTAGCTAGCTCTTGCCAAGCCAGCCGTTCCTTATCAATGGTTTCAAATGGAGTGCTTTTTTACAACTAAAATTGCTGCCAATCGGCATTCTTGGATATGATGTCGAAAAAAAATGATACGCATATGTTAGCCATCATTACTTATCTGTGAGCCAAGTTTGAACAACATTGGTAAATGCAAGTCTGAGAAATGGTTGAGGACGTGTTCAACATCGGGTTAAAAAAAAACTAAAATGCCTGCCAGTCGGCCATCTTGGATCTGATGTCAAAAAAAAAAAAATAATGACATGCCTCTGTAAGCCATCATTCTTTACCAGTGTGCCAAGTTTGAACAACATCCGTAAATGCATGAACGAGAAATGGAGGACGACGTGCTCGACACCGGTTTTTTTACAACTCAAATGGCCGCCAGTCTCCCAGTCGGCCATCTTTGATCAGATCACAAAATAAAGTGAGCTGCTCGTGAATGCCATCATGGACTGTGCTTCTGCCAAGATTGAATAAAATCGGACCATGCATGTCTGAGAAATTGTTGGGGACACATTTAAGCCACAAAATTGCCAGTCGGCCATCTTGGATCTGATCCCCCCCCCCAAAAAAATGTATGTGAAAGCCATTACTCTTTATTTGTGTGCCAAGTTTGAACAAGATCGGTAAATGCATGTCCGAGAAATGGTTGAGGACATTTTCAACACCAGATTTTTTTTGGAACTAAAATGATCGCCAGTCGGCCATCTTTGATCACGTCGCGAAACAAAATGACGTGCATATGTGTACCATCATGTTTTGTCTTTCTGCCAAGTACGAATAAAATTGGTCCTCACATGTCCGAGATATGGTTAAGGATGCACGCACGCATGCACACATGTACAGACACAAAAATTGAGACCAAATCCATAAGCCCCTGTTTCGGACAAAGTCCAACGGGGGCTAATGAAGGTTTCAATTGGTTTAAAGGCGAATAAATAAATAAAAATTATGGGTTCTACTACCGGCATTTCTACCACCATTTTCTCCATTGGCTATTAAATCACTCTATCTTTCATATATTAGTTTTTCGTGTCTTTTGTATGCGTCCATTACGATGCCTTTAAAAGCAATAAATTTTCTGTTTGGAATGATTTTTCAATTTTGTTTGACTGCCAAGCAGGCAGGCTTCTTGGATCTGATGGTGTCACCCATCAACTGGGTGCTCCAAAAGGAAATCCTCTCTGCGTATTATTATTTCAGAGTAAAAACATTATCTCACTCCTCTCTGCTTATGTGCGGTCGAGATGACTTCTAAGCCAATGCACGTGAAAAATAACAGACTTTTCTTATTCATGTTCCGATTAGTGGTTAAAATATAACATTCAATTGAAATACGTTGTTTCTCGATCACAAACTGATGATCATAAACTAATAAGATAGACCGACCGACAGACACCAATTGCTTAACCCCGTTTTTCGCTTCACGTGCGCAGGGTAAAAATGCTGCAGTTTCTTTTTTGTTTTTCCTTATAATACTGTTTGTTTTTTCACAAAGCCTATCCACTGCCATTTCATCACCTCCTGTTGTGTCTGCTGGTCCTCAATGAACCTGGAATGTTCTGGGTTTTCCATCTTCTCAGATATCCTTATCGTTCCATCTGTTAATGCCTGCACACACCGAAAGAGATATTAAACAATGTGTGCATCTTTTGGATTTCCTTTTGGAGCAGGTTGCGTCTCAGTCATGTTTTTGCCATGTAAAGACAACAAATGAAGTGCTGAAGTAAAACTAAGCACACATTGTGTCCAAGTTATTTGGTGATAAATAACACTAAAAGGAAATTAGGGGATAAAATGACGATGAGTGGTACAAACCTGTCTTGTGTTCCTTTCAATGACAGCTGTGACTTCAGGGCTGGAGAGTTCATCTTTCATTGCCTTCCAAAAGAAAATGATAAAACAAGGTAATTCACATTAATCAACATAGTAAATCCGTTTACACAACACCTCACTGGCCAATGGCACTGTGTCGGCTGGTCATGAAGCTTTGTGTAAAACTATTCTGAAAGGCAATGAACAGCTTGTTCAATGACAAGATTTACCTGCTCAGATATCCAGGGATAGGGGGGGGGTTAACAAACTGTGTGCAGGGTTTTAGCAATAATGCAGTCATGGTGGATGCTCCTAAGTCTGTGTAGGGGCATACCAGACAGCAAGTTTCAGAGTAATAAACTGTGACAATTTGCTGCTGAATAGCAGGCGCTGGAGAGGAAACAGAGAGTGAGAATGAAAGAAAGACGAGAATGATTAGAGGCTGTAAGCGAAGACAAAAGACAAGATGTTGAAAGGGTAAGATTAGAGGCTGAAAGACTATGCTGAAAGGGAGAGGGAGGCAAGAAGGCTCGAAGCTGAACAGGAGTTGAAGCATCATAAGGTAGGGAATGCTCTACAAAGTTGCCAAGAGAATGTGAATAACTTTGCGCAGACAAGTCCTACAAAGCTCAGTTTTTCTTCACGATAAGGATGAGCTAGAGAGCTACCTAGAGGATTGATCATTTTGCTATTAACAGCTGATGGGACAGGGGAGGATGAGCCACCTCACTCAGTGCTTTGTTCACAAGCAAATGCATTCAATGTGTATTCTTGGCTGTCTGATATGGCAAAGGTCAAGTATGACCAATATGGAACTTTCAAAATGACGTGTGAATGCTAAATGAGGCCTTTTACGCATGCACTGTGTGTCATTCGGTTCAGCTCACCAGGCGCTTTTAACCTGTTGATGCTGGCGCAAAATCTGTGATTAAAATTGTCTTTGTTACATAATTTTCAGCATTTAGATGAAAGAATGGCAATTTCAAGATGGTTAACCATAATTGTTCTGTTCCTGAATGAAAATGGGACTCGTGGAAATATTGGAATATGAGAAATATCCTTGATTGAGAGGAATCGGGTTCGTACCATTTACTGTTAGTGCATTTGAGTGCCAGCCATGGATATTAACACACATACACGCACATAAGGACCCTTCAGCTTTTACCAATGGATGCAAAAATCGAGTAAAATTTCTCTGTGGCCCAAGAACCACACACAAAAAACGGATATTTATAACGATATTCACGGCCCATAGGGCTCCCAATACCCCCCCCCCCCCGACCCACGTCTTTCTCTGCTGCCTGACCCACATCACCTAAGTCTTCTCCATACTCATCTTCAGTGCATGCTTCCCAAATGCCTCCTTCCACTCCCCCCAGTACCTCCTGTATCACCCACCCACTCTCCAACACAATAGCCAGATCGTCTGCATACAACATCCTCCCCATACTACCCTTCATGTTTACCTTCCTGCTTTCCAGTTCCATCACCATGATAAACCTGAGTGGCCTGATTTCCAGTCATCAATTTGGATTCAGATCAGGTCACTCTACCCTGGACTTGCTGCTCCTGCTTTCCCAACAATAGATGGATGCCTTCAATGCCAGACATGAGATCAGAGCCATCTCCAAAGACATATCACGTGCTTTTGATCTGATCTGGCACCCCGCCCTGCTCACCAAACTCTCTTTATATGGTATCCAAGGCAATCTCCACTCTTGGCTCGCAGACTTCTTCTGTTGTTGTCAATGTGTGGCCCTTAATGGAATTCTCTCATCCCCTCTTCCTGTCCAAACTGGAGTTCCTTAAAGTAGTGTTCTGGGCCCAATGCTTTTTCTCATCGTCATCAATACTCTCTGTGCAGTAAACATGTGTTGCAATAATTGAATCAATAAAATCGCACATCAGTGAAATATACTTGACTTGATTCATGGATTTGCCATTCTCAGTTTATCAAAAATGGTGGAAAATAGCAAAATCAATAATCAGAAACAATTTTCAGCATAAAATGGCTGCCAACTTAAATTCTTTGTAATTTATTTTTAGTAAATAATGTCAGAATTGTATTCCTTATGTCTGAAAACATATAAAAGACATTTCATTCATGTTTTTAACATATCTACTTGCGAAGATATAAGAAGGAGATTTGCACAATTTGCTGGTGGCCATCTTGGATTTTCAAAGATATTAAAAAAAAACTTCTCAATAGTGCCAGTCTTATCATTCTAGAACACGCTCTCTTATATCGTTCTAGAAATATACACCAAAAAGCCCCAAAAAGTTTGTATATATACCCACTTGCAAGATTCCACCTTGACGACCTGACTATCAGGAGGTATAGTCATTTGGGTGTCTGACCAGATACTACCAGGATTACATCCCCAACTATGTGGCATCACTGTGCAATTCACAAACTTGACCAAGAAGGGTCAAGCCAGGATGGTGGTACAGAGGGATGTTCAGAAGAAGGCCGACATAATCCTCAAGCAACTCATCAACAAACCCATTTTAAGACGATGAGACAAAAAGTAAGCTGTACCTCTGACTTTGGTATTGGAGTTTTCTCTTGCAGTGACACGAGGCTAAGCTTTCTCTGTGGGTTATGCAAGCAAGAAGCTGATGACTTGAGAAAACTACTCAACCATGAAGGAAGGACTTGCTATTGTGTGGGGCATAATGAGATGTATGCTGTATCTCAATGGGACTGAATTTGCTTTGCAAACCAATCAAGAGCCATTGGTATGCATGGATAAGGCAATGCTTCACAATTATGGATTAATGAGATTGGCCATGTTTCTGCAAAACTATTGCTTTACAATGGAATGGATTACGGGACGGAGAATATTGTGGCAGTTTACTTGAGCAGGGTTGTTCAACCTTGATTGCCAATTCGAAAACATTGATTGAATTGCTAATGATTATCCCTGATGTTTGCTGATAATTTTGGTAAATAATTTTTAAAGGCTGGAAATGTTGTTTTTTACCAATGACTGCTGGGCAGTATATTAGTCCAGTATGATGTTGGTGCATGTATACTATGATTCAATATGGAACACATTGTTTATTATGTATGACTAATATTTTTTGAGGTGAGATGTTTGTTCTTTGAGTTAACTAGAAAACAAAGGTGACAAGTTATTTTATTGTAGTTTGATTCTAAGCATGGAAAGATCATGAGAGTTTTGGAAATTTTTGATCATTTCCAGATATTGAATCATATCGTGTTTGATGAGCAGTATATTGTAGCGTCTGGTAATAAAAACATCTAGTAATTACAAGTAGTTGTAAAGGGAAGGATTTTCACGAATGTTCTTACTCTTCGTGCAGGATAGAAATATTTGATGATTCCATCCTCTGCCATGACATCTCTCATCCTTCATAGAGCAGGTTGCAACCTCTTCTCTCTCTTTCGACCTTGACAAAATCACAAGCTGATTAAACATTTGGAAAGTGTCTTTAAATCCTGGCAAATATCACACTCTCACAATCTCTCTCAAAAAGGACTATTCGTAACCTCCACTCCTGCCCCCATCTACTTTCTCAACAATCCCCATGACGAAGTTCAGTCTTTCAAACTCCTGGGTCTCACTGTCAGCCATGGTCTTTCATGGGCAAACGACATTTCAAAGTTGGCTTCCAAAGCCTAGAGAGGTGAGAGGTTATCCATCAAGCTGCGGATGAATGCCTTGTAGGTGGAGAGAAATTCAGGTGTGCCAAGGAAGGACTTTGTTAGACAGAGGATGCCCTGACTGGGCCTTGTTTGCGTCCTGCTTTTGTCTGTTCCTTCCTGACCATTCAGTGTGCTAGCTCTTGCACGAGCCTCGACGATGTTTTAAAAAAAAAAAAAAGCACTTTTTAAAGTTTGTTCTTTTTTTCATTACATATACAACTGCAGTTTCTATATTGACTAATTGGTGAGCTCCATTTCTCCAATGGGAATGCTTATTTTTGTTAACAGTTTGGTGAGAGTTGAATAATTGCTGCATGTCCATTGTTCCTTTCACCAAGAATATGGCAAGTGTGGCAAATTATGAATATGGAAAATTCATCCTGCAATTATGATTTCTCTTCATTAAGACATTCCGCATAATACTCATAATGCATTTCGCAAAGGTTGTGCAGACAACTATTAGATTATCAAGTATGGATCAATGTTCAAGTTACAATATTTTCACTTCATTCATCATCTGCAATCAGCCTTGGTTGGAATAATATAAAGTTTCCTCCACAATCATTTTTTGGTAATAAAGACATGGCATGGGACATCGTCAATCATTGCAGTCATGTCATATGCTTGATTGTCAATATATGAAAGGGTAGCAGGGCAGCTGTTTTCCAGCTACCTCAGCGAGTGACGTCCCTGCCTTGTGCGAGTCCTGGGCTCAGCTGGCTCCAGCTGACAGTACCTAGTATGGGCCCCTTGTCCAAGGTAACGGATCCCCACTACCTTGTGGGGGAAGCCTCTTTAGGCTAAGGCTATAAGAAGGGCACTCAGATATGAAACCACACCTGTAGGTCAGCCTGGGCAGTGCTACATCATGGATAAATATGCCCATGAAAGTCTGTGGTGGCACCAATTTAAGCACCATTGTGCAGCATCTGCAGACAGCTGTGTTCATTATGGATATCAATGGCAGCCATCATCATACCGACGACATGGCCAGTCTGCTGCGCCTATGCGTATCAGGCTTCACATTTCATTCACTGCACCTCCAGCCAATTATGCTCATAGGAATAGAGAGTAGGAGAGGGATGGCACACACCTCGACACACATTCAGTGAGACTCAGCTACTTTGTGTATCCCATCTCGAGGAACGAGACTCCGGCTATAAGTTATACTGGAGCGGCAAGCCAGAAAGTGAGAGTCACCAAGCAGATGTTGGTTTTGCGATTAAAACCAAACATGTAAACCTTCTCCATGCTGTCCCAACTGGTATTAGTGAACATCTCATGACTGTGTGACTCAAACTTGACAATGAAGGTTACGCTACCCCCTATCATCAACACATATGCCCCTACAATGACAAACACAGATGAGGTCAAAGAGCAATTCTACAATGATCTTTCAGCAGTTGTATAATCAACATCTCATTGTGACAAGCTTATTTTGTTGGGGGACTTCAATGCCCGAGTGGGAGGTGATGATGTTGCGTTGAAAAAGGTGATCAGACACCACGGTATCAGCAAAGAGAAGTCCAATGGCACCTTGCTGCTGACGTTATGTTCAACTTATGAACTCATCATCACAAACTCCTTGTTCCAACAAGCTGATAAATACAAAGCTTCGTGGATGCATCCCCGCTCTAAACATTGGCACCTCATTGACTTTGTCATCATCAAGCAACATGACTGGCATAATGTTGAACACATACGCATCATGAGAGGCTCTGACTATTGGTCAGACTACAGGCTTGTAAGGAGTAAAATGTCACTCAAGATCAAGCCTCCTGTGAAAAGGCAACTTATTAAGCCTGCTACAAAGCTAAACACTCAACAGCTTCAATGCAGAGATGTGCAATCACATCTTCACCACCATCTTGATGCCACCTTGGAACCATTGGATTTACCTAATACCAACGCTGAAGTGGGATGGGCCATTTTACAAGACATCACCTTCAGGGCAGCTGCTGATGTTCTCGGTTTCGTTAAACGTAGTTACAAAGACTGGTTTGACGAGAACGTCTCCCAGATCAAACATTTACTTAACTCCATGCATGCAGCGCATCTTCACTGGATTGATGACAGAGGCTCAGCAAGTAAACACTCCTCTTACCTGCAACTTAGGAGACTCGCACACTAGTCAAGACTACGTTCCATGAAAGACGGCTGGTGGGCAGCAAGAGCAGAAGAATCCAGGAGGCAGCTGATACAAAGAATCTCAAGCACTTCTATGCTGGTCTAAAAGCAGTCTATGGACCGTCTTCTCACAGTATCGCCGAACTCCATAGCTCAGATGACCAGCACCTAATCACAGATAAAAAAAACAATCCTGGAGCGCTATGCTGAACACTTTAATGGTGTCCAGAATTGCCCCTCCTCCAACTCGGATGTGGCCATTGACTCTCCGCCCCCCCCCCCAGCGGCCTATTATAGAAGACCTTGCCCACCCTTCGACTAAAACAGAGGTCACCAGAGCTATCAAAGAGATGTCATCTGGAAAGGCCCCTGGCGACGATGGTATCCCTTCTGAGGTTTTCAAGTTTGGTGGTGCCAACCTCCTCACCCGATTGACCCAACTATAGATTACCATATGGACTGAAGAGTCAGTGCCCAGGTCTTCAAAGATGCCACGATTGCTCCCCTGCACAAGTGCATAGGTGATAGGTCGTGTGTCGACAACTACAGTGGTGTGGCCTTACCATCTGTTGCTGGGAAAATACTTGCCTGCATCATTCTCAATCACATGTCATCAACAATTGCCAACAACATCACCCCAGAAATCCAATGTGGCTTTCGCTCGACGTGGCACGACCAATCTGATGTTCTCCACTCGTCAACTCCAAAAAAAGAGGAGAGAGAGCAACATTGCGACTTCTACATGGTCTTTATTGACCTTAAAAAAACATTTGATATGGTTAGTAGCGAAGGCCTGTGGAAACTATTGTACAAAGTCAGCTGTCCCACTAAGTTGGTTAATATCATCAGATCCTTCCATGATGGCATGGTTGCTCATGTGAGGGACAGTGGATGCACTTCTGAGCAATTTCCTGTTACCAACGGCACAAAGCAAGGCTGTGTCCAAGCTCCCATATTATTTAGCATTGTGTTTTCCTTTATGCTTCATGATGCTTTCGAAGATATCACCCATGGAGTGATGATCCAGTTTCACACTGATGGCAGTGTCTGAAATTTGCAGCGTCTGATGACCAAGTCGAGAATCACGGAAATGTTGCTCCATGATGTACTTTTCGCTGATGACTGCGCACTTTTCAGTCATAATCTTGAAGACATGCAATATATTGTCAAATGCTTTGCGCAATCTCCTCATCGCTATGGCCTTACAATTAGTCTCAAAAAGACCAAGGCTATGCTTCAGCTGAGAACAGAAGGTGCGTATAATGTCCCACACATTACCATCGATGACACACCACTCAAAGTTGTAGATAAGTTCTGTTACTTCTGAGGTGTTCTCTTCCAAAATGCAATGATTGACGACGAAGTAACATCAAGACTCGGTAAAGCATGTGTGTTCTTTGGAAAATTGACGCATCGCCTTTGGCATGAACGTGGCGTTCGCATGGACAGCAAGATTAGTGTCTCTTGCATCGTTGTCCTATCAACACTTCTGTACGCATGAGAATCTTGGACACACCATCGTCGTCATAATCAAACGCCTTGATCAATTCCATATGCGATGCCTTCGTAAGATTCTTGGCATCACCTGGCGAGACAGAATACCTAACACCTCAATCCTAGACCTTTGTCGTATCCAAGGAATTGAGTATTTCCTGATGCAAGCCCAGCTTCGCGAGTCAGGACACCTCACATCCATGAAGACCATAGAATCCCGAAAGCACTTTTCAACGGCCAACTTAAATTTGGTAAACGTTCACGTGGTGGACAAAGGAAGCATTATAAGGATGCGCTTTAATCTACACTCAAGTCTTGTACCATTCCAGTCGCCACCTGGGAACATAAGGTCACAAACAGGTCAGCTTGGCAGAACATTTGCCGCAAAGGCCTGGACCACTTTGAATGTGGGAGACTTGTGTCGGTGAAATTTTTCCAAAATTAGCATAATGGGTTTGAGGGTTGTCAATAACAAAATGTTGTCAATTAAACTTGATATTAAAATAAATGTATTGTTATAAATCTGGAATGGAAAATGTACTCAAATATGGTAAGATTCTATGTGCTTGAACACGTATCTATTTTAATTGTAATTTAAATAATCATATCTTTCCACTGTATTGAAAGGTGATTAACTTGTCGAGTAAAGATGTTCAAAACTGGCTGACCTATCAAATAAAACTTTAATTGCCGATCATTCAAATATATCCTGCTTAGTAAGGGATTTTTTTATGAAATGATAGATATAAGGCACCAGCAAGCTTGATAGGAGATATTATTTCAGCTCAACTGGAATGTTGGTCTAAGGAAATGTCCAGATGCATTCACTAAGTTCTGATTGCTTCAAGATGGTATATATTTCCCAAGCCTGTTAGAAGCAGACTGACTTTTCACCTACATACCATAGAAATCCATCAAAGTACCCAAAGGGCTGCAGTCTTGACGTCATTCTGTCATTCTGTGTGTCATTCTGTGCTGGGCGAGAATATACACATCTGGGTTTGAAATATATGCTCCAATCCTTCAACCAAATCAAGCTGGCGGCTGCACGAAGGCTGAAAATGATCTCCACCTGGGAATATCAAGACCTAATAGACTGTGGTGCCAGAATTTGGAAATAAAAAGAACCATGTCTGACTCCATTCCATTGGGACCATACTCTGTACAGAGCGTTGGTGCTGCCGAAGCAGTCTCCTTGGCTATTGGGCATAATCCTGGACAGGTCGCCACTGACGCAGGATACTTGAATGACTCTGTCATCCCAGCAAGCTGGTACTCATCCTATATAAAGGCTGGACTGGATCCTATATAAAAAGGACTTAACTCCATCATGTATTTCAGAATCTGAAGGAAGACTGTGTTACTTTCTCTAGATTACTCCATATGCACATGTATTTGCTTGTTTGTATTTGTTGATGTTGTTTGTTAAAAAAAATGACTCAAATGTACAGGATGACTTAAGAATTTCTTCTACACTTGCTATTAAGAGAGAGTGGAGGCAAGAAAGGAAAACCTGTCAACATCCACCTCTACAAGGAAACCCACAGCCATCGCACAATGCTTCGTGAGCACACCAACTAAGGGGAGAGATTTGTCGAAAGCAACGACTCACACCATCATCACCAGGGAATGTGTTGTCTTCCACGACAATGAAAACCATGTTTTGTAGACCATAAATACAAATTCCGAGACAACCTCCAGTTTATTCTAAAAAAAAAAAATCTATCATTTAATTATAACACTGCTGCCATACCACTGACAGGTGTGGATGCCATTGACGTATATTTGTCGACCTTTCACTACACCGAGATGGGTTTCCTGCCAAGGGCTAATAGTCCCATATACAGTGCTGAAAGTCTACACCCCCCCCCTTTTAAAATAATCAAAATTCTGAAAGGGGGGAATTCAATCAAAATTTTTCAAATTTTGAAAACATAATCAAGATAAAATGCAGGTGTAATTTTAATTATTGGGATACATGATCTGCCAAAAGCATCTATGCACTGTGGCAAACACAATCGCTGCTCAAAATTATTGGCGATTATACTTACAGTGTGACAGAAGGGCCTTGGGGACAGGGTTGGAAAGAGAGAGTTTGGTGGTTGTAGCATACAGTTGTGCAGTTTACACCAACCAATCAGATGGCCCACACTTCGATAATCACTGCATGTAGTCAGCTTCCGGATTGTAGCATCATCGCTTTTGTTAAGTTGTTTTTAAATACAAAGAATGCAGGATTGCAAAGTCTGGTAATGAGAGCCACCAGCTTTTGCAAACATAATTTAAGGTTTCCCTTCACATTTGGAAGTTCTCAATCCAGGCAGATGAAAGTATAGACCTGTGAAGCAGATTGCAACCACATCCCACAACTGAAACAATGTAATCATAATCCAACCTGGACTGTAATCCAGGTTGCAGAAAAACCAGACATTTCTGTAGTCAATGAAAAGTAATGCATTCACGAGTTTAGGGTGCAACAACAGCTTTTCATTTCATTACTTTGCAGGTACATCAAGACATACATTGTGCTCCTACAGGATTGCAAAAAAAGGTGAACTGAATCATGATCGAGTAGCAACATGTATGTCTTTATCCAGAGCATTTGATCATGATAGCACACAGGAATGTGTAGATAAACTCCAGCATGGTCCCTTCTTCTTCTTCTTCTTCTTCTTCTTCTTCTTCTTCTTCTTCTTCTTCTCATCTTCCCTTTGTAAGGGGTGAGATCCAATGGCACCAAGCATGTGCCCTGCCTTGACCATGATACTCCTCCACATACCTGAAGGACCTGAAGACTCGGACTTTCGTTGTCCTGCACAGGTACCGACAGTGCCACACCCCATGATCCAGTGAATCCATGACTCCACAGGCCCGAACCAGACGTCTATTGACCTCTGGCTCACAGCCAGCAGAGACAGAAATATCACTGCCAAGGGAAGTGAATCTCTCCGTCACCTCAATATCGTCACCACAAATAAGTACAGACAAGATAGCAGCATCCAAGATGTCATTGAAAGCTTCGATCTTAGTTTTTACCCTGGGAAACCCATAATCAAAGGGTGGAGGAGCTCCTTGTGAGCCAAGGCCATCCATATCTCGTGCCCAACTGTATCTGCAGACGTCCTCCTGCAGTTGGGTCACTATTTTTTAGGAGGTTGGCGGTAGGATTTGCACTCCAGCCACCGAATAACCCTTCACTCCACAAAAAAACAAGAAAAACGAAAAGAAAATTGAAAACCCACTCCGTGGGAGTACCTCCTGTGCAGCTTCACTCTGAAGGGTAGCTCACTGGATGATGGGATTGGGGCAAAGCCTTCACGACCCTCACTCTTTGATGATAGGAGGAAAACCACGGGTAACCTTCCTGGTTCAGATTGCGGTAGTGTGTGTCGTGTCTGATCTCCTTCTCTAACCTGATATTCATTTATTTTCTTTGTTGCCTGACCCACATCACCTCAGTCTTCTCCATACTCATCTTCAGCGCATGCTTCCCAAATGCCTCCTTCCACTCCCCCCAGTACCTCCAGCATCTCGCGCTCACTCTCCAACACAATAGCCAGATCGTCTGCATACAACATCCTCCCCATACTACCCTTCATGTTTACCTTCCTGCTTTCCAGTTCCATCACCATGATAAACCTGAGTGGGCTGACAGAGCTTCCCTGCCTCAAACCGGTGTTCACAGTGAACAGACATCTGAGGACCAACCAAAACTCTTCCCTTTATTCGCTTGTACATCCCTTCCACCAACTTAACTTCTGCTTCTGGCACTCCCATCCATCTCAGTGTCACCATCACAATCTCTCTTATGACAGTGTTGTAGGCCTTCTCCAGGTGCAGAAATCCCAATGCCATTTCGCCTTGTACCTCCAACCTATCCTCCAACTCCATCCTCCAAATCACTGTCATACTTTATTTGTTTTTTGTAAGATCCTCAAGCAGATAACTGGGTTGTTGATGTAAATAAATTTGAAAGAAGATGACAAGAATGAGGTACTTTCAGTTCAGCCATTTTCCTTTGTAGGCAGATGTGAGGATGTGAAAATACGTGTTACGTCATATTTGAAAATGGCCATCTATCGTGCAAAACCAAATCAGACCCGCATAAACCTCCCAGATGTCTCTGTCTACCCAGTACCACTGACCATCGAGTTAAGGTGTAAGAAGGGCTGAGAAAAAAGTAAGCCAAACACCTACCTTAACTTCCTGCCGAACTTGTGTGGTGAAGGCCTTCCTTTGGGTCATTTGTGCTGCATTGATCCTAAATTTTTGAGGATTTGCTTCAACAACACCTATCACAAAATAAAGAATTACAAATAAGAAGAAAAGATGAAGGAAGGGAAGATGGCAATGAGATAGTCAAGAGATGGGGGGCAGGGGGAAACCAACATCCCCTGTCCTCCCCTTTATATCTCTTTTGATTATTCTCAGTTTAACTCTCAAACTCCCTTTTGCATGTATTATCACAAGAATACAACCAACAAACCACTTTGATATCCAAGGACAACAAAATACAACAAGAAAAGGCATTTAACAAAGAAGCTCCTCAAAGGTGTATATAGATTACAATGGATCTGAGAACCAGGATGACTCACTCACGAACACAAAGCAGCATAACAAGAGCTTTTCATGTTCCTTCAAGAGCATGTGAGGTTAACAAGTTACTCAATAAATTCCAACATCATACAGTGCCTAAAGAAAGACTACATCTCCTTTCAAAATTTTCACCTTTTGTTGCCTTACAGCCAGGAAGTAAATTGCATTAAATCAGACTTTTTCCCACCTTTATTTACACATCGTAACCCACAACTTCCAAATGAAAAACAAATTCTACAAATTTCAGAAAATTAATTAAAAATGGAATATCTTGGTTGGATAAGTGTTCACCCCGCTGAGTTAATACTTAGTGGAGGTACCAATGACAGCAATTATAGCTACGAGTCTGTTGGGCGATGTCTCTACCAACTTTGCACACCTTGATTGGGCAATGCTTGCCCATTCTTCTGCATAAAACTGTTCAAGCTCAGTCAAGTTGCACGGGGAGCATTGATGGACAGCAATCTTCAAGTCATGCCACAGATTTTCCATTGGATTTAGGTCGGGACTCAAACTGGGCCACTCAAGGACAATAATCTTTGTTTATTTTCTTTAGCTACTCCAGTGTAAAGCTGCTGTCACACCTTGACGTTTTAGCCAGCGTATGGCAACGTATCAAAATGTATGTAAAACGCTGGCGTACGCTGAACTATTGATGTTTTTTTTTTTCCAGTTTTGGGCGGATTCATAACGAGTTGGACATATGCATAATGTATTAGTAACGTACACAGAAAGTTTCGATAACATATAGATAACTTATACCAACAAATGCTTAGCGTGTTGTCGGCATTCACAACCTATGCCCAACGATAGTCTAACTTATGCATAGCGCGCGGCAGCGTATCACAGATGATCACGTGGCGTAGCCTATTAAAAGGCTGCCACTCGACGATTCAAATCATAACCGCATTAGACATCGAAGTGTCAAGCCACTGTCACACCTTGACGTTTTAGCCAGCGTATGCCGACATGTGAAAAATTTGCCGAATACGCTGGCACACGTCGAATACGTTATGGGTAAGTTTTGTATACGTTAAGAGCACGCTGAAGCACGCTGGCATACGTCGTAGTACACCGAGTACGTCGACAAGTTTTAAGAATGCTAAAAATTTTTCAACGTATGGCAGCGTATGACGCACACGTTCCGCATAT
>NC_140961.1:126231582-126251582 GCF_056783735.1 Eptatretus burgeri
TATATATATATATATATATATATATATATATATATATGTATATATATATATATATATATATATATATATATATATATATATATATATATGTATATATATATGTATATATACATATATACATATATACACACACACACACACACACACACACACACACACACACACACACACACACACACACACACACACACACACACACACACACACACACACACACACACTGTAGTACTGGACAAGCTTTGAGGTGACTATCCCATCCACACTCCCGGCTCTTACTTGCTCTCCTCTGCATTTCACATTATGGGCTCACAGGACAAGCTTTTAGGTGGCCTTGTCCCGTTCACACTCTGGGCTCTTTTTCTCCTCCGCACTCTGGCCTCTTCTCTCCTCCCCAGATATGACTTTTCAAGTCTCGTCTCATGCGAGCCTCTCTCTCATTGGTGCGCTTTTGATGGGAGTGGATGCGCAATCCAGCTTGTGGAAAATCCCACTGTCCCTGAGGGAGTCTTTAATGTCACCCTCACCCACCCCTTGCTTATGAAAGACAAGGAAAGTGTCCCCAGCCCCTCCTTGCATGCACAAAACGTCCTTTGTACTGTATGTAGTTTGCATGCGAGAAGTGCCTTCCCGCAGGCAAACGTGGAAGTGCAGGAAAGGAAGAATGTGGGAAAGCAATTTGGTGCTGGTCCGGAGGATCAATTTATTTACAGTGAGCGACGAGTAGTTGTTGGTAAATAATAAAATAATGAGTGGATTTGAGTGGTGAGGAAGACAGATGCACCGAAGGATGAGAATAAACCTGCGGTGTTGAAAGAAAGATTGGTGGGATGAAAGAGGGGTTGATGAATTGAGTGATGGTGGATTGAAAGAAGAACTGAAAGTCGCAGAGGGTTTGGAATAGACTGATGGTGTATTGAAAGAAGGATTGAAAGTCGCAGAGGGTTTGGAATAAACTGATGGTGTATTGAAAGAAGGACTGAAAGTCACAGAGGATTTTGAATGGACCAATGGTGAATTGAAAGAAGGATTGAAAGTAGCAGAGGGTTTGGAATAGACTGATGGTGTATTTAAAGAAGGACTGAAAGTAGCACAGGGTTTGGAATAGACCGATTGTGTATTAGAAAGAAGGATCAAAAGTAGCAGAGGGAGGGGGAAATACATCACACCGGGGAAACACAAGCTCACCTCAACGCATAAACCACCCGCCAAAACTCTTCGACAAGGGGCCTGATCCATGAGAACACATCGGGCCTAATAATTTTTTGAAATATCATGCCACATATCGTTTTAGGACCCATCTTTCATTGGTGAAGAATCACATTAAAAATTTTTAAAAAATTCTCAGATCCGGATCTGGATTCGGATCTTCACCAAAATTGAATCAATTCAACAAGACAAACACCAAGCCCCACCATGGAAATTGAGACGAATGATACAGAGAGAACAACACCCAGGCAAAAATACTACAGTTAGAACTATAGTATATGAGAGTTGTACTCTAATATTTTACAGCAGTCTCCAGAGAATTACAACAGGAAAGGATTATTTTTGCCTGGGGAAAGGAAACGGGGCAAATGCAGCCATTCATAAGAGGAAACAGAACTCCAAAGCCAATAAAGAGAATCCAAAAAAACAAAACAAATACAAGGCCAATGACAAAGACTGAGAGGTAACGGGGTTGCTGAAAACACACTCAAAATAGAAATGATAGCAAGGAAGATTAAAAATAAAACATCAGGACGAAGTCAACAACAGGAGAAAACAAAAGCAGATGTTTGAAAACAACCCAAAATGATTCTACCACAAACTAAGAAAACAAAAGCAAGATGTATCAAGTCCCCCTGAGAAAGGCAGACTAATTTTTTTGGAAAGGAATTTATGAAGACCCAAAATAGCATAATAAGGAGGCAGGGTGGATTCCAAACTTGGAAAATAAAAAAGCAACAACTAAAGGAAATGCCCCCAGTGATGTTTCATGAAGGAACAGTAAAAACAAAACTTGCAAAAATTTCAAACTTTAAAAGCCCAGGCCTGGATGGAATTCCAAATTTGTGGCTAAAGCAACAAGATGCTATACACAATCACAATGTTTGAGCATTCAACAAACTTATCCAAGGGGAGGAGATAATGGATGAATGGCTCACAGAAGGTAACACATTCTATGTCAAAAAATCTGAAGAAACCCAACTACCTCACAAGTTTTGACCAATAACCTGTCTACCAACAACATATAAACTTCTGATGGGAATCATCACAGAAATGACGTACCATCAACTAACACAAGCAGGTCTAGAGGCAGAACGAGATATAAAAGAGAATGCTGTGGAACAATAGACCGCCGACTACTAAATAAACAAAGCCATACTTGAAAACTGCAAAACGAGAATAACCAAATTGTCCACAGCATGGATAGACGGCAAAAATATTTAAATAGTGTTCCACATTGATGAATGATAAAATGCATGCAATTGTACAAGATCAATCACCGAAGAATCAAAGTGCTTGAGAAAGCAATGAAGCTTTGGAATACCACATTGATACTGCAGCACTCAGAAGCAAAGATCAAAATACCAGGAGTGAAAATACAATGCAGGATCTTCCAGGGTGATAGTCTTTTACCCCTTCTGTTTTGCCTGGACCTGGCCCCACGAAGCAACCTCATGAATGAGCAAGGACATGGATACACCTGAACAACCAATAAGAGAATGTCCAAAGAAACAGAAAAGGTGACACATCTACTGGACATGGATGATCTAAAACTTTGCACAAGATGACAAAAAAATTGGTAGAACAACTGAAATTAGTGAAGTGGTAGGAACACATTAATATCTGACGACTTTCAAATGGAATTTGGCCTGGATGAGTGCGCCAAGTGCATGTTCGTACAAGTTAAACCACCACAAACGGACAACATAACCAGAGTTGGTGACAAAGCCACCCAATGCTCGCCTGTTTATACATTTATCGTTTTTAGCTCGCCTGTTCGAAGAACAGAGAGCTATAGCGATACCCCCGGCGTGAGCATCAGGGTGAGCGTGAAAATGTTAAAGTTTTTGGTGCAAGTTATTTCCTTTCTAATGTTTTTATCTACCACACTATTTTTTACTGATTACAATATACAAATACATATGTTGCTTTAAAATTATTTAGATCAGACCACTGCAATGCTTTATAAAAAATATTATTAGACTAGTCTTAAAAACTATTAATGTATAAACAGGCGAGCATTGGGTGGCTTTGACACCAACTCTCTGGTCAAAAGACGAGTCGAATAATATTTTTTATTTCAACAACAAGGAAATTTCAACAACAGACAGTTGGAGGGACGAGCAGAATACACACCCCAGGGGTGATCTTTTTCCAAGAATGCAACGCATTCTTCCGATGCATGCCATTATTTTGGCGGTGTGTAGGCAACTGATAGCTCTGTGTGAGCAAAACCCCCCGCCGGGTTTCGTACATGAAGCAAAAACATACCTATTGCTTATAATTCAAAACACCTCCCTGCACTGGAAAACGTGGGAACAGGAATACTGTACTGTAGATGAGCTTGTAATACTCTCCCCCACTTGGAGGCAACGCTACATGATACAAATTTACATGGAGGATTTCCCTCTGCCTCCCCCAGCCACCCCCCCCAAACCCCAAGACCACCAGCAAAGATAAAAACACCTCTGGACATTAATTGAGGTCATGCTGATCCTATCAAGCAAGTCTGGATGTAATCTGCCCACAAGTGTAGGAGGAGGAGCGCGACAAACAAATACACAAATAAACACACAAACACCAGTCTGTGAATTACAGTAAAGATGAGCAAATACAATCCGATGGTGGTGTGAAGGGGAGGGGTGGAGAAAGAGAAAGGGGGAGAGAGAGGGGGAAGAGAGAAGGGAGGCAAAGAGGACGGAGGGAAGGGACGTGCAGTTAGAGAAGGGAGGAGAAGCGAGGAGTGGGTGAACAGGGGAAGCTTGGAAGGGGGGTGGAGGTGGGGAGAGCAACGCCTCATGAAACATTGTGATGCAGACAGACAGACAGAGAGCGAGAGAGCGACAGAGGTGTGGGAGGAGAGTGCTGCATTTTATTCGGAGGGGGGGAGCGAGGAGGGCGGGGAGGAAAAAGAAAAGAGATAGGTGAGGAGTGGAGGTGGCATTAGCAAAGAGAGTGATATGTTATGCTTAATGCCTAAACACAAATACAAAAAATCTCATGTCAGAATAGCTCTGCACACAATGACACAACAGAGTTTGTTATGTTAACCACTGGCACATCTTCAAAAACTTTGATATCCCAGTTCCAGAAAATTTGTGGGAACATTAACCAAAAGCATGGACTGAAAACATGGAAGTACCGCTCATGTACGTTTTAATGATCCCATCCAGAGTGAACATCAAAAACAAAGCATTGCAACCAGACATCATACTTAGGTACAAAAAAAAGAGAGAAGAAGGCATTGCTAAGTGAGGTGTTAATACCAGTGATTTTGGACTAAACAATGCAGAAATCAAGAAAATGACCAAATACCAAAACCTCAAGAATGAAGTGAAAAGATCCTGGAAGCTGAAGAATGCCAAAGTTGTACCAGTGAAAGTTGGAGCGATGGAAATGATGACAAAAAAACTCAGAGATAATAAAACCATCCCTGGGACTATTACTACAAAATAACAACAGTTGGAATGCTGTCCGGGGCTCAGTGACGATCTTGAGGAGAGCCCTCCGAAAGGAACTTTGAGAACACGAAAACTCCATAGCTTGGTCTATGCATCATGATCCTTCACTGAAACAGGGATGAATACTTCGAAACTTGGGATGACTCTATTTCACCTTCTGAAGCCAGTATTGGGAGATAACAACGAAAACACTGATGCATAAAACACACACACACACACACACACACACACACACACACACACACACACACACACACACACACACACACACACACACACACACACACACACACTTCAGTGAACATGCAAAGCTAATTTTATGCAATATTAGAGTTTTTGTTTTAAAAAAAAAAATGGAACTAAACAGGTAAGGTGAATATTTATTTTGCCAATAATTTATTAAATTCCACCTGATGGGCCTATCCCTGAGTCAATCACTGGAAATTCCCATTTCCGGCATGATCCAGGGATCCTGTTAATTTGGTACCCTGACAGCTAAATTATCACGGCCTCGTAACAGGGAATCTGGTCACATTAAATTTGGTGTCTATTTTGTGACAAATCCAAATTTCAATTCATTAATTTGGTGTTCAAGATTGGGATATGTATTTCAGGTGGAGGAAAGCTCTGAAACAAAAATTAAAGTCCAATTTGAGCAGTATTTGGCTCAAAATTTTACTTTACTTTTTCAGACTTGGGTTTTGGTATTATTTACTGAAATGCGATGGACCAAGGACATGAGCTAGAACATCGGGATGACAGTTGGTTTGATATCGCCAACACATCAGAATAGCCAACTCCGTATTGCCCTCTTAACAGCAGAAGAGCTGGTAAGAGGGCAATATGGAGCAACTCCCCACCCAAAGGTCAGGGCAGATATGGGAGTATGCGGCAGAGCAGTGCGTCACTGCCTCCGCATTCCGCCGGTAGTGCAGAGGCCTCCATCTGGCCATCTCCCAGGTAGATGCCTGACTCATCCCTATCTCCTTGAAATGCCGATCAACCTGCTGCAACCACGAGGCACGTGGTTGGCCCATTGACCCCCTTCACTCACGAGTCTCCCTCGCTGAGAGAACCTGTTGAGCAGGATCAGTGTCAGGAAAACGAGCCACATGTTCATACAGCCAGAGCTGACACACAGACTATGCAGGTAACAAATCTCATTTGAATATCTCTCAGCGACCGCTCGTTAGACACAAAGTCCGACAAGAGAAGGCCAAGGATTCTCCGAAGAGACCTGGTACCAAAGGACTGAAGTCTCCGTGTCAGATCCCTTGTCAGAGTCCAAGTCTCACATATGTAGACTCGTAGAGCAAGACTGGAAACACTAAGGACCTGAAGACTGTGGTTTTCGTCCTCCTGCACAGGTTGATCAACAGTGCCACACCGCATGATCCAGTGAATCCATGGCTCCCCAGGACCGACCCAGACATCCACTGACCTCTGGCTCACAGCCAGCAGAGACATGAATATCACGGCCAAGGTAAGAGAATCCTCCGTGACCTCAACATCCTCACCACAAACAGGTACAGACAAGATAGCAGCATCCAAGATGTCATTGAAAGCCTGGACCTTAGTTTTGACCCAGGAAACCCGTAATCCCAGCAGCTCTGACTCCTCATTCAGCACCTCGAGGGCTGCCAAAAGGATATCCAGAGTCATCTGTCTGCAAAGATGACTGCATCATCTGTGAAATCAAGGTCAGAAATCTTGACATTGCCAAAAGATGCACAGCAACTTGATCTCTCCGACATCCTCCCAAAATCCAGTCCAAACAAGTGCTGAAAAGTGTGGGTGCCAGTACACACCCCTGATAAACTCCAGTAACAACTGGAAATAAGTCGGAGATGGTATCACCACATCTCACTGCACTCTCAGTACCAGAGTGTAGTTCAGACATCAGATGGATCAGTTTTGGTGGCACCCCATGAAGACCAAAAATCCTCCAAAGGGCATCCCAATTAATTGAATTGAATGCTTTGCAGAGATCAACATTGGCTGTGAGCAGCCCCTGCCGTAACTCTCGTCTGCGTTCGGTGAGGACCCGAAGAGCAAGGATACGGTCAATCATTGACCTCTTTGGTGTAAAGCCTGACTTCTCTGAGCTGTAGTGCTCAAACAGATGGTGGAGAACTCTATCAATAATTATCCGAGCAAAGACATTGCCTGGCACTGAGAGTAGCATCACCATCGGTCGTTGTTGCAGTCCTGGCGATTGCCTTCCCTTTCCAGAGAGGGACAATAAGACCCCTCTTCCAGTCAGGCGGGATGATGCCTGTGTTCCAGGCAGAGCACATAACTGCATGCAACGATATGAGTACAGCATTTCCACCAGCCTTGAGAAATACAGCACGAATACCACAGATCCCAGGAGCTTTACCCCATTTCAACCGGTTCACCACAGCCTACGTTTCCACAAACAAAGGTGGATCACAGTTGATTGGATGGTCAGAAATAGGGATAGTAACATAGACGGCCGGCCAAAACTATCTCCGGGGTCTAAAAATTAGTCCCGTGGGCATTTCTTGTTAAAAGTGATTATGCATGTCCGAAAGTAAGATGATAGGGTGAAGCTTCAGAAAATGCCCCATAACATCTCGAACTTTGAGGTCAAAGGTCAAGGACAAATGCCAAATTCCTCATTTTTTGGTTATAGTGAATTTCGTTTCAGCATTGCCACATCTATGTGCCTGTGCATGAATTATTCGCCGAGGCTACTGTCCTTTAGTCTCAGTAATACATTTAGACTGGAGATTTACTTGAAAACATGAAATGCCGCGATTGTAAAATGGCCATTTTCTCGAATTTCTGAAGATGGACGCATGTAATCTTCTCACGCGAGTTCTCAACTCGTAAGATGAACTCGTGTGAGATCAAAACGTTGTATAAGAGAGTTGGCACATAAGAGAATGTTTGAAATATAATTTGCTCACCCATATAGCTGTAGTTAGTGGTAGTCATTATTGCAGTTGACAGCGTCACACCCGCATGCTGGGATACAGTTCTGGTGAGACTTGCTGCACTTACATGCACTCGTTCGACACTTGCTTTTACACGCACAAGTGACTAGTTCAGTACAAGAAGCTGGAATGGCAGGGAGTCGCATCCACACGATCTCAAGTCCAGAGTCTGTTAGCTTCCAGCCATCCGTCTCTTCTGGAGCTTCAACCGCTATACAAGGTTTATCAGCCTGGTACCAGATTTTCGCCTGATGATTTGACCTGATATGATGGACCTCGAATGCTTCAAAGTTGGTAGCTTTTCGAAATCCCGGAGACCTTTTTCGAACATCTGGGATTTGGCAGAGAGCAGATAGTCAGCGTTGTCCACTCCATACAAATGGCACAGGAACTTTTCAACCTCGTCAGTGGATCCATCACGCCCAATATTCGCCAGTAGCTCCGGCTGTTCCACGTACACTTTCCAGCAGCTCCGTTTCCCGTATGCGTAGAACGAATAAGTCACATCACATCCGGTAAAGGCATGAAATCCGAGCAGATTGCTCCTGACAGGACGCGATAGCTTTTGGACAATTGGTGCAATTTGGTAGTAGATACGTTTTTTGCTAGTCCCACTTTTCATTCACAGATCAACGTTTGCATCACTGAAGAAATGGATGAGGAGTAATAATACATCTGTATCCTTGCTCTCCACGACCACTCTTTTGTATTTCTCCCTGACGGTATGTGCTGCATGTGCGACCATGCGCGTATCGGCCTCTTCATGGTTCGCGGCCAAATCAGTAATTTGGCCACGTGTAGTTGACTTCGCCATCTCCGGTTCAGCGAAACCTCCCCCTACAATCAGCTCGCAAGACTGTGGGTAATTCCGATCGGTCGAAATGAGGTACTCAGCGACGAATTTAGCAAGGTCAGCTTTGTTCTGGTCCAGGGCTATGAATCTGTCCCATACCTCTGGCAGTGGTACGTCTCCTCGATCAATGATTTTTCCGATTGGTCGCTTCTTCTGCCCACGCTTTGATCTAGTTGCTGATTTTATAGACCCTGTTCCGATGTACCGATCGAAGACGATGTCGATGCGAGTGAATGACTGGTGAAATAGCTTTACAATCCTCTCGTGATATGTACGACCAAGGTCAGCAAACGTGCGACAATGAGACGGCTTCCCCATCACTTGGATCATTGCGTGACCATCGATGATGAGAGCTGACGTCTCCTGCAGGGAAGGAATATTCGCTGGTGTTTCGATATCCACGTCGTTTGTCAGGATATGAAGCATATCAGCTTTGTTTGTCTGATTCATCTGTCCGTTTCTCTTGACTAGCAACGATGGAAGCAACGAAAGTTCGTGCTGAAGAATCCTGGACATAGACACATCGTCCAGCTCTGGTTGCATTGAACAACCTCTGTATGAGTTTTGCGTCTGCCTTGATAAATTTCTTCTTGGCTGTTGAGGTCAGAGCTGTGCTTTTGTAGAGATGAGCAAAGGATTTGGAATTGATCCTCGACAGCGTATCGAAGAAGCCGTCTGTCGAGTTACCAGCCTCTCATCCACAAAACTTTGTAACCTTCGAATACCTCGCTCATAGGCTGACAACAGGGAAGTTTGTATTCCCATCGTGGCGAGATAATTTGTTGTCAAATGTACAAGTGTAGGTTCCTGCGATTCCTCCACCAGGTCTGGTGATTGTGCCGGTGGGAGTGTATCCGCTGCTTGGAAAATACGGAATCGCTCAAACGGGTCCATCAGATTTTGAACATTGCCTTCATCATGCCTTAGACATCCAGGCATAGCCTCCTTTCTCGTAGATATTGCCTCCTCTACGATCTCGTCATCGATCAGTTTTAGGAGCCGTTTGGTATCTAGGGCAATTTCGGAGCGCTCACATCACGTCAAGCAGAATCGATCCCTTGCAGTATCATTCCTGGTTATTCCGATTATGCCATTCGATATCTTACACATGCGGTTGATCCATTCTGTAGCTTGATCGACTGGCACAGAGCTGAATGGACGTTTGCTGCGTTGTACCACAAAGTTCCTGGCGAGAAATGCACTGTATACATCAGGTGCTGTATTCTCCAACATTTTCATGTTGGAGAGATACACCGGTCCCCATCTCACATAATTTGTGTGGTCATACGCACATAGCCACGGTAACATCTGTGCGAACGATTTTAGGTGCGCCTGCCAATCTCACTCTCTATTCGCACGGATGAATTCCAAAAGTGTGCTGACCATTTTGATGTAATTCGTCCAGAATTCAAAATTGGGATCAGTTGCACGGCATCGGTCAAATTCGTCCAATTTCGTCAATATTTCTGATCTTTTGATGGTTTGTCTCAGCACAGATGGCACGGCTCAGTGCATCGGATTTGCAGAGACGACCATCTGCACTGCGACATTTGTTCCTAACTTCCTCAGCGCATGTCTTGATAGCCTCGATCGAAGCGATTGTTGCGATATCATGACTTTGCTCGAGCCACTCCATGAATTTAGTCCATCGGATGCGACACAATGCTTCATACGTACAAATATGTCCATATACTCCTCGGTAGTATGCTTTTCCAACAAGTACGCTTGGTATTGTATTAGGAGCGAATAATCCGCCTCGATCCAGATATCCTCCAGCCCTGCGCTCTCATAATGCTGTCTAATAGCTTTGAGGTAATTGAAGAGAATGTGGAGGTGACCAAGGAAGCATATAACATTGCTGTATTTGGTGGGATCGTTCCATACGAGTTCTTTCATCCGACTGTAGAGAGGTTGGTCAGCAAAAATGACCGTGTGTGTCTGTCCCACCTTTTCACTGATATTCATGAACTTGGTCATCACAGTTGTCATTGTGTCATCATGGTCTGCCGGTGCCTTCAGAATTGGGAGCATACTACATTGGTGACAGGTGGGGTCCCGTTCGTCGACAGACTGTTAAATGTTGCCCATGGTGGCACAGATTGTGACTCACCACCATGTAATATTCTTGATAATGTCCATGCCAAGTCGTTGGACTTGCTGTTATTTGCATTGTCAGACTCTTGGAACCACGACTCTACGTTGATGGCGGCACCATCAGGAAAAGTGGGGGACGGACGAATACCAGAACGAGGTTTCGCGTATTCTAACATGTGCATCTTGCCGATTCGTTCCTGGCTGAGAGCTTTAGTACGACTGATATGCCGAGGTTCATCTCTGTGATAAACAGTTCCGTCATCTCGCTGCCACACTGCCATCTGTGTATAATGTGTAGTGTTGTTGCCGTCAATTGTTTCCTCAAGTACGTCAATATAGTCACATGAACTGAGAATCAGCCCTGAGGTCTCGAATGGGTGGATTACCTCGGGGATAAAGACTCCGTCGTTTGCGTCAGCTCTGTCGAGAATATCATTTGCGATGGACGCGTCAAAGCGCCGGATTGTGTCGATGCTGATACAGCAACCACTTGCATGCAATAGATCTACCAAGGCCTCGGATCGCGTCATTTGATGTACTGTCATCCCTAATCCAATGTGTTTGGGTGTCAGCTTGCGCCCCTGGGAAAGGCGAAAGATGATGTCCTGTGCGATATCAGAGACTAAGCGGTCGAGCTCTGCACATGTGTCAGCAGCTTCAGTATTATCCTCGATCGCATCGGCGAAAAGGACTCCGAGAAATATGTGCAATGATTGGGAGATGATCTCATTCACATGGTCTTGGTCGATTCCTCGCCATCCTAATTCGTGATCAGGGCGGCTATTGAGATCGTTGCGCAATTGGAGAGCAGAATGTTCTATTTCCTGCAGTGGATTGCTGGCCATCATCGAAAAGTCATTACAATCATCAGAATCTTTCGAGTCTTCATCCCTGTGCATTCCTGACAGAGATGTTGAAATGACACATTCATTCCTTTCACTGGGATACAGAGCAATGAGGCTGTACGATTGAGGGGTCTAATGAAGCCAGCTCTACTCCCGAGTCTCTTAGACACCGCGTCAGTGAAGGTTTTCCTTCGTGAAAAATAGCTCCAAGGTATTTCCTGTCCTTTCGCTTCACATAAATCCTGAAATCGCTTCCAAACCTCCCAAATATTGAATACATATCCACATGAAAACCCATCATTCAGAATGTTACATAGGGTCGTCAGCTCCTTATCTTCACCTTGTCCAACATCCAGTCTTTGTTTCTCTGCTTCTCTCTCAAACTTGATCAAGCATGAGAGATGATATTTGCCTTCAGCAGCAATCAGATCTACTGTGCCTGCCAGACGAATCTGCAGCGCCGTGTCTACGTTAGAAAGTTCCAGTATCTTATGGGATAAATGCATTGTCCGGATATCATGTAATTCAGTTTGACTCTTGCAAACTTTCTTACCCGGTTTTCCCTTCCTTTCGTCTTGGCAAAATATACATTTTGCCCAGTCTACTTTTTGATGTTTTCCACACGATGACTGTGCCTCCAAATCCATGCTGTCCCCGCCACCGCCAGTTGCAGCTCCTTTGCACAGTGGTTTCGATCTGAGATGCTTCAATCGACTTTCAGCTGTGAAATCACAGTAACACGAGCTGTGCCACATCAACGGCGATTCCCGTATTGAAATATCATTCAGCCTCTTCAATCTATCAGATTCCTCTCCGAGGCGATTGCGTTCAGCGAGGACCGTGATCACCCTATTCTTACTGTCGTCCGATGCTTGGCGTGTTACTTCCTTGCACTTTTTTGATTTCAAACAGAACAGACATGTGGACGCGATTTCTGGCTCTTTTTGCGAACCTATCATTCCTATAGCTTTCATTTCATCCATTGCCCCGAATTTAACAATGCAATTGTCGTAGATTTCACACAAAATGAAAGCAAAACAACGCAAAAGACGTGTGGAAAGCTCAACTGTTCAGCGCCATGTTGCACACACTGGCTACTTCCTCCACAAGAGCGATTAGTAGACTGAGTGGAGCACCGTGGGCGGAGCCACGGCGCGCGAGGGACGCTTCTATTTCGTGATTTTTTGAGAAAATCGATTTGGTTGTGCTTGGTATGGGGCAAATTCTCAACAACAGAGATATTTTCTACCTTTTGGCACCCTATACCAGTTTTTAACATGAAATGCCTGCGGGGTGTCACGATAGGTTAGGTTGGCCGGCCGTCTTACACTCCTGACATCCAACTCAACAGCTGGTGGATCAGCCTGGTACAACCGCTCAAAGTAACTGGCCCAACGGGCCTTCACTTCTCTGTCACAAGCCCACCACCCTCCGCTTTAACTGCAGTACACCGAGGGACAGGCTTGGAGGAACGCAATGTGTGAATTCCCCTGCAAGCAAGACGAGAATCACTTGACCACAAGTGATGCTCTTCCCACTCACAGGTTGCTTGCACATAGGCCTCCTTGTCCACCCTTAGCGCACATACAGTGTTACAACTCGACTCCCTGAACAGCTCAGCTCTGCCATTAAGCCTCGCTCTGCGACTCTGGTCAATGGTATCCAGTGTCCCTTGAGAGACAAAATTCTTGTTCGCCTGATTGTGAGTTCCAAGACATCCACCGGCAACATCAAGGCTGGTGGTCTTGAAGGCACTCTACAACTCTTCAGGGCTCCCCAAAGCTCCCAGACCCCACCCCCACCCCCACCCCCACCCCAAATCTCCACTTAGCCTGTTCGCAAACTCCTCGGCTACCTTCTCATCCTTGAGCTTGCCAACATCCAGCCTAGGCTGGGATGGTACCATGCTCCCGAATTTAATCTGCAACTTCCGAGTTTCTACAACTAGCCTTTGGTCGATATTGAGGAACTGAGCACTCTGGTCTTCCCTGCAGTTCTGGATCATCCTCCAGCGACCATCAGCGAGCATATGGTCAATCCCCTTTGCCACACCACCAACGTCAGAATACCGAGTCCAGTGATAAGCCTGTGGAGGCTGAAACTATGAACCAGCCACCCTAATTCCATGACTTCTTGCAAAGTCAAGGAACTTACTGCAATTCTGGTTCACAGTTCCAGGACCATGGGGACCAACACATGCCTCATAACCATCCCTATCAGTTCCCATCGATGCATTGAAATCCCCCAAGACTAGAAGAGTATCTCGCCTGGGCCACTGATCGACCACAGACTCGAATGTGGCATGGAATGCATCCTTCATGGTGAGATCACTCGCCTCAGTTGGAGCATTTACAGACACCAGGGAAATGACACCCAAGGAGTGATGAATCCTTGGTCTCATAATACGGTCGTTGACCGGTGTTACCTCAATTATCATTGGAGTCAGCTTATTGGACACAGTTACAGAAACTCCTTGGGCATGGTTACCATCAGAGCAACCAGACTAATATTATTAGTTATATTAGATTATAATTGGTGTAACCAAGTTATATTAGATAATAATTATATTGGTGGATATTAATTGGTGTAACCAAGTTATATTAGATATTAATTGGTGATTATAATTATACAATTATAATTGGTGTAACCACCCGCCATGATCTCACCACTATTCAGTCTCTGAACCTCAGAGAGTGCTGCAATACCCATCCTAATAGACCTGAAAACCCACAGTAGCCCAGCCACGTCCAGTATCCAGCCCCAATAAGCAGTGTGGGAGCAATGCCGTCTGGGTGTAACCACCTGAGATGGATAAATGCCAGCAAAGAAAGACTAATTTGGCTATGTTTCAGCAATTCAGGACCAAATTGAGAGAGGAGATGAAGATCAAGAGAGAGGCCGATAAGAGGAACCACAATTTGAAAATGAAAGACCACCAACAGAGAATAGCTGAAATTGAGGCCGAGAGGGATACCAATAAGAAGGCCCAGTCAAAAAAATGGACATCATGAATGCCAAGAAGATGGCTAAATATAGGAACAAGAGGAAGGCCAAAAAGGGAAAATGGGATGCTGAATAGAAGGCCCATGAGCATAGACTAGCTGCAATAGATTAATATACTATGAGAAAAGGTTTACATGATGGATGCTGGGCTGGAAGTCAGCTGGGATACCAGGATGAAGAGAAGGCTGAGCTACAAGAGGTGGCAGCTAAGCCACAGGAGTTGGCTACTGAGCAAATAGTCAAAACATGAGCAAAACAGTGGTTGATCCGCAGCAGGTGGTGGTTGAGCCTTATAAAAGGGGCAGCATGGCGACGAAGCTACAACTTATGGAAATAGATGAAACAAAGCCCCAGATAGAGTTATCAGGGAGAAATGTGTGTGCAGAAACTGTATTGGAGATTAACCATGCAAGGACTTTCTTCGGAGGAAGAAAAGTCTGATTAGGCAGTGGTGGAAGATGAGCCACACAGTGATGTGGCGAGGAGTTTTGATCGCATCGAGGAACAGGTGCCAGTGGCTACATTTTACACACCTGCCCATGATGCGGAAGTACGACAGAGGCAGAGCAGGTGCAGGCAATACAAACATTTAAAGAAGCTCCTCCCAGTAGTGTGTGTGTGTGTGTGTGTGTGTGTGTGTGTGTGTGTGTGTGTGTGTGTGTGTGTGTGTGTGTGTGTGTGTGTGTGTGTGTGTGTGTGTGTGTGTGTGTGTGTGTGTGTGTGTGTGTGTGTGTGTGTGATGGTGGCAGTACTGACAGTACAGATAAGACAACAGAGTGAAAGGAAGAAGAATAAATGCCAGCAGAGGATTTAGTGACTCACTGGTTAGGTATATGACTAAGATGGCTCCCAAAGCAGCACATGCACACGCTCTCCACAAGCCGTGGAGAGTGGATGGTGGACTGCGCGGGCGACCACACACAGTCAGACTTCCACTAGACTCACGCAGGAGGCCGAGAGAAAAGGTGGAGGCAGACAAAGTATGGTGGCCCTCCGTGGGGATCCCACAGGAACTGAAAAGGTTAGTGTAGTGACTGGCGGACAGGAGCAATGACAGACTGTTTGAGAAAATAGGATGGGAGAAACTTTTACTGGATATTAATTGCAATTGGGTGTCACAACAAATTTTAACGAGAAAGTTGGAGTGTCTTAATATGGAGACTTTTATGAGACGATATGATGTACTTTTCTCATTCTTCCTTTTCTGACTGGGACAGAATTGAGAATGAATGGAGAGTCTATCGTGTATTTGGTAAATGAGTGAGTGAATGCAAACCAAATTTTAGGTCAATGGTGTGGATGATTGTGAGAACAGCACACCCTACTGGAAGGAGTTTCTAGTTTAATGTTATTTAAGGAAGATGCAGAGTCTTTCAAAAAGGATGCTACATATTAAAAATTATATATTTTCTGAAAAATTGTACTTGCATTATTGAAAAGTATATTATATTACAGCCCAAAGTCAGGAGATTTTTCTCAAGCAAACACATTTTGAATATGTGCATATTCCTCATGTACGACCATCTGCAGACGAACTGTGAAATTCCGTAAAACCAACAATAACGTTTCAACAGTTATGCTCCACACAGCATCAGTAATGGTACACCACTCCTTCCCAATTCCATATCCAGGCCATGCATGACGTCATCACCGGGCGCAGAAGGGAGTACTCAGTTTTCACTCCATTTGTTTGTTTGTTCGGGCAATATCTCAGCCATCCTTTGAGCTAGGAAGCTGAAATTTGGGGACAAAAGTGAAGATGTGCTTTGGCATAAACTGTATTTTATATTTTTGATTAATCAATTAATTGATTAATATTATTGATTGATTAATTACTTAATTATTATCGATTTATTATTTCCTTATATATTTTATTTCTCATCCTGGCAATAGGTACCTTTTGAGCTTGGAAACCATAAACTGTACTTTGAATGCACTGGTATTTCTTAGGCACCTTTTGAGCAAGGAAGCTGATATTTGGACATGACAGTGACCATAAAGGGTATTTTATATTTATCATTTGTACATATTTACCTCAGAAGTACACCGTTCCCTCCCAATTTTGTCTCCGTGTGCTACACGGCGACATTTGGCACCCCGGCAATGTTGTGCGCTGGATGATTTATTTATTTAGTTGGCCTGGGGCGGTGTACTTTGAATGTACTGGTACTTGTTGCATTTTTAGTTAGCGAAGTGTCGGGGTTGTTTCTATAGCCTAAATCTGTCAGATATCCCTATAGAAAGTAGTCGTACGGGTTGAGATCAGGTGAGTATGGAGACCAGCTCCACCCATATCCAAAGTGACTGGCATAACGATTTGAAATGACCCGATCTCCAAAACAAGTGTTCAATTAATCCAACACCACTTTAGCAGTGTTTGACCTAGCCCAATCGTGCTGGAAAAAATGTTGTCTGCACATCCACTACAGAGTTCTCATGATGAGGCATAAACATATTCTGGACAAGTTCAAGGTAAGAGTTGGACGTAACTATCCGATTGAGAAAAACGGGGCAGACAATACCTGTAGACGAGAGTGCACACGGGCAATTCCAGCGTCACGGACATTACATTTCACACATTTTATGGTACCATTAAGAGCTCATTTCATACATACAAAAATGTTTAATCTGAAATTATCTACAGGTATTATCACACAGTCATCCTGGCCAGTATGCACTGAGAGGTAGAGATGGATTCTGTAAATGGTTTGGTAGTTATAAATAATCTCTGCAGTCACAGACATTACATTTTTTTGGACATATTTTGCACACTAGTACGTTTGTTGAAAAGTCTGTGAGTTTTTGGATGATATAAAGGCAATTTTCATACTGAATGATTTGCAATGCAGGGTATAATAGTATGTGAATTCATTTTGAAAAAAAAAAAAAAAGGATTGAGCATGTGCTCTGTGGAACACAGAAACTCACGTCACTGACATTACATTTTCAAGGTCACGGACATTACAGTTTTGTCCACTTTCATAAAATTGTTTAAAGTCCAGTAAACGTTGAATTCTTTTCATATATTTCAGTATTATTATCAAGTTTACATTTGTCCAAATGGTTTTCAGGATGTACTTTTTTATCATAGCATAAAGAATTTTCAATGTGATGAAAAATGTTGTATAATCTATATATAATTTCACGGATGACTTATTTTGAATTATAGCACGATATGAAACACTCGTTTTGTGAGAAATATTTTAGGGAGCCTGGGAGCCAATGTAAAGTTTGACATTCTAGACACTGGCACGTCTTTTGACACTGAAAATGATGAAGAATGTAAAGTCCTCTAAATGTCACGGACATTACACCTTTGCTTATGATGTATACGAGAGGCTCGCCAGTACTAGTGCATCTTCATTCTACATTGAGAACCCCTGATCTACAATAAAATAACATGAATCCTTACTGTTAGATTGAGAAATTGTTTTGTTGCAGAAATTGTGTTACAAAGTGTGTAAAATGAATGTCTTTATACCATAGTAAAATGTCTATAGACAGTGAATCAAGAGGAGCAATATTATATATTTCATTCAGCTTCCACATCATATTGAAAACAATATCTGTCCCTGTTGTCCATGATGGGAGTAGGAAGCAATTCCATGATTTGTTCTTGTTCAATGAATGACTTCTTCCTCACTGTAAACAAAGAGACTTGAGGTGCTTTGCCTCTTCAGAAATTTCACTGTGCATCCATCATTGTGAGTACATGTTATTTGTGCAACAAATAACTTTTCTGATTATTTTGTGAGAAACTTCACACGGACAAATGACCCAATCTGAATTGATGTGGGTTGGTGACTTTGTGGTTGCTCCTTGTCAGTTTCTGGTCGGTAAGTATCGCTGAAGAAAGTAAACACAAAGTGTCGACCTAAAGATGTGAGAAAACTAAGCCAAAATTCAAAAGAAAAATAAATCACCAAAAGGGCAAATAAGGAAGAGGGTGTTCTATCAAACATTTATGCTTTTGGTTTTGTTTCTTTTTGTATTTTTTTGAAGAAACCAGTTACAAATAGCTACATGTTCATGACAAAAACATAAGGTAGGAGTTCCATGTGAGATTGCACAGGCTGGTTCACACTGACAGATTGCTGTTACTGTACATGAGAGCATACTGGTGCATAATACTCTTTCAAGTGATGTGTGTATGCATTGCATTGTAAATAGAAAGTTTAAGTTTCAACTTCAGAAAATAGTGAAAGTAAGCTTACCTGTTTGATTTATCTCTGTAGCCATAGTTGTTTGATTGTAGCACACTATATGAATTTAGCTTCCTCAATGGATGACCTGATGGCAAACAATGGTGTGCATGGGAAAGTTGCACACTCCCTGCCCCCTTCTGTCGCAACAGCTTTTTCTCACCCCAATCTCCGTTTATGTGAGGAAGAACCTCCACCCTTGGCATTCAGGTGAACCTCTCACTGCCCAGTAGCAGTAATTAAGGTCCTTGATTATAGGCTTGTCTTAATCCATTTTCAAAATAAACAACACTGCATGGCAGAAAGTTCTTATCTCAATTAGTGACTAAGTGATTAAATGGTTGGAAGCGTGTAGTGCAAGCTTTTTGGGTTGAAATGAGTTAATGCATAGTCTGTAATGTAATGTCGTTTATTGTTTATGGCCTCAAGTGTACTTTAATTAGGTCAATGTTGTGGGACATCAGACCACATTATCCAGATTTTGACGATAAAAGAAGACTATGCTGTAGAATTCAAAGTTTCACTTTTGAACATATATGCTATATGTAATGTCCGTGACGTGTAGCTATTGTAATGTCCGTGACGCTAAATGTGGACAAACCAAGACAGTTTTTTTAACATCCTCTTGAGATATTATGAGATATCACATTCTAACTTTGAAAATGGCTTTTGAACAAAAGTGACCAAAAACTCATGATGCTACAAAAACTTTTGTCTAAAACGTCACGGACATTACACTGCTGTGCAGTGCAAATCAACCCTTCCTTTGGGGTCTGTTTCAAATAATAGATACTTTCTCATGATTTCCTCTTGTAAGGTGTTAATACAAGGCCTAAGCTTTCTTTTAGAATAAGAGTTACTGCTTCACAGGATTTTTTGGTATTATCATTTTCATTTAACACTTAATGGATGAAAAAGACTGATATTTTCATGACAGCTTGGTTCAACTGTGCTCTGTTTGGATAGTTAAAAATATATATTCTTCATATAATTTCAGACTTTTTTTTTACTTGGTCTTCAAAATATGGACCTTTTCCATTACTCTTCAGGGGAAAACAAAGCTATTCAATTAATTTCATTTTTTTCACCGTGAGGTAACATTTTCTGTGGAATTGCCCACACCACACGGTGCACCGTAAAAGATGTAGAGGTGTTTCTTTTGTCTCGTGAGGATTTTCAGTATCCCACACTCGCATATTTTGTTTATCAACGCAACCGCTCAGATAAAAGTGTGCTTCATCTGTGAACCAAATCTACTCCAGTAAGGCTCGATCACCATCAACAAAGCATAATAATTGAACACAAAAACCAAGCCGGTGCTCTTTATCATTATTGCTGAATGTTTTCTGCATTTGAATCACACAAAGAAAAGGTTT
>NC_140961.1:126256582-126276582 GCF_056783735.1 Eptatretus burgeri
CATGCGAGCCTCTCTCTCATTGGTGCGCTTTTGATGGGAGTGGATGCGCAATCCAGCTTGTGGAAAATCCCACTGTCCCTGAGGGAGTCTTTAATGTCACCCTCACCCACCCCTTGCTTATGAAAGACAAGGAAAGTGTCCCCAGCCCCTCCTTGCATGCACAAAACGTCCTTTGTACTGTATGTAGTTTGCATGCGAGAAGTGCCTTCCCGCAGGCAAACGTGGAAGTGCAGGAAAGGAAGAATGTGGGAAAGCAATTTGGTGCTGGTCCGGAGGATCAATTTATTTACAGTGAGCGACGAGTAGTTGTTGGTAAATAATAAAATAATGAGTGGATTTGAGTGGTGAGGAAGACAGATGCACCGAAGGATGAGAATAAACCTGCGGTGTTGAAAGAAAGATTGGTGGGATGAAAGAGGGGTTGATGAATTGAGTGATGGTGGATTGAAAGAAGAACTGAAAGTCGCAGAGGGTTTGGAATAGACTGATGGTGTATTGAAAGAAGGATTGAAAGTCGCAGAGGGTTTGGAATAAACTGATGGTGTATTGAAAGAAGGACTGAAAGTCACAGAGGATTTTGAATGGACCAATGGTGAATTGAAAGAAGGATTGAAAGTAGCAGAGGGTTTGGAATAGACTGATGGTGTATTTAAAGAAGGACTGAAAGTAGCACAGGGTTTGGAATAGACCGATTGTGTATTAGAAAGAAGGATCAAAAGTAGCAGAGGGAGGGGGAAATACATCACACCGGGGAAACACAAGCTCACCTCAACGCATAAACCACCCGCCAAAACTCTTCGACAAGGGGCCTGATCCATGAGAACACATCGGGCCTAATAATTTTTTGAAATATCATGCCACATATCGTTTTAGGACCCATCTTTCATTGGTGAAGAATCACATTAAAAATTTTTAAAAAATTCTCAGATCCGGATCTGGATTCGGATCTTCACCAAAATTGAATCAATTCAACAAGACAAACACCAAGCCCCACCATGGAAATTGAGACGAATGATACAGAGAGAACAACACCCAGGCAAAAATACTACAGTTAGAACTATAGTATATGAGAGTTGTACTCTAATATTTTACAGCAGTCTCCAGAGAATTACAACAGGAAAGGATTATTTTTGCCTGGGGAAAGGAAACGGGGCAAATGCAGCCATTCATAAGAGGAAACAGAACTCCAAAGCCAATAAAGAGAATCCAAAAAAACAAAACAAATACAAGGCCAATGACAAAGACTGAGAGGTAACGGGGTTGCTGAAAACACACTCAAAATAGAAATGATAGCAAGGAAGATTAAAAATAAAACATCAGGACGAAGTCAACAACAGGAGAAAACAAAAGCAGATGTTTGAAAACAACCCAAAATGATTCTACCACAAACTAAGAAAACAAAAGCAAGATGTATCAAGTCCCCCTGAGAAAGGCAGACTAATTTTTTTGGAAAGGAATTTATGAAGACCCAAAATAGCATAATAAGGAGGCAGGGTGGATTCCAAACTTGGAAAATAAAAAAGCAACAACTAAAGGAAATGCCCCCAGTGATGTTTCATGAAGGAACAGTAAAAACAAAACTTGCAAAAATTTCAAACTTTAAAAGCCCAGGCCTGGATGGAATTCCAAATTTGTGGCTAAAGCAACAAGATGCTATACACAATCACAATGTTTGAGCATTCAACAAACTTATCCAAGGGGAGGAGATAATGGATGAATGGCTCACAGAAGGTAACACATTCTATGTCAAAAATCTGAAGAAACCCAACTACCTCACAAGTTTTGACCAATAACCTGTCTACCAACAACATATAAACTTCTGATGGGAATCATCACAGAAATGACGTACCATCAACTAACACAAGCAGGTCTAGAGGCAGAACGAGATATAAAAGAGAATGCTGTGGAACAATAGACCGCCGACTACTAAATAAACAAAGCCATACTTGAAAACTGCAAAACGAGAATAACCAAATTGTCCACAGCATGGATAGACGGCAAAAATATTTAAATAGTGTTCCACATTGATGAATGATAAAATGCATGCAATTGTACAAGATCAATCACCGAAGAATCAAAGTGCTTGAGAAAGCAATGAAGCTTTGGAATACCACATTGATACTGCAGCACTCAGAAGCAAAGATCAAAATACCAGGAGTGAAAATACAATGCAGGATCTTCCAGGGTGATAGTCTTTTACCCCTTCTGTTTTGCCTGGACCTGGCCCCACGAAGCAACCTCATGAATGAGCAAGGACATGGATACACCTGAACAACCAATAAGAGAATGTCCAAAGAAACAGAAAAGGTGACACATCTACTGGACATGGATGATCTAAAACTTTGCACAAGATGACAAAAAAATTGGTAGAACAACTGAAATTAGTGAAGTGGTAGGAACACATTAATATCTGACGACTTTCAAATGGAATTTGGCCTGGATGAGTGCGCCAAGTGCATGTTCGTACAAGTTAAACCACCACAAACGGACAACATAACCAGAGTTGGTGACAAAGCCACCCAATGCTCGCCTGTTTATACATTTATCGTTTTTAGCTCGCCTGTTCGAAGAACAGAGAGCTATAGCGATACCCCCGGCGTGAGCATCAGGGTGAGCGTGAAAATGTTAAAGTTTTTGGTGCAAGTTATTTCCTTTCTAATGTTTTTATCTACCACACTATTTTTTACTGATTACAATATACAAATACATATGTTGCTTTAAAATTATTTAGATCAGACCACTGCAATGCTTTATAAAAAATATTATTAGACTAGTCTTAAAAACTATTAATGTATAAACAGGCGAGCATTGGGTGGCTTTGACACCAACTCTCTGGTCAAAAGACGAGTCGAATAATATTTTTATTTCAACAACAAGGAAATTTCAACAACAGACAGTTGGAGGGACGAGCAGAATACACACCCCAGGGGTGATCTTTTTCCAAGAATGCAACGCATTCTTCCGATGCATGCCATTATTTTGGCGGTGTGTAGGCAACTGATAGCTCTGTGTGAGCAAACCCCCCGCCGGGTTTCGTACATGAAGCAAAAACATACCTATTGCTTATAATTCAAAACACCTCCCTGCACTGGAAAACGTGGGAACAGGAATACTGTACTGTAGATGAGCTTGTAATACTCTCCCCCACTTGGAGGCAACGCTACATGATACAAATTTACATGGAGGATTTCCCTCTGCCTCCCCCAGCCACCCCCCCCAAACCCCAAGACCACCAGCAAAGATAAAAACACCTCTGGACATTAATTGAGGTCATGCTGATCCTATCAAGCAAGTCTGGATGTAATCTGCCCACAAGTGTAGGAGGAGGAGCGCGACAAACAAATACACAAATAAACACACAAACACCAGTCTGTGAATTACAGTAAAGATGAGCAAATACAATCCGATGGTGGTGTGAAGGGGAGGGGGGTGGAGAAAGAGAAAGGGGGAGAGAGAGGGGGAAGAGAGAAGGGAGGCAAAGAGGACGGAGGGAAGGGACGTGCAGTTAGAGAAGGGAGGAGAAGCGAGGAGTGGGTGAACAGGGGGAAGCTTGGAAGGGGGGTGGAGGTGGGGAGAGCAACGCCTCATGAAACATTGTGATGCAGACAGACAGACAGAGAGCGAGAGAGCGACAGAGGTGTGGGAGGAGAGTGCTGCATTTTATTCGGAGGGGGGAGCGAGGAGGGCGGGGAGGAAAAAGAAAAGAGATAGGTGAGGAGTGGAGGTGGCATTAGCAAAGAGAGTGATATGTTATGCTTAATGCCTAAACACAAATACAAAAAATCTCATGTCAGAATAGCTCTGCACACAATGACACAACAGAGTTTGTTATGTTAACCACTGGCACATCTTCAAAAACTTTGATATCCCAGTTCCAGAAAATTTGTGGGAACATTAACCAAAAGCATGGACTGAAAACATGGAAGTACCGCTCATGTACGTTTTAATGATCCCATCCAGAGTGAACATCAAAAACAAAGCATTGCAACCAGACATCATACTTAGGTACAAAAAAAAGAGAGAAGAAGGCATTGCTAAGTGAGGTGTTAATACCAGTGATTTTGGACTAAACAATGCAGAAATCAAGAAAATGACCAAATACCAAAACCTCAAGAATGAAGTGAAAAGATCCTGGAAGCTGAAGAATGCCAAAGTTGTACCAGTGAAAGTTGGAGCGATGGAAATGATGACAAAAAAACTCAGAGATAATAAAACCATCCCTGGGACTATTACTACAAAATAACAACAGTTGGAATGCTGTCCGGGGCTCAGTGACGATCTTGAGGAGAGCCCTCCGAAAGGAACTTTGAGAACACGAAAACTCCATAGCTTGGTCTATGCATCATGATCCTTCACTGAAACAGGGATGAATACTTCGAAACTTGGGATGACTCTATTTCACCTTCTGAAGCCAGTATTGGGAGATAACAACGAAAACACTGATGCATAAAACACACACACACACACACACACACACACACACACACACACACACACACACACACACACACACACACACACACACACAAAGCTAATTTTATGCAATATTAGAGTTTTTGTTTTAAAAAAAAAAATGGAACTAAACAGGTAAGGTGAATATTTATTTTGCCAATAATTTATTAAATTCCACCTGATGGGCCTATCCCTGAGTCAATCACTGGAAATTCCCATTTCCGGCATGATCCAGGGATCCTGTTAATTTGGTACCCTGACAGCTAAATTATCACGGCCTCGTAACAGGGAATCTGGTCACATTAAATTTGGTGTCTATTTTGTGACAAATCCAAATTTCAATTCATTAATTTGGTGTTCAAGATTGGGATATGTATTTCAGGTGGAGGAAAGCTCTGAAACAAAAATTAAAGTCCAATTTGAGCAGTATTTGGCTCAAAATTTTACTTTACTTTTTCAGACTTGGGTTTTGGTATTATTTACTGAAATGCGATGGACCAAGGACATGAGCTAGAACATCGGGATGACAGTTGGTTTGATATCGCCAACACATCAGAATAGCCAACTCCGTATTGCCCTCTTAACAGCAGAAGAGCTGGTAAGAGGGCAATATGGAGCAACTCCCCACCCAAAGGTCAGGGCAGATATGGGAGTATGCGGCAGAGCAGTGCGTCACTGCCTCCGCATTCCGCCGGTAGTGCAGAGGCCTCCATCTGGCCATCTCCCAGGTAGATGCCTGACTCATCCCTATCTCCTTGAAATGCCGATCAACCTGCTGCAACCACGAGGCACGTGGTTGGCCCATTGACCCCCTTCACTCACGAGTCTCCCTCGCTGAGAGAACCTGTTGAGCAGGATCAGTGTCAGGAAAACGAGCCACATGTTCATACAGCCAGAGCTGACACACAGACTATGCAGGTAACAAATCTCATTTGAATATCTCTCAGCGACCGCTCGTTAGACACAAAGTCCGACAAGAGAAGGCCAAGGATTCTCCGAAGAGACCTGGTACCAAAGGACTGAAGTCTCCGTGTCAGATCCCTTGTCAGAGTCCAAGTCTCACATATGTAGACTCGTAGAGCAAGACTGGAAACACTAAGGACCTGAAGACTGTGGTTTTCGTCCTCCTGCACAGGTTGATCAACAGTGCCACACCGCATGATCCAGTGAATCCATGGCTCCCCAGGACCGACCCAGACATCCACTGACCTCTGGCTCACAGCCAGCAGAGACATGAATATCACGGCCAAGGTAAGAGAATCCTCCGTGACCTCAACATCCTCACCACAAACAGGTACAGACAAGATAGCAGCATCCAAGATGTCATTGAAAGCCTGGACCTTAGTTTTGACCCAGGAAACCCGTAATCCCAGCAGCTCTGACTCCTCATTCAGCACCTCGAGGGCTGCCAAAAGGATATCCAGAGTCATCTGTCTGCAAAGATGACTGCATCATCTGTGAAATCAAGGTCAGAAATCTTGACATTGCCAAAAGATGCACAGCAACTTGATCTCTCCGACATCCTCCCAAAATCCAGTCCAAACAAGTGCTGAAAAGTGTGGGTGCCAGTACACACCCCTGATAAACTCCAGTAACAACTGGAAATAAGTCGGAGATGGTATCACCACATCTCACTGCACTCTCAGTACCAGAGTGTAGTTCAGACATCAGATGGATCAGTTTTGGTGGCACCCCATGAAGACCAAAAATCCTCCAAAGGGCATCCCAATTAATTGAATTGAATGCTTTGCAGAGATCAACATTGGCTGTGAGCAGCCCCTGCCGTAACTCTCGTCTGCGTTCGGTGAGGACCCGAAGAGCAAGGATACGGTCAATCATTGACCTCTTTGGTGTAAAGCCTGACTTCTCTGAGCTGTAGTGCTCAAACAGATGGTGGAGAACTCTATCAATAATTATCCGAGCAAAGACATTGCCTGGCACTGAGAGTAGCATCACCATCGGTCGTTGTTGCAGTCCTGGCGATTGCCTTCCCTTTCCAGAGAGGGACAATAAGACCCCTCTTCCAGTCAGGCGGGATGATGCCTGTGTTCCAGGCAGAGCACATAACTGCATGCAACGATATGAGTACAGCATTTCCACCAGCCTTGAGAAATACAGCACGAATACCACAGATCCCAGGAGCTTTACCCCATTTCAACCGGTTCACCACAGCCTACGTTTCCACAAACAAAGGTGGATCACAGTTGATTGGATGGTCAGAAATAGGGATAGTAACATAGACGGCCGGCCAAAACTATCTCCGGGGTCTAAAAATTAGTCCCGTGGGCATTTCTTGTTAAAAGTGATTATGCATGTCCGAAAGTAAGATGATAGGGTGAAGCTTCAGAAAATGCCCCATAACATCTCGAACTTTGAGGTCAAAGGTCAAGGACAAATGCCAAATTCCTCATTTTTTGGTTATAGTGAATTTCGTTTCAGCATTGCCACATCTATGTGCCTGTGCATGAATTATTCGCCGAGGCTACTGTCCTTTAGTCTCAGTAATACATTTAGACTGGAGATTTACTTGAAAACATGAAATGCCGCGATTGTAAAATGGCCATTTTCTCGAATTTCTGAAGATGGACGCATGTAATCTTCTCACGCGAGTTCTCAACTCGTAAGATGAACTCGTGTGAGATCAAAACGTTGTATAAGAGAGTTGGCACATAAGAGAATGTTTGAAATATAATTTGCTCACCCATATAGCTGTAGTTAGTGGTAGTCATTATTGCAGTTGACAGCGTCACACCCGCATGCTGGGATACAGTTCTGGTGAGACTTGCTGCACTTACATGCACTCGTTCGACACTTGCTTTTACACGCACAAGTGACTAGTTCAGTACAAGAAGCTGGAATGGCAGGGAGTCGCATCCACACGATCTCAAGTCCAGAGTCTGTTAGCTTCCAGCCATCCGTCTCTTCTGGAGCTTCAACCGCTATACAAGGTTTATCAGCCTGGTACCAGATTTTCGCCTGATGATTTGACCTGATATGATGGACCTCGAATGCTTCAAAGTTGGTAGCTTTTCGAAATCCCGGAGACCTTTTTCGAACATCTGGGATTTGGCAGAGAGCAGATAGTCAGCGTTGTCCACTCCATACAAATGGCACAGGAACTTTTCAACCTCGTCAGTGGATCCATCACGCCCAATATTCGCCAGTAGCTCCGGCTGTTCCACGTACACTTTCCAGCAGCTCCGTTTCCCGTATGCGTAGAACGAATAAGTCACATCACATCCGGTAAAGGCATGAAATCCGAGCAGATTGCTCCTGACAGGACGCGATAGCTTTTGGACAATTGGTGCAATTTGGTAGTAGATACGTTTTTTGCTAGTCCCACTTTTCATTCACAGATCAACGTTTGCATCACTGAAGAAATGGATGAGGAGTAATAATACATCTGTATCCTTGCTCTCCACGACCACTCTTTTGTATTTCTCCCTGACGGTATGTGCTGCATGTGCGACCATGCGCGTATCGGCCTCTTCATGGTTCGCGGCCAAATCAGTAATTTGGCCACGTGTAGTTGACTTCGCCATCTCCGGTTCAGCGAAACCTCCCCTACAATCAGCTCGCAAGACTGTGGGTAATTCCGATCGGTCGAAATGAGGTACTCAGCGACGAATTTAGCAAGGTCAGCTTTGTTCTGGTCCAGGGCTATGAATCTGTCCCATACCTCTGGCAGTGGTACGTCTCCTCGATCAATGATTTTTCCGATTGGTCGCTTCTTCTGCCCACGCTTTGATCTAGTTGCTGATTTTATAGACCCTGTTCCGATGTACCGATCGAAGACGATGTCGATGCGAGTGAATGACTGGTGAAATAGCTTTACAATCCTCTCGTGATATGTACGACCAAGGTCAGCAAACGTGCGACAATGAGACGGCTTCCCCATCACTTGGATCATTGCGTGACCATCGATGATGAGAGCTGACGTCTCCTGCAGGGAAGGAATATTCGCTGGTGTTTCGATATCCACGTCGTTTGTCAGGATATGAAGCATATCAGCTTTGTTTGTCTGATTCATCTGTCCGTTTCTCTTGACTAGCAACGATGGAAGCAACGAAAGTTCGTGCTGAAGAATCCTGGACATAGACACATCGTCCAGCTCTGGTTGCATTGAACAACCTCTGTATGAGTTTTGCGTCTGCCTTGATAAATTTCTTCTTGGCTGTTGAGGTCAGAGCTGTGCTTTTGTAGAGATGAGCAAAGGATTTGGAATTGATCCTCGACAGCGTATCGAAGAAGCCGTCTGTCGAGTTACCAGCCTCTCATCCACAAAACTTTGTAACCTTCGAATACCTCGCTCATAGGCTGACAACAGGGAAGTTTGTATTCCCATCGTGGCGAGATAATTTGTTGTCAAATGTACAAGTGTAGGTTCCTGCGATTCCTCCACCAGGTCTGGTGATTGTGCCGGTGGGAGTGTATCCGCTGCTTGGAAAATACGGAATCGCTCAAACGGGTCCATCAGATTTTGAACATTGCCTTCATCATGCCTTAGACATCCAGGCATAGCCTCCTTTCTCGTAGATATTGCCTCCTCTACGATCTCGTCATCGATCAGTTTTAGGAGCCGTTTGGTATCTAGGGCAATTTCGGAGCGCTCACATCACGTCAAGCAGAATCGATCCCTTGCAGTATCATTCCTGGTTATTCCGATTATGCCATTCGATATCTTACACATGCGGTTGATCCATTCTGTAGCTTGATCGACTGGCACAGAGCTGAATGGACGTTTGCTGCGTTGTACCACAAAGTTCCTGGCGAGAAATGCACTGTATACATCAGGTGCTGTATTCTCCAACATTTTCATGTTGGAGAGATACACCGGTCCCCATCTCACATAATTTGTGTGGTCATACGCACATAGCCACGGTAACATCTGTGCGAACGATTTTAGGTGCGCCTGCCAATCTCACTCTCTATTCGCACGGATGAATTCCAAAAGTGTGCTGACCATTTTGATGTAATTCGTCCAGAATTCAAAATTGGGATCAGTTGCACGGCATCGGTCAAATTCGTCCAATTTCGTCAATATTTCTGATCTTTTGATGGTTTGTCTCAGCACAGATGGCACGGCTCAGTGCATCGGATTTGCAGAGACGACCATCTGCACTGCGACATTTGTTCCTAACTTCCTCAGCGCATGTCTTGATAGCCTCGATCGAAGCGATTGTTGCGATATCATGACTTTGCTCGAGCCACTCCATGAATTTAGTCCATCGGATGCGACACAATGCTTCATACGTACAAATATGTCCATATACTCCTCGGTAGTATGCTTTTCCAACAAGTACGCTTGGTATTGTATTAGGAGCGAATAATCCGCCTCGATCCAGATATCCTCCAGCCCTGCGCTCTCATAATGCTGTCTAATAGCTTTGAGGTAATTGAAGAGAATGTGGAGGTGACCAAGGAAGCATATAACATTGCTGTATTTGGTGGGATCGTTCCATACGAGTTCTTTCATCCGACTGTAGAGAGGTTGGTCAGCAAAAATGACCGTGTGTGTCTGTCCCACCTTTTCACTGATATTCATGAACTTGGTCATCACAGTTGTCATTGTGTCATCATGGTCTGCCGGTGCCTTCAGAATTGGGAGCATACTACATTGGTGACAGGTGGGGTCCCGTTCGTCGACAGACTGTTAAATGTTGCCCATGGTGGCACAGATTGTGACTCACCACCATGTAATATTCTTGATAATGTCCATGCCAAGTCGTTGGACTTGCTGTTATTTGCATTGTCAGACTCTTGGAACCACGACTCTACGTTGATGGCGGCACCATCAGGAAAAGTGGGGGACGGACGAATACCAGAACGAGGTTTCGCGTATTCTAACATGTGCATCTTGCCGATTCGTTCCTGGCTGAGAGCTTTAGTACGACTGATATGCCGAGGTTCATCTCTGTGATAAACAGTTCCGTCATCTCGCTGCCACACTGCCATCTGTGTATAATGTGTAGTGTTGTTGCCGTCAATTGTTTCCTCAAGTACGTCAATATAGTCACATGAACTGAGAATCAGCCCTGAGGTCTCGAATGGGTGGATTACCTCGGGGATAAAGACTCCGTCGTTTGCGTCAGCTCTGTCGAGAATATCATTTGCGATGGACGCGTCAAAGCGCCGGATTGTGTCGATGCTGATACAGCAACCACTTGCATGCAATAGATCTACCAAGGCCTCGGATCGCGTCATTTGATGTACTGTCATCCCTAATCCAATGTGTTTGGGTGTCAGCTTGCGCCCCTGGGAAAGGCGAAAGATGATGTCCTGTGCGATATCAGAGACTAAGCGGTCGAGCTCTGCACATGTGTCAGCAGCTTCAGTATTATCCTCGATCGCATCGGCGAAAAGGACTCCGAGAAATATGTGCAATGATTGGGAGATGATCTCATTCACATGGTCTTGGTCGATTCCTCGCCATCCTAATTCGTGATCAGGGCGGCTATTGAGATCGTTGCGCAATTGGAGAGCAGAATGTTCTATTTCCTGCAGTGGATTGCTGGCCATCATCGAAAAGTCATTACAATCATCAGAATCTTTCGAGTCTTCATCCCTGTGCATTCCTGACAGAGATGTTGAAATGACACATTCATTCCTTTCACTGGGATACAGAGCAATGAGGCTGTACGATTGAGGGGTCTAATGAAGCCAGCTCTACTCCCGAGTCTCTTAGACACCGCGTCAGTGAAGGTTTTCCTTCGTGAAAAATAGCTCCAAGGTATTTCCTGTCCTTTCGCTTCACATAAATCCTGAAATCGCTTCCAAACCTCCCAAATATTGAATACATATCCACATGAAAACCCATCATTCAGAATGTTACATAGGGTCGTCAGCTCCTTATCTTCACCTTGTCCAACATCCAGTCTTTGTTTCTCTGCTTCTCTCTCAAACTTGATCAAGCATGAGAGATGATATTTGCCTTCAGCAGCAATCAGATCTACTGTGCCTGCCAGACGAATCTGCAGCGCCGTGTCTACGTTAGAAAGTTCCAGTATCTTATGGGATAAATGCATTGTCCGGATATCATGTAATTCAGTTTGACTCTTGCAAACTTTCTTACCCGGTTTTCCCTTCCTTTCGTCTTGGCAAAATATACATTTTGCCCAGTCTACTTTTTGATGTTTTCCACACGATGACTGTGCCTCCAAATCCATGCTGTCCCCGCCACCGCCAGTTGCAGCTCCTTTGCACAGTGGTTTCGATCTGAGATGCTTCAATCGACTTTCAGCTGTGAAATCACAGTAACACGAGCTGTGCCACATCAACGGCGATTCCCGTATTGAAATATCATTCAGCCTCTTCAATCTATCAGATTCCTCTCCGAGGCGATTGCGTTCAGCGAGGACCGTGATCACCCTATTCTTACTGTCGTCCGATGCTTGGCGTGTTACTTCCTTGCACTTTTTTGATTTCAAACAGAACAGACATGTGGACGCGATTTCTGGCTCTTTTTTGCGAACCTATCATTCCTATAGCTTTCATTTCATCCATTGCCCCGAATTTAACAATGCAATTGTCGTAGATTTCACACAAAATGAAAGCAAAACAACGCAAAAGACGTGTGGAAAGCTCAACTGTTCAGCGCCATGTTGCACACACTGGCTACTTCCTCCACAAGAGCGATTAGTAGACTGAGTGGAGCACCGTGGGCGGAGCCACGGCGCGCGCGAGGGACGCTTCTATTTCGTGATTTTTTGAGAAAATCGATTTGGTTGTGCTTGGTATGGGGCAAATTCTCAACAACAGAGATATTTTCTACCTTTTGGCACCCTATACCAGTTTTTAACATGAAATGCCTGCGGGGTGTCACGATAGGTTAGGTTGGCCGGCCGTCTTACACTCCTGACATCCAACTCAACAGCTGGTGGATCAGCCTGGTACAACCGCTCAAAGTAACTGGCCCAACGGGCCTTCACTTCTCTGTCACAAGCCCACCACCCTCCGCTTTAACTGCAGTACACCGAGGGACAGGCTTGGAGGAACGCAATGTGTGAATTCCCCTGCAAGCAAGACGAGAATCACTTGACCACAAGTGATGCTCTTCCCACTCACAGGTTGCTTGCACATAGGCCTCCTTGTCCACCCTTAGCGCACATACAGTGTTACAACTCGACTCCCTGAACAGCTCAGCTCTGCCATTAAGCCTCGCTCTGCGACTCTGGTCAATGGTATCCAGTGTCCCTTGAGAGACAAAATTCTTGTTCGCCTGATTGTGAGTTCCAAGACATCCACCGGCAACATCAAGGCTGGTGGTCTTGAAGGCACTCTACAACTCTTCAGGGCTCCCCAAAGCTCCCAGACCCCACCCCCACCCCCACCCCCACCCCAAATCTCCACTTAGCCTGTTCGCAAACTCCTCGGCTACCTTCTCATCCTTGAGCTTGCCAACATCCAGCCTAGGCTGGGATGGTACCATGCTCCCGAATTTAATCTGCAACTTCCGAGTTTCTACAACTAGCCTTTGGTCGATATTGAGGAACTGAGCACTCTGGTCTTCCCTGCAGTTCTGGATCATCCTCCAGCGACCATCAGCGAGCATATGGTCAATCCCCTTTGCCACACCACCAACGTCAGAATACCGAGTCCAGTGATAAGCCTGTGGAGGCTGAAACTATGAACCAGCCACCCTAATTCCATGACTTCTTGCAAAGTCAAGGAACTTACTGCAATTCTGGTTCACAGTTCCAGGACCATGGGGACCAACACATGCCTCATAACCATCCCTATCAGTTCCCATCGATGCATTGAAATCCCCCAAGACTAGAAGAGTATCTCGCCTGGGCCACTGATCGACCACAGACTCGAATGTGGCATGGAATGCATCCTTCATGGTGAGATCACTCGCCTCAGTTGGAGCATTTACAGACACCAGGGAAATGACACCCAAGGAGTGATGAATCCTTGGTCTCATAATACGGTCGTTGACCGGTGTTACCTCAATTATCATTGGAGTCAGCTTATTGGACACAGTTACAGAAACTCCTTGGGCATGGTTACCATCAGAGCAACCAGACTAATATTATTAGTTATATTAGATTATAATTGGTGTAACCAAGTTATATTAGATAATAATTATATTGGTGGATATTAATTGGTGTAACCAAGTTATATTAGATATTAATTGGTGATTATAATTATACAATTATAATTGGTGTAACCACCCGCCATGATCTCACCACTATTCAGTCTCTGAACCTCAGAGAGTGCTGCAATACCCATCCTAATAGACCTGAAAACCCACAGTAGCCCAGCCACGTCCAGTATCCAGCCCCAATAAGCAGTGTGGGAGCAATGCCGTCTGGGTGTAACCACCTGAGATGGATAAATGCCAGCAAAGAAAGACTAATTTGGCTATGTTTCAGCAATTCAGGACCAAATTGAGAGAGGAGATGAAGATCAAGAGAGAGGCCGATAAGAGGAACCACAATTTGAAAATGAAAGACCACCAACAGAGAATAGCTGAAATTGAGGCCGAGAGGGATACCAATAAGAAGGCCCAGTCAAAAAAAATGGACATCATGAATGCCAAGAAGATGGCTAAATATAGGAACAAGAGGAAGGCCAAAAAGGGAAAATGGGATGCTGAATAGAAGGCCCATGAGCATAGACTAGCTGCAATAGATTAATATACTATGAGAAAAGGTTTACATGATGGATGCTGGGCTGGAAGTCAGCTGGGATACCAGGATGAAGAGAAGGCTGAGCTACAAGAGGTGGCAGCTAAGCCACAGGAGTTGGCTACTGAGCAAATAGTCAAAACATGAGCAAAACAGTGGTTGATCCGCAGCAGGTGGTGGTTGAGCCTTATAAAAGGGGCAGCATGGCGACGAAGCTACAACTTATGGAAATAGATGAAACAAAGCCCCAGATAGAGTTATCAGGGAGAAATGTGTGTGCAGAAACTGTATTGGAGATTAACCATGCAAGGACTTTCTTCGGAGGAAGAAAAGTCTGATTAGGCAGTGGTGGAAGATGAGCCACACAGTGATGTGGCGAGGAGTTTTGATCGCATCGAGGAACAGGTGCCAGTGGCTACATTTTACACACCTGCCCATGATGCGGAAGTACGACAGAGGCAGAGCAGGTGCAGGCAATACAAACATTTAAAGAAGCTCCTCCCAGTAGTGTGTGTGTGTGTGTGTGTGTGTGTGTGTGTGTGTGTGTGTGTGTGTGTGTGTGTGTGTGTGTGTGTGTGTGTGTGTGTGTGTGTGTGTGTGTGTGTGTGTGTGTGTGTGTGTGTGTGTGATGGTGGCAGTACTGACAGTACAGATAAGACAACAGAGTGAAAGGAAGAAGAATAAATGCCAGCAGAGGATTTAGTGACTCACTGGTTAGGTATATGACTAAGATGGCTCCCAAAGCAGCACATGCACACGCTCTCCACAAGCCGTGGAGAGTGGATGGTGGACTGCGCGGGCGACCACACACAGTCAGACTTCCACTAGACTCACGCAGGAGGCCGAGAGAAAAGGTGGAGGCAGACAAAGTATGGTGGCCCTCCGTGGGGATCCCACAGGAACTGAAAAGGTTAGTGTAGTGACTGGCGGACAGGAGCAATGACAGACTGTTTGAGAAAATAGGATGGGAGAAACTTTTACTGGATATTAATTGCAATTGGGTGTCACAACAAATTTTAACGAGAAAGTTGGAGTGTCTTAATATGGAGACTTTTATGAGACGATATGATGTACTTTTCTCATTCTTCCTTTTCTGACTGGGACAGAATTGAGAATGAATGGAGAGTCTATCGTGTATTTGGTAAATGAGTGAGTGAATGCAAACCAAATTTTAGGTCAATGGTGTGGATGATTGTGAGAACAGCACACCCTACTGGAAGGAGTTTCTAGTTTAATGTTATTTAAGGAAGATGCAGAGTCTTTCAAAAAGGATGCTACATATTAAAAATTATATATTTTCTGAAAAATTGTACTTGCATTATTGAAAAGTATATTATATTACAGCCCAAAGTCAGGAGATTTTTCTCAAGCAAACACATTTTGAATATGTGCATATTCCTCATGTACGACCATCTGCAGACGAACTGTGAAATTCCGTAAAACCAACAATAACGTTTCAACAGTTATGCTCCACACAGCATCAGTAATGGTACACCACTCCTTCCCAATTCCATATCCAGGCCATGCATGACGTCATCACCGGGCGCAGAAGGGAGTACTCAGTTTTCACTCCATTTGTTTGTTTGTTCGGGCAATATCTCAGCCATCCTTTGAGCTAGGAAGCTGAAATTTGGGGACAAAAGTGAAGATGTGCTTTGGCATAAACTGTATTTTATATTTTTGATTAATCAATTAATTGATTAATATTATTGATTGATTAATTACTTAATTATTATCGATTTATTATTTCCTTATATATTTTATTTCTCATCCTGGCAATAGGTACCTTTTGAGCTTGGAAACCATAAACTGTACTTTGAATGCACTGGTATTTCTTAGGCACCTTTTGAGCAAGGAAGCTGATATTTGGACATGACAGTGACCATAAAGGGTATTTTATATTTATCATTTGTACATATTTACCTCAGAAGTACACCGTTCCCTCCCAATTTTGTCTCCGTGTGCTACACGGCGACATTTGGCACCCCGGCAATGTTGTGCGCTGGATGATTTATTTATTTAGTTGGCCTGGGGGCGGTGTACTTTGAATGTACTGGTACTTGTTGCATTTTTAGTTAGCGAAGTGTCGGGGTTGTTTCTATAGCCTAAATCTGTCAGATATCCCTATAGAAAGTAGTCGTACGGGTTGAGATCAGGTGAGTATGGAGACCAGCTCCACCCATATCCAAAGTGACTGGCATAACGATTTGAAATGACCCGATCTCCAAAACAAGTGTTCAATTAATCCAACACCACTTTAGCAGTGTTTGACCTAGCCCAATCGTGCTGGAAAAAATGTTGTCTGCACATCCACTACAGAGTTCTCATGATGAGGCATAAACATATTCTGGACAAGTTCAAGGTAAGAGTTGGACGTAACTATCCGATTGAGAAAAACGGGGCAGACAATACCTGTAGACGAGAGTGCACACGGGCAATTCCAGCGTCACGGACATTACATTTCACACATTTTATGGTACCATTAAGAGCTCATTTCATACATACAAAAATGTTTAATCTGAAATTATCTACAGGTATTATCACACAGTCATCCTGGCCAGTATGCACTGAGAGGTAGAGATGGATTCTGTAAATGGTTTGGTAGTTATAAATAATCTCTGCAGTCACAGACATTACATTTTTTTGGACATATTTTGCACACTAGTACGTTTGTTGAAAAGTCTGTGAGTTTTTGGATGATATAAAGGCAATTTTCATACTGAATGATTTGCAATGCAGGGTATAATAGTATGTGAATTCATTTTGAAAAAAAAAAAAAAAAGGATTGAGCATGTGCTCTGTGGAACACAGAAACTCACGTCACTGACATTACATTTTCAAGGTCACGGACATTACAGTTTTGTCCACTTTCATAAAATTGTTTAAAGTCCAGTAAACGTTGAATTCTTTTCATATATTTCAGTATTATTATCAAGTTTACATTTGTCCAAATGGTTTTCAGGATGTACTTTTTTATCATAGCATAAAGAATTTTCAATGTGATGAAAAATGTTGTATAATCTATATATAATTTCACGGATGACTTATTTTGAATTATAGCACGATATGAAACACTCGTTTTGTGAGAAATATTTTAGGGAGCCTGGGAGCCAATGTAAAGTTTGACATTCTAGACACTGGCACGTCTTTTGACACTGAAAATGATGAAGAATGTAAAGTCCTCTAAATGTCACGGACATTACACCTTTGCTTATGATGTATACGAGAGGCTCGCCAGTACTAGTGCATCTTCATTCTACATTGAGAACCCCTGATCTACAATAAAATAACATGAATCCTTACTGTTAGATTGAGAAATTGTTTTGTTGCAGAAATTGTGTTACAAAGTGTGTAAAATGAATGTCTTTATACCATAGTAAAATGTCTATAGACAGTGAATCAAGAGGAGCAATATTATATATTTCATTCAGCTTCCACATCATATTGAAAACAATATCTGTCCCTGTTGTCCATGATGGGAGTAGGAAGCAATTCCATGATTTGTTCTTGTTCAATGAATGACTTCTTCCTCACTGTAAACAAAGAGACTTGAGGTGCTTTGCCTCTTCAGAAATTTCACTGTGCATCCATCATTGTGAGTACATGTTATTTGTGCAACAAATAACTTTTCTGATTATTTTGTGAGAAACTTCACACGGACAAATGACCCAATCTGAATTGATGTGGGTTGGTGACTTTGTGGTTGCTCCTTGTCAGTTTCTGGTCGGTAAGTATCGCTGAAGAAAGTAAACACAAAGTGTCGACCTAAAGATGTGAGAAAACTAAGCCAAAATTCAAAAAGAAAAATAAATCACCAAAAGGGCAAATAAGGAAGAGGGTGTTCTATCAAACATTTATGCTTTTGGTTTTTGTTTCTTTTTGTATTTTTTTGAAGAAACCAGTTACAAATAGCTACATGTTCATGACAAAAACATAAGGTAGGAGTTCCATGTGAGATTGCACAGGCTGGTTCACACTGACAGATTGCTGTTACTGTACATGAGAGCATACTGGTGCATAATACTCTTTCAAGTGATGTGTGTATGCATTGCATTGTAAATAGAAAGTTTAAGTTTCAACTTCAGAAAATAGTGAAAGTAAGCTTACCTGTTTGATTTATCTCTGTAGCCATAGTTGTTTGATTGTAGCACACTATATGAATTTAGCTTCCTCAATGGATGACCTGATGGCAAACAATGGTGTGCATGGGAAAGTTGCACACTCCCTGCCCCTTCTGTCGCAACAGCTTTTTCTCACCCCAATCTCCGTTTATGTGAGGAAGAACCTCCACCCTTGGCATTCAGGTGAACCTCTCACTGCCCAGTAGCAGTAATTAAGGTCCTTGATTATAGGCTTGTCTTAATCCATTTTCAAAATAAACAACACTGCATGGCAGAAAGTTCTTATCTCAATTAGTGACTAAGTGATTAAATGGTTGGAAGCGTGTAGTGCAAGCTTTTTGGGTTGAAATGAGTTAATGCATAGTCTGTAATGTAATGTCGTTTATTGTTTATGGCCTCAAGTGTACTTTAATTAGGTCAATGTTGTGGGACATCAGACCACATTATCCAGATTTTGACGATAAAAGAAGACTATGCTGTAGAATTCAAAGTTTCACTTTTGAACATATATGCTATATGTAATGTCCGTGACGTGTAGCTATTGTAATGTCCGTGACGCTAAATGTGGACAAACCAAGACAGTTTTTTTTAACATCCTCTTGAGATATTATGAGATATCACATTCTAACTTTGAAAATGGCTTTTGAACAAAAGTGACCAAAAACTCATGATGCTACAAAAACTTTTGTCTAAAACGTCACGGACATTACACTGCTGTGCAGTGCAAATCAACCCTTCCTTTGGGGTCTGTTTCAAATAATAGATACTTTCTCATGATTTCCTCTTGTAAGGTGTTAATACAAGGCCTAAGCTTTCTTTTAGAATAAGAGTTACTGCTTCACAGGATTTTTTGGTATTATCATTTTCATTTAACACTTAATGGATGAAAAAGACTGATATTTTCATGACAGCTTGGTTCAACTGTGCTCTGTTTGGATAGTTAAAAATATATATTCTTCATATAATTTCAGACTTTTTTTTTACTTGGTCTTCAAAATATGGACCTTTTCCATTACTCTTCAGGGGAAAACAAAGCTATTCAATTAATTTCATTTTTTCACCGTGAGGTAACATTTTCTGTGGAATTGCCCACACCACACGGTGCACCGTAAAAGATGTAGAGGTGTTTCTTTTGTCTCGTGAGGATTTTCAGTATCCCACACTCGCATATTTTGTTTATCAACGCAACCGCTCAGATAAAAGTGTGCTTCATCTGTGAACCAAATCTACTCCAGTAAGGCTCGATCACCATCAACAAAGCATAATAATTGAACACAAAAACCAAGCCGGTGCTCTTTATCATTATTGCTGAATGTTTTCTGCATTTGAATCACACAAAGAAAAGGTTTAACATATTGTTAGACGATTCGGTATGTTGATGATGCAGATAAACAGAATCTGTAATAAACGATTGATGGATTTGTGAGTACGACGTGTGAGCGCTTCCTGAACACGAGCGACATTTTCTTCCATGTGAACAGATTTCTTTCTGCTGACAGCTCATTTCACATTATCCCTCATTTTCAAACTTCTTGATCAAGCTCATAATCGCAGACATGTATGGTGTACGTCTGCAGTTGAGTTGTTTACAAAAATCTCGTTGCGTTTGAACAACCATTTTGGTCTTATAATAACGCTTGATGATAAAAAAAAACGTTGTTCTAAACTGTATTATGCCATGACTGTAACTGAAGAGGAAGCATGATGCAAGCAACATGCCATAAACTTCCAACTCTGATGTTCACAGTTGCCATTTCTTCTGCTCTCCATCACACAGTTCAAATAATATAACCAAACA
>NC_140961.1:126279082-126301582 GCF_056783735.1 Eptatretus burgeri
AGTTATAAAATTCCTCTGATTACTCCAATGCAGGACTGTCTATTGTGCCTGATGAAGGTGGCTGCGAAGCCGGTGAAACATTTCCTGAGACCGGGTCTGCTCTCGCTTTTTTGCTCAAATTAGTGTAGTCAATCTAGTTTTTTACTTTTGGTGGGAAGTGCCTTCTTCATTTAAAAATAAATAAATATGTAATATATACATAAATATATATATATATATATATATATATATATGTATGTATGTATGTATGTATGTATGTATGTATGTATGTATGTATGTATGTATGTATGTATATATATATATATATATATATATATATACATGGTGTCCCGAAAAAATGTACTCACATTTTGGCTCCTCATAACTCATTGAATTTTTCATTTCTTTTCAGATCAATTTGACCCTAATAATGGCAGAAGTACGACTAGGTTTTGAAGAAAGAAAATTTACCATAAAGTGCTACTGGAAGCACGAAAACATGATGGAAGTGCAAAGACAATTTAGAAGACATTTTCACAAAGATCCACCAACGCGACGCACCAATGCTCGCATCCGAGATAAGTTTGAAACAGATGGAACTATGCATGACGTCCACAAGTCCGGAGCGTTCAGGAAGACGACGGTCATCAACCACCCCCGCAAAGGAAAATCAATTGCTGGAAACCCTCCACCGATCCCCACGGAAATCTGTATGACAAATGGCTCGTGAGACAGGAATCCCAAAAGCAAGCGCCCATCGCATTTTGAAGCTAATTAATTGGAAAAGTTACATTCCAAAATTAATCCACGCTCTAAATGAAGACGATCCTGACCGGAGAGCTGAATTTTGTGAGTGGGACCTGGGCAAATGCGAAGAAGATGCAGCATTTCCATCCAAAATTGTTTGGAGCGATGAGGCCAGCTTCAAGTTAAATGGCTCAATTAACCGACACAATTGCACCTACTGGGCTCCTGGAAATCCGCATGTTACTATGGAACACCATTTAAACTTACCAGGGGTTACTGTGTGGTGTGGGATATCAGCATTGGGCATCCTAGGGCCATTCTTTTTGACCAAACAGTCACTGGGGATGTTTACTTAAACTTGCTGCAGGAATCCGTCGGTCCACGTGTCGAAGAGATATTTGGTGATGAAGAGATTTACTTTCAGCAAGATGGAGCACCTCCCCACTACCACCGTGATGTAAGGGCCAATCTCGAAGCAACTTTTCGAACAGATGGATTGGGCGAAGAGGTAGTGTTGAATTCCCTGCGCGTTCACCAGATCTCACTCCAATGGACTTCTTTTTATGGGGATATCTCAAAGATAAGGTTTACGGTTCAAAACCAGCAACATTCGATGAGCTGAAAGAGGAAATTGAAAGACAATGTCTTGCAGTTCCAAATGAAATGATTCGTAACGCTGTTGAATCCATTGGTCCGTGTTATCGGCTGTGTTTGGAACGTGATGGTCGTCAGTTTGAACATTTGTAAACATGCATTTATCCATTTATACATTTAACCATAAATCTTGTTTCTAAGTGAATAAACAACGCATTTATTATCATTTAAAGAGTGAGTACATTTTTATGGGACACCCTGTATATATATATATATATGTATATATATATATATATATATATATATATATATATATATAAATATATATATATATATATATATATATATATATATATATAGATATATAAAAATATATATATATATAAATATATATATATATATATAAATATATATATATATATATATAAATATATATATATATATATATATATATATATATATATATATATATATATATACATATATACATATATACACACACACACACACACACACACACACACACACACACACACACACACACACACACACACACACACACACACACACACACACACACACACTGTAGTACTGGACAAGCTTTGAGGTGACTATCCCATCCACACTCCCGGCTCTTACTTGCTCTCCTCTGCATTTCACATTATGGGCTCACAGGACAAGCTTTTAGGTGGCCTTGTCCCGTTCACACTCTGGGCTCTTTTTCTCCTCCGCACTCTGGCCTCTTCTCTCCTCCCCAGATATGACTTTTCAAGTCTCGTCTCATGCGAGCCTCTCTCTCATTGGTGCGCTTTTGATGGGAGTGGATGCGCAATCCAGCTTGTGGAAAATCCCACTGTCCCTGAGGGAGTCTTTAATGTCACCCTCACCCACCCCTTGCTTATGAAAGACAAGGAAAGTGTCCCCAGCCCCTCCTTGCATGCACAAAACGTCCTTTGTACTGTATGTAGTTTGCATGCGAGAAGTGCCTTCCCGCAGGCAAACGTGGAAGTGCAGGAAAGGAAGAATGTGGGAAAGCAATTTGGTGCTGGTCCGGAGGATCAATTTATTTACAGTGAGCGACGAGTAGTTGTTGGTAAATAATAAAATAATGAGTGGATTTGAGTGGTGAGGAAGACAGATGCACCGAAGGATGAGAATAAACCTGCGGTGTTGAAAGAAAGATTGGTGGGATGAAAGAGGGGTTGATGAATTGAGTGATGGTGGATTGAAAGAAGAACTGAAAGTCGCAGAGGGTTTGGAATAGACTGATGGTGTATTGAAAGAAGGATTGAAAGTCGCAGAGGGTTTGGAATAAACTGATGGTGTATTGAAAGAAGGACTGAAAGTCACAGAGGATTTTGAATGGACCAATGGTGAATTGAAAGAAGGATTGAAAGTAGCAGAGGGTTTGGAATAGACTGATGGTGTATTTAAAGAAGGACTGAAAGTAGCACAGGGTTTGGAATAGACCGATTGTGTATTAGAAAGAAGGATCAAAAGTAGCAGAGGGAGGGGAAATACATCACACCGGGAAACACAAGCTCACCTCAACGCATAAACCACCCGCCAAAACTCTTCGACAAGGGGCCTGATCCATGAGAACACATCGGGCCTAATAATTTTTGAAATATCATGCCACATATCGTTTTAGGACCCATCTTTCATTGGTGAAGAATCACATTAAAAATTTTTAAAAAATTCTCAGATCCGGATCTGGATTCGGATCTTCACCAAAATTGAATCAATTCAACAAGACAAACACCAAGCCCCACCATGGAAATTGAGACGAATGATACAGAGAGAACAACACCCAGGCAAAAATACTACAGTTAGAACTATAGTATATGAGAGTTGTACTCTAATATTTTACAGCAGTCTCCAGAGAATTACAACAGGAAAGGATTATTTTTGCCTGGGGAAAGGAAACGGGGCAAATGCAGCCATTCATAAGAGGAAACAGAACTCCAAAGCCAATAAAGAGAATCCAAAAAACAAAACAAATACAAGGCCAATGACAAAGACTGAGAGGTAACGGGGTTGCTGAAAACACACTCAAAATAGAAATGATAGCAAGGAAGATTAAAAATAAAACATCAGGACGAAGTCAACAACAGGAGAAAACAAAAGCAGATGTTTGAAAACAACCCAAAATGATTCTACCACAAACTAAGAAAACAAAAGCAAGATGTATCAAGTCCCCTGAGAAAGGCAGACTAATTTTTTTGGAAAGGAATTTATGAAGACCCAAAATAGCATAATAAGGAGGCAGGGTGGATTCCAAACTTGGAAAATAAAAAAGCAACAACTAAAGGAAATGCCCCCAGTGATGTTTCATGAAGGAACAGTAAAAACAAAACTTGCAAAAATTTCAAACTTTAAAAGCCCAGGCCTGGATGGAATTCCAAATTTGTGGCTAAAGCAACAAGATGCTATACACAATCACAATGTTTGAGCATTCAACAAACTTATCCAAGGGGAGGAGATAATGGATGAATGGCTCACAGAAGGTAACACATTCTATGTCAAAAAATCTGAAGAAACCCAACTACCTCACAAGTTTTGACCAATAACCTGTCTACCAACAACATATAAACTTCTGATGGGAATCATCACAGAAATGACGTACCATCAACTAACACAAGCAGGTCTAGAGGCAGAACGAGATATAAAAGAGAATGCTGTGGAACAATAGACCGCCGACTACTAAATAAACAAAGCCATACTTGAAAACTGCAAAACGAGAATAACCAAATTGTCCACAGCATGGATAGACGGCAAAAATATTTAAATAGTGTTCCACATTGATGAATGATAAAATGCATGCAATTGTACAAGATCAATCACCGAAGAATCAAAGTGCTTGAGAAAGCAATGAAGCTTTGGAATACCACATTGATACTGCAGCACTCAGAAGCAAAGATCAAAATACCAGGAGTGAAAATACAATGCAGGATCTTCCAGGGTGATAGTCTTTTACCCCTTCTGTTTTGCCTGGACCTGGCCCCACGAAGCAACCTCATGAATGAGCAAGGACATGGATACACCTGAACAACCAATAAGAGAATGTCCAAAGAAACAGAAAAGGTGACACATCTACTGGACATGGATGATCTAAAACTTTGCACAAGATGACAAAAAAATTGGTAGAACAACTGAAATTAGTGAAGTGGTAGGAACACATTAATATCTGACGACTTTCAAATGGAATTTGGCCTGGATGAGTGCGCCAAGTGCATGTTCGTACAAGTTAAACCACCACAAACGGACAACATAACCAGAGTTGGTGACAAAGCCACCCAATGCTCGCCTGTTTATACATTTATCGTTTTTAGCTCGCCTGTTCGAAGAACAGAAAGCTATAGCGATACCCTCCGCGTGAGCATCAGGGTGAGCGTGAAAATGTTAAAGTTTTTGGTGCAAGTTATTTCCTTTCTAATGTTTTTATCTACCACACTATTTTTTACTGATTACAATATACAAATACATATGTTGCTTTAAAATTATTTAGATCAGACCACTGCAATGCTTTATAAAAAATATTATTAGACTAGTCTTAAAAACTATTAATGTATAAACAGGCGAGCATTGGGTGGCTTTGACACCAACTCTCTGGTCAAAAGACGAGTCGAATAATATTTTTTATTTCAACAACAAGGAAATTTCAACAACAGACAGTTGGAGGGACGAGCAGAATACACACCCCAGAGGTGATCTTTTTCCAAGAATGCAACGCATTCTTCCGATGCATGCCATTATTTTGGCGGTGTGTAGGCAACTGATAGCTCTGTGTGAGCAAAACCCCCCGCCGGGTTTCGTACATGAAGCAAAAACATACCTATTGCTTATAATTCAAAACACCTCCCTGCACTGGAAAACGTGGGAACAGGAATACTGTACTGTAGATGAGCTTGTAATACTCTCCCCACTTGGAGGCAACGCTACATGATACAAATTTACATGGAGGATTTCCCTCTGCCTCCCCAGCCACCCCCCAAACCCCAAGACCACCAGCAAAGATAAAAACACCTCTGGACATTAATTGAGGTCATGCTGATCCTATCAAGCAAGTCTGGATGTAATCTGCCCACAAGTGTAGGAGGAGGAGCGCGACAAACAAATACACAAATAAACACACAAACACCAGTCTGTGAATTACAGTAAAGATGAGCAAATACAATCCGATGGTGGTGTGAAGGGGAGGGGGTGGAGAAAGAGAAAGGGGGAGAGAGAGGGGGAAGAGAGAAGGGAGGCAAAGAGGACGGAGGGAAGGGACGTGCAGTTAGAGAAGGGAGGAGAAGCGAGGAGTGGGTGAACAGGGGGAAGCTTGGAAGGGGGGTGGAGGTGGGGAGAGCAACGCCTCATGAAACATTGTGATGCAGACAGACAGACAGAGAGCGAGAGAGCGACAGAGGTGTGGGAGGAGAGTGCTGCATTTTATTCGGAGGGGGGGAGCGAGGAGGGCGGGGAGGAAAAAGAAAAGAGATAGGTGAGGAGTGGAGGTGGCATTAGCAAAGAGAGTGATATGTTATGCTTAATGCCTAAACACAAATACAAAAAATCTCATGTCAGAATAGCTCTGCACACAATGACACAACAGAGTTTGTTATGTTAACCACTGGCACATCTTCAAAAACTTTGATATCCCAGTTCCAGAAAATTTGTGGGAACATTAACCAAAAGCATGGACTGAAAACATGGAAGTACCGCTCATGTACGTTTTAATGATCCCATCCAGAGTGAACATCAAAAACAAAGCATTGCAACCAGACATCATACTTAGGTACAAAAAAAAGAGAGAAGAAGGCATTGCTAAGTGAGGTGTTAATACCAGTGATTTTGGACTAAACAATGCAGAAATCAAGAAAATGACCAAATACCAAAACCTCAAGAATGAAGTGAAAAGATCCTGGAAGCTGAAGAATGCCAAAGTTGTACCAGTGAAAGTTGGAGCGATGGAAATGATGACAAAAAACTCAGAGATAATAAAACCATCCCTGGGACTATTACTACAAAATAACAACAGTTGGAATGCTGTCCGGGGCTCAGTGACGATCTTGAGGAGAGCCCTCCGAAAGGAACTTTGAGAACACGAAAACTCCATAGCTTGGTCTATGCATCATGATCCTTCACTGAAACAGGGATGAATACTTCGAAACTTGGGATGACTCTATTTCACCTTCTGAAGCCAGTATTGGGAGATAACAACGAAAACACTGATGCATAAAACACACACACACACACACACACACACACACACACACACACACACACACACACACACACACACACACACACACTTCAGTGAACATGCAAAGCTAATTTTATGCAATATTAGAGTTTTTGTTTTAAAAAAAAAAATGGAACTAAACAGGTAAGGTGAATATTTATTTTGCCAATAATTTATTAAATTCCACCTGATGGGCCTATCCCTGAGTCAATCACTGGAAATTCCCATTTCCGGCATGATCCAGGGATCCTGTTAATTTGGTACCCTGACAGCTAAATTATCACGGCCTCGTAACAGGGAATCTGGTCACATTAAATTTGGTGTCTATTTTGTGACAAATCCAAATTTCAATTCATTAATTTGGTGTTCAAGATTGGGATATGTATTTCAGGTGGAGGAAAGCTCTGAAACAAAAATTAAAGTCCAATTTGAGCAGTATTTGGCTCAAAATTTTACTTTACTTTTTCAGACTTGGGTTTTGGTATTATTTACTGAAATGCGATGGACCAAGGACATGAGCTAGAACATCGGGATGACAGTTGGTTTGATATCGCCAACACATCAGAATAGCCAACTCCGTATTGCCCTCTTAACAGCAGAAGAGCTGGTAAGAGGGCAATATGGAGCAACTCCCCACCCAAAGGTCAGGGCAGATATGGGAGTATGCGGCAGAGCAGTGCGTCACTGCCTCCGCATTCCGCCGGTAGTGCAGAGGCCTCCATCTGGCCATCTCCCAGGTAGATGCCTGACTCATCCCTATCTCCTTGAAATGCCGATCAACCTGCTGCAACCACGAGGCACGTGGTTGGCCCATTGACCCCCTTCACTCACGAGTCTCCCTCGCTGAGAGAACCTGTTGAGCAGGATCAGTGTCAGGAAAACGAGCCACATGTTCATACAGCCAGAGCTGACACACAGACTATGCAGGTAACAAATCTCATTTGAATATCTCTCAGCGACCGCTCGTTAGACACAAAGTCCGACAAGAGAAGGCCAAGGATTCTCCGAAGAGACCTGGTACCAAAGGACTGAAGTCTCCGTGTCAGATCCCTTGTCAGAGTCCAAGTCTCACATATGTAGACTCGTAGAGCAAGACTGGAAACACTAAGGACCTGAAGACTGTGGTTTTCGTCCTCCTGCACAGGTTGATCAACAGTGCCACACCGCATGATCCAGTGAATCCATGGCTCCCCAGGACCGACCCAGACATCCACTGACCTCTGGCTCACAGCCAGCAGAGACATGAATATCACGGCCAAGGTAAGAGAATCCTCCGTGACCTCAACATCCTCACCACAAACAGGTACAGACAAGATAGCAGCATCCAAGATGTCATTGAAAGCCTGGACCTTAGTTTTGACCCAGGAAACCCGTAATCCCAGCAGCTCTGACTCCTCATTCAGCACCTCGAGGGCTGCCAAAAGGATATCCAGAGTCATCTGTCTGCAAAGATGACTGCATCATCTGTGAAATCAAGGTCAGAAATCTTGACATTGCCAAAAGATGCACAGCAACTTGATCTCTCCGACATCCTCCCAAAATCCAGTCCAAACAAGTGCTGAAAAGTGTGGGTGCCAGTACACACCCCTGATAAACTCCAGTAACAACTGGAAATAAGTCGGAGATGGTATCACCACATCTCACTGCACTCTCAGTACCAGAGTGTAGTTCAGACATCAGATGGATCAGTTTTGGTGGCACCCCATGAAGACCAAAAATCCTCCAAAGGGCATCCCAATTAATTGAATTGAATGCTTTGCAGAGATCAACATTGGCTGTGAGCAGCCCCTGCCGTAACTCTCGTCTGCGTTCGGTGAGGACCCGAAGAGCAAGGATACGGTCAATCATTGACCTCTTTGGTGTAAAGCCTGACTTCTCTGAGCTGTAGTGCTCAAACAGATGGTGGAGAACTCTATCAATAATTATCCGAGCAAAGACATTGCCTGGCACTGAGAGTAGCATCACCATCGGTCGTTGTTGCAGTCCTGGCGATTGCCTTCCCTTTCCAGAGAGGGACAATAAGACCCCTCTTCCAGTCAGGCGGGATGATGCCTGTGTTCCAGGCAGAGCACATAACTGCATGCAACGATATGAGTACAGCATTTCCACCAGCCTTGAGAAATACAGCACGAATACCACAGATCCCAGGAGCTTTACCCCATTTCAACCGGTTCACCACAGCCTACGTTTCCACAAACAAAGGTGGATCACAGTTGATTGGATGGTCAGAAATAGGGATAGTAACATAGACGGCCGGCCAAAACTATCTCCGGGGTCTAAAAATTAGTCCCGTGGGCATTTCTTGTTAAAAGTGATTATGCATGTCCGAAAGTAAGATGATAGGGTGAAGCTTCAGAAAATGCCCCATAACATCTCGAACTTTGAGGTCAAAGGTCAAGGACAAATGCCAAATTCCTCATTTTTTGGTTATAGTGAATTTCGTTTCAGCATTGCCACATCTATGTGCCTGTGCATGAATTATTCGCCGAGGCTACTGTCCTTTAGTCTCAGTAATACATTTAGACTGGAGATTTACTTGAAAACATGAAATGCCGCGATTGTAAAATGGCCATTTTCTCGAATTTCTGAAGATGGACGCATGTAATCTTCTCACGCGAGTTCTCAACTCGTAAGATGAACTCGTGTGAGATCAAAACGTTGTATAAGAGAGTTGGCACATAAGAGAATGTTTGAAATATAATTTGCTCACCCATATAGCTGTAGTTAGTGGTAGTCATTATTGCAGTTGACAGCGTCACACCCGCATGCTGGGATACAGTTCTGGTGAGACTTGCTGCACTTACATGCACTCGTTCGACACTTGCTTTTACACGCACAAGTGACTAGTTCAGTACAAGAAGCTGGAATGGCAGGGAGTCGCATCCACACGATCTCAAGTCCAGAGTCTGTTAGCTTCCAGCCATCCGTCTCTTCTGGAGCTTCAACCGCTATACAAGGTTTATCAGCCTGGTACCAGATTTTCGCCTGATGATTTGACCTGATATGATGGACCTCGAATGCTTCAAAGTTGGTAGCTTTTCGAAATCCCGGAGACCTTTTTCGAACATCTGGGATTTGGCAGAGAGCAGATAGTCAGCGTTGTCCACTCCATACAAATGGCACAGGAACTTTTCAACCTCGTCAGTGGATCCATCACGCCCAATATTCGCCAGTAGCTCCGGCTGTTCCACGTACACTTTCCAGCAGCTCCGTTTCCCGTATGCGTAGAACGAATAAGTCACATCACATCCGGTAAAGGCATGAAATCCGAGCAGATTGCTCCTGACAGGACGCGATAGCTTTTGGACAATTGGTGCAATTTGGTAGTAGATACGTTTTTGCTAGTCCCACTTTTCATTCACAGATCAACGTTTGCATCACTGAAGAAATGGATGAGGAGTAATAATACATCTGTATCCTTGCTCTCCACGACCACTCTTTTGTATTTCTCCCTGACGGTATGTGCTGCATGTGCGACCATGCGCGTATCGGCCTCTTCATGGTTCGCGGCCAAATCAGTAATTTGGCCACGTGTAGTTGACTTCGCCATCTCCGGTTCAGCGAAACCTCCCCCTACAATCAGCTCGCAAGACTGTGGGTAATTCCGATCGGTCGAAATGAGGTACTCAGCGACGAATTTAGCAAGGTCAGCTTTGTTCTGGTCCAGGGCTATGAATCTGTCCCATACCTCTGGCAGTGGTACGTCTCCTCGATCAATGATTTTTCCGATTGGTCGCTTCTTCTGCCCACGCTTTGATCTAGTTGCTGATTTTATAGACCCTGTTCCGATGTACCGATCGAAGACGATGTCGATGCGAGTGAATGACTGGTGAAATAGCTTTACAATCCTCTCGTGATATGTACGACCAAGGTCAGCAAACGTGCGACAATGAGACGGCTTCCCCATCACTTGGATCATTGCGTGACCATCGATGATGAGAGCTGACGTCTCCTGCAGGGAAGGAATATTCGCTGGTGTTTCGATATCCACGTCGTTTGTCAGGATATGAAGCATATCAGCTTTGTTTGTCTGATTCATCTGTCCGTTTCTCTTGACTAGCAACGATGGAAGCAACGAAAGTTCGTGCTGAAGAATCCTGGACATAGACACATCGTCCAGCTCTGGTTGCATTGAACAACCTCTGTATGAGTTTTGCGTCTGCCTTGATAAATTTCTTCTTGGCTGTTGAGGTCAGAGCTGTGCTTTTGTAGAGATGAGCAAAGGATTTGGAATTGATCCTCGACAGCGTATCGAAGAAGCCGTCTGTCGAGTTACCAGCCTCTCATCCACAAAACTTTGTAACCTTCGAATACCTCGCTCATAGGCTGACAACAGGGAAGTTTGTATTCCCATCGTGGCGAGATAATTTGTTGTCAAATGTACAAGTGTAGGTTCCTGCGATTCCTCCACCAGGTCTGGTGATTGTGCCGGTGGGAGTGTATCCGCTGCTTGGAAAATACGGAATCGCTCAAACGGGTCCATCAGATTTTGAACATTGCCTTCATCATGCCTTAGACATCCAGGCATAGCCTCCTTTCTCGTAGATATTGCCTCCTCTACGATCTCGTCATCGATCAGTTTTAGGAGCCGTTTGGTATCTAGGGCAATTTCGGAGCGCTCACATCACGTCAAGCAGAATCGATCCCTTGCAGTATCATTCCTGGTTATTCCGATTATGCCATTCGATATCTTACACATGCGGTTGATCCATTCTGTAGCTTGATCGACTGGCACAGAGCTGAATGGACGTTTGCTGCGTTGTACCACAAAGTTCCTGGCGAGAAATGCACTGTATACATCAGGTGCTGTATTCTCCAACATTTTCATGTTGGAGAGATACACCGGTCCCCATCTCACATAATTTGTGTGGTCATACGCACATAGCCACGGTAACATCTGTGCGAACGATTTTAGGTGCGCCTGCCAATCTCACTCTCTATTCGCACGGATGAATTCCAAAAGTGTGCTGACCATTTTGATGTAATTCGTCCAGAATTCAAAATTGGGATCAGTTGCACGGCATCGGTCAAATTCGTCCAATTTCGTCAATATTTCTGATCTTTTGATGGTTTGTCTCAGCACAGATGGCACGGCTCAGTGCATCGGATTTGCAGAGACGACCATCTGCACTGCGACATTTGTTCCTAACTTCCTCAGCGCATGTCTTGATAGCCTCGATCGAAGCGATTGTTGCGATATCATGACTTTGCTCGAGCCACTCCATGAATTTAGTCCATCGGATGCGACACAATGCTTCATACGTACAAATATGTCCATATACTCCTCGGTAGTATGCTTTTCCAACAAGTACGCTTGGTATTGTATTAGGAGCGAATAATCCGCCTCGATCCAGATATCCTCCAGCCCTGCGCTCTCATAATGCTGTCTAATAGCTTTGAGGTAATTGAAGAGAATGTGGAGGTGACCAAGGAAGCATATAACATTGCTGTATTTGGTGGGATCGTTCCATACGAGTTCTTTCATCCGACTGTAGAGAGGTTGGTCAGCAAAAATGACCGTGTGTGTCTGTCCCACCTTTTCACTGATATTCATGAACTTGGTCATCACAGTTGTCATTGTGTCATCATGGTCTGCCGGTGCCTTCAGAATTGGGAGCATACTACATTGGTGACAGGTGGGGTCCCGTTCGTCGACAGACTGTTAAATGTTGCCCATGGTGGCACAGATTGTGACTCACCACCATGTAATATTCTTGATAATGTCCATGCCAAGTCGTTGGACTTGCTGTTATTTGCATTGTCAGACTCTTGGAACCACGACTCTACGTTGATGGCGGCACCATCAGGAAAAGTGGGGGACGGACGAATACCAGAACGAGGTTTCGCGTATTCTAACATGTGCATCTTGCCGATTCGTTCCTGGCTGAGAGCTTTAGTACGACTGATATGCCGAGGTTCATCTCTGTGATAAACAGTTCCGTCATCTCGCTGCCACACTGCCATCTGTGTATAATGTGTAGTGTTGTTGCCGTCAATTGTTTCCTCAAGTACGTCAATATAGTCACATGAACTGAGAATCAGCCCTGAGGTCTCGAATGGGTGGATTACCTCGGGGATAAAGACTCCGTCGTTTGCGTCAGCTCTGTCGAGAATATCATTTGCGATGGACGCGTCAAAGCGCCGGATTGTGTCGATGCTGATACAGCAACCACTTGCATGCAATAGATCTACCAAGGCCTCGGATCGCGTCATTTGATGTACTGTCATCCCTAATCCAATGTGTTTGGGTGTCAGCTTGCGCCCCTGGGAAAGGCGAAAGATGATGTCCTGTGCGATATCAGAGACTAAGCGGTCGAGCTCTGCACATGTGTCAGCAGCTTCAGTATTATCCTCGATCGCATCGGCGAAAAGGACTCCGAGAAATATGTGCAATGATTGGGAGATGATCTCATTCACATGGTCTTGGTCGATTCCTCGCCATCCTAATTCGTGATCAGGGCGGCTATTGAGATCGTTGCGCAATTGGAGAGCAGAATGTTCTATTTCCTGCAGTGGATTGCTGGCCATCATCGAAAAGTCATTACAATCATCAGAATCTTTCGAGTCTTCATCCCTGTGCATTCCTGACAGAGATGTTGAAATGACACATTCATTCCTTTCACTGGGATACAGAGCAATGAGGCTGTACGATTGAGGGGTCTAATGAAGCCAGCTCTACTCCCGAGTCTCTTAGACACCGCGTCAGTGAAGGTTTTCCTTCGTGAAAAATAGCTCCAAGGTATTTCCTGTCCTTTCGCTTCACATAAATCCTGAAATCGCTTCCAAACCTCCCAAATATTGAATACATATCCACATGAAAACCCATCATTCAGAATGTTACATAGGGTCGTCAGCTCCTTATCTTCACCTTGTCCAACATCCAGTCTTTGTTTCTCTGCTTCTCTCTCAAACTTGATCAAGCATGAGAGATGATATTTGCCTTCAGCAGCAATCAGATCTACTGTGCCTGCCAGACGAATCTGCAGCGCCGTGTCTACGTTAGAAAGTTCCAGTATCTTATGGGATAAATGCATTGTCCGGATATCATGTAATTCAGTTTGACTCTTGCAAACTTTCTTACCCGGTTTTCCCTTCCTTTCGTCTTGGCAAAATATACATTTTGCCCAGTCTACTTTTTGATGTTTTCCACACGATGACTGTGCCTCCAAATCCATGCTGTCCCCGCCACCGCCAGTTGCAGCTCCTTTGCACAGTGGTTTCGATCTGAGATGCTTCAATCGACTTTCAGCTGTGAAATCACAGTAACACGAGCTGTGCCACATCAACGGCGATTCCCGTATTGAAATATCATTCAGCCTCTTCAATCTATCAGATTCCTCTCCGAGGCGATTGCGTTCAGCGAGGACCGTGATCACCCTATTCTTACTGTCGTCCGATGCTTGGCGTGTTACTTCCTTGCACTTTTTTGATTTCAAACAGAACAGACATGTGGACGCGATTTCTGGCTCTTTTTTGCGAACCTATCATTCCTATAGCTTTCATTTCATCCATTGCCCCGAATTTAACAATGCAATTGTCGTAGATTTCACACAAAATGAAAGCAAAACAACGCAAAAGACGTGTGGAAAGCTCAACTGTTCAGCGCCATGTTGCACACACTGGCTACTTCCTCCACAAGAGCGATTAGTAGACTGAGTGGAGCACCGTGGGCGGAGCCACGGCGCGCGAGGGACGCTTCTATTTCGTGATTTTTTGAGAAAATCGATTTGGTTGTGCTTGGTATGGGGCAAATTCTCAACAACAGAGATATTTTCTACCTTTTGGCACCCTATACCAGTTTTTAACATGAAATGCCTGCGGGGTGTCACGATAGGTTAGGTTGGCCGGCCGTCTTACACTCCTGACATCCAACTCAACAGCTGGTGGATCAGCCTGGTACAACCGCTCAAAGTAACTGGCCCAACGGGCCTTCACTTCTCTGTCACAAGCCCACCACCCTCCGCTTTAACTGCAGTACACCGAGGGACAGGCTTGGAGGAACGCAATGTGTGAATTCCCCTGCAAGCAAGACGAGAATCACTTGACCACAAGTGATGCTCTTCCCACTCACAGGTTGCTTGCACATAGGCCTCCTTGTCCACCCTTAGCGCACATACAGTGTTACAACTCGACTCCCTGAACAGCTCAGCTCTGCCATTAAGCCTCGCTCTGCGACTCTGGTCAATGGTATCCAGTGTCCCTTGAGAGACAAAATTCTTGTTCGCCTGATTGTGAGTTCCAAGACATCCACCGGCAACATCAAGGCTGGTGGTCTTGAAGGCACTCTACAACTCTTCAGGGCTCCCCAAAGCTCCCAGACCCCACCCCCACCCCCACCCCCACCCCAAATCTCCACTTAGCCTGTTCGCAAACTCCTCGGCTACCTTCTCATCCTTGAGCTTGCCAACATCCAGCCTAGGCTGGGATGGTACCATGCTCCCGAATTTAATCTGCAACTTCCGAGTTTCTACAACTAGCCTTTGGTCGATATTGAGGAACTGAGCACTCTGGTCTTCCCTGCAGTTCTGGATCATCCTCCAGCGACCATCAGCGAGCATATGGTCAATCCCCTTTGCCACACCACCAACGTCAGAATACCGAGTCCAGTGATAAGCCTGTGGAGGCTGAAACTATGAACCAGCCACCCTAATTCCATGACTTCTTGCAAAGTCAAGGAACTTACTGCAATTCTGGTTCACAGTTCCAGGACCATGGGGACCAACACATGCCTCATAACCATCCCTATCAGTTCCCATCGATGCATTGAAATCCCCCAAGACTAGAAGAGTATCTCGCCTGGGCCACTGATCGACCACAGACTCGAATGTGGCATGGAATGCATCCTTCATGGTGAGATCACTCGCCTCAGTTGGAGCATTTACAGACACCAGGGAAATGACACCCAAGGAGTGATGAATCCTTGGTCTCATAATACGGTCGTTGACCGGTGTTACCTCAATTATCATTGGAGTCAGCTTATTGGACACAGTTACAGAAACTCCTTGGGCATGGTTACCATCAGAGCAACCAGACTAATATTATTAGTTATATTAGATTATAATTGGTGTAACCAAGTTATATTAGATAATAATTATATTGGTGGATATTAATTGGTGTAACCAAGTTATATTAGATATTAATTGGTGATTATAATTATACAATTATAATTGGTGTAACCACCCGCCATGATCTCACCACTATTCAGTCTCTGAACCTCAGAGAGTGCTGCAATACCCATCCTAATAGACCTGAAAACCCACAGTAGCCCAGCCACGTCCAGTATCCAGCCCCAATAAGCAGTGTGGGAGCAATGCCGTCTGGGTGTAACCACCTGAGATGGATAAATGCCAGCAAAGAAAGACTAATTTGGCTATGTTTCAGCAATTCAGGACCAAATTGAGAGAGGAGATGAAGATCAAGAGAGAGGCCGATAAGAGGAACCACAATTTGAAAATGAAAGACCACCAACAGAGAATAGCTGAAATTGAGGCCGAGAGGGATACCAATAAGAAGGCCCAGTCAAAAAAAATGGACATCATGAATGCCAAGAAGATGGCTAAATATAGGAACAAGAGGAAGGCCAAAAAGGGAAAATGGGATGCTGAATAGAAGGCCCATGAGCATAGACTAGCTGCAATAGATTAATATACTATGAGAAAAGGTTTACATGATGGATGCTGGGCTGGAAGTCAGCTGGGATACCAGGATGAAGAGAAGGCTGAGCTACAAGAGGTGGCAGCTAAGCCACAGGAGTTGGCTACTGAGCAAATAGTCAAAACATGAGCAAAACAGTGGTTGATCTGCAGCAGGTGGTGGTTGAGCCTTATAAAAGGGGCAGCATGGCGACGAAGCTACAACTTATGGAAATAGATGAAACAAAGCCCCAGATAGAGTTATCAGGGAGAAATGTGTGTGCAGAAACTGTATTGGAGATTAACCATGCAAGGACTTTCTTCGGAGGAAGAAAAGTCTGATTAGGCAGTGGTGGAAGATGAGCCACACAGTGATGTGGCGAGGAGTATTGATCGCATCGAGGAACAGGTGCCAGTGGCTACATTTTACACACCTGCCCATGATGCGGAAGTACGACAGAGGCAGAGCAGGTGCAGGCAATACAAACATTTAAAGAAGCTCCTCCCAGTAGTGTGTGTGTGTGTGTGTGTGTGTGTGTGTGTGTGTGTGTGTGTGTGTGTGTGTGTGTGTGTGTGTGTGTGTGTGTGTGTGTGTGTGTGTGTGTGTGTGTGTGTGTGTGTGTGTGTGTGTGTGTGTGTGTGTGTGTGTGTGTGTGTGTGTGATGGTGGCAGTACTGACAGTACAGATAAGACAACAGAGTGAAAGGAAGAAGAATAAATGCCAGCAGAGGATTTAGTGACTCACTGGTTAGGTATATGACTAAGATGGCTCCCAAAGCAGCACATGCACACGCTCTCCACAAGCCGTGGAGAGTGGATGGTGGACTGCGCGGGCGACCACACACAGTCAGACTTCCACTAGACTCACGCAGGAGGCCGAGAGAAAAGGTGGAGGCAGACAAAGTATGGTGGCCCTCCGTGGGGATCCCACAGGAACTGAAAAGGTTAGTGTAGTGACTGGCGGACAGGAGCAATGACAGACTGTTTGAGAAAATAGGATGGGAGAAACTTTTACTGGATATTAATTGCAATTGGGTGTCACAACAAATTTTAACGAGAAAGTTGGAGTGTCTTAATATGGAGACTTTTATGAGACGATATGATGTACTTTTCTCATTCTTCCTTTTCTGACTGGGACAGAATTGAGAATGAATGGAGAGTCTATCGTGTATTTGGTAAATGAGTGAGTGAATGCAAACCAAATTTTAGGTCAATGGTGTGGATGATTGTGAGAACAGCACACCCTACTGGAAGGAGTTTCTAGTTTAATGTTATTTAAGGAAGATGCAGAGTCTTTCAAAAAGGATGCTACATATTAAAAATTATATATTTTCTGAAAAATTGTACTTGCATTATTGAAAAGTATATTATATTACAGCCCAAAGTCAGGAGATTTTTCTCAAGCAAACACATTTTGAATATGTGCATATTCCTCATGTACGACCATCTGCAGACGAACTGTGAAATTCCGTAAAACCAACAATAACGTTTCAACAGTTATGCTCCACACAGCATCAGTAATGGTACACCACTCCTTCCCAATTCCATATCCAGGCCATGCATGACGTCATCACCGGGCGCAGAAGGGAGTACTCAGTTTTCACTCCATTTGTTTGTTTGTTCGGGCAATATCTCAGCCATCCTTTGAGCTAGGAAGCTGAAATTTGGGGACAAAAGTGAAGATGTGCTTTGGCATAAACTGTATTTTATATTTTTGATTAATCAATTAATTGATTAATATTATTGATTGATTAATTACTTAATTATTATCGATTTATTATTTCCTTATATATTTTATTTCTCATCCTGGCAATAGGTACCTTTTGAGCTTGGAAACCATAAACTGTACTTTGAATGCACTGGTATTTCTTAGGCACCTTTTGAGCAAGGAAGCTGATATTTGGACATGACAGTGACCATAAAGGGTATTTTATATTTATCATTTGTACATATTTACCTCAGAAGTACACCGTTCCCTCCCAATTTTGTCTCCGTGTGCTACACGGCGACATTTGGCACCCGGCAATGTTGTGCGCTGGATGATTTATTTATTTAGTTGGCCTGGGGGCGGTGTACTTTGAATGTACTGGTACTTGTTGCATTTTTAGTTAGCGAAGTGTCGGGGTTGTTTCTATAGCCTAAATCTGTCAGATATCCCTATAGAAAGTAGTCGTACGGGTTGAGATCAGGTGAGTATGGAGACCAGCTCCACCCATATCCAAAGTGACTGGCATAACGATTTGAAATGACCCGATCTCCAAAACAAGTGTTCAATTAATCCAACACCACATTAGCAGTGTTTGACCTAGCCCAATCGTGCTGGAAAAAATGTTGTCTGCACATCCACTACAGAGTTCTCATGATGAGGCATAAACATATTCTGGACAAGTTCAAGGTAAGAGTTGGACGTAACTATCCGATTGAGAAAAACGGGGCAGACAATACCTGTAGACGAGAGTGCACACGGGCAATTCCAGCGTCACGGACATTACATTTCACACATTTTATGGTACCATTAAGAGCTCATTTCATACATACAAAAATGTTTAATCTGAAATTATCTACAGGTATTATCACACAGTCATCCTGGCCAGTATGCACTGAGAGGTAGAGATGGATTCTGTAAATGGTTTGGTAGTTATAAATAATCTCTGCAGTCACAGACATTACATTTTTTTGGACATATTTTGCACACTAGTACGTTTGTTGAAAAGTCTGTGAGTTTTTGGATGATATAAAGGCAATTTTCATACTGAATGATTTGCAATGCAGGGTATAATAGTATGTGAATTCATTTTGAAAAAAAAAAAAAAAGGATTGAGCATGTGCTCTGTGGAACACAGAAACTCACGTCACTGACATTACATTTTCAAGGTCACGGACATTACAGTTTTGTCCACTTTCATAAAATTGTTTAAAGTCCAGTAAACGTTGAATTCTTTTCATATATTTCAGTATTATTATCAAGTTTACATTTGTCCAAATGGTTTTCAGGATGTACTTTTTTATCATAGCATAAAGAATTTTCAATGTGATGAAAAATGTTGTATAATCTATATATAATTTCACGGATGACTTATTTTGAATTATAGCACGATATGAAACACTCGTTTTGTGAGAAATATTTTAGGGAGCCTGGGAGCCAATGTAAAGTTTGACATTCTAGACACTGGCACGTCTTTTGACACTGAAAATGATGAAGAATGTAAAGTCCTCTAAATGTCACGGACATTACACCTTTGCTTATGATGTATACGAGAGGCTCGCCAGTACTAGTGCATCTTCATTCTACATTGAGAACCCCTGATCTACAATAAAATAACATGAATCCTTACTGTTAGATTGAGAAATTGTTTTGTTGCAGAAATTGTGTTACAAAGTGTGTAAAATGAATGTCTTTATACCATAGTAAAATGTCTATAGACAGTGAATCAAGAGGAGCAATATTATATATTTCATTCAGCTTCCACATCATATTGAAAACAATATCTGTCCCTGTTGTCCATGATGGGAGTAGGAAGCAATTCCATGATTTGTTCTTGTTCAATGAATGACTTCTTCCTCACTGTAAACAAAGAGACTTGAGGTGCTTTGCCTCTTCAGAAATTTCACTGTGCATCCATCATTGTGAGTACATGTTATTTGTGCAACAAATAACTTTTCTGATTATTTTGTGAGAAACTTCACACGGACAAATGACCCAATCTGAATTGATGTGGGTTGGTGACTTTGTGGTTGCTCCTTGTCAGTTTCTGGTCGGTAAGTATCGCTGAAGAAAGTAAACACAAAGTGTCGACCTAAAGATGTGAGAAAACTAAGCCAAAATTCAAAAAGAAAAATAAATCACCAAAAGGGCAAATAAGGAAGAGGGTGTTCTATCAAACATTTATGCTTTTGGTTTTTGTTTCTTTTTGTATTTTTTTGAAGAAACCAGTTACAAATAGCTACATGTTCATGACAAAAACATAAGGTAGGAGTTCCATGTGAGATTGCACAGGCTGGTTCACACTGACAGATTGCTGTTACTGTACATGAGAGCATACTGGTGCATAATACTCTTTCAAGTGATGTGTGTATGCATTGCATTGTAAATAGAAAGTTTAAGTTTCAACTTCAGAAAATAGTGAAAGTAAGCTTACCTGTTTGATTTATCTCTGTAGCCATAGTTGTTTGATTGTAGCACACTATATGAATTTAGCTTCCTCAATGGATGACCTGATGGCAAACAATGGTGTGCATGGGAAAGTTGCACACTCCCTGCCCCCTTCTGTCGCAACAGCTTTTTCTCACCCCAATCTCCGTTTATGTGAGGAAGAACCTCCACCCTTGGCATTCAGGTGAACCTCTCACTGCCCAGTAGCAGTAATTAAGGTCCTTGATTATAGGCTTGTCTTAATCCATTTTCAAAATAAACAACACTGCATGGCAGAAAGTTCTTATCTCAATTAGTGACTAAGTGATTAAATGGTTGGAAGCGTGTAGTGCAAGCTTTTTGGGTTGAAATGAGTTAATGCATAGTCTGTAATGTAATGTCGTTTATTGTTTATGGCCTCAAGTGTACTTTAATTAGGTCAATGTTGTGGGACATCAGACCACATTATCCAGATTTTGACGATAAAAGAAGACTATGCTGTAGAATTCAAAGTTTCACTTTTGAACATATATGCTATATGTAATGTCCGTGACGTGTAGCTATTGTAATGTCCGTGACGCTAAATGTGGACAAACCAAGACAGTTTTTTTTAACATCCTCTTGAGATATTATGAGATATCACATTCTAACTTTGAAAATGGCTTTTGAACAAAAGTGACCAAAAACTCATGATGCTACAAAAACTTTTGTCTAAAACGTCACGGACATTACACTGCTGTGCAGTGCAAATCAACCCTTCCTTTGGGGTCTGTTTCAAATAATAGATACTTTCTCATGATTTCCTCTTGTAAGGTGTTAATACAAGGCCTAAGCTTTCTTTTAGAATAAGAGTTACTGCTTCACAGGATTTTTTTGGTATTATCATTTTCATTTAACACTTAATGGATGAAAAAGACTGATATTTTCATGACAGCTTGGTTCAACTGTGCTCTGTTTGGATAGTTAAAAATATATATTCTTCATATAATTTCAGACTTTTTTTTTACTTGGTCTTCAAAATATGGACCTTTTCCATTACTCTTCAGGGGAAAACAAAGCTATTCAATTAATTTCATTTTTTTCACCGTGAGGTAACATTTTCTGTGGAATTGCCCACACCACACGGTGCACCGTAAAAGATGTAGAGGTGTTTCTTTTGTCTCGTGAGGATTTTCAGTATCCCACACTCGCATATTTTGTTTATCAACGCAACCGCTCAGATAAAAGTGTGCTTCATCTGTGAACCAAATCTACTCCAGTAAGGCTCGATCACCATCAACAAAGCATAATAATTGAACACAAAAACCAAGCCAGTGCTCTTTATCATTATTGCTGAATGTTTTCTGCATTTGAATCACACAAAGAAAAGGTTTAACATATTGTTAGACGATTCGGTATGTTGATGATGCAGATAAACAGAATCTGTAATAAACGATTGATGGATTTGTGAGTACGACGTGTGAGCGCTTCCTGAACACGAGCGACATTTTCTTCCATGTGAACAGATTTCTTTCTGCTGACAGCTCATTTCACATTATCCCTCATTTTCAAACTTCTTGATCAAGCTCATAATCGCAGACATGTATGGTGTACGTCTGCAGTTGAGTTGTTTACAAAAATCTCGTTGCGTTTGAACAACCATTTTGGTCTTATAATAACGCTTGATGATAAAAAAAAACGTTGTTCTAAACTGTATTATGCCATGACTGTAACTGAAGAGGAAGCATGATGCAAGCAACATGCCATAAACTTCCAACTCTGATGTTCACAGTTGCCATTTCTTCTGCTCTCCATCACACAGTTCAAATAATATAACCAAACAAAAATGGAGTGTCCTTTTTAAAAGACACTGCAGAAGGACTTAGAAGATTTGGAATTATGAAGCTGTGAAACTGCTGGTCCATTTGGCATGGTAAATGTACAGTATATTTAAACAAAGGAGTAGATAGGGTAGGACAACAGTGTAATTAGTTGAAGTGGGGGATGTAAACTGAGTGTTAGAAGGAGTGTTGGGAGGTACACATGAAGCCCTGGGGAGCCTGAGTGGCTTAGATTGCAAAAAGTCAAAAGGACATGAGTATAGCTAAATTTTGAAGAATGAGTACGCAAGGAGAGAACCCAAGGCGACAAGTGCTGAAGAGTAATTGGAAACGGTGCTGAGCAAAAGGAAAAGGGTGCCAAGACGGGTA